>NC_037090.1:30597500-31205000 GCF_002994745.2 Rosa chinensis
TTTACTAGTTGTCTATTGTTTTTTTTTTTCTACAGTATTGACGGTGTCTACAGGGTTCGAGTTCCAACTTCCTCTACCTTCGTCGATGTGTGGATCAGTTGGTATCGTTTTGTTAGGTGTTAGCTGTTGGGTCGGGTGTACTGCAAGTTGTGACAAAGACAATCATCACTTGAGCCTTCTAGAGGGTCGTTCCTGTCTGGTTTTGGGTTATTAGAGATGGCGAAAATGTCTAGCTGTGGCATAAACAATCATCTTGATCTTCTAGTGGGCTGTTCTTGTATGGTGTTGGGTCGGAGACGATGGCGATTTAAAGCAATAGTGGGTTGACGGTGTTGACGAAAGGGTGTTGATGGTGTTGGGTTTTCTTTAGTCCCAGGTATGAATGTCCAACAATCTGCTTTGGTCGGGTCGGAGTTATAACGAGTGTTGGCTTGGTCGATCAAAGGCTGGTTAGGTGGACTCTGGGTGGTGAGTTATCTGGATTAGTTTTCTTCTTGGTTGGATGAGAGGGGAGATTCAACTACTCCTGCGCATGTTGTCTTTGCCATTGAGTTGTTGTGCAAGTCTTTCTTTTAGTTTGTTTAAGTCTGTAGTTGCCATTTTGTGAAACGCGATGGCAATAAGATTGCTCACCTTTTGGCATGAGTGGCTTTATTGTTTAGTCAACTGTTACCTTGTTTAGAGTTAGGGCCTTTTGGTTCCTTTAGTCAGTCAGTATAGATCTTCAGTGCGTAGTCCAGTGGCCAATTCTGTGTAAGAGCTTCCATGTTGGAATGCTGTTGCAGATTGTTGCCCAAAATTCATCAATTTCATTATTAATGAAGTTTCTTCTTGATCAAAAAAAAAAAAAGGTGGTTGTAGAATTCTGGTTTTTATTTATTTTTAATTTCATTTCCTATAAAATTTCAAATTTATTTTGTTTCATTTTATTTTTTTATTGAGATGACAAACTTATCCTTACACATGACTTGCACATGGCAAAGTTTTTGTCAGAATTAGCTTTTGGACAAACTTTGATCAATTTCGCAAATCACAAGGATGAAATTAAACATTTTGAAACCACAAGGTTAATATTGAGTATCATCCCAAATCACAAAGACCATTTCACACAAAAGAAAGTGCAAATATCACATCACTATGTAGGGAAATTCTACAATATGTTAACATATGACAAACATACGATTACCATTTCTAGGACTTAATTACTCAAATAAGAACCTACCACAATTACAACGTTTAGGACTTAACTCCTCAAATGAGAACTTATTTACTCTAATGAGTACCTCATTGAGGACTTTTTTCTAGTTACCTACTTTACTCTAAAGAGAACCTTATTTACCAGACTGAGAACTTTTTTTATAGTTACGACTTGAGTCCTCATAGTGGTAACATGAATCCTCAAAGTGGTAAATATTACATAAAATATTATATGTATGAGAAATGTTAACGTACCATAATAGATTTATAGTGTTAGCTAACATTGTCGAAAGGTCTTTCCTCTCCCACCAAAAATAAAAGTTTTAGCCAGCAGCTTGTCGTAGAGAAACAGCTCAATACAAGTAGGAGTGCAGGACAATCTTTAGTCAAATTGATGCTCGAGGTAAGTGTATGTCTTCTTATAAACAATAAGTAGGTCAATATATTGAAAATTCAAATTTATATTCTATATTAGGGATTTGATATGGTTTGAGATCAACCTTCTCCAAGTCTCAAGAGCCTCGATCTGCCTCTTGAACTCACATGTTTTAGTGGTTGCCAAACCTCTGCCTCCTTACTCTCACCTGCTAAACTCGATCTTATTCATTCCTAAAGTAAATGACCCGTAGAATGAGGTTAGTAATAGCAGAAATATTAGAGGCCGGGCTTACTAGAAGTAAATATGATTCGGAAATAACCAATAACCACATCATTAAAAAGAGCATTTATTGATGGAAAAATTTGGTGTTTAGGCCTCATGAAAGCCACATCACTTTAGAACGATCATTGTCTCCACTAGGTTATCTGCTCCTGGTGCATCATATGATTTAGCTTGGAATCCAACACCAAATGCTCCTCCTCCAGTTAGAGAGAGAGACAGAGAGAGAGAGAGAGAGAACATAATAAGTACAAATTTAATCCTCTCAATCTACTCTTTCAGTGCCCCGAAACATATTATGCTTTTATTTTTTTTGGACAAAATGAAAATTCATTAAAATTGGAACAGCAGCAAAACATACAACTGAAACAAAACGAAACTACATGATGCTAAAGACTTTAACAAAACGCTCAACAAGGTGGTGCTGGTAAGCCATCACATTTCAGAACTTGTACCAAAGAAGATGGAGGGAAATTAATCCAATGCCCCAAATCCATCCTCTTTTTGCCTACATAGCAAGCAAATCTGCCACAACATTAGCCTCCATTTTCATCTTACTCCAGCTGCATCTATTGAGCAAACTTGCAAACCTTGATATCCTTTAAAAGAGGATAGATTTCTAAATGTTCCCCGAAATGTTCTATGTTCCACTCCAACAAACCATCTATGGTATAATTTAATTTTATTATAAATGAACCATATATTGAAGGGATACCCTCCTAGGCTCCCAGCACTATTGTACAATATTTGCACACTCATCATGCTGAAGCCAGGAAGCAGATGCGTGGGTTATGATTTTGGTTACATTGGAGGGCGATGAAAACCCTGATCTAATAGTCATCTTGAAACTACACCTCCTTGGCATAAGGGAAGGAAGTTTGCCTTTTACCTATCTAGGTGTGCCAGTCTTTCAAGGAAGACCAAAGCAACGGTATCTGCAGCCTATTATTAACCAAATTAGATTTAAATTCACTTCTTGGAAGGGTAACTTGTTATCTCAGGCAGCAAGGTTGCAGCTTATTTCTTCAGTAATCCAAAGTCTTCTAGTTTACAGTTTTTAGATTTATGAATGGTCGTGCTCTTTACTCACTAAAATGCAAGGCTGGATGCGCAATTTCTTTTGGTATGGGCACTCTTTAAAGAAAGACTCCACGCTAGTGTCTTGGTCTCAATGTTGTCTCCCAAAGATTGAAGGTGGGCTTTGGGTGAAAAATATTTTCTCCCTTAATTAGGCTTTGCTTTTGAAGAGGTGTTGGGAGGTGGTAAAGGGCTCTTCTCCTTCTGCCATATTCCTAAAATCTAGGCTTCTCAAGGCTGGTCTACATCTCGTACTCACATACTAGAAGTCATCTATTTGGTTGGGTCTCCGAAAAAAGTGGAATCTAATCATGCAAAAGACAAGATGGATAATTGGAAATAGGTTGAGTGTGATCTTTTGGCTGGATTATTCGGCAAGCCTCTTGCAGATCTCTATAACATTGATGCTTCCATGCGTTCAACTCTTAATGGAAAAATTAGTGATTTCATTGTTGATGATCAATGGGTCCTACCTCAAATTTTCTCTCAATTATTTCCATTGATGGAGTACCGTGTACTTACATGAGCATTTGCCAAAACATAATTAGCTATAATGAGCCACGCTCACACTGCCGCCAGCGGTACCAACAACCATCAAGGGTGTTACCTACAGAAGCACAGCAAGGCAACCTATCGCCTGAGCCCCGGCTCATCCCTAGATCGCCGCTGACGCCCTGCCATGCGCCTCACCAAGTTCACCTCGTTGAAGCATCAGAAGCTAGGAACTGAAGCATATCAGTCCCACATCGAAAACAAGAAAGAGATCAGTCTCTTCCCCACCTATAAAAGGTCCACTCCTCTCTCTCATTAATTACTCATTTACTACTTACATAATGTTATTCTGTTAACATAAATACATTGACTAACTTAGGCATCGGAGAAGAGAAGATTGTCAACCGTGGTCTCCCTCTGACACCCTATATATTTCATTTGACAGATAGCGGAAGCCACAAGAATATTACAAGTAGCGGTTCGCCTCTCGAACCAGCGTTAATCAAAGTTCGGCTACCGCTGAATTTTAGACATTAACACACCGAATTAGAGAAATTATTCTCCTTTTGGAACCACTTGAGAATCAATTAGTCTGGCCAGAGGTGACTTTAGGAATGTTGGCAGCAAGTGATGCTTATGAGGCTGTTAGGCTACATTATCCTCCATTGGAATGGGGCAAGCGCATTTGGGACAAGGCCATTCAGCCATGGAAGAGTCTTCTTACTTGGAAGGTTCTACGTGGATGTGTGCTGGTGGATGTTCAGCGACGCACATGTACTTATCTTTGTTCCCAATGCTCATTACGTGGTTCTAGTGTGGAGACGGTAGAGCATCTCTTTCTTTCTTTTTCTGTCACCATGAATTTATGGACCTGGTGCATGAGTTTGGTTAGGCTTCAAGCTCCTCCTCAATTAACGTTGCATGCTTTGATTAATTCAGCCTACACTAGTGGTCTAACAAGCTCTAGTAAGCTACTTTGGAAGTTAGTTTTTTTTGTAATCTTTTATGGTGCTTGTGGGTAGAAAGGAACAAGTTGAGATTTGATAGGACAAGTTTTAATTTCATACGATTACAGTAGTCTTTCATCTCTATTTTAAGCCGGGATGGCACCCCAATCTGCTATCCCCATTTTTACGGCGCTTGGACTATCACCATTAAATGCCTGGGCTCCCATTTTCATTCTAGTATGTTGGAAACGTCACCCTAATCCATGGCTAAAGGTAAACACTAATGGGTCTTTCCTAGATGAAAATCATGCAGGCTTTGGTGGCATTTTTAGAGATGGCAACGGTTCTTTTTAAGGAGCTTTCTTCTCCAATGCCCTAGCCAAGAGTGCCCTTGAGGTGGAGTTGTTAGCCGTAATTGAAGCTATTAAAATTGTCAAAGCGCGCCAGTGGAATCATATCTAGCTTGAGACAGACTGCATTGGTAATTCATTATTTTAATACTCCTCATTTGATCCCTTGGAATTTACGGGTGCCTTGGTTAAATTGCTTGCACTTTTCTAAGCAATTCAGCTTTAGGATTTCTCATGTTTACAGAGAAGGTAACCGAGTGGCAGATAGGTTGGCAGTAATCTTATTTCTTCGGTTTACTACGTGTTTCTTAGTGATGTTTGCACCTTTGTACTATGTTCTTCTCTGTGGATGTATTGTTGGTTCTATTTTAGCTATGTTTTTCGGCACTTCAATGAATGGTCTTGGTCTAGTCCTCCCCCTATTTGTACTCTATTTTTATTACTTTAATAAAATTTCGAATGAGGATGATGAGTTAGCTTCTATTTCACTTCCTTGGAAAAAAAAAAAAAAAAAAAGAGCTTCCTTGAAACTACACCTCTTCAAAGCGGATACTTGCCTTTATGACTTCGACATGCATAAGTAATTTGTTTACGGTAACGATAGAGGGCCTTAGGCCTCGTTTGGTTCACGGAAGGGAAATCGATTCCCTTGTCTTTCCCGTGGGGAAGGGAAACTAAAGTTTCTGTCTAATTTCCTTTCCTGTGTTTGGTAAAGCAGGGAAAGTATTCAGGAAAGATCATTTGATTTCCCTTGCGATGTTTGGTTGGTGCAGGAAAGGAAAGTAAAAATATATCAATGTTTCAATAATACCCTTATATTTTAAAATAAAAACAACCTGGAATGAATTTTCAACACTACCAAGGGTACTCAAGCAATTAATGCTAGGGTATTATTGTCCAAAATTATTGTAATTAATGCTGGGAAATGGGATGGGAAACTCAATCCCATGAAGTTTGAGTGGAATGAGTTTACCCCCAACTTTCCCCTATGTCAGGAAAAACATTTCTGGACTTTGTGGTTACCAAACAAAGGAAAGGAATAATTTTCCTTTCTCAAGTCCTCAAATCCGCGAAACAAATGAGGCCTTAAATAAAGCATAATTTAAGAGATTTTAATTTGATAATTTAGGGTAATTTGTTTAGTGATGCATACCATATCTCTAAATACTATTTTTAGTTTTAAATCTATATATTTAAAAATATCTATACAAAACATATCGACACATCATGATCTTGTAATACCATGCGAGCTTAACCTTTTAAATGGTTATATTATTGGTTGCAAAAATCTTTTAGCCAATAAATTAACGTTTAATAGACTAAAAAAAAAAGTCTTTGGAATATAACGCCAAGAACCCTTTCTGGGTCTCCTCCTCCATCATGACAAACCCTCCCTCTTTTGTATGGTTTTCAATCCATCTGATAAAAAATCTATATGATTATTCACCGAAAAAATATTCTATATGATTATCAAATGGTTCCTAGCTATGATATCACATAATAAGCTATATAATAGGTCATAACACATCGTCAATGGGATCCTGATTTTAAGAGAAGCCCCAAGTTCTTATGAAGAAAACCGTTAATGTAGTTATTTCTGCCATGGCTTCGCTGGATTGCTAGTATCTAGAGGCGCAAGGATGGAGGAGGAGAGTTGTTTTATGGTTAGAAAAGAAAAGAAAAAAGAAATGGAAATAATAATAGCCATTGGATTAGGGACGGTATGATAGACTTATCATTGTATTTAAGCAATATCAGTTAATAATTTTTAAATGATGTGGATATTAGGGCTGGGCACAGGCCGGGACCACATGTCAATTTGCTAGGCCCGGGACCAAGCCCTTTTTTTTCTGGCCGGGCTCGAATAATGTTTTTCAGTTATAGGGACCATGAAGGACCGGACCATGCAGGCCCAGGCCGGTCCTGCTGGGTTTTCGGGCCCAAAAGTCCTATTTTTCTTGCCTTCATTTTCTCCACAGTTTCATATGTTTATGATTTTCTGGTTTAGAAGAACAATATAAAATCATACAAATCACAAACTAAGCTACAAAATGAAGAGAATAACATCTAAACTTCATAGCTTCTTCAAAGTTACAAAGTACAAACAAATGAAGCCAACTGAAGAATTGAAGTTTCAGACATATCAAAGTTCCAGACCAAATAAAATTCCAAACAAAATAGGCAAATAATGTTCCAAACCAAGTAAACTAACAAAGTTTCAAAACCACATTAATTTGCTTCCAAGCCTCCAGCTGCTGCCAGCAAATGGTGTCCAATAAACAAGCTTCATCCTACAACCATTTCACTTTATCCGGATCACATTATCAGTTTACATTATGCAGAAAAAATAGCTAGCTGATCATAACAACGAAAGTGTGAAACTAGCAAGCTGTTGCAAACTGCAAAGAAGTTCCATTTCAATACAAGATCACAGTAATAGTTTCATTAAAAGTTCCATTTCAATAAACTGAAAATAAACATTTGCCAAATGAAAATGCACAGGATTACGCTTAAAAGTGCATAATCATTAATCAATGGGTTATAATCACAAATGGTACCTGAACTTATCTTCTATTTTATCGATGGTACCTGAACTTCAATTTTGATCACAACCAGTACCCGAACTTTTCGATTTCATTTTAAATGGTACCTAAGGCCACATTCGGTCACTATTCCGGCTAAAAAAGCCAAATCTAAAAAAAAAAAAGAAAAAAAAAAAACAAGTTCAAGGCAAGTCTATTACCAAAAAATCATCACCATATATGATTGCAACCCTTGAAATCATCAAAAATCATCACTATGATTACCTCCCATGCCGTTTTTAGTCGGAATAATGATCGGAGGTGGCTCTAGGTACCATTTAAAATGAAATCGAAAAGTTCGGGTACTGGTTGTGATCAAAATTGAAGTTTAGGTACCATTTGTGATAATAACCTTTAATCAATCATAGCAATCAAAGAGATGCAATTGTATTTGCCTATTTGGTTGCAAACCAAAAGTCTTAAAATGATTATCACAAGTGTCTCACTCTCATCCTACCAAACACACAGCAAGGGATTTAAGATCACATTTAAACAAGCAAACAGTATAAATCATAATCACACAAACCTGCAGGCACACAAGCATAGCAAGCAAGCACATATCACATATACCTAAGTCTCCACTTTCCAGCAATACCCAAGAACAAGAAGAGCATAACAAAAATTGTCCAGGACAAGCAAAGCTGCAAAATTGCATATCACAAGGGATTGGGTTTCCAGTTAGTAATCGAAGAAGGCCAGAAGGGATTATTGCTGGGTTTCTGAAAATTAGGGTTCTTGATCGAATTCGAAATCTAGAAAGGTAGAAGAGTAGAAATCGATTGACTGATTGAGGGATTCAACTGGGTTCGAGGCTTCGAACTGCAAAGGAAAACTGGAAAAGCAAAGGAATCGATTAATCGAAGAACTAAAGTCAAGATGACAAGACTCGTGTTTGGGAAAGGGTCACGGTCTCGGGGATGGCTGCGAAGGTTTGTGTATGAATGTTGACTGAAGTTAAGAGAATGTCGACACTAAGATAGGCTGGAATAAGGGTTATATTGAATCGGCCTTATCTTCGGGGTTTGGGGACTATGGATACCAGGGCCCGAGACCGGCCCGTTTAAACTAAAATGGTCCGGGCTTTTTTTTTTGTCTATTTTTTTTTCTCAAAGCCCGGCCCGAACCTGACAGTCTGGATCGATCCGGTTCTGGATTTCGGGCTAAAATGCCTAGCCCTAGCGGATATGGCATGTCGTACCACCAAAGATTAAGATGCCTCAATTTTTTTTTTCTCCAAATTATAATTAAAATAAAAGGACAAACTAAATGAATAGTAAAATGACTATTTTGCCCTTAGTTTCTAATGATTTTACCCCTGACGTTGGGCTTTGACTATTTTGCCCTGACTAACTCTTTATTCTTTTGCAGCGCTTCGTTTTGGAACGACTGCCTCTTTGTTTTGCTTTCGATTGTTATCACCGACTAAGCAACCTGTATAGCTCTAATTAACTATAGTTTTGACATCTCTAATAGTAAACGAGTGTTTAACCTTGAACTTAAGAGTCTCTCCTGAAGGTGCTTTCACTGATATTGAAAAAATATCTTTAGGAGCAGAAACTATTAAGAATATTATGTAATTAATATGTAATTATGTGTATCTTTAGGAGATTATTTGTGATATTCCTTGTATCCCTAACTTGTAGGGATTTACTTGTTGTACAAGAACCTAGTCTGTATATAATCTTCTAGTATCAATGATAATATTCATTCCCCCTCAAATATTTTTATGACATGGTATCAAAGCAGGCCTAAAAACCCTAGATCTCATTTTATTTGCCCCGCACCACTTGCTGCGTTATCTTTTTCATCATCTTCGCATGGCTTGTTCTTCTAAGTTTGCTTTGTCACTAATTGTCCCTAATCGGTGGATTATCAATAGTGGAGCGACCAATCATATTGTTAACTCACCAAAGTAGTTCGCAAGTAGTTAGAAGAATACTTCACTGCCACCAATTTCTTTGCCTAGTGGTACCAATGCTCATATTTCCATGAAAGGGTCAATTAAAATCAATGATGCCTTTTTTCGAGATGTTCTGTATGCCTGCATTTGATGTCAATCTTTTATCTGTTGAAAGAATTATAGATGACTTACATTGTTCGGTAACTTTTTTCCATCTTGGTGTATTTTGCAGGACTTGGCTTTGAGGATGATAATTAGTGTGGGTAAGCAACGAGGAGACCTTTATTACCTTGTGGCGCTAGCTTCCATCTCTCCACCCAAACATCCTTTTGCTTCTCAGCTTACCATCTCTTCCGACCTTTGGCATCTTTCTTTGGGGCATCCTTCTCCTGCCCGTTTACAATATATAGACAATGAGTCACTTCATTTTCATTTCAATTCCAACAGTAAGTGTGAAATTTGTCCTTTGGCTAAACAAATTCGCCAGCCTTTTCCATCTAGTTCAATATCAACTTCTCGATGTTTTTCTCTTTTATACATTGTGATATTTGGGGACGACATAGAACTCCTTCACTCAATGGCGCTCATTAATTTTTAACTACTGTGGATGGTTTTTCTCGTTTTACATGGGTTTTCTTAATGTGCCATAAGAGTGAAACACAACCTTTGCTCCAAAATTTTTTTGCTTATGTCAAAACTCAATTTCACACTCATGTTCAATAGATACATACTGATAACGGGGTAGAATTTCTTTCACTATAGGATTTTTTTCTTGAACAAGGGATTATTTTTCAACATTCTTGCATTTACACACCCCAACAAAATGGTGTTGTTGAACGCAAACATAGAAATCTTCTAGAAACTGCTAGGGCCCTCCGCTCCCAATCTCACTTGCCAATTGATTTTTAGGGGGAATGTGTTCTTACCGCTTGTTGATATCACTTATACCACACACCGCCAAGCATTAGCAACAACCCCGTAGGTGGCCCCCACGACATGGTTAGCCCCGCCTACGACATGCCTCCGGTAGACCAACACCAGCTACCTCGCTATGGTGGAGGTTGGCCGGTATCTAGCCGGAGGCCACCCTCCCATGCTCTCCAAAAGCCTTCAAGAGAAGTAAATATGTGTATTATGTCCCACATCAGAAATGTAAACTAGATGGGGACTTCCTTTAGCTATAAAGGGAAGTCCTCCCCTTCTTAGAGGAGGATGGGATCCATGATCCCCACACTTGTATCATTACAAAGAGCTACATAGCCCTCACTTCTAGTGAAATCTCTAAGTGGATGTAGCCTTGCCTCAAGGGCAATGTGAACCACTATACATGCTTGTGTCACTCTCTCTATCATGCTTTATACTTAGTTCCCGTTCCATATTCTCACACAGAAACTGTCACGCCCCTAATTTTTAACACAAATAAAAATCGATATATAACCCCATAATTATACATGCGTGATCGTTCAGCCATCAATACAAAATACCTAGAATCTTTTTCCCATTAAACCAAGTACATACTGATGCCCTGAACCCACAATTCTAATATTGACTCGCTCCATAGAGTCACATATTACACAACTTACGAATTAAATTGTCAACAACAAAATAAAACGTAAGTATTCCTCAGAGTTTACTACGTAGCGGAAGTCATACAATGCAAAGCCAACAAAATTTGCTTCCTACCCGCTCTGCTACCAACAAGCTACCTCAGCTTCAGCCACGATTACCCTGACCTGCAGGATTAACCCCTACACCATTTGAATGGTGCACCGGGTTGCCACACAACAAACCCGGTAAGCTTTTGCAAGCCCGTATGAGTAACTCAAACCACACATGCACAACTCGCCCAACGAGGAAACCCATCAACTCGTAGAAAGGAACACACACCCTGTTTTCCCACAAACAACACATTCTTTTCCCAAAAGAAAACACTCAAATCACCCCGTGACAGAAATCATATTAATTGAAACTCTAACAATTAAATATGATACACAAGTCCTCCTAGGACATTTAAAAGAAAGAAACCCCGAAACTCCCTTTTAAAACACATTCTCAAATCAACACAACACATTCTTTTCCCAAAAGAAAACAACACGAGTCACCCCGTGACCCAAACCATATTAATTAAAACTCTGACAATTAAATATGATATACAAGTCCTCCCAGGACATTTAAAAGAAAGAATCCCCGAAACTCCATTTTAAAACACATTCTTTTCCCAAAAGAAAACAACACGAGTCACCCCGTGACCCAAATCATATAATTGTTAACCTAACAATTCAATATGATAAATCGATCTAACCTGGATACAACAACAAATCAGTACAACCTGGACAAAACATCAATGCACATCAATCATATCTATCGTTAACCTAACAAATAGAATATGATATACACGTCCTCCCCAGACATTTAAAAGAAATAATTCCCGAAACTCCCTTTTAAAACACGTACTCCTGAGCATCAGATAGCTCCCCACTACCCCCCATGATGTACAATGGCAACAGACTAGAGCTCTACTGAAATAGTAACCACTCATCCGACCACGAACATGATTACCTATTTCCTGCCTTGGTCACCATCTGCGACCTGTCACCATCTGTGACATATGATCTTTAGACCCTGACTGGCCTTAAAGTCAAACGTTAAGTAAGTCACACCTGACCTAGAAACGTTACAAACATCTAGTTCCGGCTTTCCCCATCTCTGCTCACCATTTGTGGCTCTTGGTACAAGGACCAATACATCTAAAATGAGTCACCTTGACTCAACCATGTAACATCAAATTCACTACTTTTCAAACAATATAAAACATCTTTTTCCACAATATTGTTTCCTGAAAAGTCGCCTTCAACAATAATATAAACATCATCATGCATATTATTCACCACACATCACTCACAAGAATATATATATATATATATATATATATCTATATATTTCACGTAAATATATATACACACACACACACACACACACATAGTCATTCGCTCAGGAATGCCTACCAATACCAACTATAGTTTGCAGTTAAATAATTAACGCCAAAACAATAATGGTAATTCCGTTCATAATGAACCTTGTGAGATTACTCACCTCGAAACTCCCGCTGCATCTTCAATGTAGCACAAAGCAGCCAATCCACAAAAATAACCGTCCAAAGTACTTCGTCAAGTACCTAACACATACGGTTCCAACTTAGTAACGATTCACATTTGGTTTAAGTTCGAAACCCCTGTTTTGAACTAAAACCCCCAAAGTGGCACTAATCAAGGCAAAACCACATTTGAGACCTCCCAAGGTCTCCGGAATACTTCCACGAACGACATGACCAACCCACAAGTCAGTAGGAAGCTCGAATCCTCACGGATCGAATAAATAGACCGGTATGAAACCGTAAAAATCATAACAAATCCATACGAACTCCAAAATTTACATATTATATATCGAAACGCTCGTATCAACGAGTAGAACATATATAATACCAAAAACAGTTCCCTACATGGCAGGAAAGCCACCAGAACGCCACCACATGCGGTGGTGCACCGCCGCCTGCCAAAACTCAATATTTCACAAAACTCCCAACATCAAAGCTATTCATCTAAGCATGCTTGTAAATTTTCATAACTAGCTCAAAGTCAGAAAACAAGCACAAAGGGTCGAAAACTACCTCACAAGCTTTGGATTTTTGCTCAATCTGAGTTAAACCGATTTCTACGTAAATCGATCCAAACAAACACCATAGATCGATCGGGGAGGCTTCCACGAACTCACAACAGGAAGCATGAAGCCACGAAGTCGCCGGAACTGCATTTTCTTACCGGGTCAGAATACACCAAACTTCACCGCCTTCTAGCGCCATCACCACCCCGAATCGCCGCTAGTGGACACCACATGGAGGAGCGGACGACAACGACGAACTGATCTAGAAAGTTTAGTCACTAAAGACCGCCGGAAAAGCTGGGTCAGGTTTTCAGGTTCGGGTCGGGTCAGTCGAAGGTGAGGAGAGAGAACGGAGCGTTTCTGGTTTCCAGAAAAGGAAAATGGAAAAATGGAAATAGTAAGTTTTCGAAAACGGAAACTCATATTTATAGAACTTTCCCAAAACTTCAAACGCTCATAACTTTCACATACGAACTCCGATTTTCGCGTTCCACATGTCCACGAACTCGTATTGACGCGTTCTACAACTTTCGTGAAGGAAGTTTTTGGAGAATCTCAACATATCTAAAGTCAACCTTAGCGATCCCCCTAAAGTCATACTTTCCGAATAAAAATTCATCCGAAACACTTCCGCTTCATTCACAAGCCACGAGACGGTCCAATAACCACTAATTAAATTCTGGAAAGTCCTCGGAAAATAGTTACGAATTTTCGGAGCATCACAGAACACTGCTGCCTATACAATTAATCAACTTCCTATACTTTTATTGAATAAGAAAACCTCATTTGAAGTTCTTTATAACAAGCCTCCTGACTATTCTCAAATGTGTATTTTTGGATGTGTTGCTTTTGCTACGTTTGTTCATCCAGCTTCAAAATTTGCTCCAATGGGCCATAAAGCTTATAAACTCTACAATCTCGAAACAAAGAAAATTTTTATCAATAGGGATGTTCTTTTTCTTGAAGATACCTTTCATTTTCCTCCCCAAATTCATTCTTTTATTTCTTCTTTTGATCCCATGTCCTCTAACGTGCCTGCATCTCTCTCTCCACCATTTCTGTCACACTCGTACCTGACTTAATGACTGAACCGGCTCCTGAAGTGCCTATACCTGTGCCTGACCCGATGCTTGACCCCACTCGTGAACTCGCACCTGAACTCGTGCCTGACCCTGCGCTAGCACAAGCACTTGAACCCACGCTTCGCTGGTCCCAACATTCCCGTGAGCCTAATATTCGTCTCCGTGATTATGTCTGCTCGCAAGTTTACCACCACACCATTTATCATCTCCTCTATCAAGTCCTCCACCAGGTACGCGTTACCCACTTTGTAATTTCATCTCTTATCAATGGTACTCATGACCGTCCCATCTTTTTTATGTTGCTGCCATTAGCAGGGCTGAGGAGCCCTCTTCTTATGTAGATGCACACTCTAATCCTAAATGGCAACAAGCAATGGACAATGAACTTGCCACTCCTACTACCAAAAACACTTGGACACTCATCTCACTTCCTCCTGGAAAACGTCCTATTGCTTGCAGATGGGTCTATCGAATTAAGTATAATGCTGATGGTTCTATTGAGAGGTATAAAGCTCACCTTGTTGCCAAGAGCTTCACTCAAGCTGCTGGGATTGATTATCATGATACTTTTTCACTCACAACAAAGATGGTTATTGTTCGCTGACTTCTTGCCATTGTTGCTTGTCAAGGTTGGTCTCTTCACCAACTTGACGTTAATAATGCTTTTCTTAATGGTGATTTGCAAGAAGATTTGTACATGTCTCCTCCTCCAGGTCTTCGGCGATAGGGGGAGAATTATGTGTGTCACCTTAACAAGTCCTTATATGGTTTGAAGCAAGCCTCTCGTCAATGGTTTACCAAGTTTACAAAAGCAATTCTTGCTGCCGGGTTCACTCAATCAAAGGCTGACTACTCTCTTTTTGTTCAAAAGGTTGGTAATTCTATTATTAATTTATGTGGATGAAATCCTCATTACTGGGAACAACTGTGATTCTATCAAATCTCTCAAACAATTTCTTCATACCCGTTTTCGCATCAAAGATTTGGGTGACCTTAAATACTTCCTTGGACTTGAGATTTCTCATTCAAAAAAGGGCATTTATATATCTCAACGCAAGTATGCTTTAGAAATTATCAAGGACACCAAATTTTTGGGTGTAAAGCCAGTTGATTTTCCCATGGAAGAAGCCAAATTATGAAACAAAGGTGAGCTACTTAAGGATCCGGCTGCATATAGACGTTTGGTTGGACGACTTATATATCTTACAATCACAAGACTCGACACTGCCTATTTTATTTATGTTCTTGGTAGATTCATGCATGAGCAGCATCAACCTCATATGGCTGCTGCACTTCGAGTTGTCAGATACTTGAAATCCTCTCCTGGGCAAGGTTTGCTTTTAAGTTCCAATAGCAATTTGAATTTGAGAGCTTTTTGTGATTCAGATTGGGCAGGTTGTCCTAATACTCGTCGGTCTACTACTGGATATTGTGTTTTCTTAGGAGATTCTTTGATCTCATGGCGTACCAAAAGATAAAAGACGGTCTCATTGTAGAGCAATGGCTGTATATGTTTTGAACTCACTTGGCTACAATATTTGTTTGCTGATTTGCATATACCTATTTCTAGACCTGCTATTTTGCATTGTGATAATCAAGCAGCTCTACACATAGCCGCAAGCCCAGTTTTTCATGAGAGAACATGTCACATTGAAATGGATTATCATTTTATTTGAGACAAGATATTGAATGGTTCCATCAGCACCCGATATGTTGGTTCTTTACAACAGTTAGTAGATATATTCACAAAGGCATTGGGCAAAGACAAGTTCAAAGCCTTGTTATGCAAGTTTGGAGTGCTTGATATTCACTCTCCAACTTGAGGGGAAGTGTTAAGAATATTCTATAATTAATATGTAATTATGTATCATTAGGAGATTATTTGTGATATTCCCTTGTATCCCTAACCTGTAAGGATTTACTTGTTATACAAGAACCTAGTCTGTATATAATCTTCTAGTATCAATGAGAATATTCATTCCACCTCAAATATTTTTCTGACAAAAACCATGATACGCTAAAAGCAAGCGCACAATTTAACCCTGCAAAATATAGTTGTCAGTATAGAATAAGTGGGGATCGTTCAAGCCGGGGATTGAGGGTACATCTGTAATTGCATCAACAAATAAAGAATTAATAAAAAGTATAAAATATTATTTACAAAAATAAAACAAAGAATATATACAAGTTAACGCAAAGAGGGGGGATTTTAGGATTTTGTAATAAAAAAAATTAAAAACAAAACAAAAAAAAATGTAAAATACATATACAAGGGGTGGAACACAAGGAACAAAGATCAAAACCACAATCATATGAATGAAATCCAATTACAATTCCTATAGTTGATTTTCTATGTCATGGGAAAGAAGTTGACCATGTGAAACGTTAGAAAGCAAACGATTTCCCATAATTTACTTTCCTTGAATAATTAATCTAAGTGAAAGCACCTAAATTAGTCATATTGAACATGCAATCTTAGTCTAGAAAGCAAGCTAATCAAGAACACATTCAACACATGAAGAACAAAGAAAGGATGTCAACCAAAGTGCATAACCTAGTATGAAAAAATTCATCTATTTGCAATCCTCCTTAATTGATTTCGACTTTTGTCCAAAGCCTTAACTACTTATGAAATAGATTCACAAAACTATTAGGTGAATTGTTTACCTAAATCTAGCACCAATTACATGTATATATCCTAAGTTGACCACCAAGGAATATAAACATGCAAAAGTTTTCTGTAATCCAAAATCAACCAAGCAATCTCACATAAGCAACATAGAAATCAAAACTTTATTTCAAAACATATAAACGGACTTTAAACTTTTCCCTTAACGCCATGTTAACTAGAATTCATAACTCTACGAATCAAACAAAGGAAAACAAAAGAAAGTATGAAATACACCATGAAAGATGAATGACAAAGCCTTGAGACGTAGAACTTGAAAATCCTTGAAAGCAACCAATCTTCTAGGGACGACACAAGGGTGAATGGCGGCTAGGATCTTGATGTATTGCATGACTTCTTCTCCTCCTTGGTTGAGACGCAGAGCTTTTGAAGACTAGAGAATGGAGAGAATTTTTGGTGTTGAAAAGAATGAAAGAATTGGTGTGTGAAGTGGTATGTTGAAGTTGTGTGTCAAGTCGTCCAATGATGTTCCTATTTATAGGAAGATGGCCGGCAACTTAGTCTCCAAGCCTTCAAAATTCTTCTTTTTATTTTCTAGAATTTATCTGATTGATCCACACAACATTAGCCAATCAGACAATTCCACATCATCCTTCCTGTGTGAAAAATACAAGGACAGAATGTGTTTTCTGGAGAATGGGGATTGCAGTGCACTGATCAATCCTTACTGGGCAGCAGAAACCAAAATAACAAACTAAACACCAGATTTTGGTTACGCGGTGAAAACCTCAAAATATGAGATTAAAAACACTGCGGGCTCTTACTCTTGAGAACCCAAAATAATGATCATCTTATTCAAAAAGATATGTTCTTTTACACTTGAATAGCACTAGCTTGACTATAAGGTTTAGACAAAAGCTAACACAAAATTAGTCTTCCTTCTAGAACTCCTTCACTTGAATGATCACCAATTCTTGCTCTTCTTTCTTCACCGTCTCTCTACTGATCTCAAGAGTGTTTATGCATATGAAGACACAATCAATAACACTTATACATGGACCAAGTATTTGACTCTTTGTAAAGACTCGATTTCAAACTAACATGCAAGACTCTATCAAAAATTCTTGCCTCTATGGATCTACCCAACTGACCGTGTATCTTTCAAGCTCATATAATAGACCAGCGGCAACTACTCAATAATCCAAGGATTCTACCCTAATTCCCAATTAATTTGGAAAGAAACTTCCCATATATGAACTCTAACAAATCTTAAGGGAAATCAATTAGGATTAGACACGTCCTAAAAACCCTAGGACATCAATAGTACGATTTTAACAATCAGAAGACTCTTTAAAAATGTAAATACATAAAACCAAAAACCTACTTTCCAAAATCGGACTCCACATGAAACTGATTGCAGACTCAGGGATTGCAACACATGTTGCAATCCCATGCATATGCAAATGCATTTACCTATCCTGTTACTCTTCGAGATCAGTAAAGGGTGTTGTCATAGCTTTGTATGGGAATGCCAATACGACAGGTACAAAATCTGTACCTACAATCTCCCCCTTTGACATTCCTATACAAAACTATTCTATTACAAGAAACTCCCCCTCAACAAGTACTTGAGAAACATCACAATTCATCATCCATAATTTTCCTGAAACACTTATCAACACATTTGGTAAAATTCACAAGATAGAATAACGTTATCACAGTCACACAGCGTCACACATCTAATTTCTCCCCCTTTTTGAATATGAATGACAAAGATAACTTACATAGCGGAAGATATGTAGAAAGAGGATCACAAATAGATGGAGCACAACAGATAGTCCAAGTATTAATACTCCCCTTAAGGGTGATCATGTGAAGAGAGATGCAAGAATGAAATGCAAACACAAAATGAGTGGGTTGTATCCAAATGCTAAGAACAGATTTAATTCACATAGCATTTCCAACAAGAGCAATACCACTTAATCATAAACAAGAGTGCAACAAAATAAGTTCACACGAGTGAATTGATTCCGACAATCACAAGGTAACATAGAGGGTGATCGAGTATTCTATACCTCTTGTTGTGAAAAGTGAACATATCTCAAGATGGGGTGTGTAATATTTGTGGAAACCTGAAGAGCAAAACTCACATACGAGACAGTTTGAAGCACATAATCTTTATTCCCCTTATAACACCGTGTGGGCATGATTTTGAATTTTTTCTTTTTGCCTTTCACACAAAGTAATATTTTTGCTTAAGAAGAGACTACGACCCATGTAACGAGTATTATGCTAGCAGCTCCCAAGTCAGATGACTTTAGGGTACTAGATGTAACAAGGACATCCCAAAGAGCACATCTACTTGAGTCAATAGTCTCACAATCCTCCGGGGTGACCAAACAATTCCTGTTTCTTCCCAATCTTCATATCGTTCATCACGACCGAGGCCTGTTTACTTTGGGAATAGCTTGGCCATGCTCCATAATACATTCATTTTTTTTTAAAGGTGCAGCAAAAATAAAGAAATATTCCGTACAAGAGTATTGAGAACATGCCAACCAACAAATATGACTTACCACCACTCAGAGTATGCGTGCATGTGAGGATACAAGGTGATACAGAATATGTTGTTCAAGCTCACAATTACAAAGTGACGCAAGAGCAAATTCAAAACGTACTAGACACCTCATTGCACACAGATTTAAGGAAAAGAGTATGGCGCCACTATGCCAAAAAACTTATCAGACGACAGACAAAAACTGTTGTGTGATTTGGAGTGCCACTGTTGTAGAGCGAGCCGTTGTCTGTTGAAAATTCAGACAATGGCGGAACACAGTTGTCTGAGAAACACACAGGCAACAGGTATGTCTTATAACTGTTGTGTGATGGCTCGGCAGATGCCAGGCGCAGCTGCCCATCAATTAACGCGCTATTTTCAGACAACAGAATATGTTTAAATCCGCTGTTTGTTAAGCTTGTCAGACAACGGGGTTCTAGTGCTTTCTGTTGTATGATTTAGGTTAAGACAACAGAGTTCTAGTTTGGTCTGTTGTTTGATTTCTTGTCAGACAACATGAATTAGAATTATTCTGTTGTTTCATTACTCCTCACACAACAATTTGTAGAGTATTAGTGTGTTATGATTATTACCTGATCATTATGTGATCATAATTGGGCAAAATTAATACTCCATTATTACCTAAATAATGGTACTAGCAAATATTGGAAAGAAATTTGAATCCAATTCATTGATTGAAGTACTCCAATTCATACATTATAGTCAAATGTAATACAAATGATGTATTTCCTAGAATATTAGTGTGCTAGAAATGGATCAGTGATTATTGGACTATTTATGATTGCTTGCCCACTTCGGCCATGACTAATAAGCGCTCCTGTTGCTCCTCTTTTTCTTCTACTTCTGCCACCACATCAACTTGTTTCAAGAAGCTGCATACAATACTCCCACATCAAAAGCCACACTACCAATGAGCAACATGACAAATTAAATGATACATGCAAGAAGCTGTAGAGATAAAGACAATAAAAAGACTTACATTTATATCTGGTAATGCAAACCCCAGTTTGGAAGACATGTGATCTTTCAAAACAGAAAATGTGGGAGCAAAATGACAATCCAATTAACAGAACCAGAGAGAATAATTTCAGGTATTAAATAGAGAGCAAAAATAGATAACAAATCCAATTAACACATATATATCAGATGTCCGCCACCAAGTTTCAGTCCTCCCACCTCTTATTCAAGCATATTCTGGTTCACAAGACAACTCCTTGGATTGTACGGAAGTTCCTGCATGTTCTCACCTTATTCAACGTCTACATCTTGCTTCTGCTCCAAGGCCTGAATGCACACATAGGGGTTTAAGTTTGCACCACAAAAAAATTGCAGAGAGAAAGAGAGAGATGTACGGCCTCAGCCACGAAGGTAATCTCCATGTTCTCTGACAAGTGAGGTGGTTTTGCTTGACAAGTAAAGGGAGCTAGACAAGACATGTGCCATATAGATTATCTAAAGATTGAGTAGGAGTATGAAATCTTTATAAATCTTGATTCTACAAGAAGAGTAGAACAATGTTCTTTTCGTTAAAAGTAAAATAAAGATGACATGGTAACCAATTTCAATTAGGTCTTCGGAAAACAGAGTAATGTATCCACATTTGTTTCGAGTCTTCTCAAGACCCACATTTCTTTTTTGGCACAGCCCTTTAACTAAGTAGAACATTGTGTGAGCAGCAAGTGGAAATGGTTTACTATCCTTTAGTGTCATTATCTTATAATGCATATGAACTACCAAGCAATTTAAGGGCCAACAGAAACCTTCTTGTAGTTATGCTTTGTATGTAGGTTTAATAGCTTTTAAGTTTTAACCTTCCGATAAAAAATAATAATAATAAAAAAAAAAACTGACTAATGTAAAATGCCTAAACCTCGAGAAAATCAAACAAATTTAAAAGAGTAAAAATAAAAAGTACAAAACAAAAAACAAAAGAAAGCGCCATACCATGACTTTGGACCTCCAATGGAAGTGTCTGGATCATATACTATCAGTTCGCTGTCAAAAGGCAAGGGAACATGAAAAGTAAAATATCAGATCAAGAAATGCCCACATACTATCACTGCAAGATAACCCCGACTTCTCTGTAATGGAAATTTGCTTATAAGAATGATGTAGCACAAACATCTCAGGATTACAAAGACCCTCATGATTTATACACTTAGACCAACTCTATTAGAATAGACTTAACAAAAGAATTTGAATCCTCAAGCTACAACTATGTAATAAGCAAACATGAACGACGACATTCTGAAAATGTAGAACAACAATCTTGGCAATGTAATTCCCAAAGATGAATCTTTATTGAATTCTTATAGATCTAAAGGGTTGTCTCTATGGCAATCAACCACTCCAAAACAAAAGGCACCATTCATCATTGTATTGTCCACCTCTAATATTTACGTCTTTTCTACTATGATATAGTAAGGAAGACAGATTACCTAGTTCCAGAATACAATCATCAGCAAGTGAATCAAAAAATTTAAAAATGAAAAATCTAGACCCTTTTGCATAGACATAACAATTTAGCTTCAACAACTCAGGAATGCTCCCTCAAATTGGAAATTAAACAACTTGAAAAATAGTACCATAGTAAGAGATGACATGTTCGAAAGAGATTCATTGTCTTTCTTGATCTCACAATTTCTAGATCAAGTGATTGAAATAATTTACACAAAAGACATAAATAAAATAAGAGTATTCTGTTAAATAAAATATAGTACCAAACAAAACCACATGGCAAGGATCAAAATCAAGCTGGAGAGCCCCCTTTAGCTCACTATCTTAAACATTTAATGGCTTCAACTGTATCCAGAACCTTGGTGCCCAACCACATCCTTTTGTTATGACCGCCCACGATTAAAATATGTTCTAAGTAGATAATGATACTAAACTTTCATGAAGTATAAGAAAATAAATTGCCTTTATTTAGGTAACTTCCTATCTCCTATGAAATTTACAATATCATGATAGCTCGACATTTACTACCTATTTCAATTTGGTTAAATTTAACCAAAAAATACATTACTATGAAGTATAATATGAACATTATAATGCAGTCTCATTCGAAACCAATAAGGGAAAACAAAACATAAAATTGGAAAATTGTAAGTAGAAAACCTAAGCTCAGAACAAAAAGTTCTGGGGGAAAAAGAGAACACCTAGCAGAACCTATGTCATTTCTCTTGGCAACATCTTCAATTGCTTTTCTATTCCCTTTGTATATCTGAAGCAAAAGCCCAAAGAAAACCAACATTCAACACAACCATTAATCCAAATTCCATCATCCAGAAATCCAAACCATCATACAGGCACGCACAGAGTACCCAAATTTAAACACAACTGTACAAAATATTGTACATTCAAATATTCAAATATTTACAATCATTGGAAAGAGAAATTGCACACAATTATCAGTACAAATCGAAAAGAAGACAGATCAAAATGAATCCAATTTCAATCAGTCAAGATGGGTGTTCACAAAAGGAGCCAAATTTACCTCAGTACTCAAGCAGAGCAACCTTTGATTCTTAAAAAGAAACGCAATTTCACCAAAGCAAATGATGAAACAAGTAAAACTTACAAGATCCATTGATTATACTTGAATAAAAGGTAGCAAGAAGCAAACCAATTCATGCCAGCTTGGATCCACTGCTGTTCTTCCAGCCAAATCGGAATCGTCCCTCAACATAAGACTCCATAGCCCAAGAAGTCGTTTCTCTTCGCTGCTTGAAGAACAAGAATTGAAAACTGGAAAAACAGAAACAAAATCGAAGTCGATTAATTAGTGAGATTGCAAAGATTGTAGTACCTTCGGCTTCAGTAATAGAGATAGTGGAGAGTCTGATGAATCGATCTCTTAAAGCTCACTCACTGAATCGGAGTGAACGGAATCGAAGATGAGGCGGAGAGGTGGGTAGTGCGGTGGTTTATGAGGGGGTCGCGAATGAGTTTGAGAGAGTGATTTAGGGTTTCAATGATTGAAGAAGCCCCCCCCCCCCCCCTTTTTCCTCGTCCTTCAAATCTCCAAATTGAAAACCCTAATTGAGTATATCGAACCCTAATCGAGTGTATTTAGAAGATGGGTTTTGAGGAGAAGATGGGTTTCAAGAAGAAGATGGGTTTGATTCTTTAAGAGAAGAAGAGGGGTTCTGCTTTTTTTTTTTTGAAAGGGAAGAGGGGTTCTGCTTTGAGAAAAAGAAGATGGGTTTTGCTGTTTCTCTCGAAGACTAGCTGGCTAAGAGTTGGAAACAGCTAAGTAGGATGAGGGAAAATGGGCCTTAAGTTTAGTTTTTGATTTGTATAACCAATTTAGACAACACACAAAATAATTTCGGTTCTTTGATAATATACAATGAAACTTCAACTTAGAGATCCTACTAGCAAATCTCCCGCCTAGTGCAAAGGGACAAACTCATTTTTCCCGCCTAGGAATACCATCGCACATTCACACAACAAAAATAAGCCATTCCGTTGTAGGAGCTTATAATCATGTATCAGCATTTCACTCAAATATTGGCCTTTTTGGGGCTACTCACTCACATTTTGGGGTACATGTGATTTTCTTCCAAACTTGCACAACAGAAACAAAAAAAATGTGTTGTATGTTATTTTGCAACTTACTCTCATACAACATATACAACTATTCTGTTGTGCAATGTGAGTCAAAATTTCGACCCAAATTTGAGCAAGGTGAGGGGGAAATTTTTTTTTCATTCAGACAACAGACAAATCCTTATAACTGTTGTACAATAATCTTGGACCAAAACAAAATTGATTTACGACCCCCTTATACAACTAAATCTCATTAAACCTGTTGTGTGAAGCAGTTTCAGTGATCACACGACGGAAAACAAAATTTCGTTGTCTAAAAAGTGTAGTGTGATAAGGATTTTGGCATAGTGGGCCCTTGTCAATCTAAGTTTAAAATAATCTGCCAGACACTCGGGGATACAAATTTCCAGAAACTGAACCTAACAATGCAGAAACGTAAAGAAAATGCACCTATACTATCATGAAGACATACAACATGAATGCATGCAAAATAGATCAAGCGAAGTGAGAGTATCAATACTTAGAGCATCCACTAACGGTGCTGCTAAGTGATTCAAATTGAGTTATGTCTAACGGCCTACTAAACGAATTAGCCAATTTGTGTTCAGTAGGAACAAAAGCAAGCTCAAGCATATTATTAAGATTATCTGTATGAGCAGAAAAATGATTATTTGAACCTTTTTTAATCCAGATTTGCTTCTGCTTTGTTTTTCTTTCCAGATCTATGGGGATTGAAGCCAGCTTTGCAATCCTGGCGATTAGATTCAGACCCTCTTTCAACTCAGCTTGCAACTAGGCAGGTGAGTTAATTCTCAACGTTTTCCTCTGATTTTGAATAACCCTGCGAAGCATATTGCATGTAGGACGTATGTGTCCTAATTTTCCACAATAATGACAAGTAGGAATGAAGTTTTTAGGGTTGTGAATAAACCTGGGCTAACAAAGTTTGTTAGGACTTACTGATGAGCTTTTCTGAAGTGTTGGGTGAGCCACACGTGGTTCTGATTTTGCAAGCAACTTGGAACTAGACCCATTTTCATAAGAACTTTGTGGCTGACTTGATGAGCTTTCACATTCCACACCTTTTACAAACCTCAAAGGCTTGCAGGTCTCACCATTGTATCCTAATCCCTCTTTGTTGCAATGAGCTTTGCCTAATCCAATCATTTTTTAGACTTTTTCAAACCCTATAGTGAACTTGTTCAAGCTTTCATTGACCCTCAATAATTCATCCAGCAACTTCTCATTTTCAAGGATTAGTGAAACATTTAGATTAGATTGAGCTTTTATTTCAACCTGCAAAACTTTGATTTTGTTAGTGAGCTCATCATGTTCCTTGTCCCAATCTTGAGACCCGGCCTTACCCTGAAAAACTTTGATCTTATCAACAAGGTTAGCACGCTCTTCTTCCCAATCTTTCAAAGAAATTTCAAAATTTTGCTCAATTTTTTCTTTTTCCACTCTCAATGATTCAACTTCTTTTTCAAGTTTGTTATTTTTTTGAAGAACAATTTTTGAAGCATTATACAATTGCTTACACTTTTCATTTGTTTCTTCATCAAGAGTATTATCTTCTAAATCAGAACCATCAGATAATTCAGAATCAAAAGAGGAACTAAGAGCAACATTTACCTCTTCGCCATCGGATTGAGAGCCTTCATCACTGTCACTCCAAGAAGATTTTAGAGCCTTGTTTCCACGTAAATTATATTTCTTGTTGCCATAATCGGCAGCAAGATGTCCAATTCCACCACACTCAAAGTATTTAGGATTGTTAGGAAAAAATTTCGATGAGTTTCCAGAAGAGTTTTTGTTTTTAAAAAAAAATTTGAACTCTTTAGTCAACAAAGCTAAATCCACAGAATCATCAACAATGTAATCTTTCTTTTTAATAGAAGAGAGAGCAACATTTTTTTACCATTTTCTTGGGCTTGATCCTTATCTCAAAGGTTTTGAGATTACCTATCAGTTTGTCAAGATAATAGGTGTCCAGGTCTTGAGTCTCCTCTATAGTTGTTTGTTTGGATTGAAACTTTGATGAAAGAGACCTAAGAATTTTCTTGACAATCCGATGCTCTTCAAAAGGATCACCAAGACTGTGACACTAACTTGTCACGTTCATAAGACGAGCATGAAAGTCATCTATTGATTCATCCTCCCCCATTTGCATGATCTCAAACTCCAAAACAAGTCTCTGAAGCTTCTGACCTCTAACCTTTTTATTTTCTTCATAAGTGACCTAAAGAAGATCCCATGCTTGTTTAGCCGTGTCACAATGGCTGATTCTCACCCTATCTTTCTTGGATAAAGCTGTGTATAAGGAATTCCGTGCCATGAAATCACAACTTCTATTTTGAACCTCCTCTTCTGTCCATTCCTTCCTAGGCTTAAGAACTCTTGCAGATGCCCCTTCAACTTTCTTTAAGTCTTCAACCTTGGTTGGGTGTTCCCATCCAGTCTCAACGATATTCCACATATTTTCATCCTAAGAGTAGAGGAATGCCCTCATCATGATCTTCCATTGTGAGTAATCTTCACCATCAAACAAAGGGGGGCAATTTATCGAACTGGAGGCTCTGTTATATTCACGTTCCATCCTTGATCACGGATCAACTAAAAAGCTTTAGAACCTGCTCTGATGCCAAATGAAAAATACAAGGACAGAATGTGTTTTCTGAAGAATGGGGATTGCAGTGCACTGATCAATCCTTACTGGGTAGCAGAAACCAAAATAACAAACTAAACACCAGATTTTGGTTACGCGGTGAAAACCTCAAAATATAAGATTAAAAACACTGCGGGCTCTTACTCTTGAGAACCCAAAATAATGATCATCTTATTCAAAAAGATATGTTCTTTTACACTTGAATAGCACTAGCTTGGCTATAAGGTTTAGACAAAAGCTAACACAAAATTAGTCTTCCTTCTAGAACTCCTTCACTTGAATGATCACCAATTCTTGCTCTTCTTTCTTCACATTCGCTCTAATGATCTCAAGAGAGTGTTTATGCATATGAAGACACAATCAATAACTCTTATACATGGACCAAGTGTTTGACTCTTTGTGAAGACTCAATTTCAAACTAACATGCAAAACTCATGCAAGACTCCATCAAAAATTCTTGCGTCTATGGATCTACCCAACTTACCGTGTATCTTTCAGGCTCATATACTAGACCAGCGGCAACTACTCAATAATCCAAGGATTCTACCCTAATTCCCAATTAATTTGGAAAGAAACTTCCCATATATGAACTCCAACAAATCTTAAGGGAAATCAATTAGGATTAGACACGTCCTAAAAACCCTAGGACATCAATAGTACGATTTAAACAATCAGAAGACTCTTTAAAAACGTAAACACATAAAACCAAAAACCTACTTTCCAAAATCGGACTCCACATGAAACTGACTGCAGACTCGGGGATTGCAACATATGTTGCAATCCCATGCATATGCAGATAAATTTACCTGTCCTGTGACTCTTCGAGATCACTAAAGGGCGTTGTCATAGCTTTGTATGGGAATGCCAATACGGCAGGTACAAAATCTGTACCTACACTGTGTCATCCAACCAATAAGAAGCCTTCAATTTAGCACCTTGATTCTAGGGAGATTACTTTTGCATTAATTATATGATTATTTTCTGATTTATCTCCTCAATTTCGGCCAAGGAAGGAGTGTGGAGCTCAAGGAATGTATCTGGACTTGTTTTCAACCTTTTTGTTTGTTGTAATCTCTTGAATTTCTCCGTGAAAAGTTCAAATTTCAAAAACGTCACTTTCCAGAATCCCTTGAATACCTCACGGCAAAAACACTTATTTCACTTAGAATTCCTTCCTTTTGCATCCAAGAAACCCTAGTATACTTTGGTCTCTTTATTTGCCTCAATATCCCAAGTTTTCTAGAACATTCTTGAGCTCTCTTGAAGACACATGGTCTCCTAGTGCTCTAAGGTTTCCTAGCCCCATCAAGACTTCTCATGTCTTCAGGACTCTTACTCAAACAAGGACTCTTCATATGAAATGTTCCTGAACCTTCCAGAATCTTCTTTTGCTTTCCTAGTTCAACTAGGACTCTACATTTTCTTCATTTCTCCGAACATGTTTCCTAGTTAACCCAGGATTCCTACTTT
Source organism: Rosa chinensis (assembly GCF_002994745.2). NCBI lineage: Eukaryota > Viridiplantae > Streptophyta > Magnoliopsida > Rosales > Rosaceae > Rosa > Rosa chinensis. The sequence goes on from NC_037090.1 coordinate 30,625,339, forward strand.
GACTGGGTTTCCTAGTCGGACCAGGGTTTCCTGGACGGATCAGGATTTCCTGGCTAGACCAGAAAAACTTCATTTATTCGTTTCAACTCATTTCTGCAGCCCTTGTGCCTTGCCTTTGTCATTTTCAACGTTCCCTTGCTTCTCATTTGTCTTTAAGCTCATTTCTTCTCCATTTACTCTATGGTACCTGAAAATAGAAACTTTATTAAAACTGATTTATTTAAGGGAATAACTAAGTAAAATATGAGGAAATAACTATTAAAACATCGCATTAAAATACTCCTATCAAACCATGTAAAGAGTCGACTCATTCTTCATATGTACTGAGGCCAGTGTTATGTCCACCTCAAGGAACTTTCCATCACAAACGAGTGTGAATTGGTCAGGTTGAATCTTCTCCTTAGCCTGAATCATTGTTTTTACTCTTTGGATGGTATCTTCTGCTTTTCCCTCAATCTCAGTGGTGTCCTGACTAGATGGTAGTTTGACAAATAATTTCATTCCCACAATATTCTTGAAAACAAGATCAACAGCGCACTCAAGAAATCGACAATCAAATAATACCCTTTGAAAGTCCATGAGCGGCTGACCAGCCAAGAAGAACGTACATTTTATTGATATCTCGCATGAAGCTGTAAAAGATTTTTAGCTCTTTTGCCCTATCAGTGTCCCTTTTTTATTTTGGTTTGGTTTGGTTTCTTTTCTATTTTATTTTGAATTGTTTTGGTTATCGATCTGGTTCCTTTTTTTTTTTTTGTCAAAATGATAACTTCATTTGATTACTATTAGTTGTTAGTTCAATTAGAAAGCAATTGATAATTGTTATACGTCTTGAAAGCAGTTATACTACCCGCAGCAAACTTGGGATCTCTAACTAGTAAATTTACAGCCAGCACGGCTTGAATATACAACGTGAGAGAAAAGGAAATAAAATAGTCCTTTGTTGCATAAGAAGATACTAATTTGCACCCAATCCAACATCAACCCGAAATGGAAAGCAATTTCCAATCCCGGATAGGTACGAATTCCGGCTAGACAACACCTAGCAGCTACACCACTGTCACTTACCAGTATAAAACACCCTCCACGTTGTTTTTAGGAAACAAGAAAAATCAAATTTCTTAATTGCTTTCTTGTGCTCTATCTTCCTTCCCAAACCTCGGACGAAGACATGTTGATGTTGGCCTTATTGTTGGGTTGGAGAAAAGCTTCAAAGTGCAAGAAACTACTCAAACAAGTTCGGTCCCGGCTCGAGTGCTTGAAAAACGAGAGGTCTGCTATTTCTACGCAGTTACGGAAAGAGCTTGAGAAACTAGACGACGAGGCACTGAACCTCAGGATCGAACAAGAACAACACATCAGAGACGAATCTTCGGTTTACAATTTGCTCGACCATTTCTGCAACCTCATCCTTAAGCACTCCTTTTATAATTATATTCGAACGCACAAGCAGTGTCGTCAAAGAAACCTAGCTGAAGCAGTTTCAAGTCTTGTCTTTGCTTCTTCAAGATTAAGATGCGGGGTGATTCCAGAGCTTGAGGAGATCAGGGACCTTTTTGGAGAGCGTTACGGGGAGAGTTTTGTAGAAACTACTGTGAAACTGGTGCCTGGGAATCGTGTAAACCCTACCTTCAAAAAGTCTATTCTTGCTCTCTTCCCAGACTCAGTGGTGCCCAATGATAGAGTAAAACAAGAACTGGTAAAACCCTCTTTTACTAGTTCTTCTACTGATGAGGCACCAGAAAGATCATCAACAGCAGAGGAAAAGGACGACGAGGATCGCAACAATAAACTACAACTTATTACCTTCCAATCTTCTAAACACGTCCACCCCAAATTGCCTGACTGGGATGATATATTTACCAAGTTCAGAGCCCTCAAGAAGCCTAAGTACGTCAACCCTAAGTTGCCAGAATATGATGATATTACAGCCAAGGATAAGGCTGTCAAGAGCCCTATTATTAATAATGAGAACACTACTGCTGATAATTACCGCTCGCAATTAGAGTACGATGATGAGCATGATAATATTGATGACGGAGCAATGTTCAGTTATTCATGGTTGTCGATAGAGAGCATTTTGGCAATGATAAACCAGCCCCAATGTGCCAGTGTCATTAACACAATCACCCCATATTGAATCCCTAGCGTATTCGTTAGATTGTGTTATTTATTATATGTATCATCATGTTAATTATTAAATTAAATGAAGATTTTTTTTTCCTTTGTTGGAACATGAAGATTTAATTTATACAAAAAATCCCCATTCACTACTATTTAAGCTTTCACAGTGTCTATATATTTAGCTCCTGATTAACTCCACCTCCCAATCTTGGTCCTCGATCCACAGATTGTACTAGCATTCTCTGCTCTGAGATATAGTCGTCCTAAAGTAGAAAATGAAAGTTTTAATTCTGATTTGACACAAGATCTTTGTATTGGGTGACTTAATTTCTTCAGTCTCACCTTTAGCTAGATCTCTCTCCCAACGTCTAATATAATGTTGCTGCAGAAGAATATGGAGACACAAATTAGAAAAGCTACGAAATTATATAAATGTGACCGGTCGTTCATTGCAAATAGAATGCAGGGTTTTTTGAGTAAAATTCCGATAAAAAGGATGGATAGATTGAAGACCTTATGTGTCTGCTAAACCAATTAGTAGTGGACCATGCTAACCCGTTGTGGTATAAAGCAGACAATATACTTTCACATCAATCGAGCCCCAAGAATAGTTATGGGTTACTCATATGTTGGCCAAGAATTAGGCCTTGAACGAAATAAGTTCAGACGGGTGATTCATCTGACGTAAGGCTTTTTAGAGGATTGAATACAACCCTAGCTACAGTTCCATATTTAGTAATTCCTGAACCAAACGGGGGAACGAACGAATGAGAGATCATACTGCATAAGTTATATATTATAACTACTATATGACCGTCTTTTAACATTTATTATTGCTTAAATATAGATCCAATATTCCAACAAAATCTATACATTCTTAACATTCTTACTAATAAAGCTTGCTAATTTATTGAGCATTATAAGTAAAATTATTAAAGAGAGAAGCCATTCTCATTATTAAGGTAAGTGTGATTGTACTGTCCGTCCGGTGATCCTACTCGTTGTTTCGGCATGCCCTAGAGGCCTTGTCTCTCCTTGGCAGAACCTGACATGGCTACCACTGCAAGCTGGAAAAACACTGGAGAAGTTGCCTTCAAGATATGGTCTTAATCTTGAGCAGAGTTCTAGATCTGTTTTGCTTGACAGAAAGATAGTCTTGAAAATGAAAGGCATACACTCATCGACCTTCCATTGAATATTCATTTCTCAAATGTCTCAGTTTAACAGTTCCAGACGTTCCACCAGTACTACCATTTGAATCTTCTAACATTTTCACATTGTGGCTTTCCTGAAAATATAATTATGTCGCACAGAGTTACTAGAGGAAACTAAAATACAGCTATAGTTATGTTATGGCCAACTAAACATAATAGCCTAATTATTTTGGATTCAGTATAAATTGTTCCTCTTCTTTTATTTATATCCAACGGAGATAAGAAGAGTTCATATGATTTCAAAATGAAGTACCCGGAGAGAGAACGAGTATTTCTTCATCCGTTCTCTTTTGATTCTGGCCTCTTGCTTTCTTAGCCATATTGCTTCAATGTCCTCCTTTGAAATTAGACTGTCATCCCACCTTAGCTGTCTGCTGCTGCATAAAAGCTGTCCACAAATCCATATAAACAACAATATTCAGTAAATTCATATATGGCATCATAGAACATTAAGCCTCATTGAACTATGAGCATATATAGAATCTAATCATAGGTACAGTTAAGCATGGACTTCACAAAGGAATGACTGGAAATTCTCCAGGCTGCATGTTCTTCATTTTCGTAATCTCTACCTACTTTTGCAAGAAGCTCAACAAGAGCTTTCTGAAGGCCTAAAACAATGTATTATGGAATCTAACCATTGTATTTGAAATAAATAATACATATGAAAAATTAAATAAAGTTCAGAAATAGCTTGGAGATCAGCACTACATGTATAAGTGCACATCTGTATGTAATTCTGTTATCTGCCGACTACTAGAAAAGATTGTTCTCATTCTTCATAACCTTTTCTTTCTCATTATATATATATATATATATATATATGAATATAAATTTTTCATATATAAGATATATCGCATCACTTACTGTTATTTCTCTCTCATCCAACTCCCCTTTTGGCCTGCCAAGATGCTTCTTTTCGCTACCGTTGCATCTCACATCTACGGTAGAAATGCTCCTTTTCGTAACCTCTGTCTGTGCTTTTCTGTTAGATGGCAACCGCTTCAAAGATATGAGTGCTTGACGTCTCACAGCTCGACCACGAACTATGGCTTGAAGCCTGACCAGTCCTCGCAAGGCTCGCAATGCTTTCCTTGCCTGTTTCACTTGAAAATTAGATCATGCTAGTGACATGACATGATGGTATCCTCATTGCATGATATCAATTTGACTGCATTGTAGATTCACACACACACACACAATACAATAGTGGTTGTTCCTAACTTTTTTAAAAACCATTTCTCTTAAAGGTTGTGTTTCAAAACACTTCGTGTTAAAACAAATTCCAGGTGTCATTAGAACTCCAATCTAATGCAAGAACAAATTGAGATTGACAGGAACATATATTGGGACTTACACCTCAAATTAATTACAATGTTCTCACCTGCTCGTCAACTTCTCCCAACTGTAATGAGAAGCTTTAAACCAATCACATAACCAAGATCTTCCTTATGCATTCAAATCCTAAATCATACTAGTAGTTATACACAAGTTTTTGTCGGTCAAGATGGAGGGACAAGTGTAATAAGGTACTGGTATATGTATATAACTGCCGAGTTGCCTGACTAGTACGGACATAATAGCATAGTTTTTAAGAAACTCACAAGATGCGAGCGATAAGCACTTTGAATTTTAATGGCAGCCAAGTTCCTGTCAAACTTTGTGAAATGGTGGAAAGATTGTGAAGCTCCCGTTAGGCGCACAACCTCAGCTGCAGCTTGGGCAGCAGCTACAGCTGCCTTGGCTGCAACCGCTGTTGCTATTGCAACAGTCAAAGCATGTTTTTTCTGCTCTTCTGTAGCTTCACGAAATGCTCTTTCTGATGCTGTAAGCACAGCGTGAGAAGGGTAGTGCTGAAGTTCAAGTCTTCCAAAAATCCATCTCCACTTGTTTGATATCTGCAAAAGTACAGAAAGTAACAGATATATTACACAAAATAGGGACACAAATAAGCAGTTAATACAAGTAAGGAAGAGTGTGATTCAACCTTTTTCGTGTTTGTCTTTAATTCTGGAGTAAAGAGCCTCTTCACCCAACCAAACCAGCCCTTTGTCCTTGCCATTATGTCCTCGTTAACTTGTTATGTTAAACATAAAATTCAAGCTACAGAAATACAACAGAGAAAAGTAAAAAAATAGTATGAGCACCTCGTGACACTTGAAATGTACGTTCTAACTAGACTCCTGAATTCTTAAGTTCTTTAAGCTAAAACACTAGAAACCTGTTAAAGCTATCACAACTTCATGATTCTCCAAATGGACTTTTCTTTGTCTTGATATATCAGTAGGTTCTCAATGGTTCTTGTTTACAGAATGAAAGAGAGACTGAAAGCAAGAAATGTAAAGAGAAAGTCTACTCATTCTAATGAGATTGCTGAAGAGTAAGTCTATACTTATATAGTCAATTCCACAAGCACCCTTGATGATTCAAGTGTCAATGGAAGTCTAACATACAGATTAACTGATAAATAATGCTGCACTGCCTAGATTGTATGGTATATCATGATGACTTTGGTCCAATAAGAACCATCTGGCCAACACTATTTAGTAGATATATAACTAAATTGCAACTTTATGATGTATAACTAAAATGAATGGCCCCCTCTTCTCTTTATTTCTGTGCTGCACTACTCGATGTGAGTCATGTGACTATATGACCAAGTTTTGACTTGTCAAATTAGAACTTTCGCCTCCAAAGTGTGACCCAGTAAAGTGAGACCAAACTGCCTTTTGAGCTGTTCAATATCCATAATGAATCAAGTCTATCAATTAATGGCCAGAATCTTGTCCAGCTTTTGCTTTCTTTCTTTCTTTCTTTTTTTGGGCCAAATTATTCAACTTTTGCTTAACTTAGATTTACTCATTTAGGCTGCAATGAGTTGTCCTAATTAGAATAGAAAATGACCCCTTGCTAATAGGACCTACCTAGCTAGATTCAGAAGAGCCTCTTCACCCAACTAAACCAACCCTTAATAGACTAAGGGCCTTCCTTTACCCAGCAATGATCCTATCTCTAAATCCCCATCAAAGAACCCATTATTAATATTTCATTTTATGTTTTATTTTCCGGTTTGTATTCTTGATTAAAGAAAGTAATCTGTTCTTCTTCTTAAAAAGAGAAAAAACCAGCTTTTAGATTAATTTATTTGAAAACAGGGGTCAACTAATCATCAGCTTGATGGAAGAAAGAGTTCACCAGTAAGCATGACAATATTGAAATGAAAAGCATACTATCACTATCATGACTAAATGCATTCTCAACACTTGATGCAGTCTTCAATCTTGAATATTTATGTAAACTATAGGATTATAAAAATAACATTAAACTTGCATTTCAGAGTGGCGGAGCTTTGCTTCATGTTCCAGGGACCATAAGATAAATTAAAATCAGTTTTGCTTTTAGTGTGCTATGCTTTCAGTTTTAAAGGTCTATTAACAAGAAAAGAATAACAAAGAGAATTATTATTATTATTATTATTTAATTTTCATTGGGTCACTTTAAAAATTTTGTACATTCAATTCTTTGGTGGTTAGATCATTCTTTGCTTTAGTACTAAGATATCCAGAAGCTGAGAATGCAGCTTGGTTTGACTGCAAAAGACTGGAAACAGCTAACCACTGGGAACAATAAATATAGGTAAAGCACCCTAACATCATTATACTGTTCAGATCAACAGCATTGAGCATTGAAATATTGAAGCATGAAGAAAAGAATACATTGAAATATTGTACAGAGAGATGCGTGTTGTAGTTTCCGTGTATATACACATTTATTTTTTCTTTAATTTTATGTTAGTTTCAAATAGTTTCCTTTCTGCTGGTAGCACAGAAAATCAGAAGGAAACAGTTTATTAGGGACTCAAGACAAGTTCACTATGTACACTACCATCTTCCATTCTAATCCAAGATTTAATAGAGAAAGGCTGCTGGGTGATTTCTATGATTCTAGCTCCTCTAGCCCAGTTTCCATAGCCACCATAACCAGTATGCCGAGCAAAGCATAGCCACAGTTTCTTATAAGGGCAGCACCAGTCCAATCCATGGTTGTGTCCTACAAATATTGCCTGCCACAAGGCCAACGAAAACAAATTACAATGAGCTAATATGTGTCCCACCAAACAAAGCCATAGCTTTATATGAAGATCAATAAACCTATTACAGCTCAAGGAAACCCAATTGATTCGCAATTTTCACCTGTAATGTCAACTGTATTGATCGACTTATCATCTTACAGTTTAATAATTCGCACAACCTATCTGAGTGGTAAACCAACATAAGTTATCAGTGGACAGCTCTTACCTTAATGAGAAAACAAATGAGGTACATGCACCACCAAATGTGGTTCTGCAAGCTTACCCAAAGTCTCCAGCCTTCTACTAGATTTAGTTTTGGTTCACACTAGGTCTAGGATGATAACCCAAATCTGAAACCTTGATTATTATTTTGGGTAAATCTTTTTACTATAGAATTACCATGAACACCAACAAACTAGGCTCTGGAAAGGAAAACTGAACTAACTCTGACACCCTCAGGAAAATGTGGCTAACGGCGCTAGCCAATGCTTTTCACAACCAGGATACACTTGATCAATCTAATACTTGGCTCTCCTTAAATCAAGTTCTATTTATGTAAAGTAGCTGATTTAGTGCATGCTTTGTGTCTAACAATGCACAATTAATGGAGCATGAGATAACCTGTCCTAGCTGTACAGTATAGAACAAATGATAAGCTCTTTACTTGATCTTGCAGCAGGATGAAAAAGAAGCCCCATTTTAGATCTCTCTAAAAGCAAGAATTCACTGATAAGACATCTTGTAGCATCAAATTCTGTAATTTCTAAATGTGGGTGTATCGGTTTCTATATCTGAGCTTCAACAGTGTATACCAGTTCCATCTGTTTATCGTTAACCATACATCCATACTTATGGTACATGACAAAAAAAAGAAAAAAAGGTCGAACTCACCTTGACAGAAACCCTTTCAGCCAAAAGTTTCATGATGCCATTTTCAGCGTCTTGAGTTGCTACTCTCTCCTTATTAATTGAACCGACACAAGGCTTGTGTATACCAAATCTTGGAGCCGCTTTCTTGTAAGCACGACTTGGTATATGCCAAAAGATTAGCTCAGGCACCCTGTCAAATAAGACTTTATTTGGTTGACAAGGAACAAGAGAGTAAGAAGATTAAAAAGACATGATTTAGTAATTTGAATCAGTTGTCTTCTTTTGAGGAAAAAAAAACAATAAACCCATCAAGTCATGTAAATCTCTTCCCTTCACTAGAAGTGAGTTTTTGCATGTCTTGAGCTCAAAGCAGACACATAAGTGCAAAGAAACAAATCCGATTTTTTTATGTTCATATGATATCAAGTAAATAAGATGGCAGATTCCACCTGTTAATAAGGTGGATTAAGAAAAATAACAAGGTTCTGCTTGCACAATTTTCTACCTTGAATCAGGGTTGATCTCTAGAGCTTTCCGACGGAACCATTCTGCTTGGCCACTTGATAAAACTTCTGGGTAGGAACCACCACCAGAATCTAGGAAATATAAAAATGCCACAGGTGACCCGGGATTGTTTGACGAAGAAACTTGCAGGACATAGTTAGATACACTAGGCCAAAGTTCTTTAGGACCATATCGAGAATATGAAAGAGAGCTAAGTGCAATCTCATTTTTCATTAACTCCAGACGATGTGTGCCTTTGAAGCTACAGTCTTCTTCTCCTACATGACAGATGGAATTGTCAGAGCAGGTAACTAGTATCAAAATGCTTACTGATTATTCTCCTATAAACTAAATGTATATAAATCAAATAAAAGAAGATAACCATATCATATAACAGCACCAACCAATATTTTTCATTCAACAAATTCAATGTATCACAACCGAAATGAATTTAATTATAATCCAAGGCAATGGAATTGAGAAGTATTGAATCAATTGATCAGAGTCACTAGTCTCTAAGTAAGAGTTCATCAGACACAGTGACGGTGTCCTGCTTAAATTCATCATACAGATTTGAATGTAGACTCCTCTTTGAACAACATTGCTTTAGAAGATGTAAGCAAACAACTTCTGGAAATATAAAGTTGGAGCTAAAATATGAATACAAATGTTTATGGCCAAAAATCATTTGGACTTTTGTTTTGTCACTAAAAATCATCAGAAAGAAAGCTGACTGTATCTTGAATAACAGTACTTATTCAGTAGAAAAAAATCAATAATTATATGTTTCCATTTTCCATTAAGTTCCCCAAGAAATTTCTCCATCATCAATGCTAAGAGTAGAGCAATCGGTCATTGGTCATAATTACTCAGCAAAAAACAATTCATCTTATACAACTTACAAACTAAATGTTAAACTTAATCACCTGAGCATGAGGAATTGGCTACAGGGCAACGAATTTCAGGAATTCCGGGACCTGAAAACCACTCCATCGGCCACTCAAATGCCGCATCATCATGGTTTCCAAAAACACTGGCCCAAGGAATTCCTCTGGCTCTTGTTGGAGAAATTGCTTGATCCCAATACAAGCTTGCATTTTTAATTGCTATATTGTTGGCTGTGATGACATCTCCAAGATAGATAACAAAATCTGCCATGTTATTGTCATTAGTTAGAATTGATAGCGATACAACCAGCAAATGCTTGGACTAATGAAATGCTCATATTAGCCATATGTAGTACAAAAACTGTATACGCAATCTTTTCTTTTTATTCTTTCCTTCATATAGCATGTACACTCTTAAAGGAGTAAAATACAAGTAAAATCTATAGATGAGATACTGTCAGAAGATTCATAGCAAATCCAGGGATGTCAGTGAAGCCATGCATCCAGCCCCACTCAAGTTTGTGTTACGGCCTTAAAGTGCCTCAAAGCAAGCTTCTTCTTCCACTAAGAATGAAAATTCCTGGATCCGCCAGTGATTGTATACCGATTGATTTCATGAATTCTATTTGAAGTATGGTCAAGTGATATCTGTGAGACCTATGCTTAAATTTCTATTGTCAGCATCCAATGGACCAACACCACTGAGATTAAACGAATTTGGCTCACATCATTCACCAGTCACATACTCACATCTATATACCTATGGACTGTCCAGAGGTACCATCTTGTACACAGTGCAACAGAACCACAGGAGCAAGATATGAACGATTATTAACAAAATGGAATGTGACCTTGTGACATGTACTCATTTCAATATGAAAATACCAATTTCATGTCGCACCGTAAGAACCCAGAAATTTTTTAATAAATGCAGAATTATACATTGTACTGATTGAAAAGTGATTGTGTAAGAAGTATTTAATTCAGTGTTTTGAGTTGCTTATCAAGAATTATCAATGCTAGCTTAGCATGCTATGGCTGAAATTGTTACGGAAGCAATTGTGTGTCATAGGTGATCAGTGGTTCAGTACAATCGCAACCTACATGTGGATAGTGATTCGTTAAATCCCTGATCTAGAAAACCTAAAACTCCTTTTCAGTCCCAAATTTTTAAGTATTGAATAGGTCAAATCAGTTTAATATATCATCAAATGTCTAAACCCGCAACTTTTAATAGGTCTCTTTCTGAGTCGTTGTGCTAACTAAGCGAAAGCAAGGATAGAACATAAACAAAGACATGAAAATTCAAGTTCAACTAACTGCCCAAAAAGAAAAACATGAGACGACACAGCAACCTGGGATTTCATGATCAAGCACAGTGGACATGACTCTGAGGGAGTTGACATCTTGGAGTGGACCCCAGTCGGTGGAGGCGGCCTCTCCGAAATGCAGGTCGGCAAAGAGAGCGATCTTGAATGACTGGCCAGCACCGGGCAGTAGCAGATGGTGATCACCGTCCGGTATGGTTGGCAAAGCCACGACAAGTGAGTAGATATACAAATATGTAAAGGTGGTGAAGCAGCACAACACCCTCACCCTTCTTCCCATCATCATCATCATCATCATCAGAAGAAGAAGAAGAAGAAGAAGAGAGTGGGGTTGGGGTTAACGAATAAGACCGAGGCCGTTTTAATTTTGGTGGGAAAAGATGCGGATATATGGCTGCATTATCCCGAGGATATATCAGATTACCGATGTGGACAAGGAAATTATGGAGGTCGTTTTGTGCCCCGTGACCCTGTCTTTAAGGGTATTTCCACACTCTGCCCAATTCTATTGAAATAAAGTTATTACACAGAAATGGAGTTTGCCAAGAGAGCGTACTTTCGACGTATGGGTTTTGAGTAGGGCTGGCGAATAATGACCAAACATAAAGTGATGCAGAACTTGGGGGTATTTTGGGCATGCCAATCTGTTGCTTTTGATCCTTATTGGTCTATTTTAGGCCCTCTTCAATAATCGATAGCTATATTGGTTTCGGGACTAAATTTAGCTTTTAAAATGTAATTGTTTAATAAATAGTCTCAGCAATGAAGGACCAAATTTTAGCTATTTTTAATATCTTATTATTATTTGATTAATTTTTCAAATTTATGATCTTATTATTTTTAATAATATTCTTATCCTAGAGTAGATTATTTTTTTAGGCGTAAGTATTTTTTCTAATGTGTACAATTTTGATAAGCTAAAACATTTACGTGGTAGTGTAAATAAATGTCATATAGGATTTTCAAGTGCTACATGTCCACTTGTAAGATAATGTTCATATTCCCAATTAGATTTGATGAACACATGGCAGCTCATATCTTAATAGAATCTTATCATATTTTCGAATAGAATTCTTGAATGCCACATGTCATGTTGTAATCAGCTCCCTGGATTCCCGAATAGATAACATATCCACGTTACAGTTCTATCTTCAGCTTCAAACCTCAATAAAAAGGTTGCTTTCAGTTGCATATCTCACCATCTCATATATTTCCTCTAGTTTTTTGCTTAGCTTATAACTTTTCATTAAATTGTATGATGAATTTCAACCGGTTTTCTAAGTGGGATGAGAGAGTACGTGGAGACAAGGAAGATGAAGAAGAAGATGAGGCATATGATGCAGAGAGAAGAAGGAATACAACACAAGCTATGAGGGAGGCAACTACTTGGTCGCGGCTACTAACCAACTCTAACAACAACTTCAGTAAGGTGGTCCAGTTCCAGGCTGCGCTATCCATCCTCAAGACTGTGAGGTAGCTAATGCCAAACTGTTGAATGATTAATTTGTAGATAATCATGTGTACCCAGATAAAACTTTCAGACGACGTTAAAGGATGAGGCGTGAACTATTCCTCCATATGTTAATGCATGTCCAGACGGTAGACCCATACTTTAGAATATTTTGTACTGCTTAGGTTTTTGATGATTTGTCATTATATTCAATACATATAATATTATATAATATTGTGTGCGCGCGCGCACTTCAATATACCCATAAACCTACTGTTAAGTAATAGAAATTTTGAATCAAAATATTCAAAAGCCTCTAGCCTTGGATGCAAAGAAAAATCCATTTCATCCAAAGGAAGATGACGAAGAGGTATTGGGAGCTAAAATTCCCTATCTAAGTGCAGTAGGCGCATTATTGTACTTAACCCAATGCACTCGACCAGACATTGCATTCTCAGTGAACTTGTTAGCTAGATTTAGCTCAGCGCCAACGCAGCGTCACTGGAATGGTATCAAGAACAGTTTTCGATACCTAAAAAGAACCATTGACTTGAGACTGTTCTTTCCCTACAAAGGGAAAAGAGGGACCGCAGATGAAACTGCAATCCCCAAAGGAAATGTTGATGGCCAAAACCCCAAATAATGTTTTGGTTGGTTTTGCTGATGCTAGGTAACTCTCTGACCCACATAAATGTCGTTCCCAAACTGGTTATGTATCTACCATTGGAAACATGGCGATATATTGGAGATCAACCAAGCAAACCCTTGCGGCTACCTCCTCGAACCACTCAGAGATCATTGCTCTACATAAGGCGGTTTGTGAGTATATATGTTAAGAGCAAGTTCACCCGTTAGGTCACCAGGTCACCTAGTATTCACTGCTTTTTAGTGTTTATTTTCACTCTCTAGGTCACGTGCACAGTTTCCAATAAGACCTGGGTCACCAAGTCAGCTTGCAGGTCATTGGGGTGACCCAAAAAGTGACCTAGGGTGACACATGGAGACCCAGGGCATGAAATACATTGTGTCAGTGACCCAAAGAATGAAAATACACATAAAAAGAAGTGAATAGTAGGTGACCTGGTGACCCACGGGTGAACTTGCTCTAAGAGCTATCATGACACATATTCGAAGGACTAATGGTTTGAGTTCTACCACTGAAGAGCCTACTTGCATTTGTGAAGATAATACAGCTTGCATCAAATAGATGAAGCTAGGTTATATCAAGGGTGATAATACAAAACACATATCGCCAAAGTTTTTCTACAATCAGCAATAACAGGCTCTCCTCAAGATTCAAGTGAATCAAGTAAGGTCTGAGGAGAATGTGGCAGATTTGTTCACCAAATCATTGCCTAAGGCCATATTTGAGAAACATGTGAAAAACATAGGAATGCGAAGACTTTCCAAGCTCCCTTGACTAATGTAAGGATCAGGGGAAGGTGTAGTCGTCAGGGGGAGTCTATCACACACATGTCATCATCAAATGTGATAGATGCGTTGTGCTCTTTTCCTTGGATCAAGGTGTATTTTTATGTCCCACATGGTTTTTATTGTTACTTGGCAAGGTCTTTAGTGAGACAACAATTCATGCACCATTTTATCTTTGACTTGGCACAAGGGGTAGTGTTAAAGGAAAAACATGTTATGTGTCCTCGTCAAAGTAACTGGCGAAGAGGGAATTAAGGAATTAGGGATTACAATTCAATCAGCATTTATCGTCATTATTGTAATCGATATTTCCATTGTAATTTTCTCCCTATATAAAGAGATTATCAAATGAAATGAGTAAACCAATTCCCATTTTACTTCTATAGGTAGCAATGTAATTGTTTTGACTTTACTTTCTTTTCCTTTATTTATTTATTTTTAGAATATAAAAAAAAAGGTAATTGACTTGGTTCATAAACTCTTCGCAAGCGTACGAATCGTTGTCAAGTAAGGGAAGTATTAGAACCTTGATTATCGTACCTCGGGGATTAGGTGTTGGACCTAACCGAGATAATTGGCGCTAGAATAACTTAAAAGCATACAATGAAAAAGTAAAAATAAAAATAAAATAAAGTAAAATAAAATATTCACAAGGCACCAAGCCTTGGCAATGCTCAGCTTAGCTCACACCAAGCCTATTCAAAGCCACTAACTTGTAGCCTCAAGATGGGTATACACAAATAAGTCGATGGATTTAATTTTGAGAGTGGATTTGAACTTAACAAAAAGTAATAAAATGCAAATCAATTAATAAAATTGCAAGAAAATTAAACTAGAAAAGTGTAAACAATATAATGAGAATGTCGGGTGCTAGGGAGGTTCCTTCACCCAAATCTCATGTGTCGGAAGCTAATCTAATGTAGATGCAAATTTCCTATTTTGGCGGTAGTCGTATCCAAGGCGGTTCAAGGCTCAAGGACCGAAATTCCCTTTCATGGTATTCCTACTCCGGTTCAAGGGTCGTAGGAACTCACTTGACATGAATTAGAGCCGGTTCAAGGGTCACTAATTCACATCAAGAGGCGTAGAGATCAAGGAATTAGACTACAAAGCGACCCGCCCGCGCAATCACGCAACGGGTGTAAATCACCATGCTTATAACCCCTCGAATACGAAATTGAAGGTTTCTAGCTTAGGAATTAGAGGGGGTCAAGCCTCTAACTCCATCCTAGACATGCTCAAAATACACACCCTAGAGTTGACTAAGCTCCTAGACATGCATTTTAACCCAACAAAAATAGATATAAGCATCCATCATATGAAAATTGCATCATTACATTAAAATAAGCATCTTTTACACAAGATTTGGACTAGGGCACACAACCCTAGCCCCTAACAACAAAACTACTCACTACCCATCATTAAACAAACATCAATATACATAATTTAAAGAGGAACAAAGTGAAGAGAAGTATGAGTAACAAGAACAAGCCACAAATTGCTATAAAGCAATTATGGCTAGCCTTGATTTATGGCTCCCCACTTTTACCCAAATTTGATTTGATGAAGATTTTGATGCTTGGGCTTCCCTTTGAATCTTGTGAAATTGATGATAATTAGTGGTGGAGTAGTGAAGAAATTATAGAAAATGGGTTGGTGGTGGTGAGTTTCGGTGGGAAGAAGAAGAGATGAATATGGGGTGGTTGGTTCGGTGTTAGAGAGAAAAGAGGATGGGTGCGGCCGAATTGAGGTTCAGGTGAGAGAGAGTCTGAGCGAATAGGGTTTAATGGGAGAAGAATCAATATATATGTGGTCTACTTAATTGAATGTGTGGCTGGTCGTTTTACAAAATAGAGGAAGATAAGGTCATGTGCTAATGACATCAGCAAATGAGAAAGAAAGAAAAAGCAGCACGTGGTGTGCTGGTGGCTTTGGTGCATGATTAACCAATTAGTTAATTGGCTAATTAATTGATTATCTGTCATTTCATTTAATTAATTTCTCCCTTTTCTTCTATTTCTTTCTTTTCACGATCCTCTTCTTCTTTTCCTTTTCCCGAGCTCAAATGAATGATTGTCACATATTTGCTTGCATTGATTGATTGACCATTGTTGACTTTTCGTCTTTTTGTCGATAACTCCAATTAGCTCCATTTTCACACAACTTCTTCTGAACTCCACAACTCCGCTTCTTTACTACAATATGAATAAAAATGGATTAATTGCATAGTAATTGACTTGAGAATTAACTTATTTATAGTATTTTAGACACAATTACATACATAGAAATGTGTGTAATCACACCCCCACACTTGAACTTTGCATGTCCTCAAGAAAACTAAATGAAATCTAATCCGAAAATCTACTAACTCACAAACATAAGTAAAATGCGGTATTAGCCTTTCCAACCATAACCCTCGGAGAACTTATTATGTACATAACCATGAAGTAGATGTAATCACAACATAGGATTTATGAATTTGTAAGGCAATTAAGATGCACATGTAATAGATGCTCAAGTATATGCATGTATTGACCACGTGTCAAATCAATCCACCATAATCAAATAGGCATATAGAAGACCCAATATAACCCGCTAAACTCACATACGTTCACTAAATATTACCGCTCAAGTGTTTAGGGGCTATAAGTGTTTCACTCAAAAATAATTTCATAACACGCGTCACCATATGCTTGCTTTTCGATCTTATCTCCACTAGGTAGCTCACAACTTTCAAGATCAAGAGGTCTTTTATTTGGTTGTAATGGGGCTAAGGGCAAGTGGCTAATAGAAATGAAGGATCGGGAAAGACGAAGTCCATATAAGCCCATGAAGCGACTCTCTCTTATAGAGATATATGACTTTTGCTTTCGAATGCTAACTCACTTACTCTAAACCCAATGTACAACCCACACTACACTATACTATAAGCAAAAATAATACTAGTTTTTTCTTTTTTTTTTCAACATTTTTTTTTTTTTTTTTTTTAATCACCTTTTTCTTTCTCTCCTTTTTCTATTTTTCTTTTGAACTTCTTCTTCTTCTTCTTTTTCTGAGAACTTTCTTTTCTATACAAATCACTCACCCCCACACTTATTCTTTTGTAACCTCACACTTTTGACTTTTCTTTTCTTTTTAAGCACTCAAACATAAAGTCATTCTCTCGAATCGCTTCACCAACTACCATGGAAGGGTAGGATAAAAGTGTATAGGCTAGGTAGGAATTTGTGGTGCGAATGAACAAAAAGGCTAACAATATAAATATGCTCAAAGTGGCAATCTAGTGGTAAATATTTTTGGGCACATGCTTCTTTGGCCATGGTGGTATTAACCTAATTGCCTCAATCCTTTCTATCCCGTCGTAAGCTAAAAGTAGCCTCGAGAGGTCTCAAGCAAGTTCTAGATACGCAATGTCATGAAATTGTACACACATGAAAGAATAAGTGAATGAACAATGCATACACTACAGATATTAGGCTCAAAAACTTAGAAATAAGGCATGCAAGTTAATTAAATCATCTATATGCTTCTCTAATTACGATGAACCAACCTAACCATAGGCTATGTGCACACATATAGTCAAGCATAGATCACATATACTCTTAATCACAAAACAAATTCAAAGTCCTAGATCATGCTTAGTCTATCCACAATCATAACAAGTTAAGTCTATGGCTCGTCATTGGGGTTGAAAAAGACATTAACCAATAAAATATAATTACATAAAGCTAATCTAATTAAATTTTTTTTTTTTAGTGATGAAAATAGGGCACCCGAGCCCTCACCCCCACACTTAAAACCAACATTGTCCTCAATGTTGTTAAGTGAGCTCGAAAGCTAAAATCCGTGTCGGATTTAGGCATGAGAGTGAAGTTCGGGCGAAAGCACAAAAATTTAACTATGAAAATAAAAATCTAAATGCGGAGAAAAGTTACGGAAAACCCCCTTTGTCGACCTTCCATTGCTCATGACCCTTGAAGAAGACTAATATGAGACACCAACCTCAAGGCACAAGGCCTTGACTTCCTTTACGTATGCTTCATAATAGCTCAAGGTGCTCGTGAAAAGATCAACTCCATTGAAAAATATGTAGTGTCCAAGAGCAATGCGTCACAAATAGCCCATCAAAGAATAAGGACAAGGGTCCTCCATTAAGCTTGTGGTCTTCATCCCATCAACTCACAACCCCAAATCATCCTCCATAACCTCCACGCAAGAATTGTAGTTCAAAATATCTCCTTATTTTCCACACTCCAAGACCTCTCAACCTCCCAAAAAGATGGCTAAATAGCCTTATTGATGCAAAAATGAACAAGAAAGAACATTACAAGTAATGCTAGGATTGCCTCCCTAGGCAACCCTAGCGAGCGCTTTGTTTAAGGACTTCATTGCCGGTCCATATGTCAAGGGTGAGTCAAGGGACATCTTGGAGGGTGACCTCCTCCTCTTGAGTGTCAAATGTGGTGTCCAAGTAAGGTTTCAATCGATGCCCATTTACCTTGAAGGGTTCCCCACCATGAAGATTCTTGATTGTGATAGCACCATGAGGGAAAACTTCAACTACCTCAAAAGGTGCGCTCCACCTAGATCTCAACTTTTCGGAAAATAACTTGAGCCTAGAATTGTATAGGAGAACCTTTTGCTTGGGAAGAAATGCTTTCTTCACCAATTTTCGATCATGGATCGCCTTAGTCTTCTCCTAAAACAATTTGGCACTCTTATATGCCTCTTCTCGGATCTCCTCCAACTCACAAAGATCAAGTTTCCGCTTCTCACCACTTGCTTCCAATGCAAAAATAATAGCAAGAAGCTCCTTCTCGGTAGTAGTGTAGTGGACTTGAGCATCATTCAAAGTCCAGGAAGCATAATATATCACATGGAGTGCTCGCTCAATCCTTTGACCCAAAACATCCCCCATAGCAAAATCTGAAGCATCGCACATCAACTCAAATGGTCTAGTCCAATCAAGTGCAACCATGATAGGTGCGTGAGTCAACTTCTCCTTAAGTAGCTCAAAATCCTGTAAACACTCCGAAGTGAACTCAAATGGCACATCCTTGCCTAGCAAGTCACACAATGGCTTGGTGATCTTAGAGAAACCCCGAATAAAGTGTCAGTAAAAGCTAGCGTGCCCAAGGAAACTCCTAACTCCTTTCACATTCTTCGGTGGTGGTAAACTAGAAATCAACTCAATTTTTGCCTTATCCACCTCAATGCCACGTGATGATACTACATGGCCTAACACAATACCCTTGTCCACCATAAAGTGGCACTTCTCCTAATTGAGGACCAAATTGGTCTCCTCACACCGTTTTAGAACAAGGGTCAAGTGTCGAAGACAATCATCAAAAGTATCTCCATGAATCGAGAAATCATCCATAAAAATCTTCATAAAGTGCTTAGTCATGTCATGGAACAATGCCATCATACACCTCTGAAAAGTGGCGGGTGCATTGCAAAGTCCAAAAGGCATCCTCCTATATGCAAAAGTACCAAACGGGCATGTGAAAGTAGTCTTCTCCTGGTCTTCCTTAGCAATAGCAATCTGATTATACCCGGAATATCCATCTAAGAAACAATAGTGGCTATGACCTGCTAATCTCTCCAACATGTGATCAATGAAAGGTAGTGGAAAATGATCCTTCCTTGTCTCTCCATTAAGCTTTCTATAATCAATACAAACCCTCCATCCATTCTGAACTCGCTGTGGCACATCTTCACCCTTTTCATTCTGCACTACTGTAATTCCTCCCTTTTTAGGGACAACTTGAACTGGTGAAACCCATGGCGAATCAGAAATCGAGAAAATAAATCCAACATCTAGAAACTTAATAATCTCTTTCTTCACTACCTCCATCATGGGAGGATTTAAGCTCCTCTGAGCCTCTTGTGTGGGCTTACACCCCTCCAAGTAAATGTGATGCAGACACTTGGATGGACTAATGCCTTTGATATCGGCAATAGTCCAACCAATAGCTCTCTTACGCTCACGTAACACCCTCAGAAGCTTATATATCTTCCTCAACTTTACTTAACTTCGATGAGATAATAACCGGTAATGTGCTCTCCTCTCCTAGAAATGCATATCTCAAAGTCCAAGGTAAAGTCTTCAACTCCAAATCTAGTGGGGTCTCATATGAAGGAATAGGTGGTGTAATAGAAGGTGGCAAAGGTAAAACTCGTGGAACACGCCTAGGCAAATATGGTGTCAACGCCTCTAAGTGTGCAATAGCCTCAACATGCTCCTTACTCTCAAATTCGGTTCCACCTTGAGCAATACAAGTCTCCATGTAATTCTTTGATGAATGCTCAATAAAGTTCTTCCCAACAATATCATCCATAACATCAATCCGGAAGCACTCATCAAGATGATATAATGGACTCCTCATAGCATCAAAAATCTGAAACCCAATAGTAGTGTCAAATACTGTCATGGTGAGTAAACCTTTCTTAACATCAATCTTGACCCCGGCAGTCGCCATAAATGTTGTACCAAAACTGATAGGTAACTCATCATCATCATCCTCATAAGGAGGGTTCATATCAAGTACAACAAAATCGGTTGGCACATAGAGCTCATCTACCTTGACAAGAACGTCCTCCACCACTCCACGAGGGTACTTGATACTCCTATCCGCCATCTTAAGCTTGATCTTTAGAGGCTTGATCGACTCCAATGACAAAGTCTTGTACACATCATAAGGCATAAGGTTGATGTTAGCCCCCAAATCTAATAATGCTCTATTAAAGCTTCGTGACCCAATGGTACAAGGAATAGTAAAAGAACCGGGGTCACTAAGCTTAGGAGGCAACCTCCTTTGAAGTACGGCCGACACATGCTCACTCAGGTACACATCCTTATTCTCCACAAACTTCGTCTTATTAGTGCACTTGTCTTTCAAGCACTTTGCATAGGCTGGAACTTGCTTGATGGCATCAAGTAATGGGATATTGATGTTAACGGACTTGAATAGCTCAATGAACTCTTGCTTTTGTATCTTCTTCCGTTTCTTTTGATCTTGAGCTCTCTTAACTTGTGGGTACGGAAGTCTAGGTTCCGATGGAGTCAAATCAAATGGTGAAGAAAAAGTGAGACTCCCCCTTAAACCCCTAAGGGTGGTAACCGTCCCACTAGGGTTCTTAGCCCTCAAGGCCTTGCCTAGTGTAGAATGGATCAGTCCACTCCTATCCCTAGAACCCAAAGGTAAATGAGAATAGTCTTCCTCCTTATTACTTCCGCCTTGTTGTAGATCCCGATGCTCACTAGATGATGAAATAGGCGGTGAACCATTAGAACTCAAATTTGAAAATGTAGCCCGACTAGTAGAATGATCCCTAGAGGTGTTTTCGGCCAAGCTAGGATTCGTAGCCTTCACGGCCTCACCTTGCTTAGTAGGGCCGAAACCTTCCTCATCCCTAGAACTCAATCTTGAATACGAACCATGTATATCAATAGAAGTAGATAAAGTAGCTTCCGCCTTATTCCTTCCCCCTTGATGAAGATCCCTAGGTGGTGATAAAAGAGTAGTGGGGCCAAAGTGCACATGCTTAGGCAGTGCGGATGAAGAATTAGAAGCTTGAGACTTTGAAGATGTAGAATGAGATAAAGAGGTCTTCCTTCCTTGTGCACCTCCCGGAAGTACATTTTCTTCCTCCCCGGCTTCCTTATCCACCCTCTTATTTCTTCCTTTTGTATACAAAGTCACATCACCCAATCCAATTCCCGGGGGTACATTTTCTTCCCCCCAATTCCCATCCTCCTTTGAAATAAAAGTACGATGCATATGCACATTATCATTAGCAACATGACCAAGAGGTACATTTTCTTCCCCCTTGGCCCCATATGAATGCAACACATTATCATCATCACTATCAATGCAATCCTCTACTAACACATGATCATCATCATTAGAATATGAGAGTGAAGAGTTGGGATCATGTATAGGAGTGGGAACATATGTATCATAAGAATGTGATATGGGAGAAGTGGGAGCATACATATCATCATACACATTAAAATGGGAGTTGGAAGGTGTAGGCATGCGTACCTTATTGTCATAAATCCTCCCACTTTGAAGTGTAGTAATAGCCTTAGCTTGCTCATGTCTCGGATTTGGATCTGGTTGTGTAGGTAATGCACCTTGTGGGCGTGCTCCAAGCTTTCTAGCTAATTGACACATTTGAACTTCTAACTTTCCCACACTTTGAGCAAGAGAACTTTGACTTTGTGTAAGAATAGAAATATTTTGCTCCGTCTTCATTTGAGATTGGGTCAATGCGGTTACTAACTCTTCCATATGGTTCTTTGTTGGCTCTTGAGTAATATTAGGCACCCCTTGAAGAACTTGCCTATTTTGAAATCCAGGAGGTTCATTTTGTGCATGAGAACCATAAAAACCTCCATGAGAAGCACCAAATGAAGACCCTTGGCCATGAGACCCACGAAATGAAGAATTTGGGCCTTGTTGCACTCCATAAGAATAAACACCACCTTGTTGTGCACTAGAAGATCCTCCACTATCTCTCCATGAGAAGTTTGGGTGATTTCTCCACCCCGGATTATAAGTACTCGAATAAGGATCATTCCTTGGTCTGTTTGGAAAACTACCAACCACTTTAGCATGCTCATCAACAAAATCTGGATAGCTAGAGGCAAAATGACACTCACTAGTAGCATGTGTAGGCCACTCACAAAGTAGACACAGTGATGAAGGCATAAAGACGGCCTTTACATGATGTGTAGGTGCACCATGCTCTTGAGCTTGAAGAAGTAGATCACGCTTCCTCTCAAGCTTTCTATAATCCGCACTAGAGCTCTCTTGGGCAACATGTGTCTCATGAGTGCTCTTGGTGTCATAATATGGATCTTTCCTCAATCTTTCTCTCCTAGAGTCATGATCATCCCATTGCCTTGATTGTCGACCCAAGTGCTCAAGTATATCTCATGCCTCGGTTTGACCATGGCTATGAAGTGAACCTTGTGCGGCAACATCAACCCTCCTCCTCTCATGTGGTAATAAACCACCATAGAAGCCGTCAATCATCATTGACTTAGTCAAACCATGATGGGGACATGCATTGCAAATATCATTGTACCTATCCCATGCCTCCCAAAATGTCTCATGATCACGTTGACCGAAGAGTAAGAGCTCATGCCTCATGCTAGTGGTCTTGTGTGGTGGGTAGTAAGCATCCAAGAAAGTGTCTGTCAACTCATCCCATGATCGTATACTCCTTGGTTGTAGCTTCAAAAACCATCCCTTTGCATCATCTTTAAGTGAGAAAGGAAACAACCGCATCTTGAACTCACCTTCCGGAAGTCCACCCTTTGACATAGTGCTCACAATCGCCTCAAAGTCTTGCATGTGGTTGATGGCCTTCTCGGATGGCATCCCACGGAAATAGGCAAGATGCTCAATTGTTGTGGCTTGATCTCAAAGTCCACATCTCTATCCGGAAGTACTAAGCATGATGCCGTATTGGTCATGGAAGGTCTAGAGAACTCCCGAATAGGTCTCTCCGCCATCTCTCTAACCGGTGATCTAATCGGACTCGGTGAGGGATCTCTTGGAGGTACTCTTGGCCTTGGAGGTGTTCGTGAACGATTCCTTGGCCTTTGTCTAGGAAGTCTTTGCAAAGTGCGACCACTTCTCAAATTGATAGGTAGTAACGTACTACTCATGCACCTATAAAGAACCATTAGAAAATTAAGCACCTCAATAATCAAATAAACACAAAATATTCACCAAATACCGACCACAAAATTTGACAATTAATTAGAGGGTGAGAAAAGAAGGAGAGTTGACAAATAGTGAAAAAAAAAATTAGAAATTAAACAACTAAACAAAGAAACAAGAAATAAAAATAAAAATAAAAGTATGCCAAAAGTGACCCTAAATGCCAATTACCAAGGGATTAAGATCCGAAGACCCTAATCCCCGGCAACGGCGCCATTGACTTGGTTCATAAACTCTTCGTAAGCGTACGAATCGTTGTCAATTAAGGGAAGTATTAGAACCTTGATTATCGTACCTCGGGGATTAGGTGTTGGACCTAACTGAGGTAATTGGCACTAGAATAACTTAAAAGCATACAATGAAAAAGTAAAATAAAATATTCACAAGACACCAAGCCTCGGCTTAGCTCACACCAAGCCTATTCAAAGCCACTAACTTGTAGCCTCAAGATGGGTATACACAAATGAGTCGATGGATTTAATTTTGAGAGTGGATTTGAACTTAACAAAAAGTAATAAAATGCAAAGCAATTAATAAAAATGCAAGAAAATTAAACTAGAAAAGTGTAAACAATATAATGAGAATGTCAGGTGTTAGGGAGGTTCCTTCACCCAAATCTCATGTGTCGGAAGCTAATCTAATTTAGATGCAAATTTCCTATTTTGGCGGTAGTCGTATCCAAGGCGGTTCAAGGCTCAAGGACCGAAATTCTCTTTCATGGTATTCTGACTCCGGTTCAACGGTCGTAGGAACTCACTTGACATGAATTAGAGCTGGTTCAGGGGTCACTAATTCACATCAAGAGGCGTAGAGATCGAGGAATTAGACTACTAAGCGACCCGCCCGCACAATCACGCAACGGGTGTAAATCACCATGCTTATAACCCCTCGAATACGAAATTGAAGGTTTCTAGCTTAGGAATTAGAGGGGGTCAAGCCTCTAACTCCATCCTAGACATGCTCAAAATACACACCCTAGAGTTGACTAGGCTCCTAGACATGCATTTTAACCCAACAAAAATAGATATAAGCATCCATCATATGAAAATTGCATCATTACATTTAAATAAGCATCTTTTACACAAGATTTAGACTAGGGCACACAACCCTAGCCCCCAACAACAAAACTACTCACTACCCATCATTAAACAAACATCAATATACATAATTTAAAGAGGAACAAAGTGAAGAGAAGTAGGAGTAACAAGAACAAGCCACAAATTGCTATAAAGCAATTATGGCTAGCCTTGATTTATGGCTCCCCACTTTTACCTAAATTTGATTTGATGAAGATTTTGATGCTTGGGCTTCCCTTTGAATCTTGTGAAATTGATGATAATTAGTGGTGGAGTAGTGAAGAAATTATAGAAAATGGGTTGGTGGTGTTGAGTTTCGGTGGGAAGAAGAAGAGATGAATATGGGGTGGTTGGTTCGGTGTTAGAGAGAAAAGAGGATGGGTGCAGCCGAATTGAGGTTCAGGTGAGAGAGAGTCTGAGCGAATAGGGTTTAATGGGAGAAGAATCAATATATATGTGGTCTCCTTAATTGAATGTGTGGCTGGTCGTTTTGCAAAAGAGAGGAAGATAAGGTCATGTGCTAATGACATCAGCAAATGAGAAAGAAAGAAAAGCAGCACGTGGTGTGCTGGTGGCTTTGGTGCATGATTAACCAATTAATTGGTTAATTAACCAATTAGTTAATTGGCTAATTAATTGATTATCTGTCATTTCATTTAATTAATTTCTCCCTTTTCTTCTATTTCTTTCTTTTCTCGATCCTCTTCTTCTTTTCCTTTTCCCTAGCTCAAACGAATGATTGTCACATATTTGCTTGCATTGATTGATTGACCATTGTTGACTTTTCATCTTTTTGTCGATAACTCCAATTAGCTCCATTTTCGCACAACTTCTTCTGAACTCCACAATTCCGCTTATTTACTACAATATGAATAAAATGGATTAATTATATAGTAATTGACTTGAAGATTAACTTATTTATAGTATTTTAGACACAATTACATGCATACAAATGCGTGTAATTAGTAATGAATCGAAAACTGTTATTATAGAGAGATGATAGTGGGAGAAATGTAAAACCAAAATACAAACAAGCTCACACAATTACATGTTCAACATCATCCTTTGAGGATCAAAACATACCATTGATGTCCATAGCTGAAGCCATTGAAGCTACTGCGAGAACAAAAGAACAAGTCGAGGTTGAAGTCTTCTGCTAGTCACCAATTGTATCTTCTGAATAGGCAGAACACAATGCTTGTAAACGGTGGTGATAACAGGGACCCTAGCCTCTTATTTATACTAGTTCAAGTCCTAGGAATCCTCTCATAAAGGTTTTTCTTAAGAATCAAGAACTGTATAATTGTAATCCTAATGCATCACAGTTTAGGACTTTCTTGTATTCCAAATAATGGTTTCCTAATCCAATGTTAAATACACTATCACATTAGATACCTAGGTTGATTATTTTCCAGATCCATGTTGTATTCAACTTGATGTTTTAATAGTGCAAAATATCCTTCTTGGCATCTTGATTCGACAGCATAAGGGTTTTCTGAATTCCCAAAAGGATGAATCATCCTTTGTGCTTCCGATTCCAACACCCAGAAAACCAACTCAACCCAGATGACCATTGTAAATAACAGTCACTTTCTTTAGTTTCTGAAGGAATAGGTTTTCGGGTCGGGTCTGGGCTTGGATCAACACATGCTATGACTTGGGCCTAGAAGCTTTTCTAAAGAGGCAAACGAGGTCTGTTTCTTTGCAAAGCAATTTTTTTTTTTTTTTTGAAAAACTTAAAACAATTTGTGCTAAAATGTTTTTGAAGAACAATTTTGTGAGCTTAACCTCTTATACCAGTTGTACAACAAAAATACAAACAAGCTCGCATAATTACATGTTCAACATCATCCTTTGAGGATCAAAACGTACCATTGATGTCCATAGCTGAAGCCATTGAAGCTGTTGCGAGAACAAAAGAACAAGTCGAGGTTGAAGTCTTCTGCTAGTCACGAACTGGAGCTTCTGAATGGGCAGAACATAATGCTTGTAAACGGTGGTGATAACAGGGACCCTAGCCTCTTATTTATACTAGTTCAAGTCCTAGGAATCCTCTCATTAAGGTTTTTCTTAAGAATCAAGAACTGTATAATTGTAATCTTAATGCATCACAGTTTAGGAATTTCTTGTAGTCCAAATAATGGATTCATAATCCAATGTTAAATACACTATCACATTAGATACCTAGGTTGATTCTTTTCCAGATCTATGTTGTATTCAACTTGATGTTTTAATGGTTTCCTTGTCACTCTAGGATAACTTGTGATAAGTCCATTTTAGTCTAACAAGAGAAAGATAAGTTGCATGATCCTTTTTTATTGTTTCTTAATAATAATTTCTTTTGTAATTGTCATAATTATCCTCGTAATTTAATTGATTCTCAAAGTTTTTTAATTTTTAAGGGGCATCAAAGTAAAAAAAATTGATAATGGTTGACAACAAGGATTATCTTAGTAAAATTATAGATATAGAGGAAACAAAGACTCAAGGTGCTCTCACCCGAAAAGGGTGTTTTTGATGTTATTTTTCATGCTTGAAATGTTCTCCACTTTCATTTAAAGAAATATGTAAAAAAAGTTATAAAAAAATATAAAAAAATCATAAGTGTTCAAATAAAACCCTAATTTGTGTTTGGCCCAAACTCTAGGTTACTTGACCTAGTGGTAATAGAGTATAATTAGAAGAATCTAGAGATTATCTTGCCTTGTATGATTCAGACTCTATGCCTTGTAATCCTCTATACAAAGAGGCCCCTATTATATTAGAATACACAGCAATTTACTCTCAATTCTGCTTCCCTAAAACACGTTATTAGCACGAAGCCCTAACCCTGAAATCCTAAATTCGTAGCCTTCAAATCCCAGAAACCACCGCCGCCCACCTTGAAGATCTCAACTCCAGGAGTCCAGAACCGGCGACCCCACCCCCAGAACCGGCAGGAAAACCACCGAACCGACCACCGGAAGTAGCGAAAGTCCCTCTGCCCGGTTCAAAGCCTTCCTCCCAGCCTCCTGCACCATACTCCACCAGAAGCTGCAACCTGATCCCAGATTGTAGAAACCGGAAAAAAAATTCCCGGAACTGGCCAAAAGGACCTCAAACCGGTAACCAGAAGCTGTTCCATCTTGAACCGTCGGCAGCCTACCTGATCATCCCAGCCCCTGCTTCAGTCAGCCCTACGTCAGCCCAACCAAAAAGTAAGCCCAGAAGCAAGGAGAAGACTCGACCCAGAAGCAAGAAGAAGACTCAGCCCAAAAGCAAGGGACTGCCTTGAAGCCCAGAAGCAGAAGAGGTCTAGCCTTGAAGCCCAGAAGCAGAAGAGGTCTAGCCTTGAAGCCCAGAAGCAGAAGAGGTCCAGCCCAGAGCCACGTCAGCATCCACGCAGGCACCCAGTCAGCACACAGTCATCCTGCCACGTCAGCATCTCGGTCAACCACCGGTCAACCTTTTTTAGGCGACTTCCAGCCACTTTTCCAGCAACTTTTCGGCCAATTTTTCCGATCAAGATTTCTGACAACTTTTCAAGGTAAACTTTTCTAAAAGTTCCCTTTTTTTTGAAGTTTTTATTACTTTTCTCTTCTTTTTATCGGGGACTTGCAACCTCCCTTCTTCTACCCCCCTTTCTTCATCATAGGGGAGACCAAATTAAGCCGAACTGTGGGGGTTCGTGCTCACTCCAAGCTTAGAGCTTGTTTAAATCTCCAAACTTAGAGTTTGTAGAGAATTTATGATCGACCACTTACGTCATTGTTTAGATCTAATCCAATATCTCTTGGAATCGAATTTCTTGGAAGCGACTAAGCTCGGAAATTCCTAATTTCTTGGAAGCGACTACGCTCAGAAATTTTTATTCTTTTCATGGTAGCCTTTTTCGCTATGAAACTAACCCTAATCTTTTGTTGTTTTTCAGGATGAGTAACGTAAACAAGTTGAGCTTCGCTCCACTAGAGACAATAGGCGCAGGATACCACAAGTGGGTCCGTGATGTGCGCCAGCATCTTAAGGCTTATGGGATCCTGAGTACGATCCAAGAGCCAAGTCAAAACGTGCTTACTCCTCAACAAGCTACCGCTTTTGAAGCGAATAGAGCTACGAGAGAGGCCAATGAAGCTAAAGCCATAATTCTCATGACAAGGCACATGAATGACGCGCTCCAAAATGAGTACCTCAATGAGGAAGACCCCAGAAAACTATGGGTAGAACTCGAGCAGCGTTTTGGCATCGTTCGTGACTCCCTGCTTCCTAATTTAGAAGTGAGATGGCATAGCCTCCACTTTTGTGATTTCAAGTATGTACTTGACTACAATTCGGAAGCACTTCGTATCAAGTCTTTGATGGATTTCTGTGGGCAGAAAATCACTGATATGATGTTGATCGAGAAGACTCTCTCTAACTTCCCCGTCTCTGCATTGATGATAGCCAAGAACTATAGGATTGATGTCAATGCTGGACGCATCACAAGATTTCATGAGCTTATTGGAGCCATAAACGTAGCTGAAAAGCACGACAACATACTTGTG
This sequence comes from Rosa chinensis, assembly GCF_002994745.2. Classification (NCBI taxonomy): domain Eukaryota; kingdom Viridiplantae; phylum Streptophyta; class Magnoliopsida; order Rosales; family Rosaceae; genus Rosa; species Rosa chinensis. Next base: position 30,654,552 of record NC_037090.1, read on the forward strand.
AAGAACTATAACTGTAGACCCGTGGGAGAAAAGCCAATTTCGGAGTCTAATTATAGTCGTGCCCCTAAGGGAGGGCACCAGGAGCGAAACCCTAAGGAAAGGGATTATTCTGGATGTTTTGGTCCATATTCTGGACCCAAAGAGGAAGGAAATCACCAAGATAGGCCTACACAGAACCGTAGAGGTCAACGTGTGAAGAGAGAGAGAGGTAGAGCCTCCGGCTATGGTGGTGGCTCCACCAAGGATCATAGCCGTCCTCAACGCGCCCTAGGCTCACCTAGATCAAGGGAGCCTGACCATGATGATGCTTGTCTTCGGTGTGGAGTGTCCGGACATTGGGCTAAAGCATGTAACTCACCCCAGAATGTTGCTAACGCGTACAAGACGTATCGTGAAGCAAGGGAAGCAAATTACATGGAGCAAGAAGATCAAGATGATGATCTCGCTCTAAGGGTTGAAGACTTCAAAGGCCAAGATCCAGAGACTGGCAATTTTGATTAAGTTTTTTTATTTTCCAAGAGATATAATAGGCAATTGCCATATATTTTTGTAGTAGATGCCAATGGTTTAGTATTTCTTCAAAGTAGGCTCACCCAAAGTAAGTGTGATGTCTAGGAAGGTTCTGAGATTAGTGGTACTTAAGCGAGCCTTGCTCCACCGACATCTCTCTACTCACCTGGTCACATTTATTTTGGAATTACCGAAAGAAGTTAGATGACTACCATTGTTTTGCATCAACTAGCATTTTGGATTAGATTTTCTTTGGTCAAAGAGACAATGATATAACTCGAATGGCTTATGAATAAAATTTCGAGTTCTTTTCATTATGACTCCATTTTGATTTTGAGCATATGACTTTTGTGACTACGATGGCTGGGCCATCAGTATTAATTCAAGGACATGGACTAGCCCAAGTTCCACTTGCCAAATGGCACCTTAATTACTATCCCAGAAACTCTCTACGCTCCAAGGGCCAATCGCACCTATGAATAGCCAACAGATTCCATGCGAAAAAGCATGTAGAGAACGGAAATGAGTTCCTTTGCAATACCTCTAATGATTGTGAACAAAGGCGCATCTTAGAGAAGTTTATGTGTCTCTCTAGTGGACTCTATGTCACTATTCGAGCTATTAAATCCAATAAAGTTATGAGAGAAGATCTCTTGGATTTAGACACATATTGGCTTTTTCACGACAGGATAAGTCATCCTAGTCATGATATGATGATCCATCTACTAAAGACTTCACATGAACATCCTTTCTCTCGAGCGACTTGAAGCATGAATCAAAAGTTGATTCCTACACTAAGTGTGACCGACGCTGCTGCCTAGGCACCGCCTCCGTCCACCACCAGCCTAGGGCTGGCGCAGTCCCTATCCATAACGCCATGGATGGCGTCCATCATGGTGATGGCGCCCCAGGTGATGTTACAATCACCAACTTGCTTCAAAATAGCGTTTCAGACGCTCAGGCCTAACCAAAATTCTCATTGGTTACTTCTAAAGCCTCTCGCTCGTTTTACAAAGCCCGTTCCTTAGCAAAATTAGGACTGAGACCGTCCTATGCAAAGGATATGAAAATACTCATTATGTTGTTACATAGAATCCGTGGGGATTCTGTGGACTAGTTCAACCAACTTGCAGACGCTTAAATATTTCATGATGTTGGTTGACACGCAAACACACTGGTCACGTGTTTTGCCATTGTCCACTTATAATGCTTCTTATGCTACACTCCTAGTACATATCATATGACAACGGGCTCACTCCCCAGATCATCCTATTCAGTCAATTGGATTTGACTATGCTAGAGAGTTTACATCGAAAGACTTTCAATGGATATTGCAATGGGACTGATGTTGGACATCACATTCCCATGTACACACCCAAATGGTCTTGCGGAAATGACTACGATGGTAGTCCGGACATTGGTAATGAGCATCAATCTCCTTATATCCGCTTGGGGTGATGCAATATCGCATGCAACTATGCTAATTCGTCTACGACCCACCGCCACTCGATGTACCTCTGCGTTACAGCTAGTGATTGGGTACAAGTATCGTACTTACGCATATTTGAGTAAGCCATTTATGTGCCAATTGCGCCGCCACAGCACTCTATGATGGGTCTTTACAAACGAATGGGCAACTACGTTAAATTTGAGACTCCAACAATCGTCCGCCACTTAATGCCCTTGCAAGGCGATCTCATTACTGCTAGATTTGCGGGTTGTCACTTTGATGAGATAGTATTCCCGTCGTTAGGGGGAGATAAGAACACGAAAGTTCAGCAGGAACGACAGGAATTGTCGTGGCCTGTCCCCACTATGTCTCATCTCGATCCTTGTTAAAGTGACTAGATCACACAAATATGCTACAAACATGCCTGCAAGGAAGTAAGTCCCTACAAGAGGACGTAGCGCCACCCTACACGGAGGTAGGCATGGTGCCTACGCCATAGAGTGTGTCACTCTGGCGTTACAGGCCATGGCCCCAGCTAGGATGCGTGGGAGGCCCGTGGGTTCGAAGGATACTTTGGCACACTCCAATCCTTTGATCATCGACACTCAAAATCCGTCTCCTGAGTATCTTCCGGGTTATGGTTATCGTTGGGGGACGCCTCAACGTTAGAACCTATTCCTGAGAATATAGAGATCTATGAAAATTACACTAGTGTACATGAGATGTGGGATAGAAACTCCATCATAATTGATGATGTAGTTGCGCATTTCGTTGCGCATGAGTTTGTTGAGTCCGATGATATCGAACCATGCTCCGTTGATGAATGAATGCCAACGTAGAGAAATTTGGCCTAAATGGAAAGATGCGATCCAGGTTAAGATGGATTCTCTAATGAAGAGGAAGGTTTTCGAGCTAGTGATGCCAACACCTCCTAACATAAAACCTATTGACTAATGGGTCTTCGTTAGAAAGCGTGATGAGAAAAAGATATGGCAATCTGGCCTTATGGTGCAAGGCTTCTCACAAAACGCCCTGGAATCGACTACGATGAGACATATTCTCTCGTAATGGATGTCATTGCACTCCACTACCCTGTCAGTTTGGTAGTTTCCGAATAACTTAACATGCAGCTTACAAATGTGGTCACTACGTATCTCTATAGGGATCTAGATACGGAATATACATGAAGGTTCATGGTGAGCTTCATTTACCCAAGTCAAGTGGCTCTACACCACGGAGCGCGTTTACAAAGAGGCTGAAACACTCGCTAAAATGACTACTTGATTGGGAATGGATATGCCCACGCGTTTCCATAAAAAGTTTCGGATTCTATCGCAGTTCATGTTGGACATGATCTTCATTGGAAGCCCTTAAAGAGTTAAGGGAAACTGCTGAACACTTGAAATCCGATTTTGAGATGAAGGATTATGGGCGAACACGATTATGTCTCGGTTTGGAACTTGAGCATTGTGTTGATAGATGCTTAGGCATTTTGACAAGGTCAAGCCTTCAAGCACCCCCATGATCGTCCGTAGTCTTGATCCTGAAAATGATCCTCTTTGTTCGAAGGATGACGAAGATGCGCTAGGGGCAGAAATGCCCTAGTTAAGTACAATAGGCGCATTATTGTACTTAGCTCAATGCACAAGACCAGACTTCTCATTTGCAGAGAATTTGTTAGCTAGGGTATAGCTTTGCGCCCACTCGACGCCATTGGATTGGTGTAAAAGATATCTTTCGATACTAGAGATGTACGACTGATATGGGCTTGTTCTATCCCTACAAAAATATGATAGATCTGGACCCATCACACACCAGGAACGCCGCCAACACTGGTCTGCGTCCACTATCCCCATCCTAAAAACGACATGTGTTTTGGAAGGTTTTGCTGATATTGGGTATCTCTCTAACCCACACAAAGGTCATTCCCAAAATGGTTAAGTGTTCACCATGGGTAAAGATCGTGATATCTTGGAGGTCTACAGAAATAGACCCTAGTCGCTATATCTTCGAACAATGCAGAGATTATTGCTCTTCACGAAGTGATTCCTGAATGTATATGGATTGGATCCATAGATATGCATGTTCGAACTATTGTGGTTTGAAGTCTACCGCATATGAGCCTACGAGCATATAGGATAATGCTACTTGTTTTGAAGCAAGGCTACATCAAAAGTGACCACACCAAGTATAATCAACAACAACAAACTCTCCTCAAGATCAAAATGAACTAGGTTCGATCTAAGGACAATATGGCAGACTTGCTCACTAAGTCATTACCTAAATTCTACTTTCGAGAAACATGTTGGTAGCATCGTTTGCGGAAGTTATTCGAACTCCAATGACCGTAGTCGTCAGGGGGAGATGCAGACATCAGGGGGAGGTGTCTACATGTATGGTCTCGAAACGTGAAGGGTGTGTTATGCTCTTTTTCCCCTTCGACCGAGGTTATTTTTGTCCCACTGGGTTTTTGTTACTCGGCAAGGTTTTTAATGAGGCAACAAGAGAAGCACCTCGTTTGGGCAACACAAGGGGGAGTGTTCAAGTAAAACCCTAATTTGTGTTTGGCCTAAACTCTAGGTTACTTGACCTAGTGGTAATAGGGTTTAATTAGAAGAATCTAGAGATTATCTTTCCTTGTATGATTCAGACTCTATGCCTTGTAATCTTCTATATAAAGAGGCCCATATTATCAATGAGAATACACAGTAATTTACTCTCAATTCTGTTTCCCTAAAACAATAAGACAATATTTTTTTTTTACAAGAATCTGAATTATTCCTAAAATTAGGAAAAGTTACCAAATATTAATGTAGCTAGTGACCACTTTTAATGCTAGATCGGTTAGTTACTTGCTTTAGAACTTGAACGCTCTGAAAATCAGGGGATGCCTACATCAGACCAGTGAAGTGGAGTCTATTTTGGTTTACAAGTCATCAAGTTTCAAGTGCCATGCAGATCCATACGAATTAGATAGAGGACCATTACTACTTGTGCGTCATTGTTGCTTAATTCACTGAAACTATATGTTGTCTAGCAATTACTATATTCAATGCATTCAAATCTTACTTAATATGTATATAACTGACTCCTATTTAAAATTGGCTTTTTCTTTTTCATTTCTTACCATTTGTTAGCAATGCCATTCAATTCAAACCAGCACATATTAGCTAGATTCGTATCATTTTTGTTTTAATTGGTACATCTGAACTTAACTATAAGAGCAGTCAATAATTGTTAAGATATATGTACATTTTTATATATAAGATAAGATTACCTAAAGCAAGTTTCAAGTTTAAATTCTCATCTCTCAATAAAAAAAAAAATCAATGATAGCATTTATAGTATAAATGTGAGGATGAGTACTCTATTGATCGATCATTTAAAAAAAAAAATCTTGTAAAAGTTGACCTCGTTGTAAAAATTCTTTAACTTATATATAGGAGTCATGTAAAAACACAGGTAACCCGGAGTACGTGTGTTACCACGCCGGTCTCACCCATGGGATAATTGAGTGAACTCATTCGCTTTCGCTTTGGTCTTGTTCTTCTAATCTAAAACTAACTTAAAACCATGAGAATTCTAATAAACTCTTGTAATCTTTTGTGCTTAATTTTCAATGCAGTAGAATACGTCACATTCACACACGCGCTACATCGCACTTAGAGTCGCATGTAGGGGCGGATAATTTTTCCAGCATAAGTATATAAACCAGTTTTTGGAATGAGTTGTTCGAAAAGACCGGCATGGATGTGAATATAAAGGCCAATTACATATGTGAAAAAAAAACACTTGCACCTGTTGCACAAAGAACAGACACAAATCGCTTTTGGAAATGTCAGGGGAATTAAATGGTACAAGTCACATTGGAGAGCAGTTATTTGTCCTTAGTAGCTCGACTTGGTTATCTGTGGATCCTTTCACTTGCTCAACCTTGACTAAATCGGCAGAGCCAAGCTTCTTCTTCAAAGCCCTAGTAAAGCAAACCGAGTCAATTCCATCCCCAATCACCTCCACATGATCTCTGTGTTCACCTTGTATTGACATTGGTGTACACCTGTTTAATTAGTATAATTAATAATTAAATAACAGTTCGATCGATTTCAATGCAACTACAGGAAGCACGAAATTCATGGATGCATACCAGGTGTGGTTGCTGCAATCTTCATAGCCTCGATTCTGCATCTGTCGCAATGAACGCGCAACCTCACAAGTATCTTTTGCTGCACAATGGTAGAAATTACAACAATCACAATCCAATTTCCAATTTGGAAAACCCGTTTTAAATTTGTATTAATGAACAGTAACCTTCACAAAATGGAGTTGAGATAACAAGTATATATTTGAAACTTGAAAGGGCTTACCATCATCTTCGAGATAGAGTACTGTGAAATGGATACCAGCTAGCTTTTTGAGTTGGGATGGAGAACTCTATGAATCTATTGCAAAATATGAAGTAGGTTAACGTTAACATTGATAAAGTAATCTGGGGTTCACATCCAAAACCAATTGGCAATGGATGGAGTGGCCCAAACCCTTATAAATCCATAGGCAAGGTCCCATTTTTCTCATGTGGGATGTATATATTCTCAACACGCCCCCGCACGTGTGGCGAATTTTCAAGCCATACACGTGGACAACTTTTGGGTGACGTGGAGCCCGTGTGGCCGTTAGGCATGCACACGTGGGTAACCCGCTCTGATACCATGATAAAGTAATTTGGGGTTCACATCCAAAACCAATTGGCAATGGATAGAGTGGCCCAAACCCTTATAAACCCATAGGCAAGGTCCCATTTTTCCCATGTGGGATGTATATATTCTCTAAACCTTGCCTATGGATTTATAAGGGTTTGGGCCACTCCATCCATTGCCAATTGGTTTTGGATGTGAACCCCAGATTACTTTATCATGGTATCAAAGCCAGGTTACCCAAGTGTGCATGCCTAACGGCCACACGGGCTCCACGCCACCCAAAGTTGTCCACGTGTATGGCTTGAAAATTCGCCACACGTGCGGGGGCGTGTAAAGAATATATACATCCCACATGGGAAAAATGGGACCTTGCCTATGGGTTTATAAGGGTTTGGGCCACTCTATCCATTGCCAATTGGTTTTGGATGTGAACCCCAAATTACTTTATCAAACATCGCCCCCAGTACTTATACAGGGTTGGAAAACTTCCTCTACAAGTAGTTTCCTGGTAAAATTATTATTTTTGTCATTTTCTGAGTTTGAAAAGTCAGAAGACTCAGAGCAAAAACCGCGGTTTCGTAGACTCAGGTCAATGTTTGAAAATACAGAATGTTCTCTCTAGAGGGCTGCGTTTGGGGGGGGAGGCTTTTCTGCTCCCCGCTTATAAGCAGAAGACCCAGAAGTGTTTGGTAACTGAACTTCTGATCAGCATTTTCAAGAAGCTTCTGAGAATATAGAGATCTATGAAAATTACACTAGTGTACATGAGATGTGGGATAGAAACTCCATCATAATTGATGATGTAGTTGCGCATTTCGTTGCGCATGAGTTTGTTGAGTCCGATGATATCGAACCATGCTCCGTTGATGAATGAATGCCAACGTAGAGAAATTTGGCCTAAATGGAAAGATGCGATCCAGGTTAAGATGGATTCTCTAATGAAGAGGAAGGTTTTCGAGCTAGTGATGCCAACACCTCCTAACATAAAAGTCAGAAGACTTCCAATTGGTTACTCTATCCATTGCCAATTGGTTTTGGATGTGAACCCCAAATTACTTTATCAAACATCGCCCCCAGTACTTATACAGGGTTGGAAAACTTCCTCTACAAGTAGTTTCCTGGTAAAATTATTATTTTTGTCATTTTCTGAGTTTGAAAAGTCAGAAGACTCAGAGCAAAAACCGCGGTTTCGTAGACTCAGGTCAATGTTTGAAAATACAGAATGTTCTCTCTAGAGGGCTGCGTTTGGGGGGGAGGCTTTTCTGCTCCCCGCTTATAAGCAGAAGACCCAGAAGTGTTTGGTAACTGAACTTCTGATCAGCATTTTCAAGAAGCTTCTGAGAATATAGAGATCTATGAAAATTACACTAGTGTACATGAGATGTGGGATAGAAACTCCATCATAATTGATGATGTAGTTGGCGAATTTTCAAGCCATACACGTGGACAACTTTTGGGTGACGTGGAGCCCGTGTGGCCGTTAGGCATGCACACGTGGGTAACCCGCTCTGAAGCAGCGTCAACCGAGCTTTTAGAAGCCAGAAGCCCGAAGATCACTATGGCGCTGGTTACTGTAGATTAATGAAATTTCTATAATACCGGTGAACTTGAACGCTCTGAAAATCAGGGGATGCCTACATCAGACCAGTGAAGTGGAGTCTATTTTGGTTTACAAGTCATCAAGTTTCAAGTGCCATGCAGATCCATACGAATTAGATAGGGGACCATTACCACTTGTGCGTCATTGTTGCTTAATTCACTGAAACTATATGTTGTCTAGCATGTAACATCCCGTATCTTCACTTACCCGTTTACTAGTCATTTGGACGGTAAACGATGACTACTTTCACTTTTTACCCTAATTCGGTATTTTAGTGGCCCTAAAAGTTGACTTTTTGATCGGGCCAAAATTTGAGAAAACTTCCTTCATGAAAGTTGTAGAGGACGTTAAATCGAGCGCGTGCATATGTGGTGCGCTAAAATCGGAGTCCGTATGCGAAAGTTATAAGCGAAAGATTAAAGTTACTGTTTATGGTTACTGTTTACGGTAACTTTCTATAAATAGCTGAGTTACTGTGGTAGATTTCCATTTTCGGAAATCTACCGAATTTTCTCTCTCCTCTTCCCCGATTTTCCTTCCGCTTCTGCCGTTTTCTTCCACCGGCGAATTCTTCCGTTTCCGGCCACCCCATGACGGAATCCGGGCATTGGCAAGCTCGCCTCCTCCTTCTTGTCATGCCTGGGGTGGTATTTTGCGGTGGCTCGGCCGGAGGAGCTCGGATTTGAGCCAAGAAGTCCACTGTAGCCAAACGGAAGTTTCGTCGATTTCCGGCGATTCCGGCCGTTTCCGGCCACCAAACCATTGTCGAAGGCGTGGTTTTTGCCAAGGATTGTTTTGCCCCTAGCCTTGAGCCACGATTTGCAGTGTAGAAGGAGAATCAAGGAGAACCCGATTCTGGGGTTCTTGGGTTTTCTGGGCTTGTGTTCAACGGCTAAATTGGAGCTCTTCGAGGTAAAATTGGGATGTGTTGTAGTTGAGAAAAATGATCAGTGTGTTGAGTAGGTGCTGTTGTCAAAATTTGGTGACCATTGGAGGTGGTGGCCACCGGCGCATGAGCCCCACACGCCCCCACTGTGGGTGGCGCGTGGAGGCGTGTAGGGCAGTGCTTTGATTCCGGTTTTTAGCCCATTAAATCCTTTAAATTGTGTGGAGCTTGTATGTGAGGTTTGGTAATTTTTGGAGAAGCTTGGAATTAATTATGATTTTTTTAAGTTTAGGGTTTCGATTATCGAATTACGAGAATCCGACCGTCGGATATCTCCCGGTTCTGCCTTGGAACCTTTAAATTAACGAATTAGTATTAGTGGTATAATTTGGGCTGAATCCGAGGAGAATGGGAGATATAATTTATGAGGAATTAAGTTTAGGAATCATATTAAATTGTTGAAGAATTATTCACGGAATATAATTGTGTACAGGACGACGTACTGAGCTATTGCTCGATGACGGAACTCGAATGCGTGACCGTCGGAATAGTACTGTGAGTGGACTTTTGTTTTTAAATAAATGATGCATGCATTTATTTCTTGATTATGCTCTATTTATTTATCAATTTACTTTTTCGAGCATATGGTTATTTTCGAAAATGGATTTATATGATTATTTGAAGGTTTTATGGCGTGCGGGGTCACGTCATCGGAATGCTTATTTCCCTCCTATTTATTTTATTAATGAGATTTTTTTAGAAAGATTTTCGAAATGGGAATTCGATGAAGTTAATGCTTATTTATTTATCGACTTCGGTTTTGGTATTGGGAATGCCTTGTTGATGATTTTGGAAATTGATTTTGTTCCGGTTTACGAGTAATATTATTTCTTCCTATTTATTTTGAACTTGAGATTATCTTGGCGTGTGGGACACGTCGTTGGAAATTCATTTACGAGAGTTGGGGAAGTTTTATGGATTTATGAGGTTTTCAGATTTTCTTTTGCCATACTTTGGGTGACTTATCATTGCTAGCTTTGATCTTCCGCCTTTGTGGCGAGGTGATGGGATCACCGAAGCCCTCCGCCTTTGTGGCGCTGGTTACTGTCTCTGTGACAGTAATTCTGAAGCCCAGTATCCTATCGCTACACATAGTGGCGTAAGGGTATATTACGGGAGTAATGGGAGTACTTTAGCCTGGGAGGCTATCACCCGAGCCTGGGAGGCTCACTCGTATGGCTATCGCCTTCCCCTTCTCACTTTACTACTTAAGCTAGCGGGGCTAGCTCGATTTTCGTTTAACCAACGGGGCTGGTCTTATTTTTTTCCTTGAGATCAGAGTTCCAACTCTTTCTTTTAAATCGTATGTGACTAGCGGGGCTAGTCGGATTTCATGAGTGGAACTCCTATTGTTTTATTTTCGTTAATCCTTGCATGCATCGGGAATTTTTTAAAGAAATAAATGTGGGAAAGTATAAAATCATTTTTGTTAAAAATTGTTTATTTTTGTCCACTCACGCTAACGTTTTTTATGTACTTTCCCCTGGGCCCTTCGGTTTCAAATGCCCAGTTTGCAGGCAAATTGGTTGAGGTCGGGCGTACACAGAGTTGAGGCATAGTCAACAGCATGGCTTTCGCATTTGTCTTTGAATTAGGTTTCCTCTTATACCTTTCTGTTAGAATTGCTCTGATTACCTATGGGATTTATGCTATCCGAGTTGAGATGTGTGTTTTGTGAATTGGAGACTGATGTTGATTTGGGGAGCAGGGTGGCTCCAGGAGCATAAGGATGAATTGATTGAGAAGTGTAAATATTTTCTACAGGTTTGGGTAGCCCATTTTAGGGGAAGTTCCGCCAAATTTTTTGTAGAATTTCTTCTAAGGTGGGCCCCGCAGGGTCACTTCGGATTTCAAGGTGAAATCCGGGGCGGGTCCTGTCATAGCAATTACTGTATTCATTGCATTCAAATCTTACTTAATATGTACAACTGACTCCTATTTAAAATTGGCTTTTTCTCTTTCATTTCTTACCATTTGTTATCAATGCCATTCAATTCAGACCAGCACATATTAGCTATATTAGTATCATTTTTGTTTTAATTGGTAATTTTTGTTTTAATTGGTACATCTGAATTTAACTATAAGAGCATTCAATAATTGTTAAGATATATTCTCAATTATTGGAGTTAAATCCCAATATATTCTTGGTGGCCAGGGGGAGGAAGCGTTCTGACAAGATCTCCCGAGCACGGATTAGTCTGTGGGCCTAGGAAGCTTTTGAGGACATCGTGTGATTGACAAATCAAAAAAAAAAAAATTATTAAGATATATGCACATTTTTATATTTAAGATAAGATTAGCTAAAGCAAGTTTCGAGTTTAAATTCTCATCTCTCCATAAAAATAAATAAATCAATGATAGCATTTATAGTATAAATGTGAGGATGAGTACTCTATCGATCGATCATTTAAAAAAAAAAATTCCTGTAAAAGTTGACCTCGTTGTAAAAATTCTTTATACATAGGAGTCATGTAAAAAGACAGATAACCCGGAGTACGTGTGTTACCACACCGGTCTCACCCATGGGATAATTGAGTGAACTCATTCGCTTTCACTTTGGTCTTGTTCTTCTAATCTAAAACTAACCTAAAACCATGAGAATTCTAATATACTCTTGTAATCTTTTGTGCATAATTATAATTTTTCAATGCAGTAGAATACGTCACATTCACACACGCGCTACATCGCACTTAGAGTCGCATGTAGGGGCGGATAATTTTTCCAGCATAAGTATATAAACCAGTTTTTGGAATGAGTTGTTCGGAAAGACCGGCATGTGAATATAAAGGCCAATTACATATGTGAAAAAGACACTTGCACCTGTTGCACAAAAAACAGACACAAATCGCTTTTGGAAATGTCAGGGGAATTAAATGGTACAAGTCACATAGGAGAGCAGTTATTTGTCCATAGTAGCTCGACTTAGTTATCTGTGGATCCTTTCACTTGCTCAACCTTGACTAAATTGGCAGAGCCAAGCCTCTTCCTCAAAGCCCTAGTCAAGCAAACCGAATCAAATCCATCCCCAATCACCTCCACATGATCTCTGTGTTCACCTTGTATTGACACTTTGTTTACACCTGTTTAATTAGTACAATTAATAATTAAATAACAGTTCGATCGATTTCAATGCAACTACAGGAAGTACGAAATTCATGGATGCATACCAGGTGCACTTGCTGCAATTTTCATAGCCTTGGTTCTGCATTTGTCGCAATGAACTTGCAACTTCACAAGTATCTTTTGCTGCACAATGCCGTATAAATAACAACAATCACAATCCAATTTCCAATTTGGAAAACCCGTTTTAAATTTGTATTAATGAACAGTAATTAACCTTCACAAAATGGAGTTGTGATAACAAGTACATATTTGAAACTTGAAAGGGCTTACCATCATCTTCGAGATAGAGTACTGTGAAATGGATACTAGCTAGCTAGCTTTTTGAGTTGGGATGGAGAACTCTATGAATCTATTGCAAAATATGAAGTAGGATATCACTATCTATGCTGTGTTAACGTTAACATCGCCCCCAGTACTTATATAGGGTTGGAAAACTTCCTCTACGAGTAGTTTCCTGGTAAAATTATTATTTTTGTCATTTTCTGAGTTTGAAAAAAAGTCAGAAGACTCAGAGCAAAAACCGCGGTTTCCTTGACTCAGGTCAACTTCAGTGTTTGAAAATTCAGAATGTTCTCATCCTCTTTATGCATGTACGAACATTTTCCGACAACCAATGAATAGATTGTTAAATTACCGACGTGAAGAAAGTTTGGGTCAAGTCGCCCATAATTGTCCACTTAACACGTGGCAAACTTTTCATTCACTAGCCAAACCCATCACCACGTGACTTTGTTTACCAGCCAAAACCCCTCTCTCTCCTCCCATATATATATATATATATTTATTCAGTCACACACTCACCCGAGACACACATGGTGCCGCAACGGAAGGGAAGGGTCTTCTGCCCTTTCCCATTAGCACACCACCATTCCTTTCTCATCCACTACACTTCATCTTTTATTTACTATTTTCTCAACAATTTCTTCCACCATTCCTTTCTCATCCACTACACTTCATCTTTTAGTTATTATTTTCTCAACAATTTCTTCTAGAAATTTAATGACTCACTCAAGATTCAAAGAATCATCATCAAGAGCATCACACCTCCATTTTGCGTAGTTTGGTGAAGAAATTGTTTGGTTCATACTAGCCTATAGCTAGGAGTGACTAAGTCAACTCTCCTATCTCTTCCTTATCATCTCTTTTATATTTTGTATACTTGATACACATTTATGCAAGACTACGTATTATTGTCAAGATAGGTAAGTATTAAGTCCAAAATTATCATACCACAGGGATTAGTGGCTAACCCACAATGCTTGGATAGTCAGAACTAAAATCACTAAGCAAAGAAAAGAAAAATAAAAATAAAAATACTAATCTAAGGCAGCAAGCCTTAGCAATGCTCGGCTTTGGTTCTCACCAAAGCCTAATCAAAACTACGAGTTTAGTGATGGATATTTATAATGGGTCAAATTTGTCACTGAAAATTGTAAATTAAATTGCTAATAACTAAATTGCAAGAATTTAAATGAAAGTTTTAACTAACAACTAAATTAAATAAAGAAAATAAAAGTAAGAAATAGAAATTAGGTCACTAGGGTATTTTCCTAGCCAAATTCAATGCACAAGTATGTTCCGAGACGACAATGGTGAAACAATTCATAATGGCATCAAGAACCGTATCCAAGGCTTTTCAAGGCTCATGGGTCAATAGATTTCTCATATGGTATTCCTACTCCCGATCAAGGGCCGTAGAAACTCTATTGGGACAATCTAGAGCCTTGTCAGGGCCTCTAGTTGCACTAAAAGGTGAAGACTCCTAGAATCAAGGTTCTCAAGCTAGCCAATACGGCAATCGAAATTGGTATTGTAACTAATCATGTTCTAAACTAGTCTCCTAATTAACAATAAATTAGAGAGGAGATTAATGGCTATTTTGGGATTGCTGTGACTTTTAAAAAAAACTGTTGCTGCTGTGTTGTAAGAATAATCAGCTGTGGATTAAAACATTTTTGTGTTTGCTAAATAATATTTTTAAAGTTGCTGCCAGTACATAAAACAACTCCATAGCGTGTTTTGATCTACAGCAACTTCTAAAAGCAACCTCTGGGCTGCTTCTAAAATCTGCTGCCAGTGACATATAACTTTCAATTAAAGCTACTTTTTATTTATTTACCAAACACAATAAAATCTAAAATTTTGAACAAAAACTGATTTTTTTAAAAAGCTAAGCTCCCTAATTTGTTTTAGACATGCTCATCTACACATTCAAGAGTTAATCAAACTCCTAAGCATGTATCTAAGCCAAATAATATAGATTAGAAGATATGTCAAACAAGAAATTAAAAACCATTAAACCAAAACATATTTATTACATAAAATCTATGTTAGGGCTCAAACCCTAGTTTCGTAATGGATAACTCACAACTAGGGCTGTCAATTCTGACACGACCCGAAACCCGCAGGAAATAAAGCGGGTTGAACCCGCACAAGTCGGCGGTGGGTCAACCCGCCATGACCCATTTAATAAATGGGTCGGCCACGGGTCAACCCGCCAATACGAAGTGAACCCGTATAACCCGATTGTGCTATGTTTCTTCTTGAAATTTTGGACGTTTGGAGTATTTGATCATAGGATTAGACAATTTGAAATATTTCTCTTTTTAATTATTGGATTTAATTATTTATAAATTATATATAATTATTTATATTTTTCGTCTTATCGAGTTTTTAGTGAATTTAATCAATTTATATATTTTTTTAGTTAAATGGGTCACATTGTTAAATGGGTCATTTTATGTAACAAAACACGACCTATTTATTAAATGGATTAAGCGGGTTGGAAACGGGTGACCCGTTTAATAAATAGGTTGGGTTTGAGTTTAAATTTTTGACACGATTATTAAATGGGTTGAGTTTGGGTTTATATCTTGCGACACGACAAATACCTTAACTTGACACGAACCCAACCCGACACGACCTATTGACAGCCCTACTCACAACCCATCAGCAAAACAACAATATACATCAAATTACAATAAATTAAATAGAATAATTAAGGTAAAGAGAAGTGAGAAGTTATAAGGACAAGTCACAATTGTTATGGAGTAAATATGACAAGTCTTGACTTATGCATTCTCACTTTTACCTAAACTCAAATTTTAATGCTCTTTAATAAATTGATGAAAATTTGCCGGTGAAGTCTGTGAGGATGTGTGAAATTGGTTGGGCCTGCCCCTTTAAGTGGTGCGGTGCTGTTCCTCAAAGGATAGAATTCTCTCTCTGTAGAAGGGAATGAATGAATATATATATATATATATATATGTGGCTACTGTGCGAGAGAGAGATTGAATGGGTGGCTCCAATTAGTCAAGAGAAAGAAAGATAAAGTTCTGCTGGTCTTTATAATCATCGAGTCAACTCTCAGCCATGTGTTAAAAAGTGATTAGCTAATGGGTTTTTGTTTAAATCCCACGTGATGGCAGCAACCTTTCTTAATTGAAACCAAAGCTTAATTAAGTGTAAAGCTTACGTGCTGCATGTTGCAATTTACATGCGCCGCGCAACATTTTGTATAGTAGGTTCCTCGTTGACATTGGCTATGTTTGACTTCATCGTCCATCTTGTCCATTTACTAAAAATTTTATTTACACAATTTCGCACAATTTTATCTTGATTTCCGTAATTCTACTTATTTCCTACACAATAAATAAAAAATATATTAATTACATTATAATTGGCTCAATGATTAGCTTATTTATAGTATTTTAGACACAATTACATATATATAAATGCTTGTAATCAATCTCTCACTATATATATATATATATATATATATATATATTTCCTTGAATAGACTCACTTTTGGATTGCATATTCATATCTAGATCGTTTAGTTTTTAGGTCTTAATGTACAGATCACATCTGCAAATTTTCAGCTAAATTGATGATCGTTAAGGCATTGAACTAGATTAAATCAATGAACGAATCGAATTTGTCCAACCTAAACCGTTTGTGTTCATAATTGTAAATCACAGTTATGAATGTCTTAACGATCATCAATTTGGCTGAAAATTTGAGTACAAAATAGCTAGCATTGCTAGATGTTCTTACTCCTCCTATTGTTGCATTCGTGAAACAGGCCTACCACGTGCTTGCATTAAGAAGTAAGGACTCTTGTGTCGTTAACTTCTAATACCTTAGAGCAAGTCCACGCGTTGTCAAGAAATGTCAAGGTTGAAAAGTCAAGGCGTCGACCAGTCAAGAAACTGTTCACTGCCACTGGACATGGGTTTCCACCCATTCTGTTTCTTGACCAGTCAGTTTTACTGTTCATTGAATTTTGTTTCTTTTATAATTGGAAAATTGAAATAGATTTGATGTAAAAAGATGGTAATAATGGAGATTTATGGATAATTAATGTCATAATTGTGATTGTTATAGCTTTTCGGAAAGGGAACG
The DNA here is from genome assembly GCF_002994745.2 of Rosa chinensis. Classification (NCBI taxonomy): domain Eukaryota; kingdom Viridiplantae; phylum Streptophyta; class Magnoliopsida; order Rosales; family Rosaceae; genus Rosa; species Rosa chinensis. The sequence continues at coordinate 30,671,279 of NC_037090.1, forward strand.
ATACTAGAAAATTGAAATAGATTTGATGTAAATAGATGGTAATAATGGAGATTTATGGATAATGTGAAGACCCGAATTTTCATTTATTTGATTTTGTAATTCAATAATTGTTCGGATATTTAAATTATGAATATTGAGACTGTTTCGTCAGTCGTTTTACAAGAAATTTGGTTTCGAATCGATTTTATTTTCAAAATGAACGTTATTTAGGAGGGTCTCAAAAATTGAATTTTTATACATACATAATTTGGGAAAACTTCCTTAATAAAAGTTATAGAGATCGTCAATACGAGTTCATGCATATGTGGAACGCAAAAATCAAAGTTCGTATGAATTAGTTATGAATTTTTGAAAATTTGAAAATTTTCTATAAATTGCAAAAATTTCTAGTCCTTTTTCATTAGGACAAATTTTTCCTCTTTTCTTCACTTTCACCCTTGAAACTCTCTCTTCTCTCTCCTCCGCGTCTCCTCAGACCCGCTGGGTCCCGACCGACCCGACCCGAGTTTTCCTGCTCCGTCGTGCGTCCTCCAGCAGCTGACCCGGGCCATACGGGCTCGCCTCGGCTCGCTCGTCCTCCCCACGGTAGTGCCTCACCTCACCACGCAGCCCAGAAGGAGATCTAAGGCCTCCCACAGGCGTGTGACATGTTTCGGCAGGAATTCCAGTTGTTTTCCGGCATCTTCTCGGGGACTGGGGCAAACGCGATCTGCTCGCTGGCGCTTCCTCATTCGTCTGTGTCCTCCACGCTTCCTCTCCTCCTCATCTCTCTCTGCGTGTCTGTGGCTGACGTCATCCACTTTTTCTTCTGGGCCAAGCTGGCAGCTGGTCAGTCTGGGTCAAGATTTTAGTCACGCCCTTGGCTTTTTTTTTGGACTCGGTCATGAAAAGCCAAAGTTTGGCAGGGCAAGATTAGGCCGGTGGAGGGATGTTTTTCCTTGTGGCCGGTCAAAACAAGACCGGCAGTGGAAATGCTCTTAGGACTCAGTCATGTGGAGACTGCTAATGCCCTTACCGAGGTGTTGGCACTTGACAACGATGAATTGGAATTCAAGTGAGGCTGGGGATGCTCTGGAAATAGTAGTAACTTGACTTCCCCTCCTTCCTAGAGTGATGTTATTAATGCTCCGCCTACTTCGACATCTACATCATCTCATACCCTGGAACCTAAGGTAAAGGTTAGGGTAATGGGATCATCTTTTAGTATTAGTTTGAGTTCTGAACATTATTGTCAATCGTTTGGAAGCCACCTTAAAGCTTCTTTAGTGTCTCGTATTACAATTAACTGTGTCAGCATGTAGTATTTATTTCATTGGTAGTAGTTGTCTTGACTTTATTTTGTTTTCTTTTAATTTTTTTTAGAAAATAAAAAAGAAAATGTAATGGATCAAAAACTGTTATTATAAAAAGATGATAGTAGGAGAGAAAGATGAGTTGCATGATCCTTTTTTATTTTTCTTAATAATAATTTATTTTGTGATTATCATAATTATCATCGTAATTTAATTGATCCTTAAAGTTTTTTAATTTTTAAGGGGCATCAAAGTAAAAAAAAAAAAATTGATTATGGTTGACAACACAGGTTTTCTTAGTAAAATTATAGATATAGAGGAAACAAAGACTCAAGGTGCTCTCACCCAAAAGAAAAAAGTGTTTTTGTTGTTATTTTTCATGCTTGAAATATTTTTCACTTTCATTTAAAGAAAAATGAAAAATAACCATAAAAAACAGATAAACCTAAACCCAAAGATATATCATCAACTAAATAAACTCTAGCAGAGCGGCGTGCCACCCTAGCTACAAGTTGTGCTTCTAGTTCGTCAGTCAACGGCGTTGTCCGGCTCCCCCTGGTTGTTGGTAACAAACAGATGGTGTTTAGAATACTAGTGTGAAATTGCAATGGAATCGTCAACAAATTTACTCTACATAATCTGTTGGATGTGGTAAGGAAAGAACGACCTCGGTTGGTGTTTCTCTCATAAACGCTGTGCACTGAGAAACAGATTGATACCTTACGTATCGAGATAGGATTTGACAATACTGTTGCCAAAGGAATGGCCGAATTTAGTCCGGGTTTAGCTTTATTTTGGATGAACGATGTTCCTCTTCATCTTCATCACTTCTCTACTAGGCATAGTGATGCATGGATCGGGGCACCGGGGGACCTGGATCTTTGGAGATTCACGGGAATTTATGGTTATGCGTCGACGACTAGGCATTATATCACTTGAAACTTGAAGAGATATCTGCACTCGGAGTCGGATTTTCCATGGCTTATTGTTGGGGATTTCAATGAGCAATGGCGGAATCAGGATCCAAAACCTGTCTAGACTAATTAGCAATCAGTTAAATTAGACTAATTTCTCTATAATTTATATATATATATATATATATATATATATATATGGTACAATGATGATAGCTCACAGCTTTCTATACAATGACGATAGCCCATAAGAAACCAAGCAGTATCAGCAGAGGTATTAAGAGTAAGTAATTCATTCCACAATTCAAGAAGCTGCTTTTCCTTTTCAGGATACATGTATAAAAATGTAATGTACTAGCAATCAGCATTTTTAGGATTAGAGAAGCAGAAAAATGAATATAACGAGAATGTTCAAGAACAAGTGAAATACTATAATTTATTTCATTCCAAAGTAATATCAAGCCACCACATTGCCCATCCGCTGGAATACAACAAGCATTACCAAAAGGAAGCTTAGAAACTAGCTTATCTGAAGCATCCGTATCGAGTCTAGTATCCATTAAACATAAAACATCAAGAGCAACTAAAGAAGAGAGAAAGGTTACTTGAGGGAAAAACCTGGCCGTGAACAACCACGGCAATTCCAACTTAGGATTGTCATTCTAAACTATTGAAAGAAGAAGGTTCTGCATTGGATTCTTTAACAAAGTCTCTGCCTCATTTACAAGGACTTATGAAGAAAGATCCAAAATAAGGAGTCACATAATCTTGACTAGAGGTATGTAAATTTATGCTAGAGTTGAATCTGGTAAAACAAGTACACCATAAGCCTAAGCTTGTAATATGCAGATTAACAAAATCAAGAACAAACACTCAAACAAAGAGCCAATTAAATTAATTGAGCAAAAGTAAAAGACAAACCTGGCCTTCACGAACTCAAAGCTACAATTAAACATTAATTGATAATTATCCAAGCTGCAAGCAAGAGCACAGTGACCAATTGTATAGGTAAGAACTTGAACCCAACTCACCGTCATAAGTAAAACCCAATTGAAGGCAAGGGGGCAAGGGGCTATCTGCAATCCTCAAAGCCAAAGAGGCGCGGAGCCATCAAGGAGTAGAAATAACCTCAACCCAAATGGATATCGAAGAGATTCTCTGGACCAGTGCTGCGTCTGATTCCAAAAATCCCAATTTTCCGTTGTTGCCATGCCATATTGTCTTGGTCTCCTCTGCGAAAAAACTGATGATCGAGAGATTTATGATTTGGTTCTTCAAATTGATAATCTCTGAGATAGAATTGATTGAAACCCGGCCAAGGATCTTTCCATTTGATCACCGAAGCTACCAAGAATCCCTAAGTTTGTGGGTTCAAGTCGAGTAGCTCCAGTCTCAGGATAGTTTTTTTTTTTTTTTTCCTTTGGGTATGGGCTGAGAGAAAATATACATATACTGTTTTTGGGTCAAATTCTTGTCTAAGCTGCAGCCAAGACATCCTACCATGTAGTTCCGCCCCTGTCAATGAGACACTATGCTCTCAAGAAAAAATTGGAGGAGCTTCAAGGAGGATCTCTTAGATGAATGAATTTCGTCAAGCGGTGACTGACTGTTCCTTGAAAGATATGGGATACATGGGTTGTCATTTTACGTGGTGGGATCACCAAACAAAAGAGAGATTGGATAGGAGCCTGTGGTTAGCTTCCTTGCAAGATATGTTCCCTTATTCTTGTACAACTCATTTGAAAACAGGAGCCTCTGATCATATGCCGTTATTGGTGGAATTAGGTAGGACACCCGGAGTGTTGAAACAGCGCTGGAGGAAAGGTTTCAAATTTGAGGAATTATGGGCTAGACATGCAGAGTGTGATGAGGTGGTAACAAAGGGGTGGTCTTTACCTGCTACGGATGACCCTATGCGTCACGTTTATTTGAAAATCAAAGCTACAAGCCATTTCTTATAGACTTGGCAGCAGGGTGTTTTTCAACATTGGAAAGTGGAGTTGCAAGTGGTGCAACAACGATTACAAACATTACTCAATACACCTTTCTCTAGGGCCCATGTTGAAGAGAAAAAAACTCTCACTGCTTGGTATCATGAATTACAAACAATGGAGGATATGTATTAGAGGTAGAGGAGTAAGATGGATTGGTTGTGGGATGGAGACAAGAACACAGCCTATTTTCTCCTTAGAGCATCCAATCGGAAGCAAAGAAACTCTATCACTGGTTTAACAAACAGTGAATTACAGCAGCTGATGGTATCGAAACTATTATCACAGACTACTATAACGAGTTGTTCACCTCCCAGGGTGTCAATGAGAAGGCTCTGAACATTATCCTGAATGCCGTCCCTCACAAGGTTAGTGAGAGTATGAACAGCAGGTTGATGGCACCATACGGATGAAGTAGTTAAAAAAGCAACATTTCAAATGCACTCTTCAAAAGCACCTGGTCCAGATGGAATGTCACCTTTTTTCTATTAGAAATACTGGAAGACAGTTGGCCTAGATATTTGTTTTGCTGTCAGAGAAGCTCTTAGCTCGGGGAATGTGCTTAGAGAGATAAATTATACGCATATTACTCTCATTCCAAAAGTGGAGAATCTAGTGGATATGACGCAGTTAAGGCCTATCACACTATACAATGTTATTTACAGAACATGTTCCAAGGTGTTGGCTAACCGGCTGAAGAAGATATTGGGTGATGTTATCTCCCCTTTGCAGAGTGTTTTTGTTCCGGGCAGGCTTATCTCGGATAATATGCTAGTGGCAAATGAAGTAGAGCATCAAATTCATATCAATAGAAGGGTAAGAGATGGAACTTTTGCTTTAAAATTGGACATTAGCAAAGCATATGATCGATTGGAATAAGAATTTTTGCGTTAGATGCTATTGAAGCTAGGCTTTGCGTCTGCATGGGTGGAGCTGGTAATGTCTTATTTGACAACAGTTAGATACTCTTTCAATGTGAATAGAGAACCGCATCGTTATGTAGTGCCTTCTCGTGGTATTAGACAGGGAGACCCTCCTTCCCCATATTGTTTACACTTTGTGCAGAAGGATAGCAGGTCTTTGATTTATTATTATTATTATTTTTTGCAACAGTCTTGGTTGCAAGGAGTAAAACTAGCTAGCTCCCACATCCCTAATCATCCATCACCTCCTTTTTTCATATGATAGTTCTTTGTTTGGTATGGCAACTACTGAGGAATGTCAACAATTCAGAAACATTCTCTACACGTATGAAGTTACATCAGGGCAGTGTAAGATTCAGTGGACTTGTCAATGTTAGCTGAAGTCACAACAACTTGTTGCTCTTAGTGCAGAATAAGCAATTGGACTTGACAATGATCTTTCAATTCAGATTTCTAGCTAATTGAGAGAAACTTACATGGTTGGCCATTCCTCAATACATTAGGTTCAATAAAGAATCTGTACATGAATTAGAAATAATGTCCTGTTGCTAATAGATTTAGGAAAACCTTTGAGGAAGGAGCCTAAACCAAAGCCTATATATAGGACTACTTGGTCCCTGCTCTAGCTATGAGCAATAACCATCAACTGAGAACTCATAACCTCTGCCCATTGCAGACTCTCACTAAAGGATAGCTCAGAGGAGAACCAACCAAGCGCATCAGCTCTCAAGTTCAACTTGTATTCTTCAACAATGGTTGTAGCTCCAGGTAAATCTGTGTTCTTACATTGAGTACAATTAACATATGCATGCATTCAGTTTAAAAACTTATATTTGGTATCAGAGCCATTGTGCTCAAGTAAGAATAAACTTTTGCAAAACTTATTTTCTTTTACACAAAATTTTACCAAAATCAGAGCCTAAAGAATATTTCTCAAAAAAAAAAAACAAATAAACAAACAATATGCATTTTGTTTAAAACCAAATACCAAAGGGGGAGAGAATTTGGACTCTTTTGATCCAGGGCTACTACATGAACCCGGCCCATTCTTACAGCCCGAAAGCCTGCAGATAAATAGAAAACAAGAGCATAAACATACCGTTGCTTCTTCAATGGTCAGCGTCAGCCCCAAATCTGGGTATTGCTCCAGATGCTAGAGTTCCTCGATTAAATCTTCAACAAGAGAATTCTGCCTATATTTCTTTATAGCTTGTTGAATTCTTAATCAAGGAGCTTTTGCATCTTCTATTTTTGCTTTCGGCTTCAATCACTGATCAAAACTTCATATGAATTCTCAGTCCTAGGTATGCTGTCCTCATATATGCTCCAATTTTGTTTTCTTGTAGAAATTTAAATTCAAATAGCCTTGTTGAGGCCTTTAAATGCGATTATTTGCAGGATACTATTCGTGTGTTTTGGTTGGGTTTTTTGTGTTTTGATGTATTCATTGATATTGTTTTGTTGTGAGGTTTTTTGTCTCCCTTATGTTCTGAAAATACTATAAAGCACAACGCATAAAACTTAATCAAAACACTTAAAATGTCTCGATTCAGTTTTGGTTTAGGTCTTTTTCAGATAGTACTGTCGATAGCAATCCCTTGTGAAAGACTTATACTAAAACATTAGTACTGGATCAGCAGCTTGTGACATTGATTTCAGTAGCTTGAATCCTTGCTCCATTATAAATGATTAGAGCTTCTGAGATCAATGTCAGCATATAACAAAGTCTAAAAACTTGCCTTAAGAAGGTAACATGAACTGTTTTCTTGCCACTCTAGGTGTTAACATGTTCAAGATTCCTACAGTTGAGTTTCTTAGTTTTTGGGTATATGATTAAGGCAAAAGTGTCAAAAGTCTTTTTGTCACTCTAGGGAAAGCATAACACATTCAGCATTCATATAGGTACTTCATTCATTGCCCCTCCAATTAACTAAAATGCATTGCTTACTAACAGAACTTCTAAAAAAATTTCAGCTATGAATATGCTTTTTAATTGCAACCAAATTAATGGAAACACTTAATGGTTCAAACTTTAAGAGATGGAAACAAGACCTAGAATTGTGTCTAGGATACAGTGACTATGAACACGTTTTGCATGAAGATCCTCCGGCTGAATTGACACCCACCAGTACTAGGGACACAAAGGACAAGTATGCTCAGTGATTCAAACATAATAGTATGGCCCTAGTTATCATGAAGTGGTCGATGTCTGAAGCTGTCAAGGGTGGTATACTAGATGCGAAACTAGCAAGAGAATATTTTAAAAACATTGAAGAGAAATATTAAGTGTCTGATAAGGCTGAAACTAGGGCATTAATGAATGCTCTTACTGGTATGAAGTTTGATGGAGTACGAAGTATCAGGGAATACATTCTGAAGGGTATAGAAACTGCATCAAAACTTAAGGCTTTAGGTGTCACCATTGATTATCCTTTTCTAGTTCACCTAATCCTGAACTCCTTACCCTCTCAATATTCTCAGCTAGAATGCAGTTACAACACACAGAAAGAAAAATGAAGTGTGAATGAATTAATTTCAATGTGTGTGCAAGAGGAAGATAGGATTAAGAAGAGAAAAGGGGTGGTTAATTGTCAATATGGTCAACAAGCCACAGTTTAAGAAGAAAGCCTTCAAGCCTCGATATTCTGCACCATCTACCTCAAAAGCTACAAACATCACAGGGATCTAACAACTTTAAGAATCAAAAGTCAAGTTCAGTTAAGTGTTTCTTCTGCCGTAAGCTAGGGCATGTTAATAAAGATTGCAGAGGTTTTAAGGACTAGATGAGTAAGAAAGGTAACAATTTTTTTTTTCAAAATAAAACTATTTTTCATTTAGAGTCAAAAACTATCAGTGTGTCTAGCAGCTCTTGGTGGTTTGATACTGCATCTCTAATTCATGTTATTACATCTATGCAGGGTTTTCTAAGAAAGAGGATTCCAAACAAGGATGAAGCTAGGATTAGCTCAGGGAATGGGAACAGAGTAGCTGTCAAGGCCATAAGAGTTGTTAGACTTGTTTTTACTACTGGTTTTTCTTTAGATTTGGAAAATGTGTTTTGTATTCCTTCTATGCAAAGAAACCTTATTTCAGGCTCTCTTTTAGTCAAAAACAATGGTTGTACTTTTACAAGCAATACTAAAAGTTTAGATTTCTTCAAAAATTCTGAGTTTATTGGTGATGCTTCTTTAATTGATGGTTCTTGGCATATGAATTGCAGAAATTCTGTTGAAGTATTTTTGACTGAAAAATCTGTTGGTTTTAAAAGGCCTAGACTGAATGAAAAATATGCTTTTCTTTGGCATAAACATTTGGGACATATTTCAGAAGAAAGGCTGAAAATTTTAATCAAACAAAACGTTTTACCTTCTTTAGACTTTTCTGATTTTGGTGTTTGTGTAGAATGTCTTAAGGGTAAAACCACCAATCTTAGGAAGAAAGGGTCAATTAGAAGTCAAGAGCTATTAGAACTTATTCACACTGACATTTGTGGTCCTTTTCCTTATAAAACCATATGTGGAAATCAATACTTCGTTACTTTATTGATGACTTCTCAAGATACTGTCAAATTTTTCTTATTTCTGAAAAATCAAAAGCTCTAGAAGTTTTTAAAATTTTTAAAGCAGAGGTAGAGAAACAGCTGAACAAGGTTATTAAAGTTGTTAGATCAGATAAAGGTGGAGAATTCTATGGCAGGTACACTGAATCAGGGCAAAACAAGGGTCCCTTTGCTCTCTACCTTCAAGAATGTGGAATCAAGGCTCAGTACACCACACCAGGAACCCCCACAGCAGAATGGAGTTACAGAGAGGAGGAATAGAATTTTGATAAATATGGTAAGAAGTATGATCTGTTGTTCTACGCATAATCCTAATTTATGATTGAAAACTGATATCAGCATACCAGCAATCCTAGCGAACATACAAGCAATCAGTGGACCATCAGACAAAATTCTCTACCATATCTAATGCACCAGAATAGACTGAAGCCTGAAGCAATTATGCACTCTGCTCACAAGCATGGCAATGCCATCCTTATGCTACAAGCCAAGACAAATCTGGAGCAAATACATCAAGACAAAAATCTTGTCTCCCATGTTTTGTTTGGCATCTCTATGCTTGTAGTAGTTTAAATATGTGTTCTCCTTTGTAATCAATCATTCACTTCAATCAAGCAATTTCAATTTCTCTTCATCTGTAAGTTTGGTTTGCCGAGATATTTACGGGGGGAAGCACTGGAGACAGCTAACTATATCTGTAATAGAATTCCTATCAAATCAGTCGAGAATAAAACACCTTTTGAGTTATGGTTCAACAAGAAGCCTAGTCTACATCACTTCCACATATAGGGTTGCAGAGTAGAAGCAAGGATTTACAACCCTCAACAACAAAAATTAGATTCCAGAACCTCGAGTGTTTATTTTGTTGGTTACTTGAACAAATCTAAAGGGTACAGGTTTTATAGTCCTCATGGCAGCACAAGAACCTTAGAAACCAATAGAGCTGTTTTTATTAGAGAATTAGATGGTTCAGACGTTGCAGATATCATTGAATTTGAAGAAACTGATAAAACTAGTACTAATGATACCTTTGAGTGGTTAGTTTATAGCAACAATGAAGGAATAAGCACTGAAGTGGCAGATCATATTGAAATACCAGCTATGCATAACATTGTGCCTCCAACAGAAACACCTACAATTCAGCATGATGACATTCAACCACAATTTGAACATAATGAAGCAGCACAACATCAAGAACAACAAGATGAGCCTCAACAAAATAATGATATTGTTCAGCAACCTCAGGAAGTGGAACCAATACAGTTAAGAAGATCGCAAAGGGAAAGAAGATAAGCTATTCTAGATTATTATGAAACAACTTTTCTGACAGAGACAGACTTTGATTTTGGAGAAGAAGAAGAACCAGTCACTTATTCTCAAGCATTGCAGTCATCATACACTGATAAATGGATAGAGGCTATGAAAGTTGAGTTGAAGTCAATGGAAGTGAACAAAGTGTGGGATTTGGTTGACAAGCCAGAAAGATACAAACCAGTGGGATGCAAATGGGTATTCAAGACCAAAAAAGATTCAAAAGGAAACATAAAAAGACACAAGGCAAGGCTGGTTGCCAAAGGTTTCACTCAAAAAGAAGGAATTGACTACACAGAGACATTCTTACCAGTGTCAACTAAAGATGCCTTCAGGATATTAATGGCCTTAGTAGCTCACTTTGATCTTGAGCGGCATCAAATGGACGTCAAGACAGCTTTTCTGAATGGAAATCTTGATGAAGAGATATACATGGTGCAGCCCGAGGGTTTCGTTGCTGAGGGACAGACTGACAAGGTATGTAAACTTAAGAAATCCATTTATGGTTTAAAACAAGCTTCTAGACAGTGGTACCTCAAATTTGATTCAGTAATTACTTCATTTGGTTTTGAGGAAAACAAAGTAGATGAATGCATATATATGAAAATCAGTGGGAGCAGGTTCACTTTCTTGATCTTATACGTTGATGATATCTTGTTGGCAAGTAGTGATGTGAATATGTTAAAAGAAACAAAGAGTTTTCTTTTAAAGAATTTTGATATGAAGGATATGGGTGAAGCTGCATTTGTACTTGGTATAGAGATTAAGAGAGACAGAAACAGAAAAGCCTTGGGATTATGTCAAAGAAGCTACATTGACAGAGTGCTTAAGAGGTTTGCAATGGAAACTTGTAAAGTTGGTGAATCGCCAATGTCAAAAGGGGACAGACTACACTCAGGGCAATGTCCTAAAAACTCATTAGAAAGAAAAGAGATGGACAAAAGGCCATATGCAAGACTAGTTGGGAGTTTAATGTATGCTCAAGTATGCACAAGGCCTGACATTAATTTTTCAATTGGTGTGTTGGCTAGGTATCAGTCTAATCCTAGGAACGAGGGTACTCAGGTATCTACAAAGAACAAAAGATTTCATGCTTGTATACAGAAGAATTGAAAATCAGGACCTTGAAGTGATTTGATATACAGATTCAGACTATAAAGGTTGCATTGATGATTTGAAATCCACTTCAGGCTATATCTATGTATTGGCAGGGGGTGTAGTATCTTGGAGAAATGTTAAGCAGTCTTTAACAGCTACTTTAACTATGCAGGCTGAGTATGTGGCTATTCATGATGCCACTGGACAAGCTTTATGGCTGAGAAACTTCATGAATGCAATAAAGGTTGTGGATTCAGTTGAAAGGCCATTAAAGCTTTACTGTGACAATGCAGCTGCAGTGTTCTTTGGTAAGAACAATAAAAGGTCTACAGCCTCAAGCAATATAGATGTGAAGTACTATGCAGTCAGAGAGTGTAAGGAACAATGAAATTGAGGTAATTAAAATTGGCACTCTAGCTCAGCTTGCAGACCTTCTCACAAAGGCCATTGCAATAGCACCTTTTTCAGGCACATGTCAAAAATATGGGTGTCCTAGAAAGTCTAGACTTGGCAGAATGAGTGGGAGTCTTTTAAACACAGTTTTGAATTTATGTTTTAGTAGCTGAAAACTTAAATTTGCTCCAAGTAATATTTATTTTGAAGTTTGTTTGTTTAAAGTTCTCATCATAAGCATGTTTGCATACATTATTGAGCTTGAAAATTCATAAACATTTCAAGAATGATTGAATATAAGTTGCAAATCTACAGACAACAGGAACTTAATTTTATATCAGTAAGCAAAATTTTATGCTTTTGATTCTGCTATTAAATCCTACAGAAGGACCTCATTCATATTGTTATATTTTCATTCAAATATATTTTCAAGTACATAAAGATAGCTCCTGTGATCTGTGATTGCTTCTTCATGATTTTGAGGTGCTAATGCTTGGTTAAGCATTAGTTTTCTCATAGTCTGTTGAAGTCAATTACAGGTTGACTGAGCTTATGAATAAATTGGAGTTCATGGTTAGTCCAACGCGCACTTCATAAATTGCTATATTTGATTTTAGTAACATTCTTGTTGCATTGAACATTGATTGTCCAAGTGAGAGACTGTAAGATTCAGTGGACTTGTCAATGTTAGCTGAAGTCACAACAACTTGTTGCTCTTAGTGCAGAATAAGCAATTGGACTTGACAGTGATCTTTCAATTAAGATTTCTAGCTTATTGAGAGAATCTTACATGGTTGGCCATTCCTCAATACATTAGGTTCAATAAAAAATTTATACAATCAGGAATAATGTCCTATTGCTAATAGATTTAGGAAAACCTTTATGGGAAGGAGCTTAAACCAAAGCCTATATATAGGACTACTTGGTCCCTGCTCTAGCTATCAGCAATAACCATAAACTGAGAACTCATAACCTCTGCGCATTGGAGACTCTCACTAAAGGATAGCTCAGAGGAGAACCAACCAAGTGCATCAGCTCTCAAGTTCAACTTGTATTCTTCAACAATGGCTGCAGCTCGAGGTAAGTCTGTGTTCTTACATTGAGTACAATTAACATATGCATGCATTCAGTTTAAAAACTTATAGGCTGCAAATTAATTTGCATAAAAACAGTGTAGCCTTTTCGAAGAATGTCAGAATGCAAGAGCAGGAAGCGTTGGCTTCTTTTTTGGGGGTGCAGAGAGTGGACAAGCATGAAAGATATCTTGGTCTACCTATACACGTTGGTAGGTCAAAAACTGAAGCATTCAATTATTTGAAGGAAAGATTGTCAAAGAAAGTGATAAGTTGGAGGTCCAAATTACTCAGTGGTGGTGGAAAAGAAATTCTTATCAAGGTTGTAGCTCAAGCAGTTCCAATGTATGTGATGAATTGCTATCTCTTACCTCAAGTTTTATGTTATGATCTTCATCAATTGTGTGCCCAATTTCGGTGGGGAGACACAGATTCAAAGAAAAAAATTCATTGGCAATCTGGGGAGCGTCTATGTGTACACCAAAGAATGAATGAGGTATGAGTTTTAAGGATTTGCATTATTTTTAACTTAGCAATGCTTGCTAAACAGAGATGGCGCTTGTTGAAGAATCCATCTTCTCTACTGCTTCATTGTGTAAAGCACTGTATTTTTTGAAAGTGTCTTTTTGGGAGGCCGAGTTAGGGTCACAACCATCCTTTCCATGGTGGAGCATTTTGGAAGCAAGGCAGGTATTGCAAATAGGTACTAGGAGGATGGTAGTAATGGGGCTGATATTAGAATTTGGGAACACAAGTGGTTGCCAACTGAGAGATATGCAAGCAACCTGTGGTCAGTTCAACCGTTTAATGGACCACATTATGTTTTGGAGCTCATTGGTCTTCCTTCTGCTACGTGGAATGAGGCAGTGCTTACCCAACTCTTCTCTCCTCAAGAGATTAGTTTGATTAAAAAGATTCCCTTAAGTCGTAGTCTTCCAGCAGATAGATTGGCATGACATCCACATAAGAAGGGTATCTTCACCACTAATAGTGCCTATCATGTAGCTCGAGACATTGCTCTTAATCAGGTATTATCCCCCCTACTCGGATGGGTTCCAATGGTTATGGAAGACTATTTGGAAGGCCAAAGTGCCAAGGAAAGTGGCTATCAATGTTCGGAGGGATTGTCAGAATATCTTACCTAGGAGAGAGAGAGAGAGACTACTTACTCGAGGTTCTGAGGGAGATGCTTCATGTGTTCTATGTTTTAGCCGATTGCCAGGTCGCACGAGAACTATTGGGGTTAGTTTCTTTACAATTGTGATGTAGGACGAGAATGGACCCAGTTTAGCCGAAAAACCATAAAAGTAAAGAAGCAGTATAGAATCAAGAAGAGTGATTGGAAAATAGGTAACTCACGCGTAATCAGGTTACTAGCTGCTGGAATATTAAAGAAGATTTGGTTTTGGACTTTTTGGGTTTCTCGTGTGAAAAGTCAGATTTTGATTTTGAATTAGATTTGACTAACTTTTGGCCAGAATGTCCGTTTGAGACGCATGATAGCTTTCCAGAATGGGAACGACGAGATCTTCAAGACTCACTTTAGTGAGCCCTATCAGATTTAGGCCAAAATGTATCGTCTTAATTATCCGATTCGCGATTTCATATTTTTAGGCTAGTTTTATATTCTTTTTATTTTAGGTTTTCTAGTTTATTTTGGATTTGTTTTGTTTTAATCCGTGGGCTTTAGGGTTTCATTGTTAGTCGCCCTAGGGTTTCTTTCCCATATATAAGCAACCTTAAACGGCTGCAGAACTATCTTTTATCATATTATCAATCAAAATTGAGAGTTTTCTCTTTTATCTCTGGTGGACTCCAGAATCTTTTGCTTAGGTTTATTGCTGGTAAACTTAGTTATCAATCCGACTGCGTCAGGTGGTATCAGAGCCAGGTTTTCCCTGTCTCTTTTATTTACCTTGGTAGCAATGGGTGAAGTTACAAAATCAGATATCGAAGCTCTCACGGCAGCGTTTACCGCTGCCATCAACTCCATGAACAATAAGATTGGAGAAATTCATGGATTGTTGGGAGAGAGGAACAATAACAACAACAACAACAACAATCGGAATAGAGGCGGGGAAGGAGGCCAGCGGGCTAGAGCTCCACGTGGTGGTGGAGGTGATATTAATTATGATTCCGAGGTTCTCATAACCAAGGTTGATATTCCTTACTTTTCTGGTCACATGAGCGCGGAGGATTTTCTGGATTGGCAGGTTGAAGTTGATAGATTCTTTGAGACCATGGAGGTTCCAAAACACAAGCAGGCTAAGATGGTTTCTCAGAAGCTAAAGAAAGATGCTGCTTATTGGTGGGATCATGTGCAAAGCTCTCGTCAGAGGCAAGGCAAAGAGCGTGTTCGGACATGGCGCAAGATGAAAGGTCTTCTTAGCGAAAAATTTCTGCCAAGAGATTTTTCAATCAAGAATTATTCTCCTAAGGTTTTCGAGAAGAAGTTAGAGTTCAAACTTTCTTTGCCTGTTGAGTTTAATAGTTTATCTGAAGAAAAGCCAGAAGAGTTTCTAATGGAAGGAGCTCCACAAGAAATCATCCATGATAACCAAGAAGAGGTTAAAGATGAAATTATTCATGTAGACATGGTTATTAATAATGAGGAAGTCTTGGAGCCTGAAATAAATCACTCAGAACCAGATATCATTCAAGAATGCAACCTTGAGAGCCGAGACGAATCTACGAAGGTTGCGTATGAGAGCCAAAATGCATATGACAGACTCATCTTTGGCGTTGGGTTCATGATTGTGCCATCAAAATTTGCAGAGGATCAGGCCAATAATCCACATGTTCAATTGTCTAATTTTTTCTCAAGTCTTTCCTATTCTTGTCATTTATTCAAGATGAACTCGAGGGCGAGTTCTTTCATAGTGGAGGAGAATGATGTAGGACGAGAATGGACCCAGTTTAGCCGAAAAACCATAAAAGTAAAGAAGCAGTATAGAATCAAGAAGAGTGATTGGAAAATAGGTAACTCACGCGTAATCAGGTTACTAGCTGCTGGAATATTAAAGAAGATTTGGTTTTGGACTTTTCGGGTTTCTCGTGTGAAAAGTCAGATTTTGATTTTGAATTAGATTTGACTAACTTTTGGCCAGAATGTCCGTTTGAGACGCATGATAGCTTTCCAGAATGGGAACGACGAGATCTTCAAGACTCACTTTAGTGAGCCCTATCAGATTTAGGCCAAAATGTATCGTCTTAATTATCCGATTCGCGATTTCATATTTTTAGGCTAGTTTTATATTCTTTTTATTTTAGGTTTTCTAGTTTATTTTGGATTTGTTTTGTTTTAATCCGTGAGCTTTAGGGTTTCATTGTTAGTCGCCCTAGGGTTTCTTTCCCATATATAAGCAACCTTAAACGGCTGCAGAACTATCTTTTATCATATTATCAATCAAAATTGAGAGTTTTCTCTTTTATCTCTGGTGGATTATCAATCCGACTGCGTTTAAGGTTGATAAAAGAGAAAACTCTCAATTTTGATTGATAATATGATAAAAGATAGTTCTGCAGCCGTTTAAGGTTGCTTATATATGGGAAAGAAACCCTAGGGCGACTAACAATGAAACCCTAAAGCCCACGGATTAAAACAAAACAAATCCAAAATAAACTAGAAAACCTAAAATAAAAAGAATATAAAACTAGCCTAAAAATATGAAATCGCAAATCGGATAATTAAGACGATACATTTTGGCCTAAATCTGATAGGGCTCACTAAAGTGAGTCTTGAAGATCTCGTCGTTCCCATTCTGGAAAGCTATCATGCGTCTCAAACGGACATTCTGGCCAAAAGTTAGTCAAATCTAATTCAAAATCAAAATCTGACTTTTCACACGAGAAACCCGAAAAGTCCAAAACCAAATCTTCTTTAATATTCCAGCAGCTAGTAACCTGATTACGCGTGAGTTACCTATTTTCCAATCACTCTTCTTGATTCTATACTGCTTCTTTACTTTTATGGTTTTTCGGCTAAACTGGGTCCATTCTCGTCCTACATCATTCTCCTCCACTATGAAAGAACTCGCCCTCGAGTTCATCTTGAATAAAGGACAAGAATAGGAAAGACTTGAGAAAAAATTAGACAATTGAACCTGTGGATTATTGGCCTGATCCTCTGCAAATTTTGATGGCACAATCATGAACCCAACGCCAAAGATGAGTCTGTCATATGCATTTTGGCTCTCATACGCAACCTTCGTAGATTCGTCTCGGCTCTCAAGGTTGCATTCTTGAATGATATCTGGTTCTGAGTGATTTATTTCAGGCTCCAAGACTTCCTCATTATTAATAACCATGTCTACATGAATAATTTCATCTTTAACCTCTTCTTGGTTATCATGGATGATTTCTTGTGGAGCTCCTTCCATTAGAAACTCTTCTGGCTTTTCTTCAGATAAACTATTAATCACAACAGGCAAAGAAAGTTTGAACTCTAACTTCTTCTCGAAAACCTTAGGAGAATAATTCTTGATTGAAAAATCTCTTGGCAGAAATTTTTCGCTAAGAAGACCTTTCATCTTGCGCCATGTCCGAACACGCTCTTTGCCTTGCCTCTGACGAGAGCTTTGCACATGATCCCACCAATAAGCAGCATCTTTCTTTAGCTTCTGAGAAACCATCTTAGCCTGCTTGTGTTTTGGAACCTCCATGGTCTCAAAGAATCTATCAACTTCAACCTGCCAATCCAGAAAATCCTCCGCGCTCATGTGACCAGAAAAGTAAGGAATATCAACCTTGGTTATGAGAACCTCGGAATCATAATTAATATCACCTCCACCACCACGTGGAGCTCTAGCCCGCTGGCCTCCTTCCCCGCCTCTATTCCGATTGTTGTTGTTGTTGTTGTTATTGTTCCTCTCTCCCAACAATCCACGAATTTCTCCAATCTTATTGTTCATGGAGTTGATGGCAGCGGTAAATGCTGCCGTGAGAGCTTCGATATCTGATTTTGTAACTTCACCCATTGCTACCAAGGTAAATAAAAGAGAATTTTGATTGATAATATGATAAAAGATAGTTCTGCAGCCGTTTAAGGTTGCTTATATATGGGAAAGAAACCCTAGGGCGACTAACAATGAAACCCTAAAGCCCACGGATTAAAACAAAACAAATCCAAAATAAACTAGAAAACCTAAAATAAAAAGAATATAAAACTAGCCTAAAAATATGAAATCGCGAATCGGATAATTAAGACGATACATTTTGGCCTAAATCTGATAGGGCTCACTAAAGTGAGTCTTGAAGATCTCGTCGTTCCCATTCTGGAAAGCTATCATGCGTCTCAAACGGACATTCTGGCCAAAAGTTAGTCAAATCTAATTCAAAATCAAAATCTGACTTTTCACACGAGAAACCCGAAAAGTCCAAAACCAAATCTTCTTTAATATTCCAGCAGCTAGTAACCTGATTACGCGTGAATTACCTATTTTCCAATCACTCTTCTTGATTCTATACTGCTTCTTTACTTTTATGGTTTTTCGGCTAAACTGGGTCCATTCTCGTCCTACATCAAATTGTCTCTTCCATGAACTCCAAAGTTTGTTTTTAAAGAATGGATGCTAGAATGTGCTACTCGCCTTTCTTTAATTTATCTCAATTTAAGAAGTTTATGATGTTCCTATAGGCCTTATGGAGTAATCGAAATGCTGCATTATGGGAGGATCGGAGAAACCTAGGTTACTAGCAGGTATTGCACTCACCACGTTGGGCTGGTTTGAAGAATATAAGTTAGTACATACTTCTACGATACCAGGAGTTCAAAGGATTCCTAGGTGGATTACTCCTGAGGCTGACGTCCTTAAGTACGCAATGTAGATGGTGGTTATAATTATGATAGCTTAAGAGATGGTTTGGGTTTTCACTACATTCTTCACATGTAGATCCAACAATTGTATGTAGATGGAAAAGTGCGCGCTCAAATGCGTTCTTTGGCCCAACGTCCTAGAAAGCAAGCTGTCTACTACAAAGGTTACAATATCCATGGATTTCGGTTCCATACTGTACAACATGACATGACGAAGAAAACACAAAATAGCGGAGTTATGGTCAAAGGAGAGAACCAAATTAATTGTGTGCCTTGGTATGGAACCCTTACAGACGTCGTTGAGCTCTGGTATACAAATCACATTAAAGTTTTCTTGTTTCACTGTAATTGGTTTGACACAGCTACCAAAGGCAAAGGTTATAAGGAATATTGTTATGGCATACTAAGTGTCAACAATAAGGTAAGTTGAATACCCAAGAGCCATTTGTGTTGGCATCCCAAGCAACCCAGGCTTATTATGTTGAAGGAATAAAAAACAGTGCTTGGAGTGTCGTGGTGGAAACCAAACCTAGAAACGTTTTTGAAATGCCTACTGATGAAGATGAATCGTATCAAGAAGAAGAATCTCAGACGAGTCATACATATGCAAACCGTAACGAGGAAGAAGATAATGAAGAATGAGGTATTGTGCTTCAAGTCCCTACTGATGATTTGTATGTGTATATTCTCTTTTTTCACATATAAGTCAACAAAATAACGAATTTTTTGTGATTGCAGTATTGTCCATTTGGCAAGGTTGAAGTCTAGACATCTGAAAACAATTGGCAAAATTTAGGCCTATTAATGTGCATTGTAATGTATATGTTGGTGTTCACATAAATTTGAATTGTATCTCTTTGTTGTTTTGTGTTCCTCGGGAGTGGTTTTGGTTTAGTCCCGCTTCCCTTTTGTATTTTTTTTTATCAATAAACTTTCGAATAAGGGTGAAGAGTTAGCTCTTATTTCGCTTCTTAAAAAAAAAAAATTACTACTTACTGTGTACTTTTTTACTATTATATGACCTTTCTAATGGTGGCTATATTTTGTTGCATTGAATGATGATGAACCTATTTCTGGTTTTCATTATATATGTTATGACCAAATTTGCAAGAATATGAAGACAAAAAATGTAGGAATCTATATATTGGCTACTTTTAACCTTTTTTTTTTTTTTGGGGGTATTTCCGACAGTGAATATGTGGTCGGAAATAAACTCTACAATTTCCGATGACTTTCCGATGAAACAAAATCTTATTGGAAAATGACCATTTATTTTCCAACGACTTTCCGACGAAACAAAATCTTATCGGAAAATGACCATTTATTTTCCGACAACATCACACTTGGTCGGAAAAACAATTAGCGGAAATTTTTGCCGCTAAATTATAATTATTTCCGACCCCACTCTAAACTTTTTCCAAGAAGTTGTTTACCGTCAGAAATAATGGTCATCCAAAAATTGTATTTCCGACGGAAAATATTTTTTGTCGGAAATAATGTCACTTCCGACCAAAAAATAATTTAGTCGGAAAATGACATATTTTTTGGGAAAAATGGTCCGTATAGTACCTGAACTTTTCCTCCTTATAACTTTTGGTACCTAAACTTCAAAAAATATCAATTCAGTACCTGAGGATCTTTACCCGACCGAAAATTGGTACATATGGTTGTTAGCTCCGTTATGGAACTAGCCATCTGACAATTTTTTAGGGGCATTTTCGTCATTTTATGTCTTCATCCTCCCTAATCCCAGACATGTCCCCAATGTTAATAGATTGATGGTAGTGATCATCTAAACCTCTGCACCCTAGTCGCACCAAATCATTGCTCCCCCTTCTCCTCCTCCACCACCACCCCCACACACTCCCTCTCTTTCTCTTCCATAAGCTTCTCCAGGAGTCAATGATCATTCAAAGTGACAAAAAGCAAACAGAAAGGAAGAAAGACAAAGACCCAGATCATTCAAAGTGCCATGTTGAATCAAAATCCCTCAAACAATAACAAAACCCATAAGATACAATTTCACCTTTTGCAACCAAAAAACCAGTTTCTTGAATCAAAATCCCTCAGTTCTTGCATAACCTTGATCAAGACTTGTGCTTTTTCAACAAAATATAGGAACCATTTCTTCATTACTATTGCTGCAGAACAAAGGATGATTAAGACAACAAAAGAAGAAGAATCAAGCTTGAATCCTGACACCAGCCAGTCTCCGCCATCGATTCCGAAGACGACGACGATGATCAGCATCTCCATTACAGCCATTGCCCTCTACCTCACCATCTTCGTCCTCCTCCACCTCCTCCTCGCCCTCCTCCACTGCCCGGGTCGACCTGGCCCTCTTGGACCTATCCCCGCCCTCCGCTCCCTCCTCATGACCCTCATCTCCTTCATCATCTTCGTCGGCATCAACCTCTTCTGTTGGTTCTTGCAGCACTCCAAAACCCATGAAATTGATGGTGAGATTCAAATAGATTGGGATAGAGAAATGAGAGGGGAATCAAGGAAAACAAGATCGGAGGAAATTGAAAGGAGTGATGGATTTGGAAGGGGAAAAAATGGAAACTAAAATGTTGGGTTTCTATTTGTATTTACTTGCTTTATTTTGATAGAGCTTCTGGTAGTGCAACTGAAGAAGAAGGGGGGAGACACAGAGAGAGAGAGAGAGGAAAAAATGTTAAGAGAAAAAAATAATAATAATTAAGATATGAATGGACAAAGGTGTCATTCTAAGATTGCCAGCTGGCAAGCTCCGTAACGGAGATAACGACCATATGTACCAATTCTCGGTCGGGTAAAGAACCTCAAGTACCGAATTGATATTTTTTGAAGTTTAGGTACTAAAAGTTATAAGGAGAAAAAGTTCAGATATCGTACGGACCATTTTCTCTATTTTTTGTAGTGTTTGTCATCAGGGATCACAATGGAGAGTTTAGGGCAGCTGGGTCCCGCCCTATACCAACAGCATCTTCAGCGTTTCAAGTCGACCTAATGGCACTTAAAGCTGCAGTACAGTTTGCTATCTCCCTTCATTATGAGCGGGTGCATTTTGGGTCCGACTGTTCGCAGTTGGTCCAAGCAATAATATCTCAAGAAGAAGATGCTTCGGTGCTAGATAACGTAGTAGAAGAGATTAGAAGTTTGTTCTTGAACTCTCCTAACTTTTCATTATCACATGTCGATGGTCGAGTAAATAGTGTAGCTCATACACTTGCCCACACGGCCTTACATTCAGATGTATCTCACTCTTGGTACTTGTATGCTCTGACTTCATCAAGAATGCCATTTTGAGTGATTTCAATCGCTAGTTGAATGAAATTCTTGTAGTTAAAAAAAAAAAGAAAAATAACCGTAAAACAATATTTATTTTCCCAAATCCAAGAAACGTTACCAAATATTAATCTAGCAAGTGGCCACTTTTAATGCTAGATCGGTCAGTTACTTGCTTTAGAACTTCAACGCTCTGAAAATCAGGGAATGCCTACATCAGACTAGTGCAGTGGAGTCTATTTTGGCTTACAAGTCATCAAGTTTCAAGTGCCATGCAGATCCATACGAATTAGATAGAGGACCATTACTACTTGTGCGTCATTGTTGCTTAATTCATTGAAACTATATGTTGTCTAGCAATTACTGTATGCAATGCATTCAAATCTTACTTAATATGTATAACTGACTCCTATTTAAAATTGGCTTTTTCTCTTTCATTTCTTACCATTTGTTATCAATGCCATTCAATTCAAACCAGCACATATTAGCTAGATTAGTATCATTTTTTTTTTAATTGGTACATCTGAACTTAACTATAAGAGCATTCAATAATTGTTAAGATATATATATATATATATATATATATATATATATATATAGATCCAATCCAGAGCGGAGCTCCGCTTTGAAATTAAAGTGTGAAGTTCGAGTTTTCGGTCACTTTTCGATCGCATATCCACATCTCAACCGTTCAGTTTTTAGGTACTACTGTATAGATCATCTCTGCAAATTTTCAGCCAAATTGATGATCATTAAGACATCTAACTCGTTTAAACCAATGGAAGGACTGAATCTGTCAACCTGAACCGTACTAGCTTTAAGGCACTTATCAATGCCTTAACGATCATTATTTTGGCTGAAAATTTTCAGAGACGATCTATACACTAGTACCTAAAAACTGAACAGTCGAGATGTGGATATGTGACCGAAAAGTGACCGAAAACTCGAACTTCACACGTTAATTTTCAAAGCGGAGCTCCGCTCTGGATAGGATCTGTGTATATATATATATATATATATATGTACATTTTTATATGAGTAATGCTAGAGATCCCACATTTTTATACAAAAATGGATTACCAAATGATGTGGCACACACCATCTCATCAATATCATTATGAAATTTCAATGACATGGATTTGTTCATTTAATTAAAAACAGAATTGAGAAAAGATTTTGTATACAAATTATGGAAATTTTTTTTTACAAACCCTAATCTTTTGACATATTTACATGTGAAGAAGAAGCAATCTGCCATTAGTACTGCAGCAGCTCTCTTCTGATGACTCATTTGAAATCCTCTCTCATGTCTTCTCTCTTGCTCCATTGGTCAAGACTAAAAAGACTTGGCAAGGTTTTGATCTTCAAAAAACTCATGATTCCATGAAAACAAGAAATTAATGAAATTGTAATATTAAGGAGAGGAGACTGAAAGTCCTCCATGTTCTTATTTTCATATCCTAATTTTCTGGAGGGAGGGAGGGAGGGAGAGAGAGAGATAAAACACCAACCAATCATGGATTAATTTGCCATTAACATAGAAACTCATACATAAAAAATTTCCCAATTCTCAATTTTTTGTTTGGCCTTCCCATAATGATGGATTAGTTTTTGTTCTGATATGATCTGGGCATCGAGGTTGCTAAAAGCAAGAATGTGCGTCTATTCATTTTTTTTATTTGCTATTTTTGTTTAATATTACTTGTGATTTTGTTTAGCTAGATTAGTATCATTTTTGTTTTAATTGGTACATCTGAATTTAACTATATATCAGAGCATTCAATAATTGTTGAGATATATTGTACATTTTTATATATAAGATAAGATTACCTAAAGTAAGTTTCGAGTTTAAATTCTCATCTCTCAATAAAAAAAAAAAAAACCAATGCTAATTCTTGTTAAGTTACTACTAGTGTCTGTTGTTATTCTTTCTGATCTCTATGTATTTCACCGCTCCACGGAAAATTCCCTTTGCCTCTACTGTATCCAACTTGTTAGTTTCCACCTCTCGTTTAGGATTGAGTCTTGATATTTGACAGCAGACTTAAAACGCCACCTACATACGTGTGCAATGAGTAACATGTACTACGAAAAACTATTGACCCTAAGCATCTTCTAACTTTATTTTTCGTTGGCTCATATGTTTTGTTGAGATCATGTCACAAGCTAGCCTAGATTCTAACTTTCTAAGGAATATGTGTGTTAGTAGATATGCTTCTTCTAGAAAAATAAAATAATAAAAAATTATGGACATGTGTAATTCAATTACACTCTTTGACGCATAAATTTTTTTAAACAATGCGAACCACTTAAAGGAAATAAAATTTTTCGGCCAGTACATAAGGAAAATAAACTTTCTAAAACACTACAATAGTACAATGAATGTAATTATCTCAAGCACCATATTTGCATCAATTCTCCGAGACAACTTTACAGCCCTAATAGTTAAAAATCATAATCTCATAATCCAATTCAAATACAAATGTTTAGAAATGTTTAGAAAGTGGATTAATTTTGTATTGTCATCCAATAGTTTGGCATTACCTACCTGGTTGGTACATAAATACGCATGATTTCCAAGTACGCGTTACCCAGTGTGACGTATGGTTCAAACCCGAAACTGTACTTGGCTCCCAACTGCTTTTGTCACCCTCTGGATCGCCACAGTCGTCGTCACAAAAATGGGAAGTGTGAAGCTATTTTAGTAAATAAATCTGAAACCCAGGGGGCTTTGAGTAACGTACCAAAACCAATAGGCAATACCAGGGGCCTTTTTAAGGAAGCAAAGATCAAAACGACGACAGTTCTAAAACCTCGGAGTTACTTTCTTTGATGATACATATATATAGATATATATATATATATTCCAACAAGTCTCTCTCTCATTTTCTATCTGATCTCCCTCTAACAAGTTTACTGACCCTTTGTGCTGGAAACTCAAAACCCTTTTCCAATTTTTGGTCTTTTTTTTGGTTTCTGCTTAGAACTCAGAAAGCAATCTTGGGTGGGTTTTAATTTGGTTCTGGGTGTTTTGGGTTCCCTTTGCTTTTGATTATGGGCAGTTGGGGAAGACAGCAACAACAGCAGCGGGGTGATACTTATCATCAACGAGGTTCCTGGACTAAATTTCAGAACAGAAAGCCACCGCAACATCATGGTATATATATATATTTATATGTATTTTTCATCTATTTTTTATGAATTTAAGTTGTTGCAGGAGTACTAGTTTGTGATCCTTTGTAAACTTTGAAGATTAATGCTTCTCTTGAGAGGGTTTTTGGTTCAGGAAAAAGGGTTCTCCTTTGATTTTCATATGCATGGCTGCTGCCTCTGATTCTGTTTAGAATTTTTTGTTCTTGCATTTGCTTGAGCGGCTAGTTAGGTTTTAGTCTTGTTTTGCTTGTTTTGGGAATTCTGGAATTGGATGCAACCGGATTTTGTATTGTAGTTTTGTTTTTCTTTAGGTTTCGATTGTTTCTACAGAAAATTGTTTCATTGAAAATGTTTTTGTATCCCTTCTGGAGAATGTGTAATATTCTGTCTTTGCTATTGCTTAGATGGGTAGGATATCTAATCTTTGATTGAGGGGTTATAAATCAAACAACAAAGAAACCTCATTGTCTGGGAGGAAAATAATTTCGAGAAATCTCTGTTCTTCTCTGTGCTTCTGTCCCCCCATTGAAGTCTTGATCTTCTTTGTATTCCACTGTTGAGTCTTATTCAAGACATACCAATAGCATTTTCTTCTCTCTAAACTCTGTGCAAAAGCAAGAAGTTATCCTGCAAGTTAATCTAAGATGAGGAGCAATAGTGGTTTTGTTACTTCCCCCTCCCAACTGTTAGGATGTCATTCCCTGGAGCTAAATCACGTAGGCATAATCATCTACTTAAAGGTTTTAGAGTTCGGTAGCATTCCTGCTCTTGCTCGTGTGTAAGTGTCGTTCTCCGTTTATGGAAGGGGACTGTATTGCTGTTTGATTTAAAAGTTTGTTTTAAAACATTTACTTGCAATCATGCAAGCTAGGACTTTATGGTGTTCTTTGCTTTGATGGATAGCCTGTTTGAATACTTCATACGTTAGAGAATATCTGTATATCAGTACATTTAATTGCAAAAGATATTGTTCTGTCAGGGTCTGGTACATTTTGGCTGGTGCAGTTAGTAAGCATGTGTGGCTGGAACTGCAGTTTGTCGTTACTCTTTTCTTAATAAGTTCATATATTTGATACTTGTTCCCTTAAAAAGGTTTTAGATATTATTGTGAGAGTTTCAATTTTGGATAACAAGTAGTTTTTATATTTAGCTTTTGTTAAATTGAGTAATAGCATTTTAGTTTCCAAATAAGGTTCGTGTGGATTTAATCTGTTGAGCCATAATTGTGTTACTTTGTACCAGTTTTGAGTTTCCCTCATCTTTCCAATAATTCTGCCTAACCTGTCTAAGATTTAAATGTTCTGCCAATTATTGGATGGTTGCCGTTTCAATATTCTTCTTGCTTGTTTGACTATCAAGTATCGCCAAATGTTTAATGCGGACAAGTGTGGATGCAGATTTGGGAAATGTGTGCAAATGTCCAGGAAAGAAAAATGTGAATATGATTCGGAAATCTGGATCCGCCAAAACTTTTCTTTAGTGGTTAGATTTGTGTTGTCGTTTTCAACTATTCTATTGGATTTTCCTCTACGTACTTTATACCATTACGTTGCAAGGTTTTGTCGCATTTGCATGTCTGTAATCATTGTTGCATCTCTTTCTCTTCGTTGTATCAATATTTCCTTCTCTGTGGTTGTTTATTGAATCTTCTTCTCTCTTTCCGGAAGTTCTATCTTTGTAGATTTCTGTTGAGCTGTTTGACCTAATTTAGATATTCTCTTGGTGCATGATGGCTGATCTACAATCTGCTTGTTTTTCTTTTCCAGATAGTTGGCAGTTCAGTGTGCCTTCCTGGGAAAAGAAGTTTTGTACGTCGGTGGGCTCAGTTCCATGGAAAAAGCTCTTAGATACAAAGAGGTGTATGTATCTTTATGAAAATATTGTTCAATGGAATGATTCTGCAGGTGAAGAGGCATTCCAAAATGCAAAAAACCGTTTTTGGGCAAAGATTAACGGTCTTCCCTGCGACATATCGTTGCCTGATCCTGATATTTATATTGATGAAATAGACTGGAACTCCAGCATTGATCCTGAACTGATTTTGGACTTGGAAAGGGAACCTAAACCCTCCGATGATGAAACCAAAGGAGAGGGTGTTATTGTTGGTCATCCACTCCTTTTGAATCAGTCATTTTCATGCACTGGATGGGGGGATGCTGAGGATGACTTCAAAAAAGATGCCAGCAGAGATGTTGAACACTGGGGTCCTGGAGGGAATGCAGATAATAAAGAAAACCCTTGGGAACCTGTCTCCGATCAGAATAAAGAAGCAGTAGGAGGATGGGGAAGTGGTTGGAATAAGTGGGAGAATAACGATAACACAAGTGATTGGAATACCCATTTTGATGATCCTCATAAGAATATGGATTGGAAAAGAGCTGATCGAGTTTATTGGGGAAATGTTGATGCAAGGAACAGAGCGAATAATGGTGGTGCAAGTTGGAACCACT
The DNA here is from genome assembly GCF_002994745.2 of Rosa chinensis. Lineage (NCBI taxonomy): Eukaryota > Viridiplantae > Streptophyta > Magnoliopsida > Rosales > Rosaceae > Rosa > Rosa chinensis. The sequence goes on from NC_037090.1 coordinate 30,698,521, forward strand.
CAAGAAATAGGACCTCAAGATTTCAGGGTGATTATTATCAGAAAGATCGAGGGTGGAGGAATGGAGGAAGAAGGAATAGAGATAATGTTGGTTATCAACGCAATGGAACTTGGAATGATTGTCAGCAAGTCTGAAAGTTCATGAAGTTGGGCGGAACGTTCATGTAGTTGGGCGGAAATTCATGGAGTTGGGAGGAACCGGGTCTGTGAGTGTTGGTTGTCTGAGTTTTGATGGTATGTGTGCTAGTGTTTTTTGTATTCTTTTGCTGTCCTCCGTAGGACAGAAAGTAAATAATAAGGTTATATGGCCTTGGCAGAGTCGAACCAATTCAATTGGAATTGATTCAGTTTGTGTGTGTAGCATTACTATAAGTCTATAATAATATATGTTGAACAAGACTCGCCTGAGGCCTCTCTAATTGTGGGAGTGCGAGTATGTTAGTAGAGATGTGTTATATATAATGATCGGAATATGAAACTTCAAGAGGGACCGTGGTAATGTGTTAGGATATGGACCAGATCAGCTTCTATTTGGAATGGTTCCATCAGATCCAGTTTATGATAGACAACTTCATATCTGAAGATTCCTTTTTCTTCTTTGTTTTGGGTTTTTGGGTGAGAAACATGACGCAGTTATCTCTGATCACTAAGAACTAGTACATTCACGGACATTTACAGTAGAAAGAAAAGCTGGAAGGACATCAGTCCAACACTATCCAAGAGTATTGCCGAGTATGCACTAAAGCTTGAAGTGCAGCCGAGTGAGAAGTCGTATTTGCTTTGCTGCAATGCATGACGGGAAACTTGAGCCTGGGCAAGTTTGTGGACGAGACAAGATCGTCATATATTCTCAGCAGAGAAGTTTGACGTTGTGAAGCATTGTTTCGCATAGTGTTGCCAAAGTTAAGGAATCTGTCTAAAAAATAACTAGGTTTAAGGAATGTGGCAGTAACTGAGTAGCCTCCCCTCACTAAGGCCTCAACATTTTCCGAGTTTGCCATATTTGACATCGGTCATAAAGCTCCACCAACAGAAGAACCAGTGGAATCTCAAATTATGAAGCCTATTCCAGCCTCATCGTGTCTTTATCAAATGTACCATCAAAATTAACCTTCAGCCAACCAGGAGGAGGTGTTTTCCAGTCCATCTCCTCTCCAAAGGATTCTTCTTTTACAATGATGAAATTGGAAATTCTTGAGCATGGCAGACGTCACAAACTATATGATTTTAATCACTGAAACCCTTTGATTCTTTCTTTCCAGACACTCCAATTCAAGAATAGTAGTTTTGCAAGTAGAGAAGATAGCTTCTCTTCACCAAAATGAAGCCAACTTGAGAAGATAGAGCAGTAGCTTGGCCTCTTGGGATAAAAACAGACCTGAGATATGAGGGGTCTTCGTGAATTTACAATCATGGCAGCATTTCCGATTTTCTGATACCATATAATACCAGATTAGGATTCTCAATATGAAATTATGGAGTTCTTGTAGCTAGACGGTCCAATGTAGGCAAAATATTAAGGAATGCCTTCCATATCGATAGTTTGCATATGTTCTTCCCTAAATGAGTAGTATAACCTTGGTAGTGTGTTAGCATTTTAGCCCCAAATGTAACTCTACCGGAGAGAGTTGTTGAGTTGATTGACCCTGGGACACTAGAGCCCCTAGACAACTGGACAAAACACTGAAGGTAACTTTTGGACTCAATAGAGCAGAGAAGCCTATAGCACCAAACAGAAGCAAATACTGATAATGGCTCTCCCTGACTCCCTTGAAGGAATGACATTCGCTTCAGGTTTTCCTTGCACTAAGAAAAGAATATCGAACTATTGTAAGTTTGTAACAAAATTGATTACCATATCAACCCATGTAGAGGCAAACCAGAAACGTTGCAAGACTTTTCACAAGAATGACAACTCCATACGATCACACACTTCACTCAATTCCAATTTAAGAATCATAAACCATCTTTTTCTTCCTGTTTATTATGAATAAAATAATCCGTCCCATTCACTACTAGAATATTTTCTACCATCAACACACCTCCAACAAATGCCCTTTGAAATGGTGAGAATTACTTGGGAAAGGAAATCAATTCCTTAGAAACTCTCATGGGAAAGAAAAACAAACTTCCCATTAACTTTTCTTTCCGCTGTTTGGAAACATTGGGAAAGTTATGTTTGTTTCCATTTTGGTTTGTGTAAGGAAATAAAACTAAGTTCCATTTATATCCTCATATATTAAAATATATAGTTACATAAATCATAAGCATTCAAAATAAAATTGTCAATAACAATTTTCAACAAGAATATAAATGTATTTTTATTATGTAATTAATGTACATTTAATGTTGGGAAAGTTGAAGGGAAAGTGCTAAAGGAGGAGAGGATTCACTCCCCCATATTTTCCCTCCTTAAAGGAAAGTTGTTCCCTTCCTTGTGCACATCAAATATAGGAAAGGAATAAATTTCATTTCTCAATCCCTCAATTCCGTAAACTAAAAGAGGCCTTAGAAAGGGAGAAATATCACTTTGGTCATCGAACTATGGGTCGCTCGACACTTTGGTCATCCAACTTTTAAAAACTTCATTTTGGTCATCGAACTATATCACCGTATATCACTTTGGTCATTCCGTCAGTTTTCTCCGTTTTCTTTGTTAACTCCAAGGATATTTTGGAAATGAAATGTTTTACCCGCCATTTTTATAACTTAATCCAATTTTCCCCGCCTAAACATAAAACATCATCCAATTTTGCCAACTTTTCTCTCCTTTTATTCATGCATTCATCATCAATAATCAAAGCATACAACAAAGAAAAATAATCGAGTCAGAGAATGATTCAAAGTGAGGGAATATAAGAGGAAGAAAAATATTGATTTAATAAATTGAGGAATTATAAAAGGAGGGAAAATTTGGCAAAATTGGATGAAATTTTATGTTTAGGCGGGAAAAGTTGGATTAAGTTATAAAAATGGCGAGTAAACCTTTAAATCTCCAAAATACCCTTGGAGTTAACAGAGAAAACAGACAGAATGACCAAAGTGATATGCGATGATATAATTCGATGACCAAAATGAAGTTTTTAAAAGTTGGATGACCAAAGTGTCAAGCGAGCCATAGTTCGATGACCAAAGTGATATTTTTGCCCCTTAGAAATAAGAGCTTCCAAAGCAGCAAATAATTAAAGCCTTCGAATAAGTAGGTGAGGCTCTGAACATGTGTGGAAACTGAAAGGTAATCGATGAGGCCGTGTATGATGGTTTATTGGATGTAAATAAGGTTCATCTATCATCTTTGAAGGTTTTGCTTTAGGTTAATAACCTCCAAATGATTTTTAATTTGGTTGAAAAATTTCAAAAATGATGTATTCATGTAAACTTAGAAGCTGAATTGTCCAATTACTAAGATGTGATCAGAAAAGTGTGTTTCATAAATGATCTCTAATGGCCCTTAGTGGAAGGGCTTGTGTGTGTGTATATATGACCCGTATATATTACAAGTAATCCCTAAGAGTAATTTTGACATTTACTTTATCACTTAATTATACTTCACTTGTAACTATGTAAAAGTAGAGGTCAAGTGGTGATATACATGTTAAAGTAGAATGCTAAAATCATCACCCTCTTATAAAAGGAAATAGCTCATAAGTCCAAAATACGAAAAAAAAATCCAAAAGGGTAGACATTTGTGAGCTTTTTGATAAATACGCTTTTGTCGGAGCATTTTTTTGATATTTACTAGAGGTCAGTAAACTTCATTGAGAGTGAATAAAATTTGTTGTGGTCAGAAAATATTTATTGAGGATTTGCCAGTTAGTAAATGTTTTTTTTTTTTTTTTGAAAAACCGTAAAATATTTATTGTGTGGTTGAAGAATGGATAATAATTATTTTTAAGGCTCAATAAACATTACCATAAATCAATTATAAAAAAAAATGTTTAACTACCCATTTATGTAGATTGAAGAAAAATACTAGTGAAGGTAGTGGCCTTCTCCGATACGTCGAATTTAGAAAGACTTGCTCTTGCTTAGTTGACGTGCTCACTACTATGGGATTCGCGAGTGCTTCTTGGCAGGTTGCAGCATGCTTTTGTTTTTGATCTCATCTTCCAGGTGTTGTTCTGAAGAAGATATGATTGAGCGCAAAACCACACAGAATATTTATGGGTTATGTGATGTATTTATATTGATATGTATACAAGAATTACAATAGAGATAGAACTCAATCACCAAAGTGATAACATGATACAAAGAGATAATTAAATATGTACAACTGAACAATTATCTATTGTTGATATAATCAATATGTAGATGATAATGACTAAGCTAAGAAGCTTCAGGTGATTGTGGCAGAGATATGTCCAACATGATTAGCTTGAGTAACTGAACCTTTATCATGTGAAACAGCAGATAGACTTGGAGAGAGAGAAAGAGGTAGATAAGGACAAAGGTGAATCATATGATGAAGAAGAAGATTGTCCCTTATCATGCCCCCACAAGCGAACAGGCCGAGGACGGACAGGAAGCTTGGATACCGAAAACTCAATACGAGGAGTGGGAAGACCCTTTGTGAAAAGATCAGCAGTCTGATCTTCAGTGCAGACATAATGCACATCAAGTTTCTTGTAAACAACCTTATCTCGAACATAATGATAATCAACTTCTATGTGCTCAGTTTGAGAGTGGAACACCGGATTAGATGCCAAAGAGATAGAACTAATATTGTTGCACCATATTCTTGGAGTAGTGAGATAAAAATTTAGATCTCTAAATGAAGAGAGTAGCCATATATGATAATTCAACAGCGGTGTAGGTAAGCTGTGGTACTCTGTCTCCGCACTAGACCTCAAAACAGTTTTATGTTCCTTAGAACTCTAAGAAATCAGATTGGCACCAGGGTAAATACAATATCCACTGGTAGAATAACGATGATCGAGATCACAGGCATAACCAGCATCAGAGTAGGCAGTGAGCTGCAATGTCCTAGGTTTATATACCAAACCTTGATCAACAGTTTTCTTAAGATAATGCAAAATGCATTTAACAACAGTCCAATGCATAGTAGTAGGAGAATGCATAAACTAACATACTTGGTTCACAGCAAAATATATATCTGGACGAGTACTAAGTGTTAAGTACTGAAGAGCTCCAACAATACTTCTGTATTCACTTGGATTAGATAATAAATCTCCCTTATGTAAACTAAGCTTTGTGCCACAATGAATGATAGGAGCATAAAATGCGACGTTTATAATGTTTAAACCCTATATTTTGCTAAGTTATTCCCTTTATCTTGATCAATTGAGCATAAAATGCGACGTTTATAATGTTTAAACCCTATATTTTGCTAAGTTATTCCCTTTATCTTGATCAATTTAACTTAGTTAGTGTTTTTCAGGTGAAAATGGAATCGCAAGGTCCGAAAATGGCTAAGGAAGGCATAAAGGACGCAAAAATGGAAAGAAATGAAGAAATGGAAGTTCTCCCAGTTTGACTAGGAAAATGAATCCTAGTTGGAGTAGGAATCAGAAGCTGACCTGGATTCAAACTCTTAAGTCGCGGAAATTAGAAGTTCTACTTGAACAGGGAAACCCAATTCTACTCAGATAAGGAATACTAGTGTGACAAGGAGTCCCTGTTGGATAAGGATTATTCAAGAAGGTTCCGGAAGAGTGTGGAAGCATCTCGGAAAAGGAAGCAGTATTCAACTAGGAAACCTACTTGCATATGGAGTTCTACTCATACTAGGAGAGCTTGGGAACGTTCATGAAGCATCTAGAAGTCCCAAGAAGATCATATGCCGTGCACATGGAAGAGGAAGTCACAAGAGATTCGAATTACAAAGCAATGTGGAATTTGGACTTCTTGTTGAGTAAGGATTAGAATTACGTGAGATTCTTGAAGGTTCTAGGGAGTTCTTGACGTTTCTACTTCAGAATAGGCGTGGAAGACATGTGAGAGGCATGTGATATGAAAGAAAATCGAATTGGACTCAACTTGTGCATTAAAAGACAAATCCATTACAGATTCGGAAATCTGCCTGTGCAGATCAGTCAACTTCAACGGAGTGTCAAAAATCGCTCAGAGCTCAGAAAATTATGATCTTTATATGGTTGGAAAGCTACGGATGTCTAGTTTCCAGAGCTTTTTACGGTTTGTCAATAGCTATTTTCTAGAGGAAGTTATGGATGTTTTAGTGGACTGAGGTCAATCCTGCCGGAAATCTGTTTTGTGAGAAAGAAGTCCTAAATCAACACGAACTAAGAGAAACCAAGTAGAAACGAATTGGGAGTGCCTTAGGACGTTCTAATATATATATCTTGTGTATTAGACGTTCAGGGGTGAACAATTTTCTCCACAAATTCGATTCTCACTTGTTTGCTCTCTAGTTTCAGGTTTTCACAATCTTCAAGGAGCAAAGCCGTGCCATCACCCTCCACCACCGTGATCTTCACTTGTTGCTGTGCTAAGGAGCTGCTTTGGACCTTGGGACGTGATTAAGGGTTGCTCATATGCTCTACCATACATTAACTCACGGTTTTGTATAATTGTTAGATGGATTTTCTGCTTTGGAATTTCTATGTGTAAACCGAATCTTTTGAGTATGCAAAACTGTTTTCAAGTATAATTTTGATGTTCTATTCAATGATTGATGTGTTTATGTGTCCTTTGTCTTGATTGATTGCCGAATATGGAATGATAATCTGATTTTTGTGCTTCAGTACATGTTAACGATTCACTTGGTCTGACAAACATAAAAGGAAGACTTGCATGTAACTTGCTAGTAATTAGGTTTGATGCTTGGTGAAACCTAATTCGAATAAGTAGTAAAGGCTTGCTTTGAGTCGAAAATCAGATTATGCATGTGATGATGAGTATTGACGCCCTTGGATTTGCATGTCTATTGATTCTTTCTTGAACTTAATGATTTGAAAACGGGATTTTTCATTATTGATATCGAACTTTTCAAAATAAAATTGATTTGATTTTCAATTTGACTTAAGAAAGAAAGTTAAAAGGGGACAATGGTTGCTTGGATCTTTGTGTTCTTGGTTGATAGCTTTCCATGGTAATTTAAAAGATTAAGGGATGCATGAAAATATTGATCTTGATGAGTTCTTGATAAGTGTTCTTCGAAAATTCTTCTTTTCCCACCTTTGTATAGAAACGATTTTTGTTCTTTATTGTTTTCTGAAAATTTATGTTTTCAATCTTTAAAACCCCCCCTTTGTTATGTTCTTGATGTTTTTGTATATTTGTAAATAAATCAAATTAAATTTAGGAATTTTTAGGTAGCATGTTAATGTAGTTAATAAAATAAAAAAATAAATAATCTGAAAATAGTTAATTAAATTCGTGAATAGTGTTCCGTGAATAGTATTTTGTGTATATGTGTTTGTTATGTGTTTCCTAATTTTTAGGGATGTTTTCCTACTTTTTAGGGTGTGCTCCTATTTTTTAGGGATTGGTTCCTAAATTTTAGGGAAAGTAGTTAGAGTTAGTTTTAAACTTGTATTTCTTGTTTGACTTGGTCAATAATTTGTTTTCTTAATAATTAAGTAATCTTAATCCTTGTTGTATATGGATTTCTAATATAACTATGACTTGTAAAATGTATTCTAGTAGGAGTAGGATTTCTAATTTAATTATAACTTGGATTCTTTGTAAATTTCGAATTGTTGTCTATATATACTTGTTATTTTCGTTTGTTTTGTAAATTCATTTTCTTATTTTCGTTTCACATGTAAGCACCCTCAATCCCCGGTTTTGAACGATCCCTGCTTATCCTATACTAACGCTCGACATTTTCAGGGTTTAAATTGGCGATTGCTTTTGCTCGTATCAATGAACATGAGTAGACATTGGTTTAACATCATGAAGCTTAGACCGTTTAGAAGATCAACAATATATTTATGTTGAGTGAGATGTAACTGATCAACATTGTACACAGCCTAAATACCCAAGAAATAATGAATGGAACTGAAGTCCTTCATAGAAAATAAGCTACTCAAAATGAGATGAGATATGTGAGTAGTATTATTACCCGTGATTAAGATATCATCAACATAGATAAGAAGGATGAGAAAGACACCATGCTTGTTAAACGTGAACATAGAGTAATCTGCCCTTGATTCTTGAAAGCCCAAGTCTTCTAGATAGTCTGAAAAACACTGAAACCAGCAGGCTCTGGGAGACTGCTTGAGACCATATAAAGATCGATGCAGTTGACAAACATGATTGGGAAACTGAGAATTAGCAAACCCAATTGGTTGCTTCATGCACACTTTTCATTTAAGTAACCATGGAGAAATGCATTTTGAACGTCTAACTATCGAATTGGCCATTGGTGACTAACAACAATAGCAAGAACAAGACGAATGGTAGAGTGTTTGACAACTGGGTTGCAAGTTTCGGTATAGTTCCTTCTTGTTGGTGAAACCCATTTGCCACCAATCGAGCCTTATAGCGCTCGATACTTCCATCAGATCGTCGTTTAATCCGGAAGACCCACTTGTTGAGAAGAATGTTCATGCCAGGAGTAGGTGGGACAAGGACCAGGTTCCAAATCGTTGTAATACATCAAACTCATTACCTATGGCTATCCTCAAATCCTTGTGTTTGGCAGCTTGACTGTAACTAGTAGATTCAATATTGGTAGCAATAACAAATGCAGATAAAGCATATTTAGGATTGGGTTTACGAATCTCATCCTTGCCTCGAGTAATCATCAGATGATCATTAGTAACATTGCTGACCATATATGAAGAAGTAGGTGGTGATGGCGGTAATTATTTTGGGGGTGAAAGGTTGGGTGACGAGAGATTTGGAGAAGAGGTGTGAGTTGGTGATGAACGATTTTTAGGTGAGAGGTTAGCAGAAGATAGAGTTGGTGGTAGAATAGGTGACGTGATATATATGAGGAGGAGAAGATAGAGCTAGTAGTGGAGTACGTGACGTAATAGGTGGGCTAGTGGGTTGGGATAAATTAGTAGGGAAGGTAAGGTAAGATGTGGAGAAGGGAGAGTAGGTTGATGGATGGAACAAATCTGATGGTGAAGAGGCACGTTGAGATGAGGGAAGAATGGGATCTGAGAATGGGAAAGTTGCTTCATCAAACAAAACATGACAAGATAAATAGACATGACATGTAGACGGATCTAAACAACGACCGGTAGCCCAAAAAAATATAACGTTTTAACCGTATTTGTTATTTTGAATTATTATATGAACGAAGATATGGAAAACAAGTGCAACCAAAACCTTAAAGAAATCATGTTGAGGAACTCAATTAAATAGGTTTTGGTATGGAGACACATATCCTAGAACACTTTATGGAAGTCGATTGATAATATACACAGCAGTGTTAAAGACATCAACCCAAAAATTTGAGGGCATGTGTGTGTGAGCTAATAGAGTAAGCCCAGTATGAATGATATGTTGATGTTTACGCTCTGCCAATCCATTTGGTTCAGGATGTTTAGGATAATAAAATCTTTGATATATTCCACGAGTAGATAAGTAAGTACGGAAAGCATTACTCATATATTCACCACCTTCATCAGTTTGAAGCAATTTAATTGGATGATTGAATAATTTTTCAACATGGGTACGAAAGGTGATAAATAGATTACACACTTCATGCTTATTTTTCATAGAAAATAACCAAGAATATCTAGAATAATCATCAACAATTCATTAATAAATAATAATTGAAGCCTTGATTGAATAAAGTTGTAGACGACCAAACAGCAAAATGGATTTATTCCAAAGGAAAATGGGAAACAGACTCAGACAAAGCAAATGAAAGTTTTGTACTTTTCCCTAATGGACATGCATGACAAAAGACATTTTGCTTGAACCTAATACAGGGAAGCTGTACTAGCCAAGACTTTATTCAAAATAGACAACGATGCATGACCAAGATGCGAATGCCAGACTTGAGCGAAAACTCGTGTACCAACAAAAGCAAATCCACTAGATGGACTCAACCTCGTTTGATGAATTCGCAATGGATAGAGCCCATTTTTCACTCTTCCCTTAGAAAAATGTCCTCTTGGTTGTGAGATCATTTACACAAAAAGAATTAGGATATAAGATAAAATAACAATTATTATCAATGATAAACTTGTTGATGGAAAGTAAGTTGGCAAAAGCAGATGGACAATGAAGAATATCATGCAAGGGAAAGGTGGATGAATTTGTGTGAAGGAGAGAAGAACCAATGTGTTTAATCGAAAGACTAGAATCATTACCAATACCACCAAGATTGTCAATACCGTGATATGCCTTAGGAGAAGCAATGTTACCTATATTGGGAGTCACATGAGCATTGACACCACTATCAGCAAGCCAAGTCACACTATTAGCCGAAGAAGGGGTAGTATAAGTAGTCATTGCAGTGAGACGATGATACGCTCAAAGCAAACATATAATTTAACCCTATAAGATATCATCGTTAGTATATAGTAAATAGGGATCGTTCTATTCCGGGGATTGAGGGTACACATGTCATTGTAAGACAAATAAAGAATTAAAACAAAACAAAGTATATTATTTACAAAAATAAAATAAAGTATATACAAATTTACGAAATAAGGGGGGTTTTTAAGATTTGGTTTCCTAAAATTAAAAGAATTAAAACAAATAAAACTATACAAACACAAGTACAAGAATGAAACATAAGAAACAAAGATCAAAACCAATTCCATAATCAAATTCGATTCAACTCTACAATTGTTCTTCCAAGTCATGAGAAAGAAGTTGATCATGTAAAACATTTGAAGCAAATGATTTTCCATTTTTTACTTTCCTTGCTAATTAATCTAAGTGAAAGCACCTAGATCAATCCTATCAAACATGCAATCAAAGTCTAGAAAGCTAGCTAATCATAACATGTTCAACGCAATACATATAGAGAAAGGCTATCAACTTAAGTGAACAACTTAGTATGAAAAAGTTCATCTAATTGCAATTCTTTTCAATTAAACTCGATTATTGTCCAAAACCTTTACTACTTTTGATTCAAGTTTACAAAATTATTAGGTGAATCACAAACTTAAATCTAGCATCAATTACATTCATATATCCTAAGTTGGCCACCAAAGAACATAAACATATAAAAGTTTTCTGTAAAGCAAATTTAATTGAACAATCTCACAAAAGCAACTTAGAATCACAATTATAGGAATCGAAAATTCATTCAATCATAAGAAATTCAGAATTAAACTTTGTTCAAATATTATTGTCAACTAGAAACAATTCTAACGAAATCAAACAAGGTTACAAAGAAAGAGGTTGAATTACACCATGAGATGGAGATGAAGATGGAGGGTTGACGTTTGGATGCTTGAATCTTGGAAGCAAGTCTTCAAGGTGGAGGATGGATGATGATGCTCACAGCTCCTTCTTCTTCTTCTTCCTTGCTTGAAACTGTGGATTGCACTAGAGGGTGGAGAGAGAGCTTGACGTTATGGAGAGAATTTTATGAATTATGGGGTGTGTTGTGGTTGTGTTGTTCTGGTGTGATGGTGGTGTCTAGAGAGGAGGCTATATATAGGGGAAGGCAACCCTTCATGAATTTAATTTCCAAAGAATTTTCTGGTTGCACCACACAGCTTCGACCAATCACGTAGCGCCACGTCAGCTCTGTTGTGTCATCCAACCAATCAAAAAGCTCCAAAATCAATCCCATAATCTTTCCAAATATATTATTGCTAATTTTCCCAAGATTTAATCTGATTTTATTCACAATTTTCGGCCAAATATCTAGGCATGAACCTAGACAATGTATCCGGACTCATTTTGGACATTTTCTCTCTTAAATCTTTCCATGGCTTTATCCTTAACATCCTCCCCTTGATTTTCTCTTGATTTTCAAATTAAAATTGCAAATTTATTCTCTAATTTCAGCCAACATATCTTGAGGGAATTAAGGAACGAATTTGGACTTGTTTTGAGCCTTTTCTTGTTGCACAATCCCATGAAACTCTCCCAAGATTTTCTCAACGTAATCTCCTTGATTCTCACATTATCTCCATCATTTCCCATGCAAAAATCAGATTTAATCTCCCATAATATCTCCCACGTCATCTTCAAGCCATGTGGTCTCCTAATGCCTTCAGGTTTCCTAGCCTCATTAGGATTCCTGCGTTGACTGGGATTCCTAGTTGGACTAGGAAAACTCCATTTCTTCATGTCAGCTCATTTCTTCTCCATTTATTCCAATGTACCTAGAAAATAAAAATTATATTAAAATTTATTTATTTAAGGAAATAACTAAGTAAAATATGAGGAAATAACTATTAAAACATCGCATTAAAATGCTCCTATCAGACGAGATGAGGGTACATGCCCTTCAAAGGCCATATTCATGCTATTGTAACAATAAAGAGTAGAGTGTCCAAGACGTCCACAAATTTGGCAATGGATGCAATCTCCAAAATAACAAATGACCTCTGTTGGAAGTTGGAGCTATAGGTGCTGGACCAAGAATAGAAGAGGATCCACATTGACCAAAACTGTTATTAGTTCCACAAGAACTAGGAAGACCACGACCAGCAAATGAGGACCCATGACTAGTAAAACTATTACCTTGAGAACCATAAGAGCTCCCGCGACCAGTCCCAAAGAGGGAGGAAGGACCGCTAGGGCCAAGACCGCGTGACCTTGAAGCATGAAGAGCAGAAGCTTGACCACCAAGATCAAGGAAAGGAAGATTGTGTTCAGCATAACAGTGCTTGACATTGAGGAGGAGAGCTTTAAGCGAGTCATAGGTTATTGGTGTGTCTCGGGCATGTGCAGAGCTGTCGATGGTTTCATAAAGAGGACCAACATTGTTCATTATTATGCTAACAAGAAAATTAGCAATAGCATTAATTTGGTCAAGAAAATCAGAAATTAACAAATTACCACGAACAGTACTGAGAAGATCACTACGCAACTAAAGGATCATGTTTTGAGACTTAGAGACATATATGGTGGCTAAGGAATCCCAAGTAGAAGCTGAAAAAGTAGAATGGGCAACGGTCAAAAGCACGGTTGGGGTCATAGAGTCATTAATCCAACCTAAGACCATCTGATCTTTTTCCATCCATCTTTCATAACATGGATTCACCATATCCGTCAACTTGCCTTCTTTGTCTGTCAGAAAGCATGGAGGGCAGGTTTCAATACCATCAACAATACCCATAAGCTTGCGGCCTTTGAAAAGTGGGGAGATTGAGCAAGCCATAAGGGATAATTGTTTCGGTCTAGCTTGATGTAGAGGGAATGTGAGATATTGGGAGAGGAGTCAGAGGAGGCCATTGGAAAAGGTGAGGTTTGGTATGTTTTATTTGTGTTTATGTCGTTAGATGTTTTGTGCTCTTGATACCATGCAGAAGATATGATGGAGCGCAAAACCACACAGATCGAATATTTGTGGACTATGTGATCCCATTGTACAGAGGTAGATAAGGAAAAAGGTGAATCAGATGATGAAGAAGATTGTCTCTTATTAGGTTCTTGGTAACATGTAGAGCGAATGGTGTACTGATCGCCAACGTGCTCAAGGAGACACGGTGATGTAAAGGCAGTGAGGGTTCTTACTCTTCGATCAACGAGGCATGATCTTGATTGCTGGTTCGAGTAAACGATCTATAGTGGGATTGAGTTTGATCAACCTTGTTGTTTGGCTGCAAACATGTAGGGCTAGAGTGGTCTTCCACTCTTCCCCCAAAATTAGCATCGATGGAGCGAATGACGACCAGCTTTGATTTTGGGTCTTCAACTTTGACGGTGGTGATGGAGTTGCTATTGACTTGAGCAATGGTGACTGCTCCTCAAATTGACTAAGCAATTTAGGCACAACATTAGTCCTTGGTTCCTTTGTTAGGTTTAGACTGGCTATGTCATAACTCATATTGGGTTGTGGGTTGAGCCATTTTCTCATAACAGAAAGTTGCAAAGTGCTCCAACTCTAAGGTGAATTAAGGAGCTGGTAGCTTCTTAGGTGCTTATTATTTTCTAGCCTATACTAAAGAGAGTTTTTTTATAAATCTTTGTAAAAGTATTTACTGGTTATCGTATCACAATTGTGTGCTCGGAATTGAGTATATGACCACGTTTATTTACTTGGAATGAGAATGAATTATTACAGGGTAAAACTATTCATACGTTTACTAACACATAAAATAATAGAAATAATGGGGGAGATGAGTTTAGGGATCAACTCCTTTAGAATTAATACCAATTCCTTTATTCTCCTGTTCCCAGTTGTCTCCGATTCATGATTATTTTCCATTCTAAGTAAGTAATATCGATCGTCGATGAAAGTAAATAAAAAGGAAAAAAAGGGTATATGCACCGAGCGTGGTTAAAAGCTGTGGAAGAGCTAAATTTGCCCGCTCTAGTTTCTTCCCCAAAACCTCTCAAATTTCGAAACCAGGGTTTTCAGTTTCCAAAGAAAAGAGATGACGATGGAGGAGGAGGAGGAGAAGCTTCTCTCCTCTATAGCAGCTTCCGAGCCCCCCCAAAACGGCGAAGCAGCAGCCAGTACGACCGACTCCGACTCCGGTTCCGGTGACGATGCCGCCGCCGCCGCTCAAGGAGCCTCCTCCGCCGGAGTCGAATACCATATATCCGAAGAGCAAAAAGCGGCGCGAGAGCGACAGGAGAGAGCAATGCAGCAGCTCTTGATGAAGCGCCGCGCTTCCGCCCTCGCCGTCCCCACCAACGACAACGCCGTCAGGACTCGTCTCCGGCGCCTCGGCGAGCCCATGACTCTGTTCGGAGAGCGAGAGATGGAAAGGCGGGACCGGCTCAGGTCGATTCTGGCCAAGCTCGATTCGGCGCAGCTGGAGACGCTGATGAAGGCTCACGACGAGGACGAGGCTTCTGCTGCTGGTGCTCAAGGTGGAGACGATTCTGACTTCGATCAAGAAATTCAGTACCCCTTCTTCACTGAAGCGACCAGGCCCAGAGCTTTGCGTGACGCTAGGGTTCATATTGCGCAGTACTCGCTTTCCCGGGCGGCGTTGCGGCTTCAACGCGCGAGGAGGAAGGAGGAGGATCCGGATGAGGATATGGATGCCGAAATCAACTGGGCTTTAGAGCAGGCCTCCAATTTGAAGCTTGATTGCAGTGAGATTGGGGATGATAGGCCACTTTCTGGTTGCTCATTCTCACAAGATGGCAAATTGCTTGCCGCCTGGTATGTTTTCGATTATTTCGGTGTTTACATTGCAAATTTAGTTTGTGCTAGGCTTGCTTTTTCTTGCTGCTATTTGGTTTTTGATGATTTGTTTTACTCTATGTGACTAGGAGGTGAAAGGGCTCTTTATTAACTAGGTCTGTGTAGCTTTTCGGGCTTTGCTATTGTTATGTATGTTGTGTTTGCATACCATTGCAGAAGTGGTGGATTGAATTGTTGTGTTGTTTTTGCTTTTCGCAGCGCTTTAAGTCCAGTTGCCAAGCTGTGGAGCATGCCTCAAGTAACAAAGGTTGCCACCTTGAAGGGACATACAGAGCGCTTAACTGATGTTGCATTTTCTCCTGTGCAAAATCATCTCTTGGCAACTGCGTCTGCGGATAGGACTGCGAGGTTGTGGAACAGCGAAGGAGCGCACCTAATGACATTCGGGGGACATTTGGACCGTCTTGCCCGCATTGCCTTCCATCCCTCAGGAAAGTACTTGGGTACAACTAGCTTTGACAAGACTTGGAGGCTGTGGGATGTAGAGACTGGTGAAGAGTTGCTTCTTCAAGAAGGTCACAGTAGGAGTGTCTATGCTATAGACTTCCACCCAGATGGCTCATTGGTTGCAACTGCTGGATTGGATGCGCTTGCTCGTGTTTGGGACCTCCGTAGTGGTAGAAGTATTCTTACCTTGGAAGGCCATGTCAAAAAAGTAAGACTCTAATTTCATATTTTATTTATGTTTTTGATTATCTGATGAGATGGACAATTATGGTCGCGCTTACTTTCCCATGATTCATTCATTTTTTTTCCATTGTATTTTTCAGGTTCTTGCACTCAGTTTTTCACCAAATGGTTATTATCTAGCCACTGGGGGTGAAGACAACACTTGTAGGATATGGGATTTAAGGAAAAAGAAATCCATATACATTATTCCAGCACACTCCAATCTCATATCACAGGTCAAATTTGAACCTCAAGAGGGATATTTCTTGGTAACTGGCTCCTATGATATGACAGCAAAGGTATCAACTACTTCTGAGCACCATTATTTCTACATTAACTGAATTGGAGTTATTATAATTGTTTTTATCATTTTATTGGTTGCTATATCTACTGAATACCATATTTTATCTTGTGTGCAATTTACCAGATATGGTCAGCCCGAGATTTTAAGCCTGTCAAGACGCTCTCTGGACACGAATCAAAAGTTACTTCCTTGGATGTTTCAGGAGGTAAGTTTTCATCCAATATGGTTTTGCATTTTGCTTTTATTTTTTTGTTTCTTTTCTTGCTTTTACCATTTGTATGCATGACTTTTCGTATATCACTAACAAATAGGATAGTTTAAAGCATAATAAGAAAATGACCCTTGAAACCATAATATGTTGATATACGGGGCTTTAGTAGCTACAGTTTACCTGCCCAAACTCCTCTCACTTGCGTATAGAGATATGCACTTTACATTTGTCGTCCCTTTCTACCTATGTGCCTCTATTAGGCTGTAGTCATATTTTCTTAAATAAGTAGATATACTCATTACATTAACTTTCTACTGTTTACAATCTGATGTGCTTGTCTTCCTGCTTTGAGTTCACCAAGTTAAATCTCTCTCTCTCTCTTTTTTTTTGGTGCAACTTTAACTAGTCACTCTGAGTAGGAAAACCTTGGGTCATTTTTTTTATTGGATCCTTGAAGCAAGTTCATTTTTGTTGTTCTTGATCATTTTCCCAACCAGTAGTATTTTGCCAACCAGAAATTCTGCCTTCAATAATGTGAAACTAGACATATGCTATACAGCTATTTTGGCATTACTAAGGTAGAAAAGTCCCAGTAGAGAGGATATGATGCAGCAACTTCAGTATTACCCATCAGGACTCATCCAATGGAGACAACTTTTTGACTCTTGACAATTATCGACTTTACAAAGAGATTTGAAGTCACCACTTCAATCTGGACTCATGTTTAATGTAGGAACACAATGCATGATGACTTACCACTGGCATAAACCATGACCGAAACTCCACTAACATCGAACAATTCATGTACAGTAGAATACACATCTTCCAATAGATTCACTTGTCTGGTAGTAAACAACCCAACTTTAATTGTCACACCCAATTTCAAAGCCTGTTTTTACCCCAAAACTGTTGTCTCCTTTGGTTAGTTATCTATCATGAAGGATAATAAACAATGGACCATTGAGATAAAAAGTTGTCTCTTCAAGTATGGTTCAATCTTACTCTCAATTCAAATCAGATCATCTGGAATGATTTTGTACTATCTCACTCACATTTACTATCTCATTCACACCTTTAATCCCTTTCTTCATGATTGGGCATCGGAATATATATAGTTTAATCTTCCGATGCAGAAATTTGGCCTCGTATTTGATGGAATATGTTGCTGGTGCCTGTTCCACTTTCATAACCTTTGTATGAGGACATAATGGCCTTGTTAACTATAAAAATAATTGATTGTCAGCATCCTATACTACCAGCATCCTTAATTCCCCATGTTAACCATGTAAGAGGGGGATATAATAAAAATTAGAAAATCATTTTGTTGACAATTGTACAGTCGCTGGTGTGTCATTGACATATAACATTCGTGTATGCATTACCAAACACAAAGAAAAATAACATTGGCATGTAGTGGGACTTGTTCATCAAATTGTCTTCTCTTAAACTTTATTCAGCTCCTTTGCTTCAAAGCTAGTTTATGGGGTTAACATCTAATCCAATGTATTGTTGTTGATGGCAGATGGACATCACATTGCTACTGTATCACATGACCGAACTATCAAACTATGGTCGAGCGGTACCAATGAGAAGGACCAGGAAATGAATGTTGATTAGGACAAGCTGAATTTGGAAAGGAGAATCAAGTCTTGGCTGATTTTGTTTGGCGATAAGTGGATTATACAAAAAGTTTTTCCGAGACACGAATGTTGGAGACTTGCAATTAGATAATGGCTGTATTCAGAGGGAATCCTTGCTAACTGACGTATTTGTGTAGTTCGAATATATTTTTAGTTGTGGAAGTGACCAGCTGTTTACTACCTGTGGAAGAGCTTTCTTATGTAATGCAAAAGGCTTTGAATACTTTTCATCTTAGATTACTGCTGAATAGTTAGCTAATACTCATCTGTTATAGGCTCGTCGTTGCGATTAATTCCTTATGCTTTAGTGGCTCAGTTTGTAAACATGATATTTGTGTTGAGCTTAGATGAGAATGAAACTGGGTGAAAGGCAAGCAGAGACTGTAGAGACTGTGTGAACGGATTATTATTCAAAAGCTTATCATGAGATTTAAAACCCATGTATCACAAGATCGTGGTGTGGTTGGTATTCATAATGAGGCAAATCATGGACGTTTTCCTTTCCATGCCTCAAGTTTGCTATGGTTGAGAGCTGAATAACATGATGGCATTTCCATTTTCTTGATTGGGAAACCGAGAAAGATCATACTAAAAAGATTTGGCGAGTAAAGCTTGTCCCTAGTTTATCTTCCCTGTCATCCTGCAAATTGTTTTAGGAATGACTTCAAAAAATCATCGGTTCAGATTCATGATCGATGTCGTGGCATATGCCTCAGATGTGAAGTGAAATTCTAAGCAATCCTCGCAAGATTTTGATTTTCAAGTAGTTTGAAAATTCTGTGACGAGTCATAACTGAAGTTGCAAAATTAAGGTTCTACTTATCATTTATAAGTTATAACGGTGGAATGGAAAGACGAGAGGGAGGAAAATGGCGTAAATCCCAACTACAACCATAGCCGTTCCAACAAAGTAAGAATGTGCTAGTATCTTCAACTCCATTCTGTGCCTAGTCTTCATATTCATACTGGTGCCAGTGTGCCACTGTGTGTGCAAGAGCTTCGACAATATATCTGTTGCACAACTTATCAGACAACTCAGTGACATACGATTTCATGCTTGATATGCGACACAAAATCCAGTCCATGCTGCAATCCACACATTCACGTTATATTCATCCTAATTGACAGTATTACTACACAAGGAAATGGAATTACAAGTGATCTGATTCAAGGATGAAAGGCATTCAAAAAAAAAAAATGTATCAATTGTATAATAATTTGGAATCATTACACTCCATATAGTACATCATGGATATTATCTACAATGAAATTTAGTGAAAAAAAAAAGCCTTGAAAAATGATGCCGAAGGATTATCTCTGATATAAATACTGTTGATAGCAATCTAAAAGTTAATGATTGTTGAAATAGTGAGCAATCGAATTTAGATTTTCTCAGATCCAATCTAAGTTATGAAGTTGTAAGCTCAGTTATTAAAATTCCAAATGGCTATGATGACTGTAATTCTGGTATGTGTTGGAACTAGCAATGACCATTTTACCGTCACATCAGCCTACCTTACAACTGTGAAAGAAGAAAATATTGCTGATTTTCCTTGGTCCTTGTTATGGAAGTAGCCCATTTCTCCTAAATCAGAATACTTCTTTTGGCATGGCAAGGTTCTTACTAATGTTGAAAGTGTCAAAAGAACACTGACTTCTGATTCCTTGTGTCCTTTATGCCATAATGAGGCTAAAACCTTGCTTCATTTCCTAAGAGATTGTATAGGGGCTGAAGGGGTTTGGAGTGGTATCATTTGTTTTGACACTATTGCTAGAACTATGCATCTGGACTGGTATGCTTGGGTTTCTGCTAATGCTCACTGCAGGAAAGATTGTTTTGGTTGTCTTCTTCACATGTTGGTTCTTATGGAAGTGAGGAAATAAAGCTGTTTTTGATGAGATATTTCATTTCCCTTTAATCCAAGCAAGATTATAATTGATGGTGCCAAGTAGTAGAACGCTGCCAGCATGGTCAGACTGGTTGGAGTAAGCCTTATGTGAACTTCTATAAGCTCAATGTGGGTGGAGCTAGAAAATCAAAACGGGGACATCGGTGCTGGTGCTGTTTTGAGGAGCCATTCTGGCAACTGGACTTCCGGTTATGTGGATAAATTGGTAAATGGTACTGTGCTTCATGCAGTGGGTTGGGGACTACTTAAAGGTTTGACATTAGCCACAGACGCATCCTAACAATGTCTGAACATCCTGATTGAACGTGATTCTGAAATTCTAACTTGATAAAAAATGGTGTGGATGGCCTGCAATTGCTGCCAATTTTAATGGAACAACTGAACAAGTCCTGCATTGTGAAACTTCAGGTGTATCGTTATATCAACCAGGGAAATTTATTTTTTAATTTTTTTGGTGTATCGTTATAATAATAAAGCAAGTTGTCATGCACATTCAAAAAATCATAGCTAGCAGAAGAAATAAGAAACTGTATTTAATTATTTTGCTCACATAGAAACCCACCATAAGAGTTCATCAAAATAGAAAGATAAAGCCATCATAGATTTATCACATATTACAGGTTGCTCCTTTTATTTCGGATCACCACAAGTTTCTAGTCCTACATGCAAGGAGATAAAGAAGCTAAAGAGTGTCGCCAATATCACCAACTATTCAATACATGGGTGTAGAGGCCATCACAACGCATTTATCATCCTCTTCATCTCAGCAGACCTCCTGGAATCGGGTTCTTCAATTGCTCTCTCAGTGAGTACGTGCTTGATACGACACATTGACTTCCTCACCTGAATTTCATGATGACAACAACAAGGAATCAACAATGATAATAGAATTTGCAAGAAGAATAAACAAAGGAAACTATTGTTCATGCAAAGGAGATTTTGAAGTACTTCAAAGTATTTTTCTGTTGATACAAATCAGAAAATGGTTAAAAGAGAGGGTCATACTTTGGGAAGGCGCTCAGGATTAGGAAAACGAAGATTCTGTGCGTTAAGCATCTGACGTTGAGTCATCAGCATGTTTTTCTCATAGCTTATTGAGATCATCCCAAGACTTCAGACGCAGTTCAGATGCCTTCCAACTTCGACCTAATAGCAATTGAAGCAGCAAGCATTGAAATAGCTGAAATATCTATCACTGAAGCAATACATCTAGCAGTGTTGTGGAAATATATTGAACGGCATGACATCAGAGAGTCAATATTAGCAGTTGAAATTATGCAAAATGTCTTGGATAGTTTGCAGATAGAATTTCTTCAAGCTCTAGTAAGACCAAATTTTCAAAGCGAGTTATTAAGAATGAGATCATCCAACTAATACAGAGTTTAATTCCTAGTATCGCTGCAACCAAACTCCTTCTATGGAATCACCTGACTTTTGGTAAACCCATATAGCATTGATATAATAATCACTTAACAATATATAGTAATTGATCTTTTCCTATTGCAACTTTGATTCCCTTGGAAGTTGAAAATAATAGAAATATTGATCTTTCTCTGCATTTCAGCTCTAATTGGTATAGAGATTCTAATTAAATAACACTGACCAGAAAACATAATAAACGAAAACAGTGACAAAAGAATCCTTGACATCAACAATGATCAGCAGTTCAACCCACATGATATATCTTTCTTCTATAGCTCTAATGCTAGATTATACAAATACCATGTAAATTGTGCAGGTCAGCAAAATGCACATTACCAACCTTACAATGTCTGGATCATTTTGCAACCAAACGACTGAAATTGTAATTCTGCATACTACCAATCTTACAGCATTAAGATTCTTTATAGTCATGAAACGAATGTAACTGAAAATGCAGTTATTTTCTGATGAACAATTCAACCATAATCCGAGTCATCTTAAGCTCTGCATTCATATACCACCTATGTGAAAAGAGAACCTAATTAACCTCTGCCGAGCACTTTGAATTTCTTTAATTTCTTTGGATTGTATACAATCCAATTACCCCAATTCATAAATGCACTGAACAACAGAAAACAAGGAAAACGAAAAGCATTGTACCATATACAACTGGCTTTTATTCATCAGGCTTCTATCTGCTTCAAAGAACTCCTCAAGCGGGTTGTGGGCCGTCGTCCTAGCCATAGAAGCAGCACCAGAACCTTCTGATTTGGCTGCAGCAAACAGTGTTCGCCTGAAATACCTTGCCACCATCATCATTGTAATCTGAGCACAAAACAATGCAGCAAGGTTAGAACAACAAAACGAAACCAAGCAAAACACTTTATAATTAGATTACAGAACTCGGCCTATGCTTGTTAAAACCAAAAAGATGTAGACCCCATTTGGGTGTTTTTCACTTGGGTATTTTCACAAACACATGGAGTGAAGGTTGTAAAAGCGAGCAAAGAAATAGAGCCAAAAGGTGAATTAGCTACTGTTAAAGAACATGGGTAATTGGGAAAAGAGAAGGTTGCCCGCGACTTGTAACCCTTTATGGCACGTTTACTTACTTGGAATGGAAAATAATCATGAATCGGAGACAAGTGGAATGAGAGAAGAAAGGAATCGGTATTGATTCCGGAGGAATGATTCCTAAACCCATCTCCCCCCTTCGTAATCGAATTCCTGAGTATTCAGGAATCGATTCCTGATAAATAGGTGGGACCTACACCAATTCCGATTCCTTCATGTGTTAGTAAACACATGAATTCTTTTACCTTGAATCATTCCGATTCCTTTATGTGTTAGTAAACACAGGGGTGTTTTTACTCCGTAATCATTCTATTACATTCCAAGTAAGTAAACGTGCCCTTAACGGATTCCTAGTTTGAATTGAATGTACAAAAGTTTTAAAATGAACCAAATAGTAATAGTAATAATAATTCTTTTAGTTTTTCTTTTCTTGTTAATAGACCTTTAAAACTGAAAGCATAGCACACTAAAAGCAAAACTGATTTTAATTTATCTTATGGTCCCTGGAACATGAAGCAAAGCTCCGCCACTCTGAAATGCAAGTTCAATGTTATTTAGTTTACATAAATATCAGGATTGAAGACTGCATCAAGTGTTGAGAATGCATTTAATCATGATAGTGATAGTATGCTTTTTTCATTTCAATATTGTCATGCTTACTGGTGAACTGGTTTTTCCATAAAGCTGATGATTAGTGGACCCCTGTTTTCAAATAAATTCAGCTAAAAGCTGGTTTTTTTTTTTTTTTTTGGTGGCAGAAGAACAGATTACTTTCTTTAATCAAGAATACAAACTGGAAAATAAAAGATAATGGGGATTTAGAGATAGGATCATTGCTGGGTAAAGGAAGGCCCTTAGTCTATTAAGGGTTGGTTTAGATGAGTGAAGAGGCTCTTCTGAATCTATGCTCCAGTCTTATTTGAGAGTTCACTTGAGAATCTCAAACACAATAGTGGCACTGCTTGTAAGTTCAAACCTTTCACACACACAGAGAATAAGAATCACATTTATTTACTTTCACAGACTGAAAGTAAAATAACTCTCAAGAGAAGAAAAAGAGGCAGACTTGCAACCCTTTAATAGATTATTCCTGGGTAATCACAGGAGCAGATGAGATCAAACCCAGAAGACTGGTCCTCACAAAAGCAGAACTGTTGCATGGCAGAACCAACCGAGCCATTTCAATTCAAAATCCTAAACAAAGCTACTGTAATCCCAATAAAGATTCCAACTTTAACTTGGAGGTGAATACCCAGATGCCTAAAACCCAATAAAGATGCCCTTACAACCTAGATCAAAAAGTTTTCTACAGACCCCATTGCTACTTCTTATAAAAATATATGGACAAGAGAAATTAAAAAAAAAAAAAAAAAAGTTGCCAATTCATTTAAACTCCAAGTAATCGAACTCTTAATGCCAACAATACATGAACTTTAAAACATCTTATCCCAGTTCTTTTCAATCCCAGTGAAGTTGTAAATGTATTACTTGTGTATCCAAAAGCAATGCTAGACATCGAATCGAGGCAAATCATAATCTCTTTCCTGGTAATATAATGTTTTCCATCAACGGCTAAAATACAAATTGAACTCTAATTTCATCTATTATGAATGCTCCCTTTTTGTTAAAATAAATTTAAAAAGATACAAGTTGTAACCCATCTCTAGAATGTCAAAACTTCAAAGTGATGTCTAATCTATGTGTTGCCGATGGTATTGACTCGCTTGCAGGAAATGTATGTTTGTGGACGCTTGCTTGTAGAAGTTGGTTCTTTTTTGCCTCATTTATACCAACCAGCAAGGAAGTATCTCAACAGGAAACAGAAGCAGCATGCTAGAGCCTGTTGCATGTAGATAAGCATTCATCAAATGAGACGCTTACACAATTAACAGACGAAAAATGCATAATCATGCAGAACAGGATGTTTAGGCTACTGTCGCAAAACCATGATAGAGATGAAGGACAAAATATTGGATTGAGTTCTAGGAAAGAGACCCAAAAGAAACACATTAATCTGACTTTTTCTGAATATTAAGGATAAAAGTTTACATACCAAGACTCTTCCCAATCTACTTTTAATAAGGATCACAGCAACCTAATATCCAGGCCCTAGAAGAATCCTTCAACACATACTAAATCATACACAGACCTCAAAATACTTAAATCTCACGACTGGTCTCATGACTTCCAAAAAAGACCAAGACAAGCATTCTAAGGCACAATAGGGAGAAATCAACTAAAAATGCTGGTTTAAAGGCTCTATATAGGACACATATTGCAGTTATTCACATCTGCCTATTCAGACTCAGGATAACATGCCTTGGAATTTGCAGGTTATACGCACAACTAAAAATGAATAAATCACCTGGAAAACGAGAAGATAAACACAAAGTTTCTTCTCTGTCATCCTGCCAAATTGTCTTAGGAACAAGTTTACAAGCGTCCCATCATTTGTCCCAGTCAGCAGTCCAGTTTCAGGATCGAACCTGAAGAATAACAGATATGGAAAATATTTATAAAGATTGTTAACAGAAGATGGCTCCAGCAGTTCTGGCAGTTACAAAAAGCTACCTTGGGAGACGATGGCGCGGACATGGAATGATCCCAGCAAGCTGAAAAAGATAACAGCAGATAAGATGCCTCACATGTCATGAACAGTGAGTTAATCCTACCCATGCGTAATTGTTATATGCATAGAGGGGAGAGAGAGAAGAGAGAACTAGATTAAACCTGGGGCAGCGACAAGAGAAAGTTCAAGACTTGAGGGAGAAAGAAAATCAGGAGCGTTTCACTGAACCAGAAAATTCAAAAGGAGAAGAAAAACAAAGGTCAATAATCAGGCAGATAATAATGGAAAGAAAATATATTGGCAAAGGAACAACCTGATTCCACAAAGGTATTAATGTTATTGGTCTAATTGAAAGAATTTTACTTCTGCACTCTTACATATCTTATGTTTAACTAGAAATCATGATCTATGACGAGATCCACACTTTTCACACCAGTTGCAGCTCAGTTTATAGTCTGATGTTCACTTATAGGCTCTCTAATGTAAGATTCTAAGGGTGCTTGAGGGACCAATTATTTCTTACGAAATACTGGAAACAGCAGCTTTTAGTTAGATAATAAACAATAAAAAGAACTAGTTGTGGGGAATCAATTCAAACACATAGGTTCCAAATACAGCGCAATGAAAAACAAGGAAATTCCACCAGATTCTTCTACATATGCAAGAATGTAAGTTCCATGTATACAGAAAATTCTCTGAGTATGAGAATTGTCTATGGAGGAAGCCATAACTAAAGATGCAAAATTATGGTCCCACATGTGTTATCCATATTACAGTGAAATTGAAAGATAAGAGGAACACACCTAAAATGGCCAAGAATCCCAACTACAGCCATAGTCATCCCAGCAAAGTATGTGTAAGTATCTCCAACAAAAGCTGAAGAAGGATACCTAAATTAAGGCAGAAAAAAAAAAATTAAGGTTCAATACTTCCACAAGACCAAAGCCATGAGCATAAGAAACTTGGTAACTAAATACACGAAGAAGTATCACCAGTTGTAAGAGAACAATGCCAAGGAGGTTGCCAGTAAGGGTTGGGCAAGATATATAGAGAATGCGTGTGCCATCTTGTACTCAAAATCTACAGAAGCTCCAATTTGCATGATATTGTGTATTAAAATCTGCAGATCAGTAAGAGAGGAATGTCGAGGTATATTATGTTTCTTGTGTCTTTCAACAAAGATTCTTTCTTATCCAAAACATAAATTTTGCAACTGTATCATAAATCCTTATACTTACAGCAGATGCAATTACAACTGTCTGGCCAACTTCAAGACCATTCAATCCAGCATGAATATTAATTGAGTTTGTACAGAAAACCGCCAAAAGTCCCATATATAGTTTATACATCCATCCTTCACATCCAAGCAAAAAAATAGACCAATAAATTAAGTATGTGGTATTCATTTGTTCAAGTGTAACTGTGGCCAATACTAAAAATTAACAATTTTATTGCATATAACATAGTTATCTACCGACATCTTCAATTTATTACAACTATTTTAATTTATAACATATAGATACAGAATTTACATGTTTCCCAATGCCTTGCTTGTGGGTTTCATTCCAGTGACTAATATATTCATCTCAGCAAAAGATGAGTGCTAGTGTGTGTCATGTGTCAAGTGTCAAGTGTCAAGGAAAAGACTAGGAGACCACGCCCATCCTTTGACATGGCAAAACAAATTAATTACAGTCTGCTCAGATTAAGTAGCAACGTTTTAAAACCTTTTATCTCTTAAATCCATTGGTTGCCATACAATCTCACGTTTACTGGATATTCAGTTTGATATGAAATATAAGATGGACATGGCAACAAGAAATCCGGTCGATGCCAAGTTTATTATAATAAAGCTTAAATAATCCTAATTA
The DNA here is from genome assembly GCF_002994745.2 of Rosa chinensis. Taxonomy (NCBI): domain Eukaryota; kingdom Viridiplantae; phylum Streptophyta; class Magnoliopsida; order Rosales; family Rosaceae; genus Rosa; species Rosa chinensis. The sequence continues at coordinate 30,725,422 of NC_037090.1, forward strand.
ACGGTGTTAGTATAACTATAGATGTGACTACAAGTTATCTGATTCCTTGGGCTTCACTATGGCGAACCTAATATGTCCAAACACAAATTAATTAACACCTCATATATAACCACCTTCAGGTGCAATATTTTTTGTCAGACAATTTGTGTTTATGATACTTCATGAGTCTCAATGTCACATCTTTACATCCTTAAGTGCAAAAATAAATAAATAACATAACTGAAATGTCTTTTATCATTTCAGAGAGAGGGAGGGAAGGAGGGGAGAGAGAGACAGAGAGAGAGTACATTATTACAATAATGAGTTTATTATTTACTAAATAATTATACCAACATGTTAGGATGAGCATACCTAGATCCCAGACCTCTAGCCCAACATATGGAACAAGAGGCTTCGGTATGATAATAGTTGTATGTCCAGCATAAGCCATCAGCAGAGGTAAAGCTGCAATTGATGGCAGTATTAATTTCCTGCTCTTCACAAATACAAGAAAGCATACAGGAATGAATATTAGTTTGGAGAGCCATCTACGATTTCACATATATAAAGCATAAAGGAAACCAAATTTGTATTTATAATCTAGAATAATGACCGGATACTCACACTCTCCACGGTACATCAAGAACATCATCTACAAATCCCAGCAATACCATAAAGCATATGGAGGCTAATGCTGCATTGTACTCAACAAGCCACTGCATGATTGAAATATATGACAGTGAGGTCTTCCACGAAAAAGACAAATATCCACAACTTACTGACATGAAATTAGAAACACGAAGCCATGATAGGTGATCTAAAAGGAATATAATCCATCAAGTCAAAGAGTTGTTCACCATGTTAGTTCTCTCATTACAGTTCTTGACTCATTCTAACTCTAAATTTAAGAGTATTTGTACCCCGAGTCTATCCTTTATTCATTTTCTACTCCACCATCTCAGCATTCACATTCCAGTAATCCTCATCACATGGGCATCATCTTCACCATTTGACAGTGTAACACAAAGCAAGGGTCATGTGACTATCCTACAAAAAATGCCTAATGAAGCATTACCTTACAAACACCAGTTTTGCACGACCATAGCCTCTAATTCAATCCATTACTCTAACACAGCCACATGATCATCAAACAGGGCCAGCTCTTCCCTAGGACCATCGCCTAAATGACCTCCAACCCCAAAATATGAAACCCCTATCTATTATTATTAATAGAGGCTACCTTTCCAATTTCTCTCCATTTATCTCTAACATCCTAGACAACCTCCATGAATACTTCTGTAAAACAATATTTTGAGCTGTTTCAATTACTTTTCTCTCCTATGTCATCACAATATTTTCTTTTAGACTTTCTCCTTGGAGAAGCCACTCAGGCATCACCAAAAGCTACATGTTTCATCTCATAGCAAGAGTTCCAAATATCAAGGGAAAATGATACATGAAAGAACATACTTACATTTGAATCTGCAGTGAAGTTGAAATACTGAAATAATATCGAAAAGACCAAGAAGACAATTCCAACAACAATGCCCAACGACTCTGGCCTGCGAAACAAAAGCACTAAAATTAGGTGGGAAGTACAAAACATTGTGCGAATACAAAATCACCGTGTAACTCCGTGTCGCAAATCAGTAGAAAAGACAAGTAACAGCAATAGAAATCAGTCTTTGTTACTAAAATCAATTCTCAAATACAATAGTTATCAATCACTGTGCTTTATTTGTCGAAAATACTGAATTCCATATTCACAATGCATCATTCTGCTCCTAGACATTGAGAAAATATTTGCACTGGATTAAAAAGAACAAGTCTAGAATGAAAGACTAAATCTTTGAGATTTTGTAAATCATATCCATGACCAAACACTTAACTAAGGACATGAAAAGCAATTCAGCAAGTTAAAGAAAGACTCACACTTTAATAGTACCCTGAGGAGTACCCTTTTTGTTAATATCGTAGCCAAACAGATTGCGCCTGAGAACGTATCTAGAAGCCACAGGGATCATCTTAACGGTGACGAAGAACGCCGCGAGGCTGAGGGCGGCATTGATCAGAATCGAATTTCTGAGCTCCTGCTCAATCTTGTAATGGTACAAGACCAGGTAAAAGTAGGGGACGGAGAACAACGCCGTCAGCTTCAGAATCACACCAGACTTGGGTGCTGAGATTGGCGCTTCTGCTGCTGCTTCTTGGGTTTTGGGTGGCTCGCGATCGCTTGGTTTGGTTTGAGTCGAGGAGGACGAGTTTGTTGAAGCTCGCTTCCGAGCTGCCATGGCTCTCTGTTAACTCTGATCCGAGTTAGATTAGTCTCTTGTCTATTGTTTCTTTTGCTTCAAACTTAAGCGTTTTGACCCCAGAGAAATCTCTGGTGTCCACTTTCTCGTCATGCCGACCAATCCCTTGTGGCCAACTCATCACAGTAAGAAACTATTTATTTACTTTTGGTGGTGACAGTATAATTCTAGACTACCACTAACATTCAGGTTAATTGGTCTATATGAAATTGAAAAGTGTTCTTTTAAGTGATCCCTTAAGATATATATTTTTTGAGTAGCGCTAGAGACCTCAAAAAATAATATCAAATATGAATCCCAAATGACGTGGCAGCTGTCACATAATCTCTTTTAACTTAGTAACTTTCAATGTGTAAATAAAAATTAATTTATTTGAGGAACTAATATACTTTTTGAATTAAAATCCTAATATTAGCAAAACAGAAGAGGAAATAAACTCTGCACACAAACAATCAAATTCCAACAATCCCAGTACTGATAACACCGATTCTTAAAATCACAAGTTATTGTCATCAATTTTTTAATGCAAACTCCTCAATTTGGATTCCATTTAATAGAAAGTGATAGCACCAAAAATTTCACTTGATCTAATTTAAGAAATCATCTAAGCTTTTTAATATTTTGAATGGCAACATGCACAATTGTAAAGGAGACAACTCCACTTCAAGTGAAGATTCTTGATCAAAACACTGTTTGTATAATCTTAAGAAACAGTTATTGGAGTTGGTCGGTTGCTAGCACGTTGGGGGATTTGGCAAGAAGCTTCGTGGTCGTTAGGGTTTTGAAAGCAAACTTATACATAGATATTAATATAATTCCATTTTTTTAGGCAAAATAGCCAAATTACCCCATCACTTTTCTCATGACTGCCGATTTACCCCCTGACATTTCAATTTTGATTATTTACACCCTCACTTTTTTAAATGTAGTCAATTTACACCCTATAGTCAAATTTTAGACTTTCCATCTAATTTCTCCGTTAACTTAGTTAGCACGTGAGGGGTCTTTTTGTCTCTACAATTGTCACCTAAAAAAAAAAAAAATGTTGCTATTTGTACAGAACAAAAATCTTAGTACACCCCGGCCAACTATAAATTTTTTGCCTCTAATGTTCTAATATTACCCTCATATATTAATAAATCAAGAAAAAAATACAAAATTACTTTGTTAAAAAATAAAAAATAAATACTGTTATTCGTCTCCCACAACTGTTTTTTTTGTCTTTCCCTCATCCACTCATCTTCTTCTCTGTCTATCTCTCAGCATGACCTCTTCCTCTATGTTCCTTTTATCGAGATCAATATAACACAATCCCAACTTGGATCAATCAAGATGACCTTCACATGCTTGCTGTAATTTTAATTTTCATATTCCATACATATAAATATTTTGGTTTGTTCGATGGCTCCTCAATCTTATACACAATACAAACCCCTCTAACTGGAAACAAGGAAGATCAAATTCTGATATGAATGTTTGAAATATTAATCCAATCTGGCCTTCAAAGAAAAAGAAAACCAGAAACCTAAATTATCAAAGATGGTTTCTCCTTCAGTGATATGATCATCCAATCATTTGATGTGACTAACAAATATTAATTAAGCGATTAGTTGCAATCTAACAACCAACCTTGAAATAAAAGGAGTGAAGAAGAAGAAGAAGAAGAGATGGACAAGGAAGAAGCGACAAAGGGCAATTTTTTTTTTCCTTCTTTTAACGAAGAACAGTTTTGTATTTTTTTTAATTTTATTTCTTTAACAATGTGTTGGTTTGGTTTTTTTTTTTTTTTTTGTGATAGTTGAAAAGACGAAAAAGCCCCTCACATGCTAACCAAGTTAACGAAAAATTGCATGGAAAGTCCAAAAAATAACGATAGGGTATAAATTGGCAACAATTAGAAAAGTAAGGGTGTAGATAATAAAAATTAAAACGTCAGGGGGTAAATCGGCAGCAATGGGAAAAGTCAGGGGGTAATTTGGCTATTTTGCCGACAAACAAGAAGTTAGTGGTAGTACCCACAAGTGGTACGTACATATAGTCCTACTCATTGTACATTCAAATATGTAGATCTAGCGGATATCCTCCTTCGGTACTACTCCAGAGACGCTAAAGAGACATAGATGCACATCGGTGCTTAGCTTCCTAATACAAGGAATTTATTGTAACACACCAAGGAAGGTCGTACGTGGATTGAAAATACTAGTTTGATTGCAGAGGTTTTGTCCAAATTGGAGAAAATAACCCTAAAGTTTTCGCTCTCTAGCTAAAAAATGGAATGCAATGGAGGAAGTTTTGGTTGTAGCTACTGTTTAATAACTTAACACTTCTTTTTTTTCTCTTAAGAAAAATATAATTTTACAAAAACATATACCAGGTGGAAATTATAGGGTGATGATATGACAAGTGCCATGTTATTTGGGATCTTATTTTGGTATAAATTTTTGGGATCTCTAGCATTTTTCATATTTTTTTTGGCATACTACCATATGTTTTACATCAATATCAATTTACTACCCTAGTTCTTATTTTAACTAATTTGTTATCTTAGGTTTTTAAAATTAGTCAGTTTGATATAGGCCTCATCAAAAACCCCGCGGATCAAGTGGGCCGATGGAGGCCCGCCGGCCCCGAGGGCTAAAAGCCCGGTCCGGCCCGTTAAAAAGTCTGTAAAGGCCCGCCTCGGTGGGTAGTGGGCCGGCCCGCCAAAAGCCCCCAAAAACCCGGCCCGGCACGTAAAAGCCCGTAAAATAATTTATTTATATATATATATATAGATATTTGTGTGTGTGTTTATAAATATATATATATATATATACAGACACACACATATAAATTTATATTTGTGTGTGTGTGTGTGTTTATATATATGTGTGTGTGTGTGTGTGTGTGTTTATATATATATATATATATATATATATAGATATAGATATAGATATAGATATATATATAGAGAGATATATATGTATCTATATATGTGTGTGTGTGTGTGTTTATATATATATATATATATATATATATATATCAATATATGTGTGTATGTGTGTGGAAGTTCTTATACTTCTATATAGAATATGTGCATTAGTGCATATATATATTCTACATATCGGTTGACCAATTCGATTGGATTCTAAAATATGGTGAAATTGGCTAAATTTTTTACCACACTCATAATTTATTGTAATAAACTCATCCAACGGTCGGTTTTTCCATTTTCTTTGAATTGATAGGGGTTGCTCTTTGGAGTGTATGATATATAAATATAAGTTTATAAGAGTAACTAAGTTTGACCTAGTGGATCGAATTCGAAATGAGAACCAAATTGGCTGAATTTTCTACAACCACCATAAAACATTACAATCTCTCCATCGAGCGGTTGGTTTCTCCGAATTCATTTTTCACTTCATGGTTGCTTTAGAATGAACCTCAACTATTTAAATGTAATGTATAAGTCATACAACTTTAGGAAGAAAATTGGTATAGGCCAATGTGTTTGTAATTAAAATTAATTTTTTTTTATCTCATGTCCACACACATCCATCGATGGAATATTTACAAATGTGATGTGAAAAAATAAACACGTTTCGCGGTCGTCATGCCATCGGTCAACCAAGAAAACATACAAGTGACAACGGTTGACCAATTCGATCGGATTCGAAAATATGGTGAAATTGGCTAAATTTTTTACCACATTCATAATTTATTGTAATAATGTCATCCAACGGTCCATTTTTCCATTTTCTTTGAATTGATAGGGGTTGCTCTTTGGAGTGTATGATATATAGATATAGATTTATAAGAGTAACTAAATTTGACCTAATTGATCGAATTCGAAACGAGAATCAAATTAGCTGAATTTTTTACAATCACCATAAAACATTACAATCTCTCAATTGAGCGGTTGATTTCTCTAAATTCATTTTCCACTTCATGGTTGCTTTAAAATGAACCTCAACAATTTAAATGCAATATACAATTCATACAACTTTAGGAGGCAAATTAATATAGGCCAACATTTTTGTAATTAAAATTGAAATTTTTATCTTATGTCCACGCACATCCATCGATGAAATATTTACAGACGTGATGTGAAAAAATAAGCACGTTTTGCCGTCGACATGTCATCGGTCAACCAAGAAAACATACAAGTGTCAAGTGACAACGGTTGACCAATTCGATCGGATTCGAAAATATAGTGAAATTGGCTAAATTTTTTACCACACTCATAATTTATTGTAATAATCTCATCCAATGGTCCATTTTTCCATTTTCTTTGAATTGATAGGGGTTGCTCTTTGGAGTGTATGATATATAGATATAGGTTTATAAGAGTAACTAAATTTGACCTAATTGATCGAATTCGAAACGAGAATCAAATTAGCTGAATTTTTTACAATCACCATAAAACATTACAATCTTTCAATCGAGCGGTTGATTTCTCTAAATTCATTTTCCACCTCATGGTTGCTTTAGAATGAACCTCAACAATTTAAATGCAATATACAAGTCATACGACTTTAGGAGGTAAATTGATATATGCCAACATCTTTGCAATTAAAATTGAAATTTTTATCTTATGTCCATGCACATCCATCGATGGAATATTTACAGACATGATGTGAAAAAATAAGCAAGTTTTGTGGTCGTCATGCCATCGGTCAACCAAGAAAACATACAAGTAACGACGGTTGACCAATTCGATCGGATTCAAAAATATGGTGAAATTGGCTAATTTTTTTACCACACTCATAATTTATTATAATAATCTCATCCAACGGTCAGTTTTTCCATTTTATTTAAGTTGATAGAGGTTTCTCTTTGGAGTTTATGATATATAAATATAAGTTTATAAAAAATATTATCTTTAAAGATTTATTTGTAAATAAAGCCCGCAAGGCTTAGCCAGGCCCTGCCCGAAAAAGCCCGCGAGGCCCACATTAAATGGATGGGCTTGGATTCTTCAATTTACAATAAAGCCCATATTCGGTAGTTAATTTACTTAATTGTAATATTGTTCTATTAACCATTCTTAATTGTTATATTGTTATGTTACTGATATCTGTTTTCTATATGCTGCATGAAAATCATATCCTTCCCCAAGTAATATTGTGAAGGAAAATGCTTGATCCCAAAAAATTATACCAAAACTCATTACCAAATGATGTGGCACCTGCTATATCATCAATTTTGGTTCTAAGATGGTGATCATATGGAAATAATACAATTTTATGCTTCTCCTTAAAAAAAAAAAAACTATAAAAAAAAAAACAAGATAAGATTAAACCTAGACCATTAATTATCTTCTTCCTTATACATTTGAGCATCCACTCATGCTTCGCTGTTCTTGCATCCACTCTTGCTTCACCCTTCCTAACCGAAGCATGAAAAAGTGCTAGAACTTTTGCCTTTGTTGTCAGATGAATTAATGAATTAATTAAAAGCCATCCAAACTTACCAAAGTTCATTTCTCCTTCTTTTACTCCCTCTCTTTTCATGATTTCCTCGAGACATTTGAACTGTAAAAATTTGAATTAAAGAATCAATTAGAGATTGGGCTATATTCAGTGCCAACAATTGGGGATCGTGTTATGTCTGCAGTTAATTGTGACTTATTGGCTATTGGCCTGACCATATTTGTTGATAGAAGATCCTTATTGCTTTGTCATCTAGAGTCTGGGGTACCCAAGGAGTGTTGATTAATAGGCCCCAATAGTCTTATTGGAAGAAAAAGGTCCTCCAAAAATATCATGCAAGACAGGTGAATAAGGTGAGTGAAATGAGTGAAACATTGAAAATGGAGAAAAAAGCCTCACCCAACCAACTAGATCTACGCCTGATGGTAGATGATCTCCTCTTGATGAGGATGGCGGCCATATATGGGACTTTGCAATGGTTTTAGGTTTTCTTGATTTTTAATTTTTTGATAAAGAAAAAATTAGTAGAGAAAGTCTATGTTAGCAATTTCTTTGATGAGTTGGCACCTGCCACATCATTCGGTATATGAATTTGGTATAAATATTTGGTGTCTCTAGCACTACTCTATTGTGAAAGATTCAAAAAATGATTTTTGTTTTTTGTTTTTTAACAATTTTTGGAATGGAAGCTGAATTTGCTTTTAATTATCCCAAAAAACCACTTTCATTTTTTGGACCCATTTTTAAAGAACTCAAAAAAAATGAAAAAGAAATGCTTTCTAATTCAAAATTTTTAAAGAAAATACTAAATTATTTCTGAATGTTTCAAAGTAATATTCTTCTGTTGCGAGTCGAGCAGAGCACGCCCTAGGGTTTCTGAGCAGAGGGTGGCGGCAGCGTGGTTGTCTTCACCGGTGAGCCTGCGTAGTTAGTCGTGCATGGCAGATCTCAGGGTCTGTTTGGTGGTGGTAGAGGTTTTCGAAAGGATCCGATTGTTCTAGGATCTTGGTGGCCGGGCCTTGGTGCTATGAATCGAGGCAGATCAGTCGTAGGTTCGTCGGACTGGTACAGTCGTGCCTGGGGTTTAGGTGAAGGGCTAATACGGCTGTGTTGGAAGATTGCTGGCAGGTTAGCAGATTAGATTCTCATCTAGTCTGGGTGCAGTCAAGGTCGAGGCGATCGACAATCAGAGTTGAAGGTCTACTGATCTGTAGGCACTGGTGTGGTAGTGCAGTGCTGCTTCTGAGGATGGCTGCCTGGGGTGGACGACCCCCAAACAGGGCGGAGACGGCAGCGGTGACAGGCTGGCGGCGACATGATGCTCAGGCCAACATCCTTGCTTGGGTTTGGGCCTCTGGGCCTGAGCCCAGATCAAATGGGCCTGACCTCTCTTGGGCCTATTTCGATAGGTTTGAGAAGTGGGCTTAGGTCATTGGGCCGCTCCAGCTTGGGCTGGTTGAGTCTGCTACGGTTGCTTTGGACAAGAAGAGCAAGACCAACCTGTTGCTGAGGTTGTTGGCTCCTGAAGAGGGCAAGGATGGTGCTGGCTCCAACCCTAAGGGGGAGGAGCTAGTATTTTCCTAAATCTCTGCTATTAGACATCTGGTTACAAGCCTTGTAGAGTTATAGTAATCTCTATGTGTTGTTCTAAGATGTTTCTAGTTGTTATTTGTACCACAATGGCGTGCTGGCAAATTAGACTAGATGAATGATTTTGCCTTAGAATAGCGAGGTTGTTCTTGCTCGTTGTAGGCTTGCTTTCCGGCGAGCGTCCCTTTAGACTCTAATGAGTTTAGTATTGGCTTAGATAGGTTCTCTGGAGTTTCACCGGATTCTTATGTAAGTGCATGTCAGAGCCTATATTCATGGCTTTGATATCTAATAAAATCAAATCCTTTCAGAAAAAAAATTCTTCTGTTGCTAATATCTTTTATGACCTACATAGAAACAGAAGCAAAGACAGTTTAATATCTTGCCCCAAGTCATACTAGGATTTAAATTTCCCACATTAAGAATATCTCTAACAAATGAGATTGAGAACGTTTTACCAGTGATAATGTTAACTTTTGCTGAGGTAGAAAACATTGTTTCAAATTGCAATGATTGATACCAGCATTATATGCGACGTATTAAGTATTAATCTCTTCACATTTGGCTAAGTTACTCTCTTATTATCATTTCTCACTTAGTTTAGTGTTTTTAGGTACATTTGAGCTTACAACGCAGGAAATGGGCTAAGAAGAGCTAGAATTGAAAGAAATGAAGGTAAGGAGGAAATGAGGTGCCGAAATGAATCAGAAATGGGAAATTAAGCTTTCACAATCTACTAGGAAAGGGAATCCCAGTTGAAGTAGAAATCCTGAGTCAACTATGAGTCAAGCTCAGAGAAATGACAGAGATGACAGGAGCAGAATCCTAGTTGGATAAGAAAACCTAATCCTGCCAGGAAAATGAAACATAATGTGACTAGGAGTCCCTGTTGAACAAGGAGAGCTCGAGAAAGTTCCAGAAGGTTCATGAATATTTTGACAAAAGAGTACTTATTAGACTAGGAAACATGTTGGCATAAGGAGTCTTAATGATACTATGATACCTGGGAAAGCTAGAAGATCCCGTGGGCTTGAAGATAACTCAAGAATGATCATGAATGTTTTAGAAGACTTTGAGAATTTCAGCAAAGGAAGAGACCTACTCCATATAGGTTTCTTTGACGTCAATCAAGGAGTCCTAATCCAATTCAGAAGATCATCTAGAAGATTCACGGTATCTTTTTTCAAATTTTTATTTTTATTTTTATTTTTGAAGTTTCTAATAGAAAAGGATTTTTTTTTTTAAGAAAAAATTGAAAAAAAAATATTTGTCATTTTTTCTTCAAAAAATAAAAATTTCTAGTTAGAAATGCATTTTTTAGTGCTTAGATAAATATACACTTAATTTTAATGGCTTCTAATAGTAGAACTAACGACAGTGAGTTAAGCGAAAACAGATGTAAAAGTGAGTGAGTTAAGTGATATTGTTGAAAATATAGTGAGTTAAGTACTGAATGGGTCATAACTCACTGACCATTTGTGATATTTTTTGTCATGAAGTTTCTTGATACAAGCTTGGATTTGATGGAATTGTAAAGTCTAGTTTGCTACTTGGTATAATCATGTTTTCACAAATCTATGAGTACAAATACAACTATAAACAATAATTATAGGTGTTAATTCTTTTTGAGTAAAACCAGTTTTGATTTGTTTATGTATGTTGACGAACAGTCTCTTTCTCTCTTGCTGTAGCTTTTGTCTTTATAGGTCTTAGTTTCATTTCAAAAGAAAGTTCTTTTGCAATAGATTTTAGTCTTTGTTTGAAGGGTGTTCTCCTTTATCTAATGCTTCTCTGATTTATATTGTTTGAGGGGTGCAAGCAATGGTGTGAAACTGTGAATGAGAGTATTGGAACTTGTACAGAGGGTAGTACATGCAAATTTGCTTAATTTAGTTTTTTTTTTTTTTTTGGTTACAAAAAGTTTAGGTGAGTGCTTGGTTACGCTACACCACCATCGCCAGGGCAAGCCTACAACCTCAACCCTAAAGGGCTTACGTGTGACACGTACCTGTCTCACAGCCCACAGGTATGGATTTCCGCAGGGGACTTACAGATTGCGAACCAATGAGGCCTGCTGGCAGCGGGGATCAAACTCGGGTGGGGGTTCCAACACGAGGCCACCCATGCCAACTTAGCCAAACCTCGTTGGCCTTAATTTAGTTACTTTATACTCTTGAATTTCATTATATTGCATGCTTATTTTATTATTGAGTTTCTCTTTTATTTTGTATATATACACTTCAACTTACTACGTTCTCCCGACTAATTTTTTTTTTTAGTTAAGAAGTTTAAGCTCACCCAAGATTTGAATTCTAGATCAGCCACTAGTTACATGCACGTTTACTTATTTGGAATGGAAATAATCATGAATCGGAGACAACTAGAATGAGAGAAGAAAGGAATCGATATTGATTCCGGAGAAGTTGATTCCTAAACCCATCTCCCCCCTTCGTAATCAAATTCCAGAGTATTCAGGAATCGATTCCTTATAAGGAGGTGAGACCTACATTCATTCCGATTCTTTCATGTGTTAGTAAACGCTTGAATACTTTTACTCGGAATCATTTCAATTCCTTTATGTGTTAGTAAACACAAGAATAAATTTACCCCGTAATCATTCTCTCTCATTCCCAGTAAGCAAACATGCCCTGAGGTAAGGGTCGTCAACGGGCCGGGCCGGGCCATGGCGGGCTTGGGCCTGGCCTGGCCGGGCAGAGCTTTATTAAAAATCAAAGGATCCAAGCCAGTCCATATAAAGCGGGCCTTGCGGGCTTTTTTGGGCCGGGCCTTGCGGGCTTTATTTATAAATAAATATTTAAAGACACAAGTTTTTTTTTTTTTTTTTTAATCAAGCTTTGGAAATTCGATGGATAATGATTAAATACAACCGAAGATAACAGATCTATATAACTATATTGTACCAAAAAAATCTATATTTATATATAGATACTAATTTATTGATAAATAAATTTTTAAAGACACTAATTTTTTATAAATCTATATTTATACATCATACACTCCAAAGAGCTACATATAGCAATTCAAAGAAAATGAGAAACCGACCGTTGGATGAGTTTATTACAATAAATTATGAGTGTGGTAAAAAATTTAGCCAATTTCACCATATTTTCGAATCCGATCGGATTGGTCAACCGTAGTCACTTATATGTTTTATTGGTTGACCGATGGCGTGGTAACCGCGAAATGTGCTTATTTTTTCACATCACGTTTGTATATATTCCATCGATGGATGTGCGTGGACATAAGATAAAAAAAATTAATTTTAATTACAAACACATTGGACTATACCAATTTTATTCCTAAAGTTATATGACTTATACATTGCATTTAAATTGTTTAGGTTCATTCTAAAGCAACCATGAAGTGGAAAATGAATTCGGAGAAACCAACCGCTTGATGGAGAGATTGTAATGTTTTATGGTGGTTGTAGAAAATCCAGCCAATTTGGTTCTTGTTTCGAATTCGATCAACTAGGTCAAACGTAGTTACTCTTATAAACCTATATTTATATTTCATACACTCCAAAGGGCAACCCCTATCAATTCAAAGAAAATGGAAAAACCGACCGTTGGATGAGTTTATTACAATAAATTATGAGTGTGGTAAAAAATTTATCCAATTTCTCCATATTTTCAAATCCGATCGGATTGGTCAACCGTAGTCACTTATATATTTTATTGGTTGACCGATGCCGTGACAACCGCGAAACGTGCTTATTTTTTCACATCACGTTTGTATATATTCCATCAATGGATGTGCGTGGACATAAGATAAAAAAAATTAATTTTAATTACAAACACATTGTTGGACTATACTAATTTTATTCCTAAAGTTGTATGACTTATACATTGCATTTAAATTGTTTAGGTTCATTCTAAAGCAACCATGAAGTAGAAAATGAATTCGGAGAAACCAACCGCTCGATGGAGAGATTGTAATGTTTTATGGTGGTTGTAGAAAATCCAGCCAATTTGGTTCTCGTTTCGAATTCGATCAACTAGATCAAACGTAGTTACTCTTATAAACCTATATTTATATATCATACACTCCAAAGAGCAACCCCTATCAATTTAAAGAAAATGGAAAAACCGACCGTTGGATGAGTTTATTACAATAAATTATGAGTGTGGTAAAAAATTTAGCCAATTTCACAATATTTTCGAATCCGATCGGATTGGTCAACCGTAGTCACTTATATGTTTTATTGGTTGACCGATGCCGTGACAACCGCGAAACGTGCTTATTTTTTCACATCACGTTTGTATATATTCCATCAATGGATGTGCGTGGACATAAGATAAAAAAAAATTAATTTTAATTACAAACACATTGGTCTATACCAATTTTATTCCTATAATTGTATGACTTATACATTGCATTTAAATTGTTTAGGTTCATTTTAAAGCAACCATGAAGTAGAAAATGAATTCGGAGAAATCAACCGCTCGATGGAGATATTGTAATGTTTTATGGTGGTTGTAGAAAATCCAGCCAATTTGGTTCTCGTTTCGAATTCGATCAACTAGGTCAAACGCAGTTACATTTCACCATATTTTCGAATCCAATCGGATTGGTGAACCGATATGTAGAATATATATATGCACATTAGCACATATTTTATATAGAAGTATAAGAAGTTCCACACACACACACACATATATTGATATATATATATATATATATATATATATATATATATATAAACACACACGCGCGCGCGCACACACACACACACACATATATCTATATATATATATATATTTATTATGCGGTAATGCATATATATCTTTTCTATTTATATACATTTGGAAGCTTTACATAGAGAAGTTTTAAGGGATTTTGCCCATTTACCCCATTTCTAGGGATTTTTTTCCCACTTACCCCATTAAGTTTTTTTAATTCTCTCTTACCCAATACACTCTAAGGGAGTATTCCCTAATACCTTTTTTTTTGTTTTAAATTTTTTTTTAATACCATTTTACCCTTACCCCCTTGTTACTTAGAGAGAGAGAGAGAGAAAATAGAAGAGAGAGAAACCATGGGAGACTTCACCGGAGCCCGTCACCGGCCGCCGGAATCAGGTCACCGGCCGCCGGATTCCGGTCACCGGCCGCCGGATTCCGGTCACCGGCCGCCGGATTCCGGCCAACTTTCGCCGGAATCCGACGACCGGTCGCCGGATTCCGGTCACCTACTGCCGCCCACCGGGATTTGCTAAAAATCTCACCGGAAAGTTTTTTTGCCCCCAATAGACATCTATTGCCCCCTAGTAGATGGGCAATAAACCTCTATTGCCCCCCAATAGACGTCTATTGCCCCCTAATAGACGACTATCAGCCATGTATTGCCCCCCAATAGACGACTATCAACCATGTATTGCCCCCCAATAGAAGCCTATTGCCCCCCAATAGGACTTTCAGTTGCCAAAATGGGAACTAATCTCCCTAAATTTAGACAAATAAAACTTTGATTACAGAAAAAAAAAACAAGGAGATTACATCAATTCAAAACGTCTATTGCCCCCCAATAGCCGTCTATTGCCCCCCAATAGAACTTTCGATAGCCAAAATGAGAACTAATCTTCCTAAAATTAGATAAATAAAACTTTGATTAAGCAAAAAAACGAGTAGATTACATTAATTCAAATGTCTATTGCTCCCCAATAGACGTCTATTGGGGAGCAATAGAATATTATTTTTCCTGTTTTCTTTCCTTTCGGGCCTTCTATTGCAAAATAGAAGTAGCACCATTTTGATTTGCCCCCAATACAACTTTTTTTTCTTTTTTTTTTCCTTTCCTTCTCGGATTTCTTCCCACAGTTTACAAAAAAAAAAAAAAAGATTTGGGCACCCAGAGAATGCTCTGGGCACCTAAGACCAGAGCACCCTCAGGCGACAAACCTGCCGGCGTCGGACTTGGTGGGCTACTGCTCGATGAGAACATCGCTGACGACTCTGAAGGAGTTTCAGACGAAGGAATGCTCGAGGAAGATGCTTTGGGCACCCAATCATCTTTGGCTGTCGAAGGCGAAACCATCTGAAACCGGAATCGGAATCTTCCGGTGAGAGATGTTGTGCTTCTGCCCATGTTTCGAAGACAACCACTAGTCCACCACCGGACTTCTGACGACGTGGACCGGTCATGCTCATCTCCTCGACCTAAATCCTGTTTCGACGCCGAGCCGGAGTTAGAGATCAGAGAGAGAGAAAGACTGGAGGTGGAGATCGGGGAAAGAGACAGAAGAGAGAGAGAGATCTGAGGCAGAGATCGGGGAAGAGAGACAGAAGAACGACGTCGTTGACAGAGGAAGAGTGTCGAACTCAGAGAGAGAGAGCACCGAACTCCAGCTTGAACTCCGGACCCGACCCGGACTCAGACTCGAACTCCGGCTGCTGCTCTAGCATTAATCCAGTTCCTCTCCGACTCGGAAGCAAACGCCACAACCGGAGCTTCTTCGTCGTATGCAATCGACGTCGTCTTCCGCCCATGAAGGATCCGGTGAGTGGTGGATCTCTCTCCGATTCCTCGTCGTGCCGGACTTGATAACGACAGCCTGCAGCGCCATCGATGATCGAGTACTCACCGGAGCCTCCGTCGTGGAGCTCGCCGGGCTCGGACGCGTCAGGTTCGGAATTCGAGGGAAGAGAGAGAGAGAGAGAGAGAGAGAGAGAGAGAGAGAGAGAGAGAGAGAGAGAGAGAGAGAGAGAGAGAGAGAGAGAGAGAGAGAGAGAGAGAGAATGAAACAGTTTTAGGAGAGCTGTGCTCATCGTGGAGACAGAGAGGAGAGGTAGTGCTGCCATTGTGTAATTTTTTAATTTTTAGTGGGTAAAATCGTCTTTTTAATCTGTTTTTGGGTTAGTGAGAACAATTTTTTGTTGGTGGTGTAAGTGGGCTAAAATTAGCCTATTTTGGGGCTGTTGGTCAAGGACCCAAGTTTTAAATACACACCCCTAATTACTTAATACACACTCCTTACTCAATACACCAACCATTTAATTTCTCATTCTAATATTTTACTAAATACACAACCTAAATTACCTAAAATATCCTTAACCTAAAAAACCATGAAATACACTATTATTTAACTACATTAAGGCTACTATTTAATTTGATTAGTATATATTAACATATTAGTATTTTATAATTGACCATATTAATTACTTGTGTTAGTTATTGAGAAATCCATAAGGAATTATTATTGTTCCCTTCAAATAGATGCTTAGAAATAGGTTTTGTATTATTTAAGTTCTCATCCACCAAACACCATATTGATTAAGTATAAAATTTTGAGTCGAACATTCAACCAAGACTGTATCAGTGTTTCTCCACAATGGCGGAACTACGAAATTGTCATTGGATGGTCAAACAAATTAACAATTACAAAATTTTATACCTGTGATTTTTTTATATTAGATTATAAATTGACTAATCATAACTTTTAGAAAAGAAAAAAAAAACTAAAAGTGGGAGTAAAGAAATTTGTTTTAAAAACATTTAATGCCATTGATTTTGTAAATGATATGGTTTCTCACCCCATTTAATTACAATTTATTTAAGGAAAATTTAAATTAGATAGTTTCTAACTTTATTCTTGTTTATAATTATAGAATCATATAAGGAATATATGATTATTATTATTATTTTTCTTCTAATATATAGATGTCTATTTTGGTCATTTAATCTACCTATAAAATCTTATTTGAAATATAAAATAATAGGGATGTGTATTAAGTAGTTTGGGGTGTGTATTTAAAATTTCTCCTTTACATATTGCAAAAAAGAATAGCAAGCTCAAGGAGAAGAAGATAGTAACAGAAGGCCCAACTAGCCATTTTTTCTCACTGATTCTACAACCTTCCATATATATGTTTATAAACACACACCGACACACACACACACACACACACACACACACACACACACACACACACACATATAAACACACACACAAATATATATATATATATATATATATATATATATATATATATATAACACACACACACACATTGTCACGCCCCTGATTTTACACACATGAAAATCGATATATATAATCTCATAATTATACATGCGTGAACGTTCAGTCATCAATACAAAATACCTGGAATCTTTTTCCCTTAACTTACACACATATTGATGCCCTGAACCCTCAAAGTTATTATACCCCCGCTCCATAGAGTTATATATTACACAAGCTTACGAATTAAATTGTCAACAACAAGATAAAACGTAAATGCTCCTCAGAGCTCACTACAACGGAAGTCCAAATAACTGTAAAGTCACAAAATTTGCTTCCTACCGTTTAGCTGTAAGTATGCAACCCTAACTTCACCCACGATTTTCCTGACCTGCAGGATTAACCCCTACACCGTTTGAATGGTGCACCGGGTTGCCACACAACAAACCCGGTAAGCTTTTGCAAGCCCGTATGAGTAACTCAAACCACACACAACTCACACCAATCACGAGAATAACTCACACAAATCACGTTTAAATCAATAAACAAAGCACGAGATAAACTCACTCAAATCACGTTTAAATCAATAAACAAAGCACGAGATAAACTCACTCAAATCACGAGATAAACTCACACGTTTAAATGAATAAACAAACGCGTTTCAATCAAGAAACAAAGCACGAGATAAACTCACTCAAATCACGTTTAAATCAATAAACAAGCACGGGATAAACTCACTCAAATCACGTTTAAATCAATAAACAAAGCACGAGATAAACTCACTCAAATCACGAGATAAACTCACACGTTTAAATGAATAAACAAACGCGTTTCAATCAAGAAACAAAGCACGAGATAAACTCACTCAAATCACGTTTAAATCAATAAACAAGCACGGCGGACAGACTAGAGCTCTAACTGATCGTATTCACTAACCCGGCCAAAGGCGTGAAGTCCCGATTTTTCCACCCACGATCCTCAACTCGTAAGTTTTTGGACCCGCGGTATAAATACCAAAACATTAAAGGAGTCACAGTGGACCCAAAATGTTACACGAATCTAAAATGAAAGATTCCCCGTAATTGATCCCTATTAATTACTCCCGGTAAAAACCCATATTTAAATAAATCACCCGCGAACTAAAATGTTCCTCAAATACACGAATCTCAACGCTTTTCAAAACAAAACGAAATCAACATTTCCACAATCATTTGTTTTCCAAAAGCCACAACCCAAAACAATAAAAAGCATCATTTCATGCATATTGTTTCAAAATCCACAAACCACCAAAACACATATATTTCACGTAAATATATATATACGTAGTCATCCGCTCAGGAATGCCTACTAATACCAACTATAGTTTGCAGTTTACTAAATAACTCTAAAAACGATAAAGGTAAGCCCGTTCGTGAATGAACTTCGTGAGATTACTCACCTCAGAATCCCGCTGCGTCTTCTATATAGAACCGAACTAACACTATCACCAACAACTCGTCCAATTCACCTTTTAGAAGCACCTATTCACCAATGATCTCAAATCAGTAACGATTCATAACTAATTTAAGTCCGAAACCCCTGTTTTGAACTAAAATCCCCATAGTGGCGCCAATCGAGGCAAAACCACATCCGAGACCTCCCAAAGTCTCCGGAATATGTCCACGATCGATGTGACCAAACCACAAGTCGATCGGTATGAAACTGCAAAAATCATAACAATTCCAAACGAACTCCAAAATTTGCATATTATATATCGAAACGCTCGTATCGACGAGTAGAAGACATATAATACCAGAAACAGTCCCATACATGGCTGGAACATCGCCGGAACGCCGCCACAGGCCCGCCGCCGGCCAAAACTCAATATTTCACAAAACTCCCAACATCAAAGTTCTTCATCTAAGCATGCTTGTGAATATTCATAACTAGCTCGAAGTCAGAAAACAAGCTTAAGGGATCGAAAACTACCTCACAAGCCGTGAACAGTAATCCCAACTGAGTTGATCCAAGTTTCACGTGAATCGATCCAAATAACCACCAAGGATCGATCAACGAGGCTGCTCTGAGCTCAACCAAGAAGACTTGAAGCCTCGCCGACGTCGGAACAAGGAATTCCGATCGGGTCCGAAAACACCAACCTGCACCGCCTTGCAGCGCCGCCGTGGAGGAGAATCGGCGCTAGAGGACACCAGAGGGACGACCAGACGGAGGAGACGATCATATCTGGAAAGTTTCGTCGCCGGAGACCGCAGCAGTTCGCCGGAAAAGTCGGGTCGGATCGTCCGGGTTCGGGTCGGGTCAGCCGGATAATTTCGATTCTGAAGGTGCGAACGAGAGAGAAGAGAGAGGAAGGAAATAGTTTCCGGAAAAGGAAATTATGAAAATAGTAAGTTTCTCCTTCGGGAAACTTCTATTTATACCAAAATGGAAATTTCTTCCAATGGCCATAACTTTCTCATACGAACTCCGATTCTCGCGTTCCACATATCCACGAACTCGTCTCGACGCGCTCTACAACTTTCGTGAAGGAAGTTTTCGGAGAATCACAACGAATAAAAAGTCAACCTTTGCAAAACCCCCTAAAGTCATACTTTTCAAATAGAAATTCGTCCGAAACGCTTCCGCTCCATCCACGAGCCACAAAACCGTCCAACAACCATAAATTAGATTCCGGAAAATCCTCGGAAAATAAATACGAATTTCTGGGGCATCACACACATATATAAACACACACACAAATATATATCCATATGTGTCTATATATATATATATTTATAAACACACACATATCTACATATATATATAAACACACACACACACACACACATATATATAATATTTTATGGGCTTTTACGGGCCGGGCCTAGCGGACTTTTTCTGGCCTGGCCTAGCGGGCCTTTGGCGGGCCTGGCCGGGTTTTTGCGGGCTTTTTGCTGGCCGGCCCACTACCCACCGAGTCGGGCTTTTTAAAGGGTCGGGCCTGGCTTTTAGCCCTCAGGGCCAGCGGGCCTCCATCGGTCCACTTGATCCGCGGGCTTTTTGATGAGGCCTACCCTGAGGGGTATTGAAAAGTTCCCAACATACATTCTCATTCCCCTTACCACTTGGACTAACCTCAAGGTTGTGCTAGCTACGTATCCCATCTAATAAATTGGGTGAGTTTAGGTTTGCATTCTCTGACATATTTATTAATTGGGGTTTGCATTCTCTGACATGTTTAATATTATAACATGATTTGAACCCACCATGACATAATCCATTAGAGCAAATGCACACAACTGTCAAGACCATGCATGTCTTGCCTCTTAATTTAGAAATTATTCTATGCACCGACGGTGCAAGTAACCCAACACTTATAAAACAATCTCAACCCTTGATAATTATTATCAACCTTATTTTTAAAAAACAAAAGGTTTATTTAATGCAATCTAACCATCCATTCATGTTGGTGCAAGTGCAAGTCGGTGCTCTGAATCATTTCCCTCTTAATCAGCCATTCATGTACCGCATGGCTTATTGCCCGATTAAAAGCCTGGTCGACCAAGCCCACCGGCAGCTTTTGCCTCTTGATCAGCTCAACCAATCCAGTGGGGCCTACGTAATTAAAGCAAATGAAACACTTTGTTTTATCTACTAATTTTTCTCTTCCCACTTTTGACCTTGCTACTTCGTAACTCTTTTTTGCTCGTCTTCCGCTTCTCTGTAAAGACAATTTGGAACATTGAAAAACCCTTTTTATAATCATACACCTTTAAAAGGTTATTGAGAAATAGAGCAATTATCTTTGCATCTGTATCACGAATTCAATCTACAGGATACAAAATTTTGAATCTACAAATTTTCATTCATTTACCGGTGAAGTGGAAAGTAGAATAAACTATTGTTACAAGAAAAGGATAGGAAGAAATGAAGAATGCAAAAACAGAGAAGATGAGGAAGAAGAAAGAGAAGCAGAAGCAAGCGCAAAATTGAGAAGAAAAAATTTACCCTACAGAAGATGATTGAGAAATAGAAGTCTTGCCTTTTAGAGGCGAAAAAAAAAAAAATGAAAAGCAAAGGCAAAATCAATGAATAGTGCATAATTAGGAGGCAATTGCCTTTGCCATGCGTTACATTTGCTCTTAAGTCTTAACAACTATAGTTTTATTGCCTTGTCAGAGAGTGACAAAATTGCATCTTCCTTTTCTCTTTTTTTTTTTTTTTCTTGGAACAACGACATAATTGTATATATCAAGATAACTTATATTCATACTGCAATGCACAGTTGGAGCATTTCACATGTGCCGAAGAGGTTTATCTTGAGTCTAGGAAGTCTTTGGGTTCCCCTTGACAAAGTAAAAAAAAAAAAAAATATATATATATATATATATATATATATATTCATACTTCTAAAATTATCATTTGAACCTCTTTACTTATTAATCCTCTAACATGCTTTTCAAAATACCCAATATGCTAAATACACATCTTTTATTTTTCCAAAAATATATTTAGTGCAAAAATAATTAAAAAAAAAAATTCCGCTCAATCTCCATCCCTATATAGGCTCGTAAACGCAAGTCCTTGAAGTCACTACTCAACTAGCACATAGTGTTTATTAGAATTTTATAAGTTTGTAACGACAATTTTATATTAAAATAAATATGTAATTTAGTAATTTAAAAAATTGAGAAATCAAATGAGAATATTTAGAGGCCCTAATAAAAAACTTTTATACATTTACTGGTCCCTATAATAATAATTTAAAAAAGAGAAATCCTTTTCCCCATAGAAATATATATGTTGGTAAAGGCGGTTTCCCAGCCCTGGTAGATTTAGGATTTTAGGGTTCATCCAGATTCCTATATAAATCACCTTATGGCCGCCGCTGACCAAGAATCCAGTGTTGAAGCAAGGATGAACAGCATCACCGAAACACGACAGTTTGCAGTCCAAGTTCATCACAATAGAGCAAACTACTACCGCAGCAGTTCCGGCGTGGACATACTTCCGATCAGATTCAAATGGGCCAAGGTAACTGTAAACTACAATCCAAGTATCCAAGGTTATGATTGTGAACCTCCAGATATTTTATCCAGACGTACTCTTAAGCTGCGGTTCTCGAGGGAGAGGGCGAGTGGGAGTGCAAAGATAACGGAGAGGAGGTTGGCCAAGTACAGAAGGGTCATAGCTAGGTCTCCGACGGAAATGGACAAGTTACAGATGAAGCTGGCTAGGTTTCTGCGCAGCCCTGTGGGTATTCCCGAAGATAAGCACCCGTTTATTATTGTACATATATTGGATATGATTGAATTAGCCGACCCAGATAAAATTATCGATGTACACTTGATGGACGTAACTGTTAGAGCTACGGGGGAATTCGCGCACTTAAACGTGGAAGACAATTACTACAGGCTCACGCTTATTCCGGCATCCGAAGCATTCATTCAAGGTTTGCAGCAAGTGAGACTCGTTGAGCATGACAGTTTGGAAATGCTTGGTCTGGAGACATCGTGCGCTGTTTGTCTGGATGCCTTTGCGGACACAAAAGAGATCACCATCGCTCGCTTGCCCTGCTTACATTATTATCATCATCATTGCATTGTCGAGTGGCTCAGGATCAATCACGTCTGCCCCATTTGCCGGCACCCTAATGCCCCGATTAGATGCCCGGGGTCATCAAGGCAGGGAAGCCAGTAGCCTCTCTCCTCCTTGAATTTAATTCTATGTTTTTGTTTTTCCTATCATCCATCTTTTTGTACAATCATATCTATCTTGAAAATTATGTTTTAGATTTCAGACTATTATAACAAATTACAATCTATATTACATCCTGTTTAATCTTCCCATATATTGTTCAATAAAAAGAACAACAACAACAACAACCAAAAAAGACGTAATTTCTCATTGTGTTGGTGCAGGGCCAGAAGAATCAGTATGTTATTGAGTGACACAGAAATTTGCCTTGCCTGAGAAACAAAGGCCTTATTTCCTCCCATATATAATGCTCCGCAGCTAGCTGCTGCGACAGACTATTCATTTGAAACTGGGAGAGGATATGAGAACGGTGCTTAAACCTCTTACAGACTATTCATATGAAACTTTGCACTCCTCCATGATACTTCTGTAATTGAGGAAGTGGACGATCTAATGGAGCATGTTAAAGTACCCGTGGACTGAAACAGCTGCTCCTTGAACTTCGCTTTATGTGGGTCTTGTTTCATCTTTTGCTGTAAAAATTACGAACTGTCAGTTTTGCTCAGGAACTCCTCAGTATCTGCCAAAACTGTAGTGTACTTCGGTTCTGGGGCCAAGAATATCTAACCAAATTTACAAGTACCTTAATAATGCTCGAACTAACAGTGTCAAGTTCATAAAGATGGACAGATCTCTGTATACTGCACAACAAGTAATACTGAAAAAATAAAAAGAAAACAGACCTTATTCCACTAGGAGTATGGTATGTAAAAGAAATGTTCAGCACTCAAATAAAAATAAGCTTGAGCTATTACCTTGAGCAGCAATTCATTTGGTTCAGTACCCAGCTTAGACAATAGAATGAAACACACGCATTTCCTGCTTCGCAGAATGACAAATTAACTGCAGCAATCTGCATAGGTGAGAATAGCAATGTGTCAACATTAGTTTGTCAATGAGAGGATAACATAGAGCTCAATATCAACGGAACCAAACAGCTCAATATCAATCAAAAGAAAGAACCTTGACATACAAATAGGCATGACAGCTGATATCCAACAAGAAATCATCAACAAATAGACATGCTGTGTATGTGCAAGGCTAGAATAAATTAATTTTGGTCCTGAAGACTGAACGAGTCCAATTACATCAATCAATGAATGTATTGGCATCACAATAACCAATAATATGTAGCAGGCATAGTCACTAGTTCCTATTAATCTCTATGAATCTCAATAACAAAGCACCAGCATTGTCAACCTGTTTCAAAATCACAACCATTTAAACTTCTATAATAATTGATGGGATTGGGGGTTTGGGGGAACATTATATAGATAACTTGTTTGAATAGAACAAAGCTGAAATACACAGCAGTTAAAAAGAAAAACTAGCACTTTACTTTGCAATCTCCACTTCTCACATGCCTACCAAAGAAATGAAAGAAGATAAAATCCAGTACACAGAACTACTTGGTCTTTACAAGCTTAAATATACCTAGATAAATCAGGCTTTGCTTTAAAGTATTCAACTAACTTTCCTTTTTCTGTTGCCGGACTTGTGCAGAAGCTGGTTCTACAAATCCTTTTCTGTCAACTTATATACACACAGGACATAAATTAGATAAGCTCCAATTGTTGATTGCATCAGTAATTTAGCACTAAGTTCCAGAAGGTATAATTTTTGTTGTTACACGCTATATGACAGTTTGGAAGGTTGCAGCAGAGAAACGCAATTTAATAAATCTTTGGAAGAAGCACCCAGAATACCAAATGAAAGATCATAGAATAATAGAAGCACATAGAGTAATCTGATCAACCAGAATAATGAACGATGGAGTACAGATCAATGGGATAACTCTACTAGTAAAAACCTGCCAAGAAGGTTTTACCACAAAAGTAAATTAGCAAATCCATGTTTGATAAATTTCACACCAACCTTACAGTTTCCAGGGTAATGGAGCTGATAACATCCGTGTAAGTGCTACTGCAAGAAAAAAACAAAGCTTATTCAGTCTCTTTCATCACTAAATAACAAAACCACTTAACTATTCAGAAGAGATAAGAAAAAGATATTCAAAAAGATTAGTCACAGAGCACCTAAGAAAACCTACAAACTACATTATCAATCCAGCCTAGTCCTCAATAACCTGTGAAACGACAATTTAATAAAGTTGTCCACCGTTTTGCGTGGACCAGAAAATGACAAGCTTTACTGTCAGAGACATTAGATACAGAAGTGAACTTCATGAATATGACTTTAAGCCCAACAAATATTGCCTTTAATAAAGTGAAAAGAAGGCTATCAATCAGAAATCCCATTCACAATTTCAAATGGTGAGGCTATGATTGACAACCACTGACTTATGACATGGTGAGAACAGTTAAGATACCAAATACTTGAACTAATTACAAATTGGAAATGCCATATGCATTAGTTAAAAATGATATCTATTTTTACTTCTTTTGCATCCTACTAAAACCTTTGTAGAATTCCAAGAAATTTTTCCAAAGCCAGCTAAGGATACATAATCTTACTTTAATAGAAAATAAGATGAAACTAGAACAGGACAGATCAAACCTGTAAGATGGAAAATTGATTAATCCAGAAATTGTGCAGAAAGTATGTAAGGTACTTGTGCAAGTTGATATTCGTACTTGAGCATAAAGTCCAGACTCCAGACTACCAGTAGTTGTGGATTCAAACTCTAGCAATTCAATTAATCCTTGCCATTGCTGTGTAAAAAGAATAGAATTAAGTTCACAAATGAAATTGATTTTTCAAAAACACCAATGCTTCAGCCTTCATGTTTGCACACACAAATAACAGTTACCTTGAAACTCACTTCAGAGAATGACATTCCAACAGAATCAAACAAATGCTGAGTAATCCTGCTAAGACGAAGTTCATCTCAGCTGTGCTGAACCAGAGAACTCCAGAACCTTTCCTATCATGCTTCCAATGGTACACTCCGGGAATCTAAAAGCTGAAAAAGTTTTAACCGGCATACCCACATGTACTCAACCTTTATTCATAACAAACTAATAGGTAAATTGAAATTACAAATCTAACCAGACTTTACATATAATTTACAAAATAGAAAAAGAAAAAAGAAAAAGAAATCGAAGTCCACGAAGTTGAGGTTTGCCATACATCGTGAAGTTTGACTGAAAATCACCAAGAAAATTCTAGTGTGTGCTGCAGCCTGAAGGCTAAGGATGTCCCGCAGTTCTTAAAAAACTGAATGCTGATATAGATTAGTGGGCCATTAAGTCTGGGACCTGCATATTTATATTCAAAAGAACTGTACTTTATCCTGAATATAATTTCATCTCTGAAGAACATTAGTTTAGGCTTTTGACAGGATTGATGAATATTACCGTGAACCAAGTATCAGCCTAAATCATGCAAACCTGAGATTTCATGTACAACTAAAACCTTTATAAATTTCTTGTATCATGCAAGTGCTGAGTTTTCTTGCAGAGTACAAAGAAACATAAAACAGAGTGGATATCCAACTCACCTATGTTCATAATTTTGAACACAGTATCAAGTTCATAAAAATGACAAATCTCTATTTTCTGAATGAAGATCACAACAACAATATTTTGTCCATCACTAACAATTATAATGAAAAACAAACCATACTAAGTTCAGGGAAGAGTGGACATCTGTAATGGTAAATAAGAATAAACTTTGGAACTATAATGTATTACCTTAAGCAGCATTACATTATGTTCAATAGGCAGCTTATACAATAAAATTTCTAACAAACACATTCCCTGATTTATGGACGATGAGAAATTGGAGCAAGCTGCAAAAATGAGAGCATCAATCTGTCAACATATTGAGTGTCTGCACTATGAGGTTTATTAATGACCAAAGGAACAAAGAGCTCAAGACAAACAGAACAGATAGCATTTGGAAGAGAATATTGATAGGCATGCCAGCTAATAACCAAAAGTTTTAGGCGGTGTCAGCTAATAGAAACAAAAGTTGTACATTTGAATAGCACACTATCACCATGCCTTTTCAGATAAAATACAAATTATTAATAGCCTATGTATTGCCATAGGACAATTTAAGTTCAAGTTGTCTCTATGGCAGTCTAAATTCATAAACTCTATATGCTAAATCATCAACAAAATTTTTGGCAGAAGATCATGAACCAATTGCTATAGTATTCGTAACAAGAACAATCTACAACTAACTTTTTTTCTTGGATATATGGGGACCCAAAGGGCCCAAAAGAAAAAACTACATATGAGAGACTACGGTCCTAAACTTAGGACTTTCACAAAAGTCGTCAAGAAGGAGATTGATAACTTGCTGAGGAGGTTGCTCCATGAAATGCACACCCAAATCCTCAGTAAGGCTACACTTGGATAGCATGTCAGCAACCATGTTAATTTCTCGGAAAACATGCTTCACTTCACAGCTCACAAACTTCTGCATCAAGTACTGGAAACTATTTATAATGGATTTCAAAGGATGCAGTTCATCCACTTCTTGATTCACTAAAGTGACAAGTATATCAGAGTCACTTTCAATAATGATCTTTTGGCAATGAGCAATGACAGACATTCTAAGCCCCAATAACAAACCCCAGGCCTCAGCTTGAATAACACTGCCACAACCTAAATTAGCAGTGAACCCAGAAATCCAAGATTCAGAAGAATCCCTGAGAACCCCACCAGCACCAATCTTTCCACTCCGCTCTTTTGCGCCATCAATATTCAGCTTGCACCAGTTCAGAGGAGGCATGGTCCAATGCAGCATAATAGTAGTCTCTTGGCCAAGAATTAAATTCTTTGAGGTGGTTGAGCTCCACTCCTTAGTAGCGTCAATGATCAGATTGCTGGGATTAATTGGATAATGAAACTCCTCATCGAAAATAATCTTATTCCTCCACTTCCAGATGTACCAGCAAGCAAAAAGAAAGACAATACACCAATTTAACTCTCCATAACAAGTTCTCTTGCATCGAATATTTGCTGCCAACCAGCTCATCCAATCCAGATGCATAGCTCTAGTAATGGTATCCAAACAAATGATCCTATTCCATATAGAGGAGGCATGAGAACAATCTCTTAACAAGTGCATAATAGTTTCAGGAGCGTTATGGCAAAGAGGGCAAGAAGAGTCAGAGGACATTCTTCTCTTGACTCTTTCCACATTCGTTAGCAATTTTCCATGACATATAAGCCAGGAAAAAGATTTCAGCTTGGGAGGAATAGCCATTTTCCAAATAAAAGCCCAATTAAAGGGAGTATAATTCTCATCTTGAAGTAAAGTAAGGTATGCAGATTTAACTGAGAACTTACCAGTCAAAGTAGCACCCCATATGAGCTTATCAGAACCACAACCAGCATATCCAGCAGGGATCTTCACAATGTTTTGGCACCGATCTTAATAAATCCATGTTCCAGCCATGCTCATTCCAGAAATCCTTTACTTTAGCTTGAAAATTAGTGATACTAGAAGGAGCAAAAGTAAGGGTTAAGGGTTTTCCATGAAACCATGTATCAGTCCAAAAATTAACTGAGCTTCCATCACCAATTCTCCATGTTAGACCTTTCTGCAATAATTTGGAACCAAATATTACCCCACGCCAAGTGCTAGAACACCTAGTAGCGCAAGAATACTGAGGATGGAGAACGTCGACCTGCTTGACATATTTATGATGGAGAAAATCGCTCCACAATCTACAACTAACTTTGCACTCACTAGCCATGTTGAAGACTTTCTCCTTGACCGCTACGAGCAGTCAATAACTTAATGCATGGGCAACCATGCTGTTGAAAGAAATTAATAAAGTTACATCGCTATGAAATTCAAAAACAAAGAAGCACAATCAAGCTGGTTTGTTTCAAACTCACAGGACGTTTAAACTTTTATAATAATGGTTGGGATTGGGGAAGATGGGAAATGAGGATTTAAAGCGGGAGGGTACATGCAGTTTAAAAGAGAACTCAGTAGCTCACCAAGGTCCAAATGTTCTCAAGCTTTCCGCCAAGACAAGTAGACAATCTGTACAATTTCCAGAAACCTGAAAGAGTTCAGTTGAAGAGAAATGAGGAAAAATACATAAATATTTTCACAATTAACGTCTAATCCACACTCTTCACCTTAATTTTTTCCGCAATGATTCCAAGAGTAATTGGTATCTGGGCAGCCAAAATTGGTCTTAGCTGCATGATTTCTGGACTAGGTTACATATTCTTTTGAGAGACTGATTTCAAAAGAAGATATAGTTGCTTACTTCCAAGGGCCAGCTGTAATGTATTAAAAGAGATGATGAGCACACAAATTTGAATTTTCTACATCCAAAAGACTCAAAAGAACACATATTTTACGACATCTTAATGAGGTACCGTTGTCAATGGCCTGAAATATAGCAAGTGCAACATTTCTGTGATGAAAACTTCCATAACATTAGGGGTAGAGACTAATTCTAGTGTGTCTGCCAAATGATACAGATTATATGCTTGAAACTGATGAGCATACAAAAGCTTCGGAACTCCAAATCTGATCATGAATGATTGATCAGTTGTGTTTAGCACTTGCCAATAGAATGCCTTGTGTTGGTTGGTTGGCGCCCGCTCCTTGACTTGCGATTCCATTGTTACACTCTTGTGCAGTTTCACAGAATCTAGTGCAATAAAATGCCTATCTACTCATGTCAAATTTCTGGATACACTAGGGAGCACACTGAACGAACTTAAGAGTCCAATGAAGCAGAAAGAGATATTACATTTGAATCAAATGGATACGTACAAATGAGGTTGGAGAATCAACTTAAGAGAGTAGAGCTACTGCCTGATGCACCATCCAACTTAATTCAAATTTTGCCATCACATGGAACAAACCATTATCCTAATCGATTCAGTCATCCTGTCTTTCTCATTGAACAAAAGAAACAAAATTTGCATATCTATTCCTCAAGCTTCCATCTTTACTAGAAATTGGCCTCCAGATAAAAAAAGATGCAGCTTTTCCCGGACTTATCTAAACAAGCATAATTCCGAAAAAAGACTAGAGATTTTTATCTATTCCTCATCACCAAGCTTCCATCTTTACTAGAAATTGGCCTCAAGATGAAAAAGGATGCAGCTTTTCCCCGACTTGTCTAAACAAGCATAATTCCGAAAAAAGACTAGAGATTTTCAAATGAAATGTTCGGAGTGAAACGAAATGGGTCACCTTGATGATTCGAGGAAAAGGCATCGGCAACCTCCAGTCTCTTCTTCAAGCTTTTTTTTTGGTCTGAAGTCTCTCTCCAGGCTTCGAATAATTTTGATCTTCTTCTGCCTAACAGTTTAAATCTACACTAGACGGACAATAGAGACCCTCCAGTTTGCGTTACCGTTGCCTTTTCTAATTGGTTAAAGCCCGCCACATCAGCCTACCTTACAGTTCGGAAACACAAGGAAGCAGGATAGTATTGTAATTTCACACATAAACCTGTCCCTGACGATATTTATATATTGCTTGAATGTGAGGAAGTCCGTCATAACCAACTCTCTCTCTCTCTCTCTCTCTCTCTCTCTCTCTCTGTTTCTCAAAACAGAACCAAAAAAAACAAAAACCCAACTCTTTCTCTCTCTTCCTCTGAGCCATCAATCATCTCAAACCACCCCCTGATACAAATCTGCAAGCAGGATTGTATCTATACCAACAATTTTGTATCTTGAATACATATCACCACCCCCTCCAGTATGAAAATTTCTGTGACAAAAGATAGGATGGTTTGGAGTTCAAATCCTCTTTCAGTTTCAGATCGAAGACCTGGATTGCTTTTGTTGCCTTGTAAGTATTATTTCCCAGCATCTGCTTGCGGATTTGTTACAAAGTTTTAATCTTTTCATTAGTACCGATCTAATTGCTAACTGGGAATTCAATTTTTGGATGGTTACTTTCAGATCCAGATCTATATCGGAGAAAAATCAAAATCAAAGACGGGGGCGGCGGGGCATGGGGGTGTCGTCATAAGCGGGTCAGTTTGGCAACGACCCATCTGGTTGTCCTCAGTTGCAAAGTCGCTCGGTTGCTAAGGTCCTCAGTTGCAAAGTCGCTTGGTTGCTAAGGTCCTCATTAGCAAATGTCCACAGTTTGCAAAAGGTCCTCAGTTGCAAACCCCCAAGTCTCAATTGGGCGGTCAACTGTAATTCTTCTTATTGGGCTGAAGCAACCCCAACGACAAGGAAACAATTGGTCTCTGAAGCATGTGTGATCCGGATTGGGCTTTGCCAGTAACATACCCACCATTTCAATCCCCAAACCCTATCTGTGATGAGAGTTGGGCTTTGCCAGTAACATACCCACCATTTCAATCCCCAAACCCTATCTTTGATGAGAATTGGGCTTTGCCGATAACATACTTACCATCCCAAACTCCAAATCCTATCTGCTGTGATGAGAGTTGGGCTTGCCCTTACCCAAAGTCCCAAACCTCAGTCCCCTATAAATATCCTCCAATCGTCTCACACTAGTTTCAGTCCCTCTCACACTTGAACAACGCAGTCCTCCACCATGCAAAGCACAAGAACACCAATGCCTGTGGTAAGAACTCGTCCTGTTGATCTCATTTCTCCGTTTTGATACGCGATTTCTTTGATTTCTTCGTTTTGATGCGCGATTTCTTTGATTTCTTCGTTTTGATGCCCGATTTCTTCGTTTTGATGCGCGATTTGTTTGATTCTTACTATTCTATTATTGTAGATGGATCCTCGTCGCCTTGATCTTCTAGCAGATATGGCGGCTAAGCCAAAGCATGACCGTCGCTCGCGCTGTGTCTCCGCCTCGGTCAGGTCTTCAGGCCTCTGCACCTCGGTCAGATCTTCAGGACTCGCCGCCTCTGTCAGGTCTTCACGCGCCTCAGGATCACGCGACTCAGGATCACGCGCCTCACTGCCATCTGGATCACGGGACTCACGCGCCTCACTGCCATCTGGATCACGTGACTCACGCGCCTCACTGCCATCTGGATCACGGGACTCACGCGCCTCACTGCCATCTGGATCACGTGACTCACGCGCCTCACTGCCATCTGGATCACGCACCTCGGGATCGGCATCACGCGCCTCTGGGTCTGGATCACGCGCCTCTTCTTCACGCGCCATCCCTCTGACTAAGGCTGCGGACCAAACTTTTGTTGAGGTAAGATTAATAAGTGTTTTGTTTCAGATATTAGCGAGATGAATTGTTGTTGGCAATTATCTATGATATAGAATGAATCCGTAGTTTTTCGATATCATCAATATGTAATTCATCCCATTGGATTTTCAATTATGTATGATA
The DNA here is from genome assembly GCF_002994745.2 of Rosa chinensis. Classification (NCBI taxonomy): domain Eukaryota; kingdom Viridiplantae; phylum Streptophyta; class Magnoliopsida; order Rosales; family Rosaceae; genus Rosa; species Rosa chinensis. The sequence goes on from NC_037090.1 coordinate 30,757,665, forward strand.
TAGAATGAATCCGTAGTTCTCGATATCACCAATTATGTATGATAGAATGAATCCGTAGTTTTCGATATCATCAATATGTAATTCATCCCATTGGAGTTTCAATATCCTAATGTTATGCCTCTTTAATTTTAGTGATCTTATTATTGTCAGGTATCTGGATCACGCGCCTCAGGATCTGGATCAGCCATCTCTCCGATTAAGGCTGCGGGCCAAACTGTTCTTGAGGTAAGATTAATACGTGTTTTGTTTCAGATATTAGCGAGATGAATTGTTGTTGGTAATTTTGTATGATATAGAATGAATCCGTAGTTTTTCGATATCATCACTATGTAATTCATCCCATTGGATTTTCAATTATGTATGATATAGAATGAATCCATAGTTTTCGATATCACCAATTATGTATGATAGAATGAATCCGTAGTATTCGATATCATCAATATGTAATTCATCCCATTGGAGTTTCAATATCCGAATGTTATGCCTCTTTAATTTTAGTGATCTTATTATTGTCAGGTATCTGGATCACGCGCCTCAGGATCTGGATCACGCGCCTCTTCTTCACGCGCCATCTCTCCGATTAAGGCTGCGGGCCAAACTGTTCTTGAGGTAAGATTAATACGTGTTTTGTTTCAGATATTAGCGAGATGAATTGTTGTTGGCAATTTTGTATGATACAGAATGAATCCGTAGTTTTTCGATATCATCACTATGTAATTCATCCCATTGGATTTTCAATTATGTATGATATAGAATGAATCCATAGTTTTCGATATCACCAATTATGTATGATAGAATGAATCCGTAGTATTCGATATCATCAATATGTAATTCATCGCATTGGATTTTCAATATCCTAATGTTATGCCTCTTTAATTTTAGTGATCTTATTATTGTATTGTCAGGTTGAGGTTGCCGCTCCTCCGGTTGCCGCTCCGGTTGCCGCTCCTCCGGTTGCCGCTCCGGTTGCCGCCCCTCCGGTTGCCGCTCCGGTTGCCGCCCCTCCGGTTGCCGCGCCTCCGGTTGCCGCCCCTCTGGTTGCCGCGGTTGCCGCCCCTCCGGCCGCATATGATCCTCTCGCTCTCTCACTAGAGACAACTGGGGTAAGTTTCACATTAATCTTTTTTTTTTTTTAAGTTGTTTTTGTTTGATATATATATAAGAAATTCACTAAATTAACACGTGTCTTTTGTCTTAAAGCTTCCACTTCAGATTGCACTGTCCCGGGGGCACTTTTTTTCACAGCTGGTTGTCGCTGAAGATTTCCGGCTGTCATTTCTGAGCATACAGCAGATGAAGACCATCGTATTTTACTACAGCCATATCTTGAGGATAGAGGTATTTATCTAAACACTTATATTCATCAATTGATTAGGTTTTGTTGGTTAAATAATTTCAAAATTATAGGAGTTTAGAGTTTGGTTTTCTGTTTTTGGTTTATTTCTGCATGTTTGTGTCGCGCTTGACATTAAGGTCCAAAAGATTAACTTTTGATGCTTAATGTATTACTTATGGAACATGGATAGACATCTAAGCTGTGACTAGCCCTAGGCTTGTAGTTTTTAATTTTCAGCTGTCTGTGGATTGTTGTATAGCCTGTTCTCTGACTAGAAGGCAGACCAGTTGTTCTAAAACTATAGTTCTTTTATATGATGGTTATTTCTTTGATTTTCATATTACATTTCTTGAGGATAACCGCCTCCTTGAGTTGGTAAAGTGTAAATGGTTAAAAATAGTCTCCTGATGATCAAAATTTAATTCCCCAGTGTCCGACCTAGATTTTCTCCTCCTACCCTTAGGAGTACTAGTCTTCGCTCTACTGCTTGTTGGAGTCGCAGATTTATTATCCTTCACATCTTGACTGCAGCAACCTGCCACAGCATCATCTGTCCCTAGTGATTTATTCTTTTGAGCTCCATCGTGATCAGCATCTCTGATACTGGTCTCTGCTTGGTTAGGTTGTTTTCTCATAGCTCGAGGCACAGCCAGACCTGCTTTCACACAATGGCGAGTGTTTTAAAACCATTTGCTTACCTGCTTAGCCATGACTCCAAATTCTTGGGCCAGTCTTGCCTCCGTACTTAGGTCTGGGTATTGATTCTCCTTGAAGGAGGTATAGAGTTACTGAGTTACAGCTTCCCTGAGTCATCTATATGTTGATGTTCTAGCTCGCTCATGAGAGCTTTTAAGCGATTCATTTGGTGCACTGCCGTTCTCTTTAGCACGTGACTTTCGTCAAGGTGTTCTTCTAGGAGTATGCTTATTCTTATCGGGATCATTTTTTATATCTTTGGTGGTTACTTCATTCTTCATGGGTGGGGGTTTTTCTTTTAGTGACCTGGGAGAGACGTGTCCAGTGCCTTTCTTTTCCCTGGTGCAGCAGTTTCATTATTATCTTCATTGTCACTGCTGTTCTCTTTCTTTTGTAGTCCAGCCTATCTATGTGCCTTTTCCCAGAAACAGCTGTTGAACCATCTTGGCCAGGATCTGACTAATAAAGATGATAGCTTGTCTTTTATAGAATGCCTCTTCTGCCCACGTTTAGAATTTTTTTCACCAGAGCCTCTAAGAAGCTTACTTCCAACAAAGATGGCTGTGGCCCTTCACCATTTTCAAAAGAATTACCATTCTCATCAAGTACAGCTGCGAGATCCTTAGAGTCAGATGTAAAATCAGAGCTTGAACTGTCCTGCTTAAGATCCTCTGTTGTATCATATGACATTGATTATTATTATTATTTTTTTATCAGTTTTGAGTCTTGGTATTCAATTTTTCATTGCTTTTGTTTTGAATGTCACTTTGTATAGGAACAACTGTTTCAGTTTATGCTCTATTCCTTGGATTGTTTTTGAATGATCAAAGATTAAATACTGTTTGTCTCTTATCCAAGTACTAAGTCTTTCCTTGTTTGATGGTTTCAATGTCAGGGTTATGATTGGAAGAGCCACGCTGTGCTGTCTTCCTTTGTGAGCTGTAGGATGATGCCGAGGATGACGATACAGCAGGAACTTGAGGCTGCACGGAATCGGGTGAGGTTTGATCAAGGGGAGAGATGCAGGGGGACATATGCAGGCCTTTTTCTGACATTGCTGAGGACAGTCGCCCAATTGTGGGTTGAGTTGGAGGCACAGCATTTCAGTTTGTCGAGGGTGCTGTCTATCAAGAAGGAGAGTTTGAAGATGTACTGCCAAATATTTGACGCGAGTCTCCTTTAGGATGGTTGACCACCTAGCAAAATATTTCTCGGAGTAGACATTGCATGAGGTTCTCCTAGCAACATAAAGAGAAAAGAAACATAAGGTTCAATGTGTATGTGAGGATACTGGCATGGAGAAAGCTATGGACAACTCTCAGTAGAGCAAACCGAAGTGGATAATTACTCAAACCACGAGAAACCTGACATTAATTAAAACAGCTCTTACTTATTGCTATGAACCTCAATCAGCACTTATTTTGTTGGAGCGCCAAAAGCTTAATATTTTAATATCCTGCGGTTAGCAAAACTTACAAAGTGGCAGTCTGATTTCTGAGCAGCAATTAGTGGTGCGGCAATCCCAAAACTTAAAGAGACAAACCTTCTATAGGTGCATTTTCCGGAATTGCAGGTTGTACACCTTCTATAGCGAGTCAGTGACAAACAAGTCCAGTATCAAGTGGTGCTTTTGGTAAAGGAGCTTCAGATCACCTAAATCAAACAAAATATCGAGCATTTACTATAGAACGTACCAAACCAAGTAGAAAGTGCTATTAGTTTACTCACTAGTTCTTGCATCTTCAAAATCCACATCCTTGTCATCGATGTAAGACAAATCCCTATGTCCAACTGCTTTTTTGAAACGCAAGGGGCCTCCAGACACAAAACCATTTAGTGGTTGGTGAAAGAAATTTAGTGGTTGGTGAAAGAAAAAAAAAAAAGAGATTAAAGAGAAATTACATAAGATGAATGCAGTGGCCTATGCAAAAGACCCTTGATAGATATAAGATGCAAAGCATCGCCAGTGAGCTGGTTCTAGTTGAGACCCTAAAGTGAACACAACGTACCTACACAAACATGCTTGCACAAAGCTCTAATTTCTTCAACCAAACGACATTTTGGACCAAAAACATCTAATCTAACTTCATTTGACAAGATTGCATTTTCATTTCGTAGATAAGTAAGTAGGTGTTCTCCTTGGAATAATATGGGAAAACAAACACTGATTCAAGTAAATGAAGTCCAGATTCAAAACTCAAACGGTCTATTTCCTCTAAAGTGAGAAACTTGTGAATTTACTTTAATTTCATAAAATCTGGACTCTCTGTCTAATCTAAGGGTCATAAAATCGACACATCAATCTTCCACCAATTTTTTGTTTTTCATCCATACCTGAAAAAAAACAATCTGGGAAAGAGTTTGGGATTTCTTGTCTCTGCGTCAAGTTGTTTTAATGTGCAGGGGTCCCTTCTTCATTTTAACTTTGACCTGATTCGATTTATTCAAACACGTAATTTTCAGATTATGGGAAATTCAGACTCAAAGATTGTAGCAGAACTTCGATATCAGCAGTTTGATTCTTTTGTTTTTGACTAGTTGGACAGGCTTATAGTGGAGTTTGATAGATGCACGTAAGGTGTTCGATGAATTGACAAGCTTAATTTTTGCATTGAAATTAAATTTGGTGTAGGTGAACATGGAGTATGGTCTTGACCATTCTATAGGGGAAGCTGAAGCTCTAATGCAAGCTGCACAAGAAGTGGCTGAGGGGAAGCAATTGAAAGTTTCATCATATAATGGTAATAGAATCATTTCCAGACTGATTCATTTTGGATGCTATAAGAAACTCAAGTGCTCAAGCCTTCTATCCCGTGGTCTATAGAAAGTCTGAAACTCAATTTATGGCAAATTAAGGGCTTTCTTTACCCTGAAGAAGACAGAGAAAACGAAGACTGAACTGATTGGCGGGGCTGATGTCTACATGACTGTTTTTCTCCAACACCGTGTCAATGGACAAGTTCTCATCAAAGCTGCAAGAAGCGTTGTGGAGTCTCATAAATCCAAGAGTGGCACCATTTCAGAAGCAGCTCCAGTTATTTAGTGCAGCTGCTCTTTCATTGCCTATTATAGGTTATCTTTAGCTATGAATTATACGAGACAAAAGTAGCTGATTGCCTGCAGTTGCAGTTTGAAGTCCAAACATGGGAAATCTGAACGTTCAGCCCTCTGTTTAGTTTTTGTTTTATTCTTTTTCTGTCAAATTCTTGTTCAGCTGGATTAGGCAGTCTGACGTCCCCTTTAGCTTTAGTTAGTGTCTAGCATTTCCTTTTCGAAATTGATTCTCACAAGCATTGAGCATTGGCAATCCTTTGTTCTTCATAGAAAATGAGCAATTGCCTAAGTCCATCGTAGAAGTCTAGCTTACACTGCTCCAGATTGTTGTTCACTACATCAATCCATAAACGGGATATAATGAAATGTTAAAACTGAAAGGCATGCCTTGACATCAAATGAAATTTCTGAATTTAATACTCTTTCAAACTTCAATACCGCACATAAACAAACTTGAGTGCAACAATACTTCCTCTAGATTCATGAAACTTTTTATTCTAAAAAAAAAAAAAAATCATGAAACTTTTAATAGCAACCACCACACAAATATATAATGACCAATTTGATTGATTTTTTACAGCAGAAAATGGAAGACAATGGCAATCACAACATACTAAAAGTAATAAAGAACTAACTACGTCAGTCATTGTTGGGGCTCTGACCCAATATGCAACTTACCTTTTTACTGTTTTTCATTTGTTATATTGCAGTAAGTTCTCAGGTTAATTTGTTGTGAGTCAGCAGTAGCTGGATCCTTATCTGAAAATGGACAGCTGTCCATTTTCTTTTCTTTCTAGTTTCTAGCTATATGTACTGGGCTGAGGCTCTCTTGAAATCATCGATGAATACAACAACTTACTTTTCATTCCTCTGCAATTACTCTTTTTCTTATTTTCCTATCACTTTGGGGTCCAGACCCATATTATTTGGTATCAGAGCTTCACGCTCATGGGACCGTCGCGTAAGGGTGGCACCAATCCTCAGTCGTCGAAGGAACTTTCGGCTGCTGAGATGGATTATTTGGCACAACAAGCGGTGGTTGAGGCTCAACTTCAGGCGGTGCACGACTCGGTTGATGAAATTCGGGCCGCTCAAGCTTTGATCCGCTCTGAAAATGCTGAGATTCATGCTCAGAATGCAGAATTCCGCTCTCAGCTACTAGAAGAGCTTCGAGCTCTCAGAACCCGCTCTGACTCTATTCCAGTCTCTCCGAACTTGCTGCCTCCCAGCTCTCTCCCGGCCTCTGATCCTGCAAATTCGAGGGTTTCATTCTCAGAACCAATTTATCCTCAAGGGTTGGGAGTCTTAAGCATCACTCCAGCGGAAGTCTCTTCAGGTATACTCGTTCCTTCTGCAGCTCCTGCTATGCCCATTTCTAGTCTTCCTGCTACTACTCATGTTAGATCTGGAGCTAGTAGTACTCGTATACAAAATGGTAAAGTGGTTGCTACTGGTGGCAGTCCCGTTGTTGTTAGTGATATGTCATGTAGGGAAAGATTGTTGAATGATGCATTTCAATCTAGAGATAGAGTTGAAGGGTATGATTACGGTGGATTTCCATATCAATCTCATTATTATCAACATACTGTGGTTCCTAATCATTATACTAATGTGCCAGCTTATAATCCACAATTTGTTCATGGCTTTCCTACATCATCTATGCATTATGTCCATGGAAACTCTGTATTTGGGGGTCCCTTACAGCAAGGCCAGTCTAGTCACTCTTCAGCTGTACCTCCATGGCAACTATCCTCGAGCACACCCAACTATCAGGAGCAGAATGTTAGGCCTACGTTACCGTTTGCTGTGAATCATTACCTGACATCACAGATGTCTACTCAGTCCATTCCATCTTATGCACCACCAACATACTCCACAATTCCATCTTCTTATACTCGCTTCCAGCAACCACAGCTCTACCAAGCACCGCAACCACAGTACCCTTACTGTCAAAATCAATTTCACGGGGGTCCCTTGCCGCAAGGACCTCAATTTCAAGGTCAGTCTGAGATGGATCCTAATCTTCCAACTATGAGACAAATGAGGTTGGAGTTTCAAACATTTGGTGATGGTGATCCATTACAATGGCTTAATAAGGCGGAGCAATATTTTGAGTTGTACCAAATTCTGGAGGACAAAAAAGTTTCCATTGCAGCTATGCATCTTACTGATGAGGCAGCTGATGTTTGGCACCTGTTTAGACACCAATATCCTGGAAATTGGCGTGGCTTTGCTGATCTCTTAATGTGGGAATTTGGTTCCCATAACCAAGCTGATTATCAATCTGCCTTAATTAGACTGAATCAAACTGGGTCAGTGAGTGAGTTTAAATTGCAGTTTAACAAGTATGCAAGAAGAGCTCCAGGTTTTTCAAATGACATTTTGCTCGCCTGTTTCTTGGGAGGACTCAAGGAAGACATTCAGTTGATGTGAGAGCCATGAGACCAACTTCTTTGTACCAGGCTTATGCGTTGGCCATGATATTTGAAGAAAGACATGCTGGTCATAGAAGTACGAGGTCCTTTTCACAAAGATCTCAATTCTCAAACCCTACTGTTGCACATAGAATTCCAGTTTTACCTCATTCTACATCAAGGGCTTCCCATACATCAACATTGAGGCCTCCTCCTTCTCAACCTGTGCGATCTAATTTGCAAGCTAGTAGTAGCTCAGACAGAAAATGGACTCAAAATGATTACCATGAAAGAAGAGCTAGGGGACTTTGTTTTTTCTGTGATGAATCGTATAAAGGAGGCCATGTATGTAAACGAACACCTGGTCAAGGACGAACATTGTTGATTGAAGGCATCCCTGAGGAAGAAATAGTTGATTCCCATCCGGACCCTGCTGAAAGTGATTCCAATGAAATACGTGGAGACGGTATGAATGAGGAGACAGCCACCTTACATGTGATCAACTGTGTTGATAACCCAATGACTATGCAACTCAAGGGGATTTTTAACAAAAAGGAAGTCTATCTTCTCATTGATAGGGGGGCTACTCATTCATTTATCCACCCAAGTTTGTTGCAAGAAGGTAATATCACGGTTGATTATAGTAGTTCTTTGCAAGTTGTGGTTGCTTATGGATCAAAGGTACAATCAGCCAGAAAGTGCTAGGGTCCCTATCATAGCACTCAATGAATCAGACTGGCATGAATTCCATAGTCTGAGAGGAAGGCATAATCCAGAAGACCTAGTTCCTCCAACTCTCTTTATTGTTTCAGGACCTTATGTTGGAAGATACTTAGTCAATGTTCAGAGTGAACATCCTCAAGAACACAAGCTCTGGCTTGTTGAAAATGGTTTTGTCCATAATCTGTGGACTAAAACAAATGATGATCTGAAAGGTTTGCCACCTATCATTGTCAACACAGTCAAAAACATCAGGAAAAATGACTGCATGCTTCGACTGAAGTTTAGATCCACTCCTCCAGAATGGATCTAGAAGGCAAACGGTGAGGTTGAGTATATTTCTCCATATCATTATGTGAGAATTATTCAAAGGAAATATCTGCAACCTGCCTGTGTTGGGTATAATGGCCAGCCAAACTCAAGCATCCCATGGATGAAGGCCATGACCCTTGAATACATAAAAAAGATCATCTCTGAAGATAGTAACAATACTTTCCTGGCAGTAGGAGAAAAAACTATTATCACTGCTTACGATCATCCTGACGTAGTCAGCAGTGACCTGTTCCTATCTCTTACCAGAAAAGAGATAGATTCGACACTGGCATGCTTACAGTGGGTGGAAAGACTTGAAAGAGACAACCACTACAAGATGTATGTTGATACAGATATCGAAGATAATGCTACAACTGCTCGTATGGCCCAGGCAGATAACGACTCGTTTGTCCTCGGTCACAATTCAAAAACTGACGAGAACATGTGAAACATCAGGTGTAGAAAAACACCGAAAGTACTTTTGGAATTTTCCCAAAAGGCGCTTTTGCTTTTCAAAAAGCAGGTGAAAAACATTTCACCTAAAAAAATCTGCTTTTCCCACGTCCGACCTCTACCAGCAGGAGCACTCAGGAAAGCAGGAAATCACGGAGTCGTTCTGTACATTTTGTAGTTTTGAATTACAATTTGAGTTCCGCTCCCTATATAAGGAGCTTTAGCTTCTCTTAGAAGGCATTCGAAGAAGGAATCAGTCCTACATTCGACGAAAATAGCCAATCAGTCCTACATTCGAAGAAGGAATCTGTCCTACATTTGAAAATAGCTATATCCTTTCAATCCATTTGGTTCAGGATTTTTAGGATAATAAAATCTTTGATATATTCCACGAGTAGATAAGTAAGTACGGAAAGCATTACTCATATATTCACCACCTTCATCAGTTTGAAGCAATTTAATTGGATGATTGAATAATTTTTCAACATGGGTACGAAAGGTGATAAATAGATTACACACTTCATGCTTATTTTTCATAGAAAATAACCAAGAATATCTAGAATAATCATCAACAATTCATTAATAAATAATAATTGAAGCCTTGATTGAATAAACTTGTAGACGACCAAACAACAAAATGGATTTATTCCAAAGGAAAATGGGAAACAGACTCAGACAAAGCAAATGAAAGTTTTGTACTTTTCCCTAATGGACATGCATGACAAAAGACATTTTGTTTGAACCTAATACAGGGAAGCTGTACTAGCCAAGACTTTATTCAAAATAGACAACGATGCATGACCAAGATGCGAATGCCAAACTTGAGCGAAAACTCCTGTACCAACAAAAGCAAATCCACTAGATGGACTCAACCTCGTTTGATGAATTCGCAATGGATAGAGCCCATTTTTCACTCTTCCCTTAGAAAAATGTCCTCTTGGTTGTGAGATCATTTACACAAAAAGAATCAAGATATAAGATAAAATAACAATTATTATCAATGATCGATAAACTTGTTGATGGAAAGTAAGTTGGCAAAAGCTTATGGACAATGAAGAATATCATGCAAGGGAAAGGTGGATGAATTTGTGTGAAGGAGAGAAGAACCAATGTGTTTAATGGAAAGACTAGAATCATTACCAATACCACCAAGATTTTCAATACCGTGATATGCCTTAGGAGAAGCAATGTTACCTATATTGGGAGTCACATGAGCATTGACACCACTATCAGCAAGCCAAGTCACACTATTAGCCGAAGAAGGGGTAGTATAAGTAGCCATTGCAGTGAGACGAGATGAGGGTACATGCCCTTCAAAGGCCATATTCATGCGATTGTAACAATTAAGAGCAGAGTGTCCAAGAGGTCCACAAATTTGGCAATGGATGCAATCTCCAGAATGACAAATGGATTGACCTCTGTTGGAAGTTGGAGCTATAGGTGCTGGACCAAGAATAGAAGAGGATCCACATTGACCAAAACTGTTATTAGTGCCACAAGAACTAGGAAGACCACGACCAGCAAATGAGGACCCATGACCAATAAAACTATTACCTTGAGAACCATAAGAGCTCCCGCGACCAATCCCAAAGAGGGAGGAAGTGTTAGGTTTTCTTAATCAATTCAAACTTGAGGAATGAACTGAGAACTAATGATAACAATATGGGAATGACTTTCTTTATTCAAAACAAAGAACACCGCTTTATAGCCTTTACAATCTTAACAGAATGAGAAAATTCAGCCCACGCAGAGCATGACTAATTCTACGTGGTAACTCAACAAGGAAATGGTCAAATCTAGTTGAATCAACAACCCTATACATTAGGGTTTTATTCTAACAAGGAAACCTACGTAACAAGAAACCTAAAAACCTGCAACAATTCTATCATTCCCTCCCTTAAACTAATGTGTTTTGAACAATTAGTTTACGTCCATTACGTCACAAACTCCCATCTGAGCTCGTAGTCTTTGAAAAACTTCCAACTTCAACGGTTTAGTTAGCAAATCTGCCAGCTGTTCATGTGAACCACACTGCACAAGTTCTACAACACCATCTTGAGTTAAGTTACGAAGAAAATGAAATCTTACGTCAATGTGTTTGCTACGCCCATGAAGCACTGGATTCTTTGAAAGCTTAATGGTAGAACTGTTGTCACACATCACAACGATACCTCCATCTTGAACATAATTCATCTTCTCCAAGATCCTTCCTACCCAGATTGCTTGACAAGCACAAGCTGCAGCAGCTACATATTCTGCCTCGGTGGTCGAAAGAGTAACTATGGGCTGCTTCTTCGACGACCATGACACAGCACCTCCACTAAGCATAAACACATAACCTGACGTGCTCTTTCGATCCTCCAAGTCTCCGGCATAATCACTATCAGTATAAGCAACGAGTTTCTTGTTTCCCTCCTTCTTGTAAAATATGCCATAATTAACAGTTTCCTTCAAGTATCTCAACACTCTCTTAGCTGCTTGAAAATGTAACTCAGTTGGCTGTGACATGAACCTGCTAATTAGGCTAACAACAAACATCAAATCAGGCCTCGAAGCAGTAATGTACATGAGACTTCCAACAATTTGCTTGAAGTAGGTCTCATTAATCCTAACACCACCTCCATCTCTACCCAACTTGACTCCAGGAACAATTGGATTCATCACTCCATTACTATCCTCCATTCCAAACCTCTTGAGAACCTCCAAGGCATACTGCCTTTGACAAACAAAGATCCCATCCTCCTTTTGTAAAACTTCCAGGCCAAGAAAGAACCTCATCCTTCCCATATCAGTCATTTCAAACTTTTTCATCATGGAGCTTTTAAAATCAACCAACATCGACTCATCATCACTAGTGTAAATCAGGTCATCAACATATACACTTACTATTAAGATATTACCTCCATGACTAGCCTTGATGAATAATGTTTTCTCGCTGCTGCACCTTTGAAAACCCTCATTTGTGAAATAAGCTTCGATTCGACTAAACCAAGCACGAGGTTCTTGTTTTAAGCCATACAATGCTTTCTGTAGCTTGTACACTTTGTCTTCACTACCTTTCTTCTCATAACCCAAAGGTTGTTCCACAAAAACATCCTCATTTAGATCACCATGAAGGAAAGCTGATAGGACGTCAAGCTAATAGACTGTCCAACTCCTCTGAGCAGCCAATGCAAGTATCAACCTCACTGTATCCATCCTAGCCACCGGAGCATATACTTCTGTAAAGTCCACACCTCGTTGCTGAGAGTAGCCCTTGGAAACTAGTCGTGCCTTGTGCTTATCCACTTCTCCAAATTCATTGTACTTTGTCTTATAAACCCACTTTACTCCTATCTTCTTTGCACCTGCGGGTAGCTCGACTAGCTTCCATGTTTTGTTTCTCTCAATTGCTTCTATCTCAGCATCCATGGCCTTCCTCCACATTAAGCTTTCAACTGCCTCTTCTAAACAAACAGGATCATTAGACATTACTAGAGCCATGTTTGCCTCAAGTTCCAAATCAGAAAGTCCTTCTCCACTTGTATAATCACCCATCCAAACCGATGGTTTCCTATTCCTCTCTTCTTTTGCTTCTGGAGTTTCGAAACCTCGATTTGGTGAATTAGTCACATCCTCATTCACCTCTTCAGCACTTGAACCACTTCTTTCAGCATTCTCCATGTCTTCAGCTTCATTATCATCTTCACTGCTTGGACTTTCATCTTCACTGCCATTGGTATCCTTCTGATCTTCTCCCCATTCCAGGTCCATCAACAACTGCTCCTCATAGCTTGCATCCCAGTCCCACTCTTTATCTTCTTCAAAAACCACGTCTCGACTAATCACTATCCTCTTTGTGATAGGATTGTAGAGTCTGTAGGCTTTGGACTCTTCGCTAACTCCAAGTAACACACAAGCAACACTCTTGTTTTCTAACTTGGTTCTCCTGGCATCAGGGACATGAGCATGAGCTATACATCCAAAAACTCTGAAAAATTCCACCGAGGGTTTCTCACCACTCCAAGCCTCTTGTGGAGTCACATCCTTGACTGACACGGTAGGGCATCGATTCAGCACAAACACAGTCCAGTTGACTGCCTCAGGCCAAAACGTTTTTGGCATTTTCTTCTTTGAAAGCATAGATCGAACCATGTTTAGAACCGTCCTGTTCTTCCTTTCTGCAACTCCGTTTTGTTGCGGAGTGTAGGCAGTGGTCAATTGCCTCTTAATCCCATTCTGCTTGCAATACTCAACAAACTCATTTGAATTAAATTCCCCACCTCTGTCAGTACGAAGACACTTGATGAACAACCCTGTTTCTTTCTCCACAAGTCTTTTAAAGCACACAAAAGAATTGAAAGCCTCCGACTTCTCCACCAGGAAATACACCCAAGATCTTCTACTATAATCATAAATGAAACACAAAATGTACCTCTTGTTGCCATTTGATTCTGGAGTGATTGGTCCACATAAATCTGCGTGGATGAGTTGCAGTTTTTGAGTTGCTCTCCATGCACTTTTTCGTGGAAAGGGGTCTCGGTGCTGCTTCCCAACAAGGCAATCTTCACACTCTACTTTGGAAACATCAAACTTAGGCAAACCATACACCATGCCCTTATCTTGTAGTGTCTTTAATCCCTTGTAACTGAGGTGTCCGTACCTGCTATGCCAAAGATGAGACAAGTCTTGTGATGTCGTGTGAAAGCAGCTTGTATTCTTCATTATTGCATTGGCAAAGAGTATGAACATTCGATTGGCCGACATCGAGGTTTGAATGATCAATCCTTTGTCTGGATGATAAATTTTGCATTTCCCTCCCTGCATTAGGACTGCGAGACCTCTTTCTTGTAACTGCCCCACACTGAGAAGATTATTCTTCAACTCCGGAACATAGTATACTTCTGCTACAATGTGATAAACTCCATCAACATGTAGCTTCACACTTCCTCTTCCCATTACGTTCATTTTGGAGTTGTTTCCAAGCTTTACTGAATGCCTGAAACCAACATCCAGTTCATGAAACATCTTCTTGTCACCACACATGTGATTTGAGCATCCGGAATCAATAAACCATGCATCTTTTCTATTGACACCATGCTCTTCCACATATGCCATCAATGTGAGTTCTTCCTGTTCATTCAGCTTCACATAAGTCCCTTCAGTGTCTTTCCCACATAACTCCACGTGAGACATGAGCAACATAGCCTCCTTTTCCAAACTTGGACATTCATATTGGAAATGTCCGAGTTTGTGACACTTGTAGCATTCAATGGTGGCTCGATTGAATGTCTGACGTCCTCTCCCTCTGCCTCTGCCTCTCATTGTGCTTCTTCCATGTCCTCTTCCTCCTATTCTCTCCTCGTAGTATACTTTGAGAACCTGATCTTCACCATGCTGTCTGTGGAGCTTCTGCTCATGGACTATTAGAGAACTCTGTAGCTCATCAATGGACATTGCGTCAAGATCCTTAGACTCTTCAATAGAACAGACTATGTAATTAAATATGTCTGTTAAAGACCTAAGGATTTTCTCTACGATAGTCACATCTTTCATTACTTCACCATAGATACGCATTTTATTTGCCACAGACATAACCCTAGAAAAATAATTGGTAACAGTTTCACCTGATTTCATTTCTAGGGTTTCGAAGTCCCTTCGCAAGGCTTGTAGAACTGATTTCTTCACTCTTTCATTTCCAGCATACTTTTTCTTCATCGAGTCCCAAATGTCTTTTGACGTATCCTTCTTCAGAATGGTTTCCAGGATTGTCCTATCGATTGCCTGGAACAAGTAGTTCTTCACTTTTAGATCCTTCAGCTTCATCTCCTCAAGCTTTTTCTGAGCTGTCTTTGACATGTTCGAACCGGACGTCAACTCCCCGAAGCCAACTTCAACCAAGCTCTAGTATTCCTTTGACCTAAGGAAATTCTTCTCCATGAGCATACTCCAGTGGTCGTAGTGACCATCAAATCGAGGAATTTGTGGTTGCACAAAACTCCCCTCACTCGTCATCTCACCTATTTTGAAAGTCACTCTAAGCTGCGGCTTATCTCTCTTTCTCAGGCCCAGTGGGGGCTCTGATACTAGATTGTTAGGTTTTCTTAATCAATTCAAACTTGAGGAATGAACTGAGAACTAATGATAACAATATGGGAATGACTTTCTTTATTCAAAACAAAGAACACGGCTTTATAGCCTTTACAATCTTAACAGAATGAGAAAATTCAGCCCACGCAGAGCATGACTAATTCTACGTGGTAACTCAACAAGGAAATGGTCAAATCTAGCTGAATCAACAACCCTATACATTAGGGTTTTATTCTAACAAGGAAACCTACGTAACAAGAAACCTAAAAACCTGCAACAATTCTATCAGGAAGGACCGCTAGGGCCAAGACAGCGAGACCTTGAAGCATGAAGAGCAGAAGCTTGACCACCAAGATCAAGGAAAGGAAGATTATGTTCAGCATAACAGTGCTCGACATTGAGGAGGAGAGCTTTAAGCGAATAATAGGTTATTGGTGTGTCTCGGGCATGTGCAGAGCTGTCGATGGTTTCATAAAGAGGACCAACATTGTTCATTATTATGCTAACAAGAAAATTTGCAATAGCATTAATTTGGTCAAGAAAATCAGAAATTAACAAATTACCACGAACAGTATGGAGAAGATCACTACGCAACTAAAGGATCCTGTTTTGAGACTTAGAGGCATATATGGTGGCTAAGGAATCCCAAGTAGCAGCTGAAAAAGTAGAATGGGCAACGGTCAAAAGCACGGTTGGGGTCAAAGAGTCATTAATCCAACCTAAGACCATCTGATCTTTTTCCATCCCTCTTTCATAACATGGATTCACCATATCAGTCAACTTGCCTTCTCTGTCTGTCAGAAAGCATGGAGGGCAAGTTTCAATACCATCAACAATACCCATAAGCTTGCGGCCTTTGAAAAGTGGGGAGATTGAGCAAGCCATAAGGGATAATTGTTTCAGTCTAGCTTGATATAGAGGGAATGTGAGATATTGGGAGAGGAGTCAGAGGAGGCCATTGGAAAAGGTGAGGTTTGGTATGTTTTATTTGTGTTTATGTCGTTAGATGTTTTGTGCTCTTGATACCATGCAGAAGATATGATGGAGTGCAAAACCACACAGATCGAATATTTGTGGACTATGTGATCCCACTGTACAGAGGTAGATAAGGAAAAGGTGAATAAGATGATGAAGAAGATTGTCTCTTATTAGGTTCTTGGTAACATGTAGAGTGAATGGTGTACTGATCGCCAACGTGCTCAAGGAGAGACAGTGATGTAAAGGCAGTGAGGGTTCTTACTCTTTGATCAGCTAGGCATGATCATGATTGCTGGTTCGAGTAAACGATCTACAGTGGGATTGAGTTTGATCAACCTTGTTGTTTGGCTGCAAACATGCAGGGCTAGAGTGGTCTTCCACTCTTCCCCCAAAATTAGCATCGATGGAGCGAATGACGACCAACTTTGATTTTGGGTCTTCAACTTTGGCGGTGGTGATCGAGTTGCTATTGACTTGAGCGATGGTGAATGCTCCTCAAATTGACTAAGCAATTTAGGCACAACATTAGTCCTTGGTTCCTTTGTTAGGTTTAGACTGGCTATGTCATAACTCATATTGGGTTGTGGGTTGAGCCATTTTCTCATAGCTCACGACGAGGACGAGGCTTCACTGAAGCGACCAGGCCCAGAGCTTTGCGTGACGCTAGGGTTCATATTGCGCAGTACTCGCTTCCCAGGGCGGCGTTGCGGCTTCAACGTGTGAGGAGGAAGGAGGAGGATCCGGATGAGGATATGGATGCCGAAATCAACTGGGCTTTAGAGCAGGCCTCCAATTTGAAGCTTGATTGTATTGAGATTGGGGATGAGGATAGGCCACTTTCTGGTTGCTCATTCTCACAAGATGGCAAATTGCTTGCCGCCTGGTATGTTTTCGATTATTTCGGTGTTTACATTGCAAATTTAGTTTTTGCTAGGCTTGCTTCTTCTTGCTGCTGTTTGATTTTTGATGATTGTTTTACTCTATGTGACTACGAGGTGAAAGGGCTCTTTTCTAACTAGGTCTGTGTAGCTTTTCGGGCTTCGCTATTGTTATGTATGTTGTGTTTGTATACCATTGCAGAAGTGGTGGATTGAATTGTTGTGTTGTTTTTGCTTTTCGCAGCGCTCTAAGTCCAGTTGCCAAGCTGTGGAGCATGCCTCAAGTAACAAAGGTTGCCACCTTGAAGGGACATACAGAGCGCTTAACCGATGTTGCATTTTCTCCTGTGCAAAATCATCTCTTGGCAACTGCGTCTGCGGATAGGACTGCGAGGTTGTGGAACAGCGAAGGAGCACACCTGATGACATTCGGGGGACATTTGGACCGTCTTGCCCGCATTGCCTTCCATCCCTCAGGAAAGTACTTGGGTACAACTAGCTTTGACAAGACTTGGAGGCTGTGGGATGTAGAGACTGGTGAAGAGTTGCTTCTTCAAGAAGGTCACAGTAGGAGTGTCTATGCTATAGACTTCCACCCAGATGGCTCATTGGTTGCAACTGCTGGATTGGATGTGCTTGCTCGTGTTTGGGACCTCCGTAGTGGTAGAAGTATTCTTACCTTGGAAGGCCATGTCAAAAAAGTAAGACTCTAGTTTCATATTTTATTTATGTTTTTGATTATCTGATGAGATGGACAATTATGGTCGTGCTTACTTTCCCATGATTCATTCATTTTTTTCCATTGTATTTCTCAAGTTCTTGCACTCAGTTTTTCACCAAATGGTTATTATCTAGCCCCTGGGGGTGAAGACAACACTTGTAGGATATGGGATTTAAGGAAAAAGAAATCCATATACAGTATTCCAGCACACTCCAATCTCATATCACAGGTCAAATTTGAACCTCAAGAGGGATATTTCTTGGTAACTGGCTCCTATGATATGACAGCAAAGGTATCAACTACTTCTGAGCACCATTATTTCTACATTAACTGAATTGGAGTTATTATAATTGTTTTTATCATTTTATTGGTTGCTATATGCCTATATCTACTGAATACCATATTTTATCTTGTGTGCAATTTACCAGATATGGTCAGCTCGAGATTTTAAGCCTGTCAAGACGCTCTCTGGACACGAATCAAAAGTTACTTCCTTGGATGTTTCAGGTGGTAAGTTTTCATCCAATACGGTTTTGCATTTTGTTTTTATTTTTTCGTTTCTTGCTTTTACCATTTGTATGCATGACTTTTCGTATATCACTAACAAATAGGATAGTTTAAAACATAATAAGAAAATGACCCTTAAAACCATAATATGTTGATATACGGGCCTTTAGTAGCTACAGTTTACCAGCCCAAACTCCTCTCACTTGCGTAAAGAGATATGCACTTTACATTTGTCATCCCTTTCTACCTATGTGCCTCTATTAGGCTGTAGTCATATTTTCTTAAATAAGTAGATATACTCCTCGCATTAACTTTCTACTGTTTACAATCTGATGTGCTTGTCTTCCTGCTTTGAGTTCACCAAGTTAAATCTCCCTATCTTTTTTTTTTTTTTTTGTGTGCAACTTTAACTAGTCGCTCTGAGTAGGAAAACCTTGGGTCATTTTTTTATTTGATCCTTGAAGCAAGTTCATTTTTGTTGTTCTTGATCATTTTCCCAACCAGTAGTATTTTGCCAACCGGAAATTCTGCCTTCAATAATGTGAAACTAGACATATGCTATACAGCTATTTTGGCATTACTAAGGTAGAAAAGTCCCAGTAGAGAGGATATGATGCAGCAACTTCAGTATTACCCAGCAGGACTCATCCACTGGAGACAACTTTTTGACTCTTGACAATTATCGACTTTACAAAGAGATTTGAAGTCACCATTTCAATCTGGACTCATGTTTAATGTAGGAACACAATGCATGATGACTTACCACTGGCATAAACCATGACCGAAACTCCACTAACATCGGACAATTCATGTACAGTAGAATACACATCTTCCAATAGATTCACTTGTCTGGTAGTAAACAACCCAACTTTAATTGTCACACCCAATTTCAAAGCCTGTTTTTACCCCAAAACTGTTGTCTCCTTTAGTTAGTCATCTATCATGAAGGATAATAAAGACTGGACCATTGAGATAGAAAGTTGTCTCTTCAAGTATGGTTCAATCTTACTCTCAATTCAAATCAGATCATCTGGAATGATTTTGTACTATCTCACTCACATTTACTATCTCATTCACACCTTTAATCCCTTTCATCATGACTGGACATCGGAATATATATAGTTTAATCTTCCGATGCAGAAATTTGGCCTCGTATTTGATGGAATATGTTGCTGGTGCCTGTTCCACTTTCATAACCTTTGTATGAGGACATAATGGCCTTGTTAACTATAAAAATAATTGATTGTCAGCATCCTATATTACCAGCATCCTTAATTCCCCGTGTTAACCATGTAAAAGGGGGATATAACAAAAATTAGAAAATCATTTTGTTGACAATTGTACAGTCGCTGGTGTGTCATTGACATATAACATTCGTGTAGCATTACCAAACACTAAAAGAAAAATAACATTGGCATGTAGTGGGACTTGTTCATCAAATTGTCTTCTCTTAAACTTTATTCAGCTCCTTAGCTTCAAAGCTAGTTTATGGGGTTAACATCTAATCCAATGTATTGTTGTTGATGGCAGATGGACATCACATTGCTACTGTATCACATGACCGAACTATCAAACTATGGTCGAGCAGTACCAATGAGAAGGACCAGGAAATGGATGTTGATTAGGACAAGCTGAATTTGGAAAGGAGAATCAAGTCTTGGCTGATTTTGTTTGGCGATAAGTGGATTATACAAAAAGTTTTTCTGAGACACGAATGTTGGAGACTTGCAATTAGATAATGGCTGTATTCAGAGGGAATCCTTGCTAACTGACGTATTTGTGTAGTTCGAATATATTTTTAGTTGTGGAAGTGACCAGCTGTTTACTACCCGTGGAAGAGCTTTCTTATGTAATGCAAAAGGCTTTGAATACTTTCCATCTTAGATTACTGCTGAATAGTTAACTAATACTCATCTGTTATAGGCTCGTCGTTGCGATTAATTCCTTATGCTTTAGTGGCTCGGTTTGTAAACATGATATTTGTGTTAAGCTTAGATGAGAATGAAACTGGGTCAAAGGCAAGCAGATACTGTAGAGACTGTGTGTGAACGGATTATATTTCAAAAGCTTATCATGAGATTTAAAACCCATGTATCACAAGATCGTGGTGTGGTTGATATTCGTAATCAGCAAATCATGGACGTTTTCCTTTCCATACCTCAAGTTTGCTATGGTTGAGAGCTGAATAACATGATGGCATTTCTATTTTCTTGATTGGGAAACCGAGAAAGATCATACTCCTCAAAAGATTTGGCAAGTACAGCTGCTTGTCCCTAGTTTATCTTCCCTGTCATCCTGCTAATTGTTTTGGGAAAAACTTCATAAGATCATTGGTTCAGATTCATGATCGATGTCGTGGCATATGCCTCAGATGTGATGTGAAAGTCTAAACAATACTTGCAAGATTTTGATTTTCAAGTAGTTTGAAAATTCTGTAACAAGTCATAACTGAAGTTGCAAAATTAAGGTTCTACTTATCATTTATAACGGTGGAATGGAAAGACGAGAGGGAGGAAAATGGCGTAAATCCCAACTACAACCATAGGCGTTACAACAAAGTAAAAATGTGCTAGTATCTTCAACTCCATTCTATGCCTAGTCTTCATATTCATATTCATACTGGTGCCAGTGTGCCACTGTGTGCAAGAGCCTAGACAATATATCTGTTGCACAACTTATCAGACAACTTGTTGACGTACGATTTCATGCTTGATATGCGACACAAAATCCAGTCCATGCTGCAATCCACACACTCAAGTTATATGATGAATAGTTGACAGTATTACTACAGAAGGAAATGGGATTACATGCAAGTGATCTGATCCAAGGATGAAAGGCATTTTGAAAAAAAATATATCAATTGTATAATAATTTGGAATCATTACACTCCATGGTACATCATGGATATTATCTACAATGAAATTTAGTAAAAAAAAGCCTTGAAAAATGATGCAGAAGGATTATCTCTGATATAAATACTGTTGATAGCAGTCTAAAAGTTAATGATAGTTGGAATAGTGAGCAATCGAATTTAGATTTCTCAGATCCAATCTAAGTTATAAAGTTGTAAGCTCAGTTATTAAAATTCCAAATGGCTATGATGACTGTGGTTCTGATATGTGTTGGAGCTAGCAATGATCATTTTACCGTCACATCAGCCTACCTTACAACTGTGAAAGAAGAAAATATTGCTGATTTTCCTTGGTCCTTGTTATGGAAGTTGCCCATTTCTCCTAAATCAGAATACTTCTTTTGGCATGGCAAGGTTCTTACTAATGTTGAAAGTGTCAAAAGAAGACTGACTTCTGATTCCTTATGTCCTTTATGCCATAATGAGGCTAAAACCTTGCTTCATTTCCTAAGAGATTGTATAGGGGCTGAAGGGGTTTGGAGTGGTATCATTTGTTTTGACACGATTGCTAGAACTATGCATCTGGACTGGTATGCTTGGGTTTCTGCTAATGCTCACTGCAGGAAAGATTGTTTTGGTTGTCTTCTTCACATGTTGGTTCTTATGGAAGTGAGGAAATAAAGCTGTTTTTGATGAGATATTTCATTTCCCTTCAATCCAAGCAAGATTATAATTGATGGTGCTAAGTTGTAGAACGCTGCCAGCATGGTCAGACTGGTTGGAGTAACATTAATAATAAAGCAAGTTGTCATGCAGATTCAAAAAATCATAGCTAGCAGAAGAAATAAGAAACTGTTTAAGTATAATGTATTTGAGAGAGATTGATGAGAGAGATGTGTTCTTATTATTGAGAATAGGAGCCCTATATATAGGGATTACAAAGTGCTAGTTCTAATGTTACAAGGAATACCAATCCGTGTAGGATTGGGAAATCTAGAACCTTCTCTCCTATTGCTACTCCTAGTTTGATAAGGCACACTAAATCGATATTCCTTCAACACTCCCCCTTGTGCCGCTTCAAACTTGGTGGTGACGCTTCATCCGTTGCCTCGTTAAAAACCTTGCCAGGTAACAAAAACCCTGTGGGATAAAAATAACCCTGGTCGAAGGACAAAAAGAGCACAACACGTCCTTCACTCTTCGAGATCGAACATGTAGACATCATAACTCCCCCTGATGTCGATATCTCCCCCTGATTGCTATAATCGTGGGAGTTCGGATAACTTTCTCAATCCGATGCTCTTCACATGTTTCTCGAAGGTGGATTTAGGTAACGACTTAGTGAATAAGTCCGCTACATTATCCTCTGATCGGATTTGATTCACTTCAATCTTTAGAAGTGATTGTTGTTGCTGATTATAAAAGAACTTAGGCGATATATGCTTGGTGTTGTCGCCCTTGATGAAACCTAACTTCATTTGTTCAATACAAGCTGCATTATCCTCATAAATGCATGTAGGTTCATTTGTGGTAGACTTCAAACCACAACTTCCTTGAATGTGTCGAATTACGGACCTTAGCCATACACATTCACGTACAGCTTCATGTAGAGCAATAATCTCTGCATGATTTGAGGAAGTAGCAACAAGGGTCTGTTTTGTAGACCTCCAAGATATCGCAGTGCTTCCCATGGTAAAGACATAACCAGTTTGGGAGCGACCTTTGTGAGGGTCAGAGAGGTACCCTGCATCAGCAAAACCCATCAAGACATCATTGTCGTTTTGATGGAGGGAGATAGGAGAACGCCGGCCACCATGAGCGGTGGCGGCGCCGGCGGCGGCAACATGGCCGGCGGCCATTCCATGGACGGGGGCGTTTTGCCTTTTGGGGTCCAATCCCAATTTTCCGTCATTCCTTTTCTCTCTGTAGGGATAGAATAGGCCCATATCAATCGTACCTCTTAGGTATCGAAAGATTGTCTTTATACCAATCCAATGGCGGCGTGTTGGCGCAGAGCTATGTCGAGCTAACAAGTTCACTGCGAATGAGATATCCGGTCTTGTGCATTGAGCTAAGTACAATAATGCGCCTATTGCACTCAAATAAGGCACCTCGGCCTCTAATGGTTCTTCGTCCTCATCCCTTGGACGAAACGGATCTTTTCCGGGCTCAAGACTACGGCCAATCATGGGAGTACTCGTAGGCTTTGCTTTATCTTCATTAAAGCGCCTTAGGATTTTCTGAGTATATGCAGACTGATGGATCAAGATTCCATCACTACGGTGCTCGAGTTCTAAACCGAGACAAAACCGTGTTTTCCCAAGATCTTTCATCTCAAATTCGGATTTCAAGTATTTAGCAGTTTCCTTCAACTCATCTAGAGTTCCAATTAGGTTCATGTCATCGACATAAACTGCTACGATTGCAAATCCGGAACTTGTTCTTTTAATGAACACGCATGGGCATATTTCATTGTTAATATATCCCTTCCCAATCAAGTAGTCACTTAGACGGTTATACCACATCCGTCCGGATTGTTTTAATCCATATAGTGAGCGTTTTAACCTTATTGAAAACGCGCTCCGTGGTTTAGAGCCACTTGATTTGGGTAATTGGATCGAAGTCCATCTGGAACCTTCATATATATCTCTGAATCTAGATCCCCATAGAGATATGCTGTAACCACATCCATAAGCTGCATGTCAAGTTTTTCGGAAACTACCAAACTGACGAGGTAGCGGAACGTTATAACGTCCATTACGGGAGAATATGTCTCCTCGTAGTCAATTCCAGGGCGTTGTGAGAAACCTTGCGCCACAAGGCGGGCTTTGTATCTAACAACCTCGTTTTTCTCATTACGCTTTCTAACAAAGACCCATTTATGGCCAACAGGCTTTACACTTGGGGGTGTCTGCGTTACAGGCCCAAATACCTGTCTCTTTGTTAGTGAATCCAATTCAACCTGGATTGCATCTTTCCATTTAGGCCAATCCGCTCTTTGTTGACATTCTTCAACAGAGCGAGGTTCGATATCATCATATTCTATAATTCCTTTTGCAATATGATATGCAAATGCATCATCAAACGCCATAGAATTTCTATCCATCATCTCATGTACACTAGTGTAATTTATGGAGATCTCTCTATTCTCTGGAGTTGGTTCTGACATTGGAGCGTCCCCCAATGATGTCTCTTGGACATAACCATAATCCGGAATATTCTCATGAGATGGATTATTTACATCGATGATTAATGGATTATTTTGTGCCGAACTCGCTTTCTTTCTTGGGCGAGAATCCATTGAACCTATGGGCCTCCCGCGCTTCTTGGCGGGAGCCGTGGGCCTAGCCACAACGTCACCATCATTGAGAGATGGGACGTTGGCGCCATGCTCATGCATTCTTGAGTTGGCGTCATGTCCTCTACTTTTAGGGACATCAATCCTTGCAGGCACGTTTGCAGCAGGTATGTGTGATCTCGTCACTTTAGCGATATCAGAAAACGCATCAGGCATCGAATCTGCTACGTTCTGAAGATCGAGAATTCTCCGCACTTCAATTTCTGACTGTGCGGTTCGGGGATCAAGATGAGACAGAGTGGGGACAGACCACGACAATTCCTGTCGTTCCTGTTGAACATTGATGTTCTTATCTCCCCCTAACGACGGGAAGACTGTCTCATCGAAGTGACAATCCGCAAATCTAGCGGTAAAGAGATCGCCTGTCAAGGGTTCTATGTAGCGGATAATCGTTGGAGAATCATATCCAACATAAAGGCCTAATCGTCTCTGAGGACCCATTTTGGTGCGCTGTGGCGGCGCAATAGGCACATAGACTGCACACCCAAATATGCGTAAGTGTGAGACATCAGGCTCATACCCAGTAACCATCTGGGACGCAGAGAAGGGTTGAGTGGCAGTGGGCCTCAGACGAATAAGCACAGCTGCATGCAATATTGCATAGCCCCAAGCAGAAATAGGGAGATTGGTGCGCATCACCAATGCTCGAGCAACCATTTGTAGTCGTTTAATGGTGGCTTCTGCGAGACCATTTTGGGTATGAACATGAGGAACAGGATGTTCAACATCAATCCCAATGGACATGCAATAATCATCAAAAGTCTTTGATGTAAACTCCCCAGCATTGTCTAATCTTATAGACTTAATGGGATGATCAGGGTGGTGAGCCCGTAACTTAATTATTTGTGCTAGGAGTTTAGCAAATGCAGCGTTCCTTGTGGACAATAGCATGACATGTGACCAGCGTGTCGATGCATCAACCAACACCATAAAATATCTAAATGGTCCGCATGGTGGTTGAATAGGTCCACAAATATCACCTTGGATTCTTTGCAAGAATGGTATATTTTCTTTGGTGTCCTTTGCATAGGATGGTCTCGATCCTAACTTTGCTAAAGAGCAGGCTTTGCAGAACGAATGATGGGCTTTGGAAACAACCAATGAGGATTTTGGTTGAGCCATGAAATCACAATGGACCTTAGAAGTAAAAATGGGAGTCAAGGGAGCAGGGGTGGCGTCAAAGCCACCCTTGGGCCGCAGGGGGATGGCGGCGCCGACCGGGGATGGCCGGACTTGAGGGGGAAAGGCGCCGTGAGGCGCAGGTGCTCCTCCTTGATCCAAATTTCGAGTTTTACTTCCTTTCGTTCTGAAAAAGGGATGTCCGTGTGAAGTCTTTAATATACGGATCATCATGTCACGACCTGGGTGTCCCAAACGGTCGTGCCAAAGCCTATACGTGTCGGAATCCCATAAATCATCTCTCATGACATGGTTGGATTCAATGACTCGAATAGTGGTTGCATACAACCCACTAGAGCGACACATAAGTTTCTCTAATACTCGTTTATTTCCGTAGTCATTAGAGGTGATGCAAAGGAACTCTTGTCCATTCTCACAATGCGTTTCCGCATGAAAACCATTGGCTCTTATATCTTTAAAATAATAAAGTTCGAAAAACATGTCTACGACATGAGATAAAATAAATCGATACTTTATTAATAATATCCAATGATGACACCAAAGTTTCGTGACCATAATCTAATCCAATATAAAAATCAAATCGTAGACAAATCGTAGTCACTCTATCCGTTCGGCAATTTCAATTTAGTTGTGACCAGGTAAGGTAAGGCGAGATTTTGGTGGAGCGTTGCTCACTTTTAAAACCGTTCTCTCAGATCAAACCTTGCCTAGACATCACAAGTACTCTTGAGTACGCCTAGAGGGAAAGAGTTAATACAATAAGTCATTTTATTGATATAAGGCATAATTGCCATGACATAATTCTTGGAAAAATAAAAGACTATAAATAAAAATCTGCGGTATTTTGTCTTCATCGCCAGATTTAAAGTCTTTGTGAACTCGAAGTCTTGATCACCATGATGCGACTACCTTCGTAGGTACATTGCAAATTCAGGTCCATTGATCAGACGTTCCATATCAGAAATAGACACCATAAAGAGGATTCTCCCTTGATTGAGGCGCATTGGCGCAATATGCATAGTCCCTAGGACTGGTGGCGTTGGAAAGTGGTGCCCATGGCCAACGTTGGCTCCATGGTTTCCAACCCTATTTCCCTCAAAATCACGCCTCCTACGGTCGTGGGATTGTCGCCTTGAGCGATTACCTTCTTGAGCATTTCGATCATATGGATCATGACGTCGATGGCGACTTTCTCTAGCCATAAGACGATGCTCTTGATAGCTATCTTGAAGCCTATCAAATCTTCTTTTCACAAGTTCATTGCCATGTCTTTCAGTAGTGACCATAGCTTCAATAAGCTGTTGAAAACTTGTGATCCGCCTTGCATTTACATGAGTCCGGAATAAGTCAGAGGACCTCATAGCATAGACGGGGAAGGTATTGAGGGTTTTCTCAATCAATTGGTCTTCTGTGATTGTTTTTCCACAGAGACGCATCATTGCTCTGATGCTGAGAGCTTCCGAATAAAATTGCATGACAGTGTCAAATTCAGAAAAGCGAAGATGTTTCCATTCTGCTTCTGTATTCGGAAGTATGGAGTCACGAACATTGCCATATCGTTCGCGAAGCGCATGCCAAAGCTTTATGGCGCTATCCTCATTTATGAACTCAAACTGTAGGTCACTATCCATGTGACGTTTCATGAAGGCAAGTGCCTTGGAATTATCTTTCTCAGTTTGAGGGTCTGGAGCTGTTTCTATAGGACAAAGCTCTTGGATTGTATGCAATAAATCACGGGCAATGAGGTGGATCTCGACATCAGTGACCCAAATTAAGTACATTTTGCCTGCATAATCCAATGGAACAAAATCGAGTTTGTTTGTGTTTGACATCCTGAAAGATGAAACAAAAACAAGTTAGTTTCGGAGTCAATGCTTCCACGAAAACTAAATAAGATTTCCGAGCTATGCTACCAAGAAATCGATTTCCAAGAATAATTGGATTAGACCGAAACAATGATGTTTATATGGTCGTTAATCGATGCTTACGGACGCTCTTAGTCCGAAGTCTTACGAACGCTCTTAGTTCGTTAATTGCGTGAATCCCCACGATTCCGCTTTTCTCAAAAATCGAACCCACGTTATAAGAAAGGTGGGATGTAGAAGAAGGGAGGTTTTCAAGTCCCCGAGAAAAGAAGAAGAAATATAAATTCTGAAATTATAGGAACTTCAAAACTTACTCTTTTGAATACTTACTTGTATTTGGATCACGCGCGTGTCGATGCAGGCGTGATGGAGCGAAGCAATCCGAGTAGATTCTGTTCTGAACAGCTTGTACCTCGATTGGTGTACAGATCTCAATATGACTCCGATAAGGCTGAAATTCGGAGGTTAGATGGAAGAGACAGAGACGAACAACTTTGATGAAGAAAGTTTTTCGATCTGAGCTTCCGAACTAGACGTTTCGAGGCTTGCAAGAAGACGGATGTGCACAGGAACGGGAAAAGATGCAGTGGGTGTGCGTTGGCTTGTTTGCGCAGCAGGGATGCTTCGGTGGCAGCAGGCTGGAACGCAGGGCTGCAGGGAGGGGGCAGCAGGGGCTGCTGTGCAAGGTTGCAAGCGCACGGGCGCTCGGGCTGCAGCGAAGGCTCGGCTAGCTCGGGCTAGGGGCTGATTTGTGAATGAGTTTTGGTTTTCTGTTTTGTGGTTAGAGTCGTGCTGATAACGTGTTTAAGTATAATGTATTTGAGAGAGATTGATGAGAGAGATGTGTTCTTATTATTGAGAATAGGAGCCCTATATATAGGGATTACAAAGTGCTAGTTCTAATGTTACAAGGAATACCAATCCGTGTAGGATTGGGAAATCTAGAACCTTCTCTCCTATTGCTACTCCTAGTTTGATAAGGCACACTAAATCGATATTCCTTCAACAGAAACTGTAGTACTTATTTTGCTCACATAGAAACAAGCCACCAAAAGAGTTCATCAAAATAGAAAGATAAAGCCATCAAAGATTTATCACATATTACAAGTTGCTCCTTTTAATTCGGATTACCACAAGTTTCTAGTCCTACATGCAAGGAGATAAAGAAGCTAGGCAGCGTCGCCAGTATCACCAACTATCCAATACAAGGGTGTAGAGGCCATCACAACGCATTTATCATCCTCTTCATCTTAGCAGACCTCCTGGAATCGGGTTCTTCAATTGCTCTCTCAGTGAGTACGTGCTTGATACGACACATTGACTTCCTCACCTGAATTTCATGATGACAACAACAAGGAATCAACAATGATAATAGAATTTGCAAGAAGAATAAACAAAGGAAACTATTGTTCATGCAAAGGAGATTTTGAAGTACTTCAAAGTATTTTTCTGTTGATACAAATCAGAAAATGGTTAAAAGAGAGGGTCATACTTTGGGAAGGCGCTCAGGATTAGGAAAACGAAGATTCTGTGCGTGAAGCATCTGACGTTGAGTCATCAGCATGTTTTTCTCTTTAAGCAGGACAAACCATAGCTTATTGAGATCATCCCAGGACTTCAGACGCAGTTCAGATGCCTTCCAACTTCGACCTAATAGCAATTGAAGCAGCTAGCATTGAAATAGCTGAAATATCTATCACTGAAGCAATACATAATGCATCAAGCAGTGTTGTGGAAATATATTGAACGGCATGACATGAGAGAGTCAATATTAGCAGTTGATATTATGCAAAATGTCTTGGATAGTTGCAAATAGAATTTCTTCAAGCTCTAGTAAGACCAAATTTTCAAAGCAAGTTATTAAGTTTAATTAAGAATGAGATCTTCCAACTAATACAGAGTTTAATTCCTAGTATCGCTGCAACCAAATTCCTTTTATGGAATCACCTGACTTTTGGTAAACCCATATAGCATTGATATAATAATCACTTAACAATATATAGTAATTGATCTTTTCCTATTGCAACTTCGATTCCCTTGGAAGTTGGAAATAATAGAAATATTGATCTTTCTCTGCATTTCAGCTCTAATTGGTATAGAGATTCTAATTAAATAACACTGACAAGAAAACATAATAAACGAAAACAGTGACAAAAGAATCCTTGACATCAACAATGATCAGCAGTTCAACCCACATGATATACCTTTCTTCTATAGCTCTAATTCTAGATTATACAGATACCATGTAAATTGTGCAGGTCAGCAAAATGCATACTACCAACCTTACAATGTCTGAAATCTGAATCATTTTGCAACCAAACGACTGAAATTGTAATTCTGCATGCTACCAATCTTACAGCATTAAGATTCTTTGTAGTCATGAAACGAATGTAACTGAAAATGCAGTTATTTTCCGATGAACAATTCAACCATAATCCGACTCATCTTAAGCTCTGCATTCATATACCACCTATGTGAAAAGACAACCTAAATAACCTCTGCCGAGCACTTTGAATTTCTTTAATCGATTCTCACTAAGTATACAATCCAATTACCCCAATTCATAAATGCACTGAACACAGAAAACAAGGAAAACGAAAAGCAAAACTGAAAGTATAGCACACCAAAAGCAAAACTGATTTTAATTTATCTTATGGTCCCTGGAACATGAAGCAAAGCTCCGCCACTCTGAAAAGCAAGTTCAATGTTATTTTTATAATCATATTGTTTACATAAATATCAGGATTGAAGACTGCATCAAGTGTTGAGAATGCATTTAGTCATGACAGTGATAGTATGCTTTTTTCATTTCAATATTGTCATGCTTACTGGTGAACTCGTTTTTCCATCAAGCTGATGATTAGTTGACCCCTTTTTTCAAATAAATTCATCTAAAAGCTGGTTTTTTCTCTTTTTAAGAAGAAGAACAGATTACTTTCTTTAATCAAGAATACAAACTGGAAAATAAAAGATAAAATGAAACATTAATAATGGGGATTTAGAGATAGGATCATTGCTGGGTAAAGGAATGCCCTTAGTCTATTAAGGGTTGGTTTAGTTGGGTGAAGAGGCTCTTCTGAATCTAGGTAGGTCCTATGCTCCAGTCTTATTTGAGAGTTCACTTGAGCATCTCAAACACAATAGTGGCACTGCTTATAAGTTCAAACCTTTCACACATACAGAGAATAAGATTCACATTTATTTACTTTCACAGACTGAAAGTAAAATAACTCTCAGGAGAAAAAAAAGAAGCAGACTTGCAACCCTTTAATAGATTATTCCTGGGTAATCACAGGAGCAGATGAGATCAAACCCAGAAGACTGGTCCTCACAAAAGCAGAACTGTTGCATGGCAGAACCAACCGAGCCATTTCAATTCAAAATCCTAAACAAAGCTACTGTAATCCCAATAAAGATTCCAACTTTAACTTGGAGGTGAATACCCAGATGCCTAAAACCCAATAAAGATGCCCTTAAAACCTAGATCAAAAAGACCAGATAGAAAAAACAGACCCCATTGCTACTTATAAAAATATATGGATAAGAGAAATACAAAACAGAAATTTAAAAAAAAAAAAATGGGTTCAATAAAATATGCAGAAGATTTGAGAGAGAAATTGGATGGCTTCTTGTTTGATTTGAGGTGTTTTCAGATAATAATTTCCAGGATTTCATCCATACTTTAGCTTCAGAAATAGTGAAAAACAATAAATCAAGACCAAGCAACAAAAGAAAGAGCGGGGAAGAAGATATACCACCTTTCTCGACGGTTTCAATCTCGTCGGCGTTGGGTGCCTTCTTCCTGATTACCCTGTCAGATTGAAGAGCCGCAGTTGAGGAGGGAGTGAAGGAGGCACAAGGAAGAAAAGAGGGGGGGAAAGTCTAATATCAATCTTCACCCCACAAAAACCATTCTACTACTATCATGTAAAAGTTGCCAATTCATTTAAACTCCAAGTAATCGAACTCTTAATGCCAACAATACATGAACTTTAA
Source organism: Rosa chinensis (assembly GCF_002994745.2). Classification (NCBI taxonomy): domain Eukaryota; kingdom Viridiplantae; phylum Streptophyta; class Magnoliopsida; order Rosales; family Rosaceae; genus Rosa; species Rosa chinensis. The sequence goes on from NC_037090.1 coordinate 30,789,013, forward strand.
AACATCTTATCCCAGTTCTTTTCAATGCCAGTGAAGTTGTAATTGTATTACTTGTGTATCCAAAAGCAATGCTAGACATCGAATCGAGGCAAATCATAATCTCTTTCCTGGTAATATAATGTTTTCCATCAACGGCTAAAATACAAATTGAACTCTAATTTCATCTATTATGAATGCTCCCTTTTGTTAAATTAATTTAAAAAGATACAAGTTGTAACCCATCTCTAGAATGTCAAAACTTCAAAGTGATGTCTAATCTATGTGCTGCCGATGGTATTGACTCGCTTGCAGGAAATGTGTGTTTGTGGACGCTTGCTTGTAGAAGTTGGTTCTTTTTTGCCTCATTTATACCAACCAGCAAGGAAGTATCTCAACAGGAAACAGAAGCAGCATGCTAGAGCCTGTTGCATGTAGATAAACATTCATCAAATGAGACGCTTACACAATTAACAGACGAAAAATGCATAATCATGCAGGACAGGATGTTTAAGCTACCGTCGCAAAACCATGATAGAGATGAAGGACAAAATATTGGATTGAGTTCTAGGAAAGAGACCCAAAAGAAACACATTAATCTGACTTTTTCAGAATATTAAGGATAAAAGTTTACATACCAAGACTCTTCCCAATCTACTTTTAATAAGGATCACAGCAACCTAATATCCAGGCCCTAGAAGAATCCTTCAACACATACTAAATCATACACAGACCTCAAAATACTTAAATCTCACGACTGGTCTCATGACTTCTAAAAAAGACCTAAATCTCACGACTGGTCTCATGACTTCCCAAAAAGACCAAGACAAGCATTCTAAGCCACAATAGGGAGAAATCAACTAAAAATGCTGGTTTAAAGGCTCTATATAGGACACATATTGCAGTTATTCACATCTGCCGATTCAGACTCAGGATAACATGCCTTGGAATTTGCAGGTTATACGCACAACTAAAAATGAATAAATCACCTGGAAAACGAGAAGATAAACACAAAGTTTCTTCTCTGTCATCCTGCCAAATTGTCTTAGGAACAAGTTTACAAGTGTCCCATCATTTGTCCCAGTCAGCAGTCCAGTTTCAGGATCGAACCTGAAGAATAACAGATATGGAAAAATATTTATAAAGATTGTTAACAGAAGATGGCTCCAGCAGTTCTGGCAGTTACAAAAAGCTACCTTGGGAGACGATGGCGCGGACATGGAATGATCCCAGCAAGCTGAAAAAGATAACAGCAGATAAGATGCCTCACATGTCATGAACAGTGAGTTAATCCTACCCATGTGTAATTTTTATATGCATAGAGGGGGGAGAGAGAAGAGAGAACTAGATCAAACCTGGGGCAGTGACAAGAGAAAGTTCAAGACTTGAGGGAGAAAGAAAATCAGGAGCGTTTCACTGAACCAGAAAATTCAAAAGGCGAAGAAAAACAAAGGACAATAATCAGGCAATCAGGCAGATAATAATGGAAAGAAAATATATTGGCAAAGGAACAACCTGATTCCACAAAGGTATTAATGTTATTGGTCTAATTGAAAGAATTTTACTTCTGCACTCTTACATATCTAATGTTTAACTAGAAATCATGATCTATGACGAGATCCACACTTTTCACACCAGTTGCAGCTCAGTTTATAGTCTGATGTTCACTTATAGGCTCTCTAATGTAAGACTCTAAGGGTGCTTGAGGGACCAATTATTTCTTACGAAATACTGGAAACAGCAGCTTTTAGTTAGATAATAAACAATAAAAAGAACCTAGTTGTGGGGAATCAATTCAAACACATAGGTTCCAAATACAGCGCAATGAAAAACAAGGAAATTCCACCAGATTCTTCTACACATGCAAGAATGTAAGTTCCATGTATACAGAAAATTCTCTGAGTATGAGAATTGTCTATGGAGGAAGCCATAACTAAAGATGCAATATTATGGTCCCACATGTGTTATCCATATTACAGTGAAATTGAAAGATAAGAGGAACACACCTAAAATGGCCAAGAATCCCAACTACAGCCATAGTCATCCCAGCAAAGTATGTGTAAGTATCTCCAACAAAAGCTGAAGAAGGATACCTAAATTAAGGCAGAAAAAAAAATATTAAGGTTCAACACTTCCACAGGACCAAAGCCATGAGCATAAGAAACTTGGTAACTAAATACAGGAAGAAGCATCACCAGTTGTAAGAGAACAATGCCAAGGAGGTTGCCAGTAAGGGTTGGGCAAGATATATAGAGAATGCGTGTGCCATCTTGTACTCAAAATCTACAGATGCTCCAATTTGCATGATATTGTGTATTAAAATCTGCAGATCAGTAAGAGAGGAATGTCGAGGTATATTATGTTTCTTGTGTCTTTCAACAAAGATTCTTTCTTATCCAAAACATAAATTTTGCAACTGTATCATAAATCCTTATACTTACAGCAGATGCAATTACAACTGTCTGGCCAACTTCAAGACCATTCAATCCAGCATGAATATTAATTGAGTTTGTACAGAAAACCGCCAAAAGTCCCATATATAGTTTATACATCCATCCTTCACATCCAAGCAAAAAAATAGACCAATAAATTAAGTATGTGGTATTCATTCGTTCAAGTGTAACTGTGGCCAATACTAAAAATTAACAATTTTATTGCATATAACATAGTTATCTACCGACATCTTCAATTTATTACAACTATTTCAATTTATAACATATAGATGCAGAATTTACATGTTTCCCAATGCCTTGCTTGTGGGTTTCATTCCAGTGACTAATATATTCATCTCAGCGAAAGATGAGTGCTAGTGTGTGTCATGTGTCAAGTGTCAAGTGTCAAGGAAAAGACTAGGAGACCACGCCCATCCTTTGACATGGCAAAACAAATTAATTACAGTCTGCTCAGATTAAGTAGCAACGTTTAAAAACCTTTTATCTCTTAAATCCATTGGTTGCCATACAATCTCACGTTTACTGGATATTCAGTTTGATATGAAATATAAGATGGACATGGCAACAAGAAATCCGGTCGATGCCAAGTTTATTATAATAAAGCTTAAATAATCCTAATTAACGGTGTTAGTATAACTATAGATGTGACTACAAGTTACCTGATTCCTTGGGCTTCACTATGGCGAACCTAATATGTCCAAACACAAATTAATTAACACCTCATATATGGTTACCTTCAGGTGCACAATTTTTTGTCAGACAATTTGTGTTTATGATACTTCATGAGTCTCAATGTCACATCTTTACATCCTTAAGTGCAAAAATAAATAAATAACATAACTGAAATGTCCTTTATCATTTCAGAGAGAGGGAGGGAAGGCGGGGGAGAGAGAGACAGAGAGAGAGTACATTATTACAATAATGAGTTTATTAGTTACTAAATAATTATACCAACATGTTAGGATGAGCATACCTAGATCCCAGACCTGTAGCCCAACATATGGAACAAGAGGCTTTGGTATGATAATAGTTGTATGTCCAGCATAAGCCATCAGCAGAGGTAAAGCTGCAATTGATGGCAGTATTAATTTCCTGCTCTTCACAAATACAAGAAAGCATACAGGAATGAATATTAGTTTGGAGAGCCATCTGCGATTTCACATATATAAAGCATAAAGGAAACCAAATTTGGATTTATAATCTAGAATAATGACCGGATACTCACACTCTCCATCAAGAACATCATCTACAAATCCCAGCAATACCATAAAGCATATGGAGGCTAATGCTGCATTGTACTCAACAAGCCACTGCATGATTGAAATATATGACAGTGAGGTCTTCCACGAAAAAGACAAATATCCACAACTTACTGACATGAAATTAGAAACACTAAGCCATGATAGGTGATCTAAAAGGAATATAATCCATCAAGTCAAAGAGTTGTTCACCATGTTAGTTCTCTCATTACAGTTCTTGACTCATTCTAACTCTAAATTTAAGAGTATTTGTACCCCGAGTCTATCCTTTATTCATTTTCTACTCCACCATCTCAGCATTCACATTCCAGTAATCCTCATCACATGCGCATCATCTTCACCATTTGACAGTGTAACACAAAGCAAGGGTCATGTGACTATCCTACAAAATTCTAGATAAAAAATTCAAGCATTTAATGCCTAATGAAGCATTACCTTACAAACACCAGTTTTGCATGACCATAGCCTCCAATTCAATCCATTACTCTAACACAGCCACATGATCATCAAACAGGGCCAGCTCTTCCCTAGGACCATTGCCTAAATGACTTACGACCCCAAAATATGAAACCCCTATCTATTATTATTAATAGAGGCTACCTTTTCAATTTCTCTCCATTTATCTCTAACATCCTAGACAACCTCCATGAATACTTCTGTAAAACAATATTTTGAGCTGTTTCAATTACTTTTCTCTCCTATGTCATCACAATATTTTCTTTTAGACTTTCTCCTTGGAGAAGCCACTCAGGCATCACCAAAAGCTACGTGTTTTATCTCATAGCAAGAGTTCCAAATATCAAGGGAAAATGATAAATGAAAGAACATACTTACATTTGAATCTGCAGTGAAGTTGAAATACTGAAATAATATCGAAAAGACCAAGAAGACAATTCCAACAACAATGCCCAACGACTCTGGCCTGTGAAACAAAAGCACTAAAATTAAGTGGGAAGTACGAAACATTGTATGAATACAAAATCACCGTAACTCCGTGTCGCAAATCAGTAGAAAAGACAACTAACAGCAATAGAAATCAATCTTTGTTACTAAAATCAATTCTCAAATACAATAGTTATGAATCACTGTGCTTTATTTGTTGAAAATACTGAATTCCATATTCACAATGCACCATTCTGCTCCTAGACATTGAGAAAATATTTGCACTGGGTTAAAAAGAACAACTCTAGAATGAAAGACTAAATCTTTGAGATTTTGTAAATCATTTCCATGACCAAACACTTAACTAAGGACATGAAAAGCAATTCAGCAAGTTAAAGAAAGACTCACACTTTAATAGTACCCTGAGGAGTACCCTTTTTGTTAATATCGTAGCCAAACAGATTGCGCCTGAGAACGTATCTAGAAGCCACAGGGATCATCTTAACGGTGACGAAGAACGCCGCGAGGCTGAGGGCGGCATTGATCAGAATCGAATTTCTGAGCTCCTGCTCAATCTTGTTTGGGACCCAGGTATTAGTGATATGCATCTCTGCTATGCCGGATTTTGGTGGTGTCTCCATCACCGGGAGAGTCTTCTTCGACCATATTCAAGGGCAAGGTGGAGAAGTTGGGGCTTGGGTCCGTGGACCTTAGTTCAAATGTGATGGGCTATTCAATTACAGGTTCAAGGCAGTGGACTGGTGGCTTGGGATTGTTTTTGGTCTACTGCATTTCGTGACCCTTTGAATCTTACATTCATGGGAGGTTCTTTGCAATTTACTAGTATTTTTGTACACCAATTGAGATCTCTAGGCGAACTTACTAGTCTAGTTGTTTCGAATCATGTAATATTCACTAGGTTACGAGCTTCTCCTGCTAGTTGCTTGTTTAGAATAAGTGAGCTCATTTTGTTTGCAATGAGGGTTACTTGTCATTTGTTAGGAAGCTTGTGCCATCTAGAACTTTTGGCATGAGACCACTTATGATGTATGTGCCTTCTGGTCATGAATAAGTAATGAAGTTTTTTTTTTTTTTCGTCTCTTTTCTAAAAGAGGATCAAAGGATTCCACTCCTACCCCCATGGTGACTCGAACCCATGAATTCGTCATTAGGTAGTGGGTGCTCTAACCACTAAACTAACACCACTTCGTCAGATAAGTAATGAAGTTATCTATTTCTCAAAAAAAAAAAAAAAACACTAATTTGTTATGTTAGGTTTTTTAAAATTAGTCAATTTGATATATTGGGTTTTATTTTAGCTAACTTGCTAGTCTAAAACTTTCAAAATTAACTAATTTTCTTTCTAAATTTTCAAAACTAGCCATTTACTATCTCAGGTTTTCAAAAGTAATCAATGTTTGTACGGAGAAATGGACGAAGTCAAGTTAATTTGATAGAATAGTAGTAAAGTGGCTAATCTTGAAAACCTAAGGTAGCAAAAATTAAACATAGATTACCAAGACTATGGTAAAGTAAACCTACAGTAGCAAATATTGGCTATTAAACCAAATTTTTTCTTTCTCACTCTTGTATTAGGCTCCAAAAAATTCGAATATTCTTATTGGCCCGAACCACCACATTGCACTGTTAAGTAGTAATCCAATACCACAAAATAATTAGTCATTGGGAGAAGGTCTTCCGTAGACCGTAGGGAAATTGTGCCACCTAGATGATGTGGTTGTCAGTGAATATCCAACATCTTACATTTATGTACTTACAACTATCTCTTACTTCTTGGACAGAAATGCGAAAACTTTTCACACCCACCTCCTAATACAATTGTCAAATCAAATATGACACGACTCAATGCACAGTTTGAAACCTTCATGAAATAAAATTGGTTAAACCTTTACAATTAAAAATAGGTCATTTGTCAATGGTCAGGATGTAATCTATGAGGATTCGTGTTAGGTCTGGGAATTCCACACCGAGAAACCGATACCGATCCTGTCCGATCCGTGCCAAAACCGATTAGGTCAGTATAGCAAAGACAAAAAGTTAGAACGCTAATCTTATCATGTAAAGCTTATTGTTCATTTACCTAAGGAACTATAGGTTTTCCACTTTGATTATTAAGACCCAGAACTCTAGCATATCTTAATATGGAGTCAATTATATGCTCATCAATCAAAGTATGCATCCAAAGACCAATAAACACATAAATGATGGAATTGAAGCACAAAATTAGCAAACAAGTTATAACATGTAGAAGTAGCAATTTTCAGATTATCAAGAAACCTAAAACGTTAACATACTTCATGGTATTTGGAAATTAAACATCAAAACATGCTTTCAATCCCATAAGTAATCTAAACATCCAAATCATCATAACAAAAATTTGTTTTGTTTTTTTATTTATTACAAATTAAGAAAACCGAAAACAAAAGAGTTGTGTTCATGGTAACACTTTTGAAATCTTCAAGAACGCAAGAAGCTTAAAAGGTGGTGAATGATCTTGAATGTTGCTGACGGCAAGGATGCTTGAATGGAGGATGCTCACGGATTCCTAGTCATGTTAGGTTTCCTTTTCCTGGTAGGATTGAAAAAACTTCATTTCTCTATTTCTTTCTCATTTTTGTGCCATTTCCTCCTTGCTTGCCTTTATAGACTCAAAACTACCTAAAAACAATAACTAAGTTAGAAATGATAATGTTAAAAGAATAACTAAGTAATAACGTTAAAAACGTAGCAAATATTGCTCTCATCATTTCCTATGCTTCATTTCTTACACTACTGAAGACAATCGTTCAACTATGGGATAAGCTGGAAGTGCAAAATTTCGATTTGGGAAGAGTTCTCTCTATTAGGTGGGAAACTTTGAAGACTTGGCAAAACATATATGTATCAATATACATGCCTCATGCCTGCACCACTCTTGGAGGTGGAAGATGTATAATGTATCAAGGTGCTTGGGCCCTGCCATGTGTACTGTTCTTTCTCTTTGGACATACTTATTATTGTTGATCAGTCCTGGGCCTTGATTTTGTATTGTTCTATCTCTTTTAACCCACTTATTTGTGTTGATCAGTTGACTAATGTTGTGACATTATACTCTATGCCAATGACCAAAATATCGAAGATGATGGAAATATCGTTAGTTCAAAAAAAAAAAATCGAAGGAAATATCCAGAAAATATCGAATATCGATAGAAATTTTATCAAAATTTTGGATAAAAGTTGTATGATCAACTAAAAATATACTAAAAATAACATATTAGAAAGATGTTAAAATTAATATCGATACTTGTAAAAAACGAAAATTTCGAGGATATCTTGGATATTTTAGTCCTTGAAATATACGTGCATATATATGGGTTGCGCACTTTTCTGCTTTCTACCTAATACAGAGCAATTATGTTATGTAATTGTGTATGATCCAAAAAAATTTGTTTGTTTCTTTTTTCAAATTTCTAGAGTATATGTCAATAATTAATAGTTTTTCTCATTTTTTTGATATATCTACTTTGCCCTTCTGATTGTGGAGAGTTAAATTAAGTATCTTTCTTCCCTAATCTTATCATCCATTAGAATTTGAAATATTAAGCTAAAAAATCAATTTGTTTTGACTATATATCATAATCAATTACATCCTTAATTTCATCCTTACTTTTATATTGTGATTACTGACTTGAGTATATATTTCTATATCTACGTGAGAAATTCTTCTATCCTACGGTAGAACCATGTAGGACTGCCACATGATATGCCGCCCCAATCAAAACTCCCCACGTGGATTGTTTTTACAACTCATATCAGCTGTATTCAATTGCAGTAAATCAAAAAATATGAAACAAAAAAAACAAAAAAAAAAAACTCTTAAACGTCCCGTTAACTACTGCCGTTGACTGAAACGAGAAATTCATCCTCCCGTCATCTTCATCTTCATCCCCAATTTCAAAACCTACTTCCGCAGAGCTGAGAATCACGTAGAGACCCCGTTGACGCTAGGAGGGCATATGGGCGCCATCGTCCTCGATCTTTGTCCCGATTTCGGAATCTAAGCACACACATGATCAATGTAATCATATGAGACGTACAATAACTTAATTGAAGACTTTGTTTACCTTGATTATGATCTTTGGCTCCATCTCCATTCATTTGCTGGAGAGAGAAACTGCAATCTTTGTAGACGAATTAGCAGTGAATACTTTGGGTGTTGAAAGAAACGATAGTATTGGAATTTTATTCCTTAGGGTTTCGTTGGTGATCTAACAATCTGATATATATTTAATCCCATGATAGGTTTTCACTCTCAACTACTACATTTCTAATTTACCTACTAAATAGTTATATGTAAGTGAGGCTAGAATACCAAAACCTTCAAGCTAAAAAAAAGGCGTATCTTCTACGATCATAGGTACAATATAGTAGAAAACCTAACAAAGAGGATGATACAAAAAAAATAATTTTGATTCTAATATAGAGGTGTCATACAAAAATAAACCTCCTATATATCAGATACATACTTGAAATCAAATTAACTAGAAAAAGTGTTCTAATGATTAGGTACCTTATCATATAGGTATAATATAGAGACTTTCAACCTAATAAACATGGTCAACTTGCGATGAAAAAAAAAAAAAAATCTATTAGTTGGGTTAAAAACTTAACCTCTACCTTTAAGTTAGGTTGAAAGTAATACAAAAAGTTACCTTTTTTTTTTTTTGAAATAGAACGTCAAGCCTTTCATATATTCAAATATAAGTGATTACACAACATGACCTACCCTCGAAAGGGTCACGTCAATATCAAGCCATGCAGACTACCCTAAAGCAACCAAATGAAATCACTATGGTAATAGGACCAAGAACCCATAGTCTCTCACGGTTGTAAATAAGTACAAAAAGTTACCTTTAAAATAAAAAGTTTAAATTATCAAAAAGTAAATATCAAATTCACTTAAATCTATATAACCTTTGAATTCAAAAAATTATATAAAGAAAAACTCCATAATTCAATCATGACGAATTTAATGAAAACTACAATAATAATGGGACAAATAAAAAACATTTACAATTAAGGTATTTAAAAATGACGTTAATCTTGCTAGTTGACTTATGTTTGTCAGATTTAAATTATGACAATTTATGTAATTCTTTAAAAATAAAATCTAATATTTTATCCTAGTTGACAATAATTGAGTGTAGAGCATTGAAAAGAAATAATAGGTGGGTTTTTTCCATTAGATTTTTAGGAATTGGGTGTATAATGAATTGTCCCATCAAATATTTGACGCGACAATCCTTTTGGATGGTTAAGAAGAAACGACATTCTACATTACCTTGGTGTGGAATCTTAGGTGGCGTTCGGTAACGTTTTCAAGTCATCATTTTCATTTTATAAAATGAAAATGGCTTGAAAATGCGTTCGTTGGTTTGTTTTCAAAAATGCAGAAAATAATTTTTGAAAATATTTTTTTATTTTACTCGTAAAACAGGAAAACGACAAATAGACGTTTTCACATTTTCATTTTCATATTTTAGAAAACACGGAGATATATTTTCCAAAACAAAGAAAAAAAAGAACGTGCTCTCTTATTCCATATTCTCACATCGCTATCTTCTTCTCAGGTCTCTCTCTCATCTTTAGTCGTCATCTTCTCTCGTTTTTGAAAATTGCTTTCGGAATAACCTATCGGACACATTTTCGGATCTCAAAAATCTAATCTTGTTTTCTCGTTTTTATTTTCAAAATCGATTTTTGAAAAACCATTTTTAAAAACGTTACCGGACAAGCCCTTAGATTCCAGAGACCTTGTTGCTTCTGGTATAAGATGGTCCACTGGCAATGGTCAAAACATAACTTTGGCTTTTCAACTGGGCTTTCCCTTTTCCACTGAACAATTTTGTGCCTGAAGAAAGACGTACTTTCATTAACACTTCTGAAATTGTTGCTGACTATATATCCACTTCTGCTTGGAATGTCACTAAACTTTCTACTGTACTGCCTCCTGATTTTGTTGACAAAATCTTTCAAATTCCTTTACCCTATTTTCTTTGTCTGGATCAAATGTTCTGGGGTGCAACTGGTAACTGTAGCTTCTTGATCAAATCTGCATCTGATCTCCTTATCCAAAATAAAACAGCACATTCTCATTCTAAACTTCTTCTCAAAATGTGGAAACAATGTATTCCACCAAAAATTAAAGTCTTTGCTAGGCAGCTTATTAGAGGCAGATTACGTAATCGTGATTCTATCTTTACCAATCAGCCTATCGAACGTAGCTGCCCCCTCTGTAGTCTCTATCCTGAGTCTCAAGATCATCTGTTTTTATCTTGTCCTATTACTAGAATGGTTTGGTTGACCACCTTTCCCAGTTTACCTTTACAGATTTGGCAAGCTTTTTTTGTGGATTGGCTTCAGCTACTTATCTTAGGAAGGCCAGGAATGATGTTATTTTTAAAAATTTGAACTTTAGTCCTTCAAAGATAGTCCGGAGAAGTTACCAGTCTTCCTCTACTGATTTACCTAGAGTGCTCCCTACTCTATTATTATGTGGATCCTCCCAAAGTCACCGAAAACGCTGCCCCTGCTGGCGACCCGCGTTCCGGATCGAACGAACCCAATCGCGGGGCGTTCGCGATCCGGATCGCTATGTTTAGCGATCCCATGGTTTTGGGCTTTTGGCGAACTCACGCATTCCAATCACAACTCAAAGTCTGCAAGCCTTTTGCTTAGGAAATTTCATCGTCAAGCTCCCATCCTTAGGCACTTTAATCGTTACTGAATGCCTCATCGAGATGAAGATTTCCCCTGATAAGGTACTACTGAGCAATTCAAACGTTGCTGTAGGTTTTTTTTTTTTTTTGTTAAACTTTTCCATATGTTGAATGATTGATTATTGCTATAGGATTTTTTTTTTTTAAACTTTGCCGTAGGTTGAATGATTGAACTCCAATTAATTGTCGTAATTATTGTGTTATAATTAACATATATTTCATCCTATGCACTTAATGCCTTAATTGCATCCATGCTTGTTACACAGCTTATTAAAACCTTTATCCATATTCTCTAGCATATTTATTCACTGAGTTATCAATGTATTTTTTATATAGCAATATCTTGTAACTTGCTGTCTTTTTCTTTTACCAAGTATATTAATTAGTTTAATTACTAACTTGATATATGTATGTTTTGTTTCACACGATATCACAAATAAACAGGTACTAGCTCAACCAGTATCAAGTTCATCTGCTGAAAGGAATTGGAGTACGTATTCATACATTCACAATGTCAAGAGAAATAGGCTGAATGCTGAAAGAGCTGATAAATTAGTTTTTATTCATTCCAATATTCGTCTGCTTTCACGTTTCTCCGAAGGTTACAATAATGGAACTTATAAGAGATGGGACATTAATCCGGAATCAACGGAAGTAGATGATTCACCAATGAGATTGGAGGATTTGAGATGGAGAATGTTAGACAGAGACTATGTTGATGAGGAAGAATCATCGCGTACCAAGAGTACTTCAAGCAGACCTGTTCCACCCATTCTCAATGCACAACTGATTCAACCAGGAACACATCAAACTGATATATCCAGATTTGCAAAAGCAAGAGACTCAAGCGGCACTTCTAAATAAGAACTTAGACAGGCGTGATGGCCAAGCCTCCCACTGGGTTCCAGCCATCAAAAAAAAAAATTACTTTTAAGCATTATTTTTCTTTCTTGGATTGAAAAACTCAATTAATTTTTGAGTAGTAGTGACAATTTATTTTTATTTATAATTTTTCTTGAGATTTTTATTTATGGTATGGTTATCTCTTTATTATTTTTTATAATTTTATTTATCATAAGTAATTTATTTTAATTAAAATTAGCTAATATATCCTAGCGTACCGCGTACCCTGAAGACTAGCGTACCGCGTTCCCGTACCGCAGCGTTCCGCGTTTCGTGTGACTTTGGATCCTCCTATAGCTGGTTCTTTCAAATTAAATTTTGATGGCTCTATTTTACAAAATTCTAGTGCAGCTGCAGGGGTTTGTTTTCAGAGATTCTTCTGGTGATCCTATTCTTGCAGCAAGTAGTAGCATTGCCCCCCTTGATGTTCTGTTGGCTGAAACTTTAGCCCTTCGAGCTGAATTGATTGCAGCATGATTTCATGGCTTTACAAATACAAGGAGACTCAAAACTTCTTATTGACAGCATTTCGGGTACTTGCCGCCCACCATGGAGAATGATTCACCTTATTAATTACATCAAGGTCCTTGCTACCCTTACCAAAGTCTCTTCCTTTAACACATACCAAACGAGAAGTGAATTTCGTCGCGAATGCCATTGCAAAGACAGAACATCTCCATCCAGCTCAAAGTTAGTCCCAGGCTCTCCCTCCCTCTGTTGACCAAGCCTTCTTTTTCGACAGTTTAGGTGTAGGTTGTTGTAGAGGTTTTGTGCTGTAATTTGTTTCTTCTATTGAAAAAAAAAAAAAAAAAACAAGGGTCCGTAAACACACCAAGCTTCATGCCTCTTTTATCTCATTCTTTTGCTTACCAAGAAGCAGTTCTGGTTCAAGAAATCGCAGATATGACTCCAGATTTGATAGTATCAGAAGGCTAACCTATATAGAAAAAGAAGCAAAAACAGTTAAATATGCTGCCCCAAGTAAGACTAGGATGCAAATTCCCACACTAGGAAAAGTTAAAAGGTGAATATTTCTAAAAAAAATGAGATTAAGATTTCAGCATAGCCTAGAAAATGGGGGACAATGGACTTTACATGTAAACAGTGCAAATACTGAGCTGACTAACTGATCTCTACATCTCGTGAGTTGTTTAGATACTGGTTTTCCTCATGTTAAATGTGCAGCTAAGTTGAGAAGAAAAGGTCTTGTAAAGATCTTCTGTTATACCACATTGAACTTTCAAAGAGACAAAACAAGATTAATATAAAAAGTTAAAGAGAAGCAGATACTTGCAGCCAGATTAGGAAGTCAGCTAGCTTTATTTAATTGTATATATTTTTTTATTTTTCATGCAATTGCTGCATTAAATACTAGGGGAAAGAAGAAACTTAACAGGAGAAAGATGATGGATATATACTTCTAGTTGAATGTCTATTCCTTTTGTATTCAAGAACATTTTCAAATTTGCAGGCATTTCATGGTGCATAATCGGAAGTTTATCTTAGACAAGGAGCTTGATATATTACCACCCTGTGCCCTATAGCAACTAAACTTTGAATTACACCACAGTGTTGACTCAAGTTCCGTTTTGGGTCCAAAAATGCATTGACCAAAGTTTTTGTTAGTCGTGACTGGAGTGTTATAGACATGCCCAAACCTGCAGCAAGTGAAAAAAAAATAATAATAATAATAATAAAAACAAAAAAGTTGAATTCCATGGGTAAGATATGAATCTTACACCAAAATGTCTATGAATTTGAAAGAGATGGCATGTGGAGCAGTATTTTAAAAATTTTGCTAGGTAATTTGGAGCAACTTTGCTAGGCAGAGTGATAGCAATGAGCCAATGAGTGTGTTAGTTCAGTTTCTGAACAGAGATACAACTCAAACAAGTGATCTGGTCTAACAATCTAACACAGATACCCAAGGATTATGCAGAACCTAAACAGTATGTGCACTCAATCTCCTTCAAGTAAGTTTGCCTGATGTAGCAGGCTAAGAGTCTGGGCCAGGACTCGACCGTGAGAAAAAAATGAGGTTATAAATACTAACAAAGAATAGTCATGAAGCTTCAAATCAAGCACAATTCGCATCATTTACAAAGTGAATATATGAACTTAGCATAATCCACCTGCTACTACAATGTCAATAAGAGATGCCACAAGCAACGAAGCAACCCTAACCTTTTGCAGATTGAAGCAACCAGATTCGGTGTGAAGCCTCTAAGTTCCCAATGGTTGTCTGCCCAATCTTTTTGCAACAAGGCAAGTAACTACAGATGGCAGAAATTGGTGTAGCTGAAAAAAAAACAAAAAAAGAAGAGGACTTCTCAGAGTAGACCTTGCATGAGGTTCTCCCAGCAACATAAAGAGTAAAGAGACACTTACATAAGGTTCAATGTGTATGTGAGGATGCTGGCATGGAGAAAGCTTAAGAGACAAACCTTCTATAGGTGCATTTTCCGGAATTGCAGGTTGTACACCTTCTATAGCTAGCCAGTTACAAACAAGTCCAGTATCAAGTGGTGCTTTTGGTAAAGGAGCTTCGATCACCTAAATCAAACAAAATACGGAGCATTTACTATAGAACATACCAAACCAAGTAGAAAGTGCTATTAGTTTACTCACTAGTTCTTACATCCACATCCTGTCATCGATGTAAGACCTCTCCCTATGTCCAACTGCTTTTTTGAAACGCAAGGACCTCCAGACACAAAACCATTTAGTGGTTGGTGAAAGAAAAACAAAATGAGATTAAAGAGAAATTACATAAGATGAATGCAATGGCCTATGCAAAGGACCCTAGAGACATAATCATAAGTTATAAGAAGCAAAGCATCACCAATGATCTGGTTCCAGTTGAGACCCTAAAGTGAACACAACCTACACAAACATGCTTGCACAAAGTTCTAATTTCTTCAACCAAACGACATTTTGGACCAAAAACATCTTATCTAACTTCATTTGACAAGATTGCATTTTCATTTCGTAGATAAGTAAGTAGGTGTTCTCCTTGGAATAATATGGGGAAACAAACACTTATTCAAGTAAATTAAGTCCAGCACAAAAACTAAAGACCTATTCAAAACGCAAACTGTCTATTTGTGAAAAAAGGATCCGGCTTTAGAGCTTGTGAATTTACTTTAATTAAAATCGACACATCAATCTTCCCCCAATTTTTTGTTTTTCATCTCAACTCCGGTTAACTATACTGTTAACTATCGTTAATTGCCGTTAACTATGAAAAAAAGAAAAAAAAAGTTTTGGACATGATCCCCTAGCATGGATTAGTCTTTGGGCCTAGGAAGCCTTTGAGGAACCATGTGATCTCGATAAAAAAAAAAATAGGTTTGGGATTTTTTGTCTCTGCGTCAAGGTCTTTTAACGTGCAGGGTTCCCTTCTTCATTTTAACTTTGACGTGATTCGATTTATTCAAACACGTAATTTTCAGATTATGGGAAACTCAGACTCAAAGATTGTAGCAGAACTTCGATATCAACGGTTTGATTCTCTTGTTTTTGACTAGTTAGACAGGCTTATAGTGGGGTTTGATAGATGCACATAAGGTGTTCGATGAATTGACAAGCTGAAATTTTTTGCATTGAAATTAAATTTGGTGTAGGCGAACATGGAATATGGTCTTGACCATTTTATAGGGGAAGCTCTAATGCAAGCTGCACAAGAAGTGGCTAAGGGGAAGCAATTGAAAGATTAATCATGTAATAGAATCATTTCCAGACTGATTCATTTTGGATGCTATAAGAAACTCAAAGTGCTCAAGCCTTCTATCTCGTGGTTTTTAGATAGTCTGAAATTCAATGTGTAGCAAAGAGCTTTCTTTACCCTGAAGAAGACACAGAAAACGAAGACTGAACTGATTGGCGGGGCTGATGTCTACAACTCTACATAACTGTTTTTCTCCAACACCGTGTCAATGGACAAGTTCTCACCAAAGCTGCAAGAAGCGTTGTGGAGTCTCATAAATCTATGAGTGGCACCATTTCAGAAGCAGCTCCAGTTATTTAGTAACAGCAGCTACTTTTTCATTGCCTATGGTTATCTTTAGCCATGTATTATAAGAGACAAAAGTAGCTGATTGCCTGCAGTTGCAGTTTGAAGTCCAAACATGGGAAATCTGAACCTTCAGCCCTCTGTTAGGTTTTTGTTTTATTCTTTGTCTGTAAAATTCTTGTTCAGCTAGATTAGGCAGTCCAATGTCCCCTTTAGCTTTAGTTAGTGTCTAGCATTTCCTTTTCGAAATTGATTCTCACAAGCATTGAGCATTGGCAATCCTTTGTTCTTCATAGAAAATGAGCAATTGCCCAAGTCCATCGTAGAAGTCTAGGTTACACTGCTCCAGATAGTTGTTCACTACATCAATCCATAAACGGGATATAATGATATGTTAAAACTGAAAGGCATGCCTTGAAATCAAATGAAATTTCTGAATTTAATACTCTTTCAAACTTCAATACCGCACATAAACAAACTTGAGTGCAACAATACTTCCTCTAGATTCATGAAACTTTTTATTCTCAAAAAAAAAAAAAAAAAATCATGAAACTTTTAATAGCAACCACCACACAAATATATAATGACCAATTTGATTGATTTTTTACAGCAGAAAATGGAAGACAATGGCAATCACAACTTACTAAAAGTAATAAAGAACTGACTACGTCAGTCATTACGTCAAATATAGTATAGTAGATTACAGGTAAAGGATAATACAAAATTTCACCTCGAACCTTGGAGTTCTGATTTGAAGCCATTCACAATGCGCAAAGTTCGTTTTCATGTCATCGTCCTACCCACCTACAGCTTAATTACAAGGCCTATAGGACAATGATCGCTACCAATAATATGAGGCAAAATGTACGAGTCATGAACCTTGTCAGCTACAGATTCTGAGACTAGGAAGTAGTCAAGCCGCCACCCTAGATGAAAATCGCAATGACAATATAAAATGTAAAGATGGTAACAAATAAGATAAACCACTTAATATATTTACAGTTGGTTGACATGTCAATTAAGTTTTGATATATAAACCATTGCAAGGAACATCACCTGCAAATGCACTTATACGCGAACATATACAAGAATGCAAAAAATAAGTACGCAAATCATACGTCCACAGATTTTGTGGTCAAGACTGGAAAAACAACACTTGATAGAGAACTATATTAGTTTTACTGAAAATTGGAGTAGCTAATATTAGTTGAAATGAGAATTCTAACTGAAATAATCAAGCTAAGAATACAGATATTACAGTACCTCTGTTAAATTTGCGTCCACCATGTCGATAGCCCCAGTAAGTATAGCCAACAATACCAGGGTGTTGCCTTCTAAATGTATCCACAAATCCTCTGGATAAAAAGTTTGTCCCGAAGGATTGCCGTTCTTCATCTGTAAACCCAGCACTTCTTCTATTTCCCTATAGATGTATTAAGTAAAAGGAACAATATATCAAACTGAGATTGTATGCAAAACCATTGGAGAGGCATAATGCTCCAATTTGCTTATTTTATCGCCCTCATTTTTTCCTTGAAAAAGGTTAAAAGCCATTGCAGGATAAAAAGCCACAATTCAAGATATGGATCATGTGACACCAGTATAGGACTTGCTAGTATTATGCTGATAAAGAACACTTGGGATTCTAAATTGGCCAGGTTCAATAGTACAGATTTCCCCCTGAAACTTTAAACTAGAACTTTGGCTGAGCTCAACGTATTTGACCGGAGTATAAATGATAAGGGTGAAATCATTTATTAATTTCGTCATATAAATGTTGGTTGAGATTTTCATGGTTTTTCTGTGACAGAGTACTGATCCTAATAACCAATCACTCAAATTTAAGGAAAAAAATTAAGAAAATTTGGGATTATGGAAAAACTTTGACACAGGAAAGGTACTTATAAGATTACACCAACCCTAACATCTTTGTTGCCTCTAGCAAGTATAAGTGACACATTGCATGTAAAAAGTGAACAATGTTAAAAAAATAGGGTTCTTAGTATTAGCGAGAGTATGTAGGTAAAAGTTCATGGATTGACACAATGTGCAGGAAAAGCTTGGGAAATCAATATTCTTAGTGTTCTGAGGTGACGTCCTATGAATACAACAGGGACACTCTTCCTAAGGCGATCAACCAGGAAGCCAAAAAGATTTATTCACAACAAAATCTGGATAACTGGGTTATAAATGTCTATCTCTTGATGCGCACAGTTCAAAATTTCAAATCACCAGTTAAAATTAACGGCTTTGACTTTTCCAGCTCCTGGATATAAATTGAAAGAACCATAAGCACCATACCACCTCATCAAAACCATATAAAATTGTTTCATTTAAGAAAAGGATATTCGAAGAAAGAGCATTTTTTTCTCCAATAAAAGAAAAAGTAAAACACTTAAAAGAACAGAAAATTCAATATGGTGGTTTTGTCATTCAAGGTTACAAGCATTTAGTATATAAATTGTAAATGTTACTACTAAGAGGAGATATGATGATCAACACTACCCCAAAGAGAAAGCAATTTTCTAAAATTTGAAATGAAATATTTAGGTCGAATTTTGTAATAAGATATACAATATGAAACACAAGAATACTGGTGTATTTAAAAAAGCCTTGAGAAAAAATAATTAAGTCCATCTTACGGACGTCATACTTCAAGAGGTAAAGCAATTAAAACCATACTTACTTTCATGTAATTACTGAGAGATGGATCCCATTCTGTAATCCTGTATGTCTGGAACCGAAAAAGAAAACAATGTTAGCCCAGAAGGCATCCCCCAAATACTATTGCCTAGAATCAGGCTGCAGTATGCTTGACATTACATACCAGTCTCCTCAAACCATCTCCAGAATTAGGAACATATCCACTTATCAGGTAAAATGAATCAAACTCTACTGTTACAATCCGCCCCTCGCTATCATGATCTGACATGCCAAGTCCATAGCTAACTGAAAGTGGCTTTACCTGTTAGACAAAGGCCAATAGTAACTACCAGATTAACAAGAAAAACCAAAATAGAAGGCTTAAATTTCAAATAATGATGTCTACGTAATGAACTGGCACATTTCATTCATAACTCCCTGTAATAACTGGAGCAGCAAACTGAGCTAATCTTGATTATTAACTCTGTTGCTGAACTATAGTAGGACTTTCTGAATTCTAGATCCGCCACTAATTACATTGAGGGGGGATTGAAAAGTTCCCAACACTCCATTCTCATTTCCCTCACCACTTGGACTAACCTCAAGGGCTAACTTTCATTAATTTGTTACTAAATGGGTTGTGCTAGCTAGGTATCCCATCTAATAAATTGGGTGAGTTTAGGTTTGCATTCTCTGACATATATATTTATTAATTGGGGTTTACATATTCTGACATGTTTAACATTATAACATGATTTGAACCCGCCATGACATAATCCATTAGAGCAAATGCACACAACTGTCAAGACCATGCATGTCTTGCCTCTTAATCAGCCATTCATGTACCGCATGGCTTATTGCCCGAATAAGAGCAAGTGCACCGGTCTTGCTTTGCTCGGGCAAAAGGGGAGAATAATGATGTGCTGACCAGGCAACAATCTATTTTCCCTTCCACCGGTGGTTTTTCAACCAGGCAAACTCTGCCTTTCTTTGACCAAGGGCAAGAAAAATTCCAAGCCCATGCCTTTTTTCTTGCCCAGGCTTGGGCGGCTGCCAGTTTGGAGAGAAGTCGAACGTGGCTGACGTCACAGGGGCTGCGGAGAGAGAAGAGAAACAGACGCCACGAAGTTGCTTCGATCTTGACCTGGGGGCAGCGTCTGGGCCGGCTGATGCCACGGAGTGGCCGGATGAGGTGAGGCGACCTCGGGGGAGCCGGGTCCGTGGACGGAGGACGCCGGAGGAGGGAGAAACAGGCGGGTCGGGTCAGACGAGTAAAAAAGAACAGTAAAATAGCAGCAAAGTGAACAGTAAAAGTGTGAACAGTGAAAAGTAAACAATGTTGACCGGGCAAGAAAAAAAACGGGTGCAAACCTATGTCCAGTGGCAGTGAATAGTAACTTGACTGGTCAAATTCTTGACTTCTCGACTTTGCCTTTTCTTGACTACGGGTGCACTTGCTCTAAAAGCCTGGTCGACCAAGCCCACTGGCAGCTTTTGCCTCTTGATCAGGTCAACCAATCCAGTGGAGCCTACGTAATTAAAGCAAATGAAATACTTTGTTTTATCTACTAATTTTTCTCTTCCCACTTTTGACCTTGCTACTTCGTAACTCTTTTTTCCTCGTCTTCCGCTTCTTTGTAAAGACAATTTGGAACACTGAAAAACCCTTTTTATAATCATACACCTTTAAAAAGTTATTGAGAAATAGAGCAATTATCTTTGCATCTGTATCACGAATTCAATCTACAGGATACAAAATTTTGAATCTACAAATTTTCATTCATTTACCGGTGAAGTGAAAAGAAGAATAAACTATTGTTACAAGAAAAGGATAGGAAGAATGCAGAAATAGAGAAGAAAAGGAAGAAAGAGAAGCAGAAGCAAGGGCAAAATTGAGAAGAAAAAAATGTACTCTACAGAAGATGATTGAGAAATAGAAGTCTTGCCTTTTATGGGTGAAAAAAAAAAAAATGAAAGGCAAAGGCAAAATCAATGAATAGTGCATAATTAGAAGGCAATTGCCTTTGCCATTTGCCATGCGTTGGCCTCATCAACGGGCCGGGCCGGGCTGGGCTTTATTATATTTTTAAATAGTAGCGGCCTAGGCTTTATTATAAATTAAATTATCCAAGCCCGTCAATATAAAGCAGGCCTTGCGGGCTTTTATTTACAAATCAATCTTTAAAAGATACTAATTTTTTTATAAACTTATATTTATATATCATACACTCCAAAGAGCAACGTCTATCAATTCAAAGAAAATAAAAAAACTAATCGTTGGATGTGATCATTACAATAAATTATGAGTGTGGTAAAAAATTTAATCAATTTCACCATATTTTCGAATCCGATCAAATTGGTCAACCTTCGTCACTTCTATGTCTTCTTGGTTGACCGATGGCGTAACAACCGTGAAACGTGCTTATTTTTCTACATCACGTCTACAATATTCCATCGATGGATATGCGTGGATATAAGATAAAAATTTCAATTTTAATTATAAAGACGTTGACGTATACCAATTTGCCTCCTAAAGTTGTATGACTTATATGTTGCATTTAAATTGTTGAGGTTCACTCCAAAGCAACTATGAAGTGGAAAATGAATTTGAAACCAACCGCTTGATAGAGATATTGTAATGTTTTATGGTGTTTGTAAAAAACCAGCCTATTTGGTTCTCGTTTCGAATTCAATCAATTAGGTCAACCGTCGTCATGATATGTAGAATATATATGCACATATTCTATATAGAAGTATGAGAACTTCACACACGTACACACACACACACACACACACACATATATAAGAATATATATTTATCAACACACACACATATTCTTATATATATAAGAATATGGGTGTGAATATGTGTGTGTGTTTGTATATGTGTGGAAGTTCTCATACTTTTATTATATATATATATATATATACAGATCCTATCCAGAGCGAGGCATCGCTTTGAAATTTCAGAGCGAGGTTAGGGTTTAGGGTCACTTTTCGGTCGCATATCTACATCTCAACCGTTCAGTTTTTAGGTACTAATGTATAGATCATCTCTGCAAAATTTCAACGAAATTGATGGTCTTTAAGGTATCTAACTCGCTTAAACCAATGGACGAACTGAATCTGTCCAACCTGAACCGTACTAGCTTTAAGGCAGTTATCAATGCCTTAACGACCATCAATTTGGCTGAAATTTTGCAGAGATGATCTATGCATTAGTACCTAGAAACTGAACGGTTGAGATGTGGATATGCGACCGAAAAGTGACCCTAAACCCTAACCTTGCTCTGAAATTTCAAAGCGATGCCTCGCTTTGGATAGGATCTGTATATATATATAATAGTTTTCGGGCTTTTACGGGCCGGCCCTCTACCCACCAAAGCGGGCTTTTGGCCCCGCGGGCCTTCATTGACCCACTTGATCCGCAGACTTTTTTATGAGGCTTAGCCATGCGTTACAATTGCTCCTAAGTCTTAACAACTAGGGGTGGGTTCGGTTTGATTCGGTTCGGTTTTAGGCCAAAACCGAGAACCGAACCGAACTAGACTTCGGTTCGGTTCAGTTCGGTTTTTTATTTTTCAAACTTCAACACCGAAAACCGAACCGAACCGTTCGGCTCGGTTCGGTCCGGCCCAGTTCGGTTTTTTTTTAAAATAAAAAATTATTTAATCAGCCGGTCCGGTTCGGTTTTTTTTTAAATAAAAACTATTTAATCAATTTTTTTTAAGGCCTGTTTTATGTTTTTTTTTAAGGCGTGTTTGATGTTCCCTTCCTTTTCTATTTTAGCTAGCATTTTAGGATCCTTGCTCACCAATATACTTGCAAAAATTACATTGAAAACTAGGAAATTAGAAATCAAGGCCATTGGAGCCTTCTCAATATGGCCATTGGAGCCTTTTCAATATGGAACAAATCAAGGCCATTGGAGCCATTTCAATATGGAAAGAAAAAAGGAAAAAAAGCTAAACATTATCTAGAAATATATCCTCTAAACAGCTGGAAAGTTTTGATAATTGGTTCTTGTTGCCTGCAAAGTGAAATGAAAATGCTTCAGCCCAAATACATTGAACGAAAAAGAAGATACTGACATGCTTTAAGAGCTATAAGAGTTTCATACAAGATGGCTTATGAAGATTAAACAAAAAGGGCAACTCTTTCTACGTTTCTATAAAATAGTGAAATGGATGTATGGATTGTAAAGGGACAATCGACTATTTTTACTGAAGCAAAAGAATCAATCGACTATTTTTACTGAAGCATGGATTACATGAAAATGCTCAGAAGCAATCTCATCAAAACCCAAAACTTACTTTTTAAAAGTAAAATAAAATAAGGTGAAGCAAAGTCAAGGTAGCAACTTTAATAGCAGACCAGATGCACATTGTCAACAGTTACTCTGATTAATGCCCCTCTCAGGCTCTCAGTCACAAAAACAACTCAAACCCAACAATATGAACACAAATCTGCTCCCCAGGTCAGTTTTATTTTTTTATTAATTGTGTGAACATGCAAGAACATACCTCTAAAGCAAACACAGCATCAAAACTCCTATGCAGCTCTGCTCCTCTACTAGTTTTTCTTTGCATGATCAAAAAACACAAGGCTTGAGTTTAAGAAAAGAAAAAGTACCGGAACTAGGAATACTTACTAAATGATAGCAATCATAAATACAATTACTAACTCAGGTTTAAAAGACAATAACCTGGAATAAAAAAATGTGATTGCATTTTACATACTAGCAATTAGTAATTAGACAAATTTATTAATATAATATGAAGTATGCTCCCGCATCATGAAGTAATTGCAGAAGCAAACCACTCATATTATTACTTAATGTGGATCAAGATGTCCAGGACATAGGGGTTGGCAATGAACTTATGGTGATGGCAAAAAGACGAGTATGCACAATCAAATAGCAAAACTACACGCCAATTCCAAATATATACAAGAAAGCCAAAACAATGTAAAATATCTGAAAAACTTCACTCTGCCCCCACAAAAACCAGTGTGTTTAACTTACTTACATGTGGTCAAAGACAAGCAACATGAGATCAGAGCTCGTGAAGAATGCCTTAAAAATTTTGATAATACAGTACAGCAATCTCATTCTCTTGCTGGGTACAGAAATTGATCCCCTTTGCACATGAACTCCACAGGCTGAAAAGCATCATAAATGAATTCTCAATCTGAACAAGAATAATAAAACAAATAGTCGATTAATCCTATACCACAATAGAGCTGACCTTCAAGTGAGCAAGTGAGTGAAAATATTACCCAAAATATAAAACAAAAGAAAATGAATCATTTTGAACATAAGCTCAGAGTCACAGAAGAAAAACCCCAAAATTATCAGATTCAGTATACTAGACTGTGGATCTGTTAATCAACATAAATGAACACTCATCACAGAAAATAAAATCAAACCTGCAGAGCCACTGAACATTGTGCAAGGTCCCAGGCTTCGTAACTCAAATACCATGACATCACCCATCGATTTCACTTCCTCTAATCACATCAAACATACAAAAACAATCAGTGACGAATAAACCCAAAGCAGATCTAAACATTGAATGATGAGAACCGAGATTGAAAAGATGAAAAGATGGAAAGAATCTGAGATAAGGAGTAAGACGTACAGATCGGTACTTCGGCAAGCAGTAGGAACAGAGGGGCTGAAGCGAGGTCATGACGTCGTAGAGATCGGAGCAACGCAGCGGTGGCCATGGCTGCTTAGAACGGTAAAGAGAACGATGGAAGAGAGAACCACAAGAATGAGATGTTGATCGGTGTGCGAGAGATCTCATCGGTGTGCGAGAGATCTAAGAAAGAAAGAGGCTGAAGAAGTGAAGAGACCCGAGCTAAAGAGAAGTTCTCGGGAGAGACAGACTGAAGACTTCACCGAGGGAATGAGGGATTGAGACATTGAGTGAGTATTTATACGGCGGCCATTAGGGTTTCAGAATTATAACCAAAACGACGTCGTTTTTGCTTAATTCGGTTCGGTTCGGTTTTGGGCGGTTTTTAACCCCTAAAAACCGAAAACCGAACCGAACCGGTTCGGTTCAGTTCGGTTTTTTCCATTTCGGTGCGGTTTTTTCGGCTTCGGTTCGGCTTTCGGCTCGGTTTTTTTCGGTTTTCGGTTTCGCGAACCCACCCCTATTAACAACTATAGTTTTATTGCCTCGTCAAAGAGGGACAAAATTGCATCTTCCTTTTCCTTTTTTTTTTTTTTTCCTGGAACAACGACATAATTGTATATATCAAGATAACTTATATTCATACCTCTAAAATTATCATTTGAACCTCTTTACTTATTAATCCTCCAACATGCTTTTCAAAATACCTAATATGCTAAATACACATCCTTTATTTTCCAAAAATATCTTTAGTGCAAAAATAATTAAAAAAAAAATCCCGCTCAATCTCTATCCCTGTCTAGGCTCGTAAACGCAAGTCCTTGAAATCACCGCTCAACTAGCACCTAAAACACATTAGAATTTTATAAGTTTATAACGATAATTTTATATTAAAATAAATATGTAATTTAGTAATTTAAAAAATTGAGAAGTCAAATGAGAATATTTAGAGCCCTAACAAAAAACTTTTATACATTTACTGGTCGGGTCCCTATAATTTTTTTTAGAAAAGAAAATAATAATAATAATTTAAAAAAGAGAAATCCTTTTCCCCATAGAAATATATAAGTTGGTAAAGGCGGTTTCCCAGCCCTGGTAGATTTAGGATTTTAGGGTTCATCCAGATTCCTATATAAATCACCTTATGGCCGCCGCTGACCAAGAATCCAGTGTTGAAGCAAGGATGAACAGCATCACCGAAACACGAAAGTTTGCAGTCCAAGTTCATCACAATAGAGCAAACTACTACCGCAGCAGTTCCGGCGTGGACATACTTCCGATCAGATTCAAATGGGGCAAGATAACTGTAAACTACAATCCAAGTATCCAAGGTTATGATTGTGAACCTCCAGATATTATATCCAGACGTACTCTTAAGCTGCGGTTCTCGAGGGAGAGGGCGAGTGGGAGTGCAAAGATAACGGAGAGGAGGTTGGCCAAGTACAGAAGGGTCATAGCTAGGTCTCCGACGGAAATGGACAAGTTACAGATGAAGCTGGCTAGGTTTCTGCGCGGCCCTGTGGGTATTCCCGAAGATAAGCACCCGTTTATTATTGTACATATATTGGATATGATTGAATTAGCCGACCCAGATAAAATTATCGATGTGCACTTGATGGACATGACTGTTAGAGCTACGGGGGAATTCGCGCACTTAAACGTGGAAGACAGTTACTACAGGCTCATGCTTATTCCGGCATCCGAAGCATTCATTCAGGGTTTGCAGCAAGTGAGACTCGTTGAGCATGACAGTTTGGAAATGCTTGGTCTGGAGACATCGTGCGCTGTTTGTCTGGATGCCTTTGCGGACACAAAAGAGATCACCATCGCTCGCTTGCCCTGCTTACATTATTATCATCATCATTGCATTGTCGAGTGGCTCAGGATCAATCACGTCTGCCCCATTTGCCGGCACCCTAATGCCCCGATTAGATGCCCGGGGTCATCAAGGCAGGGAAGCCAGTAGCCTCTCTCCTTCTTGAATTTAATTCTATGTTTTTGTTTTTTCTATCATCCATCTTTTTGTACAATCATATCTATCTTGAAAATCATGTTTTAGATTTCAGACTATTATAACAAATCACAATCTATATTACATCCTGTTTAATCTTCCCATATATTGTTCAATAAAAAGAACAACAACAACCAAAAAAGAGGTAATTTCTCATTGTGTTGGTGCAGGGCCAGAAGAATCAGTATGTTATTGAGTGACACAGAAATTTGCCTTGCCTGAGAAACAAAGGCCTTATTTCCTCCCATATATAATGCTCCGCAGCTAGCTGCTGCGACAGACTATTCATTTGAAACTGGGAGAGGATATGAGAACGGTGCTTAAACCTCTTACAGACTATTCATATGATACTTTGCACTCCTCCATGAGACATCTGTAATTGAGGAAGTGGACGATCTAATGGAGCATGTTAAAGTACCCGTGGACTGAAACAGCTGCTCCTTGAACTTCGCTTTATGTGGGTCTTGTTTCATCTTTTGCTGTAAAAATTACGAACCGTCAGTTTTGGAATTGCTCAGGAACTCCTCAGTATCTGCCAAAACTGTAGTGTACTTCGGCTCTGGGGCCAAGAATATCTAACCAAATTTACAAGTACCTTAATAATGCTCGAACTAACAGTGTCAAGTTCATAAAGATGGACAGATCTCTGTATACTGCACAACAAGTAATACTGAAAAAATAAAAAGAAAACAGACCTTATTCCACTAGGAGTATGGTATGTAAAAGAAATGTTCAGCACTCAAATAAAAATAAGCTTGAGCTATTACCTTGAGCAGCAATTCATTTGGTTCAGTACCCAGCTTAGACAATAGAATGAAACACACGCATTTCCTGCTTCGCAGAATGACAAATTAACTGCAGCAATCTGCATAGGTGAGAATAGCAATGTGTCAACATTAGTTTGTCAATGAGAGGATAACATAGAGCTCAATATCAACGGAACCAAACAGCTCAATATCAATCAAAAGAAAGAACCTTGACATACAAATAGGCATGACAGCTGATATCCAACAAGAAATCATCAACAAATAGACATGCTGTGTATGTGCAAGGCTAGAATAAATTAATTTTGGTCCTGAAGACTGAACGAGTCCAATTACATCAATCAATGAATGTATTGGCATCACAATAACCAATAATATGTAGCAGGCATAGTCACTAGTTCCTATTAATCTCTATGAATCTCAATAACAAAGCACCAGCATTGTCAACCTGTTTCAAAATCACAACCATTTAAACTTCTATAATAATTGATGGGATTGGGGGTTTGGGGGAACATTATATAGATAACTTGTTTGAATAGAACAAAGCTGAAATACACAGCAGTTAAAAAGAAAAACTAGCACTTTACTTTGCAATCTCCACTTCTCACATGCCTACCAAAGAAATGAAAGAAGATAAAATCCAGTACACAGAACTACTTGGTCTTTACAAGCTTAAATATACCTAGATAAATCAGGCTTTGCTTTAAAGTATTCAACTAACTTTCCTTTTTCTGTTGCCGGACTTGTGCAGAAGCTGGTTCTACAAATCCTTTTCTGTCAACTTATATACACACAGGACATAAATTAGATAAGCTCCAATTGTTGATTGCATCAGTAATTTAGCACTAAGTTCCAGAAGGTATAATTTTTGTTGTTACACGCTATATGACAGTTTGGAAGGTTGCAGCAGAGAAACGCAATTTAATAAATCTTTGGAAGAAGCACCCAGAATACCAAATGAAAGATCATAGAATAATAGAAGCACATAGAGTAATCTGATCAACCAGAATAATGAACGATGGAGTACAGATCAATGGGATAACTCTACTAGTAAAAACCTGCCAAGAAGGTTTTACCACAAAAGTAAATTAGCAAATCCATGTTTGATAAATTTCACACCAACCTTACAGTTTCCAGGGTAATGGAGCTGATAACATCCGTGTAAGTGCTACTGCAAGAAAAAAACAAAGCTTATTCAGTCTCTTTCATCACTAAATAACAAAACCACTTAACTATTCAGAAGAGATAAGAAAAAGATATTCAAAAAGATTAGTCACAGAGCACCTAAGAAAACCTACAAACTACATTATCAATCCAGCCTAGTCCTCAATAACCTGTGAAACGACAATTTAATAAAGTTGTCCACCGTTTTGCGTGGACCAGAAAATGACAAGCTTTACTGTCAGAGACATTAGATACAGAAGTGAACTTCATGAATATGACTTTAAGCCCAACAAATATTGCCTTTAATAAAGTGAAAAGAAGGCTATCAATCAGAAATCCCATTCACAATTTCAAATGGTGAGGCTATGATTGACAACCACTGACTTATGACATGGTGAGAACAGTTAAGATACCAAATACTTGAACTAATTACAAATTGGAAATGCCATATGCATTAGTTAAAAATGATATCTATTTTTACTTCTTTTGCATCCTACTAAAACCTTTGTAGAATTCCAAGAAATTTTTCCAAAGCCAGCTAAGGATACATAATCTTACTTTAATAGAAAATAAGATGAAACTAGAACAGGACAGATCAAACCTGTAAGATGGAAAATTGATTAATCCAGAAATTGTGCAGAAAGTATGTAAGGTACTTGTGCAAGTTGATATTCGTACTTGAGCATAAAGTCCAGACTCCAGACTACCAGTAGTTGTGGATTCAAACTCTAGCAATTCAATTAATCCTTGCCATTGCTGTGTAAAAAGAATAGAATTAAGTTCACAAATGAAATTGATTTTTCAAAAACACCAATGCTTCAGCCTTCATGTTTGCACACACAAATAACAGTTACCTTGAAACTCACTTCAGAGAATGACATTCCAACAGAATCAAACAAATGCTGAGTAATCCTGCTAAGACGAAGTTCATCTCAGCTGTGCTGAACCAGAGAACTCCAGAACCTTTCCTATCATGCTTCCAATGGTACACTCCGGGAATCTAAAAGCTGAAAAAGTTTTAACCGGCATACCCACATGTACTCAACCTTTATTCATAACAAACTAATAGGTAAATTGAAATTACAAATCTAACCAGACTTTACATATAATTTACAAAATAGAAAAAAGAAAAAAGAAAAAGAAATCGAAGTCCACGAAGTTGAGGTTTGCCATACATCGTGAAGTTTGACTGAAAATCACCAAGAAAATTCTAGTGTGTGCTGCAGCCTGAAGGCTAAGGATGTCCCGCAGTTCTTAAAAAACTGAATGCTGATATAGATTAGTGGGCCATTAAGTCTGGGACCTGCATATTTATATTCAAAAGAACTGTACTTTATCCTGAATATAATTTCATCTCTGAAGAACATTAGTTTAGGCTTTTGACAGGATTGATGAATATTACCGTGAACCAAGTATCAGCCTAAATCATGCAAACCTGAGATTTCATGTACAACTAAAACCTTTATAAATTTCTTGTATCATGCAAGTGCTGAGTTTTCTTGCAGAGTACAAAGAAACATAAAACAGAGTGGATATCCAACTCACCTATGTTCATAATTTTGAACACAGTATCAAGTTCATAAAAATGACAAATCTCTATTTTCTGAATGAAGATCACAACAACAATATTTTGTCCATCACTAACAATTATAATGAAAAACAAACCATACTAAGTTCAGGGAAGAGTGGACATCTGTAATGGTAAATAAGAATAAACTTTGGAACTATAATGTATTACCTTAAGCAGCATTACATTATGTTCAATAGGCAGCTTATACAATAAAATTTCTAACAAACACATTCCCTGATTTATGGACGATGAGAAATTGGAGCAAGCTGCAAAAATGAGAGCATCAATCTGTCAACATATTGAGTGTCTGCACTATGAGGTTTATTAATGACCAAAGGAACAAAGAGCTCAAGACAAACAGAACAGATAGCATTTGGAAGAGAATATTGATAGGCATGCCAGCTAATAACCAAAAGTTTTAGGCGGTGTCAGCTAATAGAAACAAAAGTTGTACATTTGAATAGCACACTATCACCATGCCTTTTCAGATAAAATACAAATTATTAATAGCCTATGTATTGCCATAGGACAATTTAAGTTCAAGTTGTCTCTATGGCAGTCTAAATTCATAAACTCTATATGCTAAATCATCAACAAAATTTTTGGCAGAAGATCATGAACCAATTGCTATAGTATTCGTAACAAGAACAATCTACAACTAACTTTTTTTTCTTGGATATATGGGGACCCAAAGGGCCCAAAAGAAAAAACTACATATGAGAGACTACGGTCCTAAACTTAGGACTTTCACAAAAGTCGTCAAGAAGGAGATTGATAACTTGCTGAGGAGGTTGCTCCATGAAATGCACACCCAAATCCTCAGTAAGGCTACACTTGGATAGCATGTCAGCAACCATGTTAATTTCTCGGAAAACATGCTTCACTTCACAGCTCACAAACTTCTGCATCAAGTACTGGAAACTATTTATAATGGATTTCAAAGGATGCAGTTCATCCACTTCTTGATTCACTAAAGTGACAAGTATATCAGAGTCACTTTCAATAATGATCTTTTGGCAATGAGCAATGACAGACATTCTAAGCCCCAATAACAAACCCCAGGCCTCAGCTTGAATAACACTGCCACAACCTAAATTAGCAGTGAACCCAGAAATCCAAGATTCAGAAGAATCCCTGAGAACCCCACCAGCACCAATCTTTCCACTCCGCTCTTTTGCGCCATCAATATTCAGCTTGCACCAGTTCAGAGGAGGCATGGTCCAATGCAGCATAATAGTAGTCTCTTGGCCAAGAATTAAATTCTTTGAGGTGGTTGAGCTCCACTCCTTAGTAGCGTCAATGATCAGATTGCTGGGATTAATTGGATAATGAAACTCCTCATCGAAAATAATCTTATTCCTCCACTTCCAGATGTACCAGCAAGCAAAAAGAAAGACAATACACCAATTTAACTCTCCATAACAAGTTCTCTTGCATCGAATATTTGCTGCCAACCAGCTCATCCAATCCAGATGCATAGCTCTAGTAATGGTATCCAAACAAATGATCCTATTCCATATAGAGGAGGCATGAGAACAATCTCTTAACAAGTGCATAATAGTTTCAGGAGCGTTATGGCAAAGAGGGCAAGAAGAGTCAGAGGACATTCTTCTCTTGACTCTTTCCACATTCGTTAGCAATTTTCCATGACATATAAGCCAGGAAAAAGATTTCAGCTTGGGAGGAATAGCCATTTTCCAAATAAAAGCCCAATTAAAGGGAGTATAATTCTCATCTTGAAGTAAAGTAAGGTATGCAGATTTAACTGAGAACTTACCAGTCAAAGTAGCACCCCATATGAGCTTATCAGAACCACAACCAGCATATCCAGCAGGGATCTTCACAATGTTTTGGCACCGATCTTAATAAATCCATGTTCCAGCCATGCTCATTCCAGAAATCCTTTACTTTAGCTTGAAAATTAGTGATACTAGAAGGAGCAAAAGTAAGGGTTAAGGGTTTTCCATGAAACCATGTATCAGTCCAAAAATTAACTGAGCTTCCATCACCAATTCTCCATGTTAGACCTTTCTGCAATAATTTGGAACCAAATATTACCCCACGCCAAGTGCTAGAACACCTAGTAGCGCAAGAATACTGAGGATGGAGAACGTCGACCTGCTTGACATATTTATGATGGAGAAAATCGCTCCACAATCTACAACTAACTTTGCACTCACTAGCCATGTTGAAGACTTTCTCCTTGACCGCTACGAGCAGTCAATAACTTAATGCATGGGCAACCATGCTGTTGAAAGAAATTAATAAAGTTACATCGCTATGAAATTCAAAAACAAAGAAGCACAATCAAGCTGGTTTGTTTCAAACTCACAGGACGTTTAAACTTTTATAATAATGGTTGGGATTGGGGAAGATGGGAAATGAGGATTTAAAGCGGGAGGGTACATGCAGTTTAAAAGAGAACTCAGTAGCTCACCAAGGTCCAAATGTTCTCAAGCTTTCCGCCAAGACAAGTAGACAATCTGTACAATTTCCAGAAACCTGAAAGAGTTCAGTTGAAGAGAAATGAGGAAAAATACATAAATATTTTCACAATTAACGTCTAATCCACACTCTTCACCTTAATTTTTTCCGCAATGATTCCAAGAGTAATTGGTATCTGGGCAGCCAAAATTGGTCTTAGCTGCATGATTTCTGGACTAGGTTACATATTCTTTTGAGAGACTGATTTCAAAAGAAGATATAGTTGCTTACTTCCAAGGGCCAGCTGTAATGTATTAAAAGAGATGATGAGCACACAAATTTGAATTTTCTACATCCAAAAGACTCAAAAGAACACATATTTTACGACATCTTAATGAGGTACCGTTGTCAATGGCCTGAAATATAGCAAGTGCAACATTTCTGTGATGAAAACTTCCATAACATTAGGGGTAGAGACTAATTCTAGTGTGTCTGCCAAATGATACAGATTATATGCTTGAAACTGATGAGCATACAAAAGCTTCGGAACTCCAAATCTGATCATGAATGATTGATCAGTTGTGTTTAGCACTTGCCAATAGAATGCCTTGTGTTGGTTGGTTGGCGCCCGCTCCTTGACTTGCGATTCCATTGTTACACTCTTGTGCAGTTTCACAGAATCTAGTGCAATAAAATGCCTATCTACTCATGTCAAATTTCTGGATACACTAGGGAGCACACTGAACGAACTTAAGAGTCCAATGAAGCAGAAAGAGATATTACATTTGAATCAAATGGATACGTACAAATGAGGTTGGAGAATCAACTTAAGAGAGTAGAGCTACTGCCTGATGCACCATCCAACTTAATTCAAATTTTGCCATCACATGGAACAAACCATTATCCTAATCGATTCAGTCATCCTGTCTTTCTCATTGAACAAAAGAAACAAAATTTGCATATCTATTCCTCAAGCTTCCATCTTTACTAGAAATTGGCCTCCAGATAAAAAAAGATGCAGCTTTTCCCGGACTTATCTAAACAAGCATAATTCCGAAAAAAGACTAGAGATTTTTATCTATTCCTCATCACCAAGCTTCCATCTTTACTAGAAATTGGCCTCAAGATGAAAAAGGATGCAGCTTTTCCCCGACTTGTCTAAACAAGCATAATTCCGAAAAAGACTAGAGATTTTCAAATGAAATGTTCGGAGTGAAACGAAATGGGTCACCTTGATGATTCGAGGAAAAGGCATCGGCAACCTCCAGTCTCTTCTTCAAGCTTTTTTTTTGGTCTGAAGTCTCTCTCCAGGCTTCGAATAATTTTGATCTTCTTCTGCCTAACAGTTTAAATCTACACTAGACGGACAATAGAGACCCTCCAGTTTGCGTTACCGTTGCCTTTTCTAATTGGTTAAAGCCCGCCACATCAGCCTACCTTACAGTTCGGAAACACAAGGAAGCAGGATAGTATTGTAATTTCACACATAAACCTGTCCCTGACGATATTTATATATTGCTTGAATGTGAGGAAGTCCGTCATAACCAACTCTCTCTCTCTCTCTCTCTCTCTCTCTCTCTCTCTGTTTCTCAAAACAGAACCAAAAAAAACAAAAACCCAACTCTTTCTCTCTCTTCCTCTGAGCCATCAATCATCTCAAACCACCCCTGATACAAATCTGCAAGCAGGATTGTATCTATACCAACAATTTTGTATCTTGAATACATATCACCACCCCCTCCAGTATGAAAATTTCTGTGACAAAAGATAGGATGGTTTGGAGTTCAAATCCTCTTTCAGTTTCAGATCGAAGACCTGGATTGCTTTTGTTGCCTTGTAAGTATTATTTCCCAGCATCTGCTTGCGGATTTGTTACAAAGTTTTAATCTTTTCATTAGTACCGATCTAATTGCTAACTGGGAATTCAATTTTTGGATGGTTACTTTCAGATCCAGATCTATATCGGAGAAAAATCAAAATCAAAGACGGGGGCGGCGGGGCATGGGGGTGTCGTCATAAGCGGGTCAGTTTGGCAACGACCCATCTGGTTGTCCTCAGTTGCAAAGTCGCTCGGTTGCTAAGGTCCTCAGTTGCAAAGTCGCTTGGTTGCTAAGGTCCTCATTAGCAAATGTCCACAGTTTGCAAAAGGTCCTCAGTTGCAAACCCCCAAGTCTCAATTGGGCGGTCAACTGTAATTCTTCTTATTGGGCTGAAGCAACCCCAACGACAAGGAAACAATTGGTCTCTGAAGCATGTGTGATCCGGATTGGGCTTTGCCAGTAACATACCCACCATTTCAATCCCCAAACCCTATCTGTGATGAGAGTTGGGCTTTGCCAGTAACATACCCACCATTTCAATCCCCAAACCCTATCTTTGATGAGAATTGGGCTTTGCCGATAACATACTTACCATCCCAAACTCCAAATCCTATCTGCTGTGATGAGAGTTGGGCTTGCCCTTACCCAAAGTCCCAAACCTCAGTCCCCTATAAATATCCTCCAATCGTCTCACACTAGTTTCAGTCCCTCTCACACTTGAACAACGCAGTCCTCCACCATGCAAAGCACAAGAACACCAATGCCTGTGGTAAGAACTCGTCCTGTTGATCTCATTTCTCCGTTTTGATACGCGATTTCTTTGATTTCTTCGTTTTGATGCGCGATTTCTTTGATTTCTTCGTTTTGATGCCCGATTTCTTCGTTTTGATGCGCGATTTGTTTGATTCTTACTATTCTATTATTGTAGATGGATCCTCGTCGCCTTGATCTTCTAGCAGATATGGCGGCTAAGCCAAAGCATGACCGTCGCTCGCGCTGTGTCTCCGCCTCGGTCAGGTCTTCAGGCCTCTGCACCTCGGTCAGATCTTCAGGACTCGCCGCCTCTGTCAGGTCTTCACGCGCCTCAGGATCACGCGACTCAGGATCACGCGCCTCACTGCCATCTGGATCACGGGACTCACGCGCCTCACTGCCATCTGGATCACGTGACTCACGCGCCTCACTGCCATCTGGATCACGGGACTCACGCGCCTCACTGCCATCTGGATCACGTGACTCACGCGCCTCACTGCCATCTGGATCACGCACCTCGGGATCGGCATCACGCGCCTCTGGGTCTGGATCACGCGCCTCTTCTTCACGCGCCATCCCTCTGACTAAGGCTGCGGACCAAACTTTTGTTGAGGTAAGATTAATAAGTGTTTTGTTTCAGATATTAGCGAGATGAATTGTTGTTGGCAATTATCTATGATATAGAATGAATCCGTAGTTTTTCGATATCATCAATATGTAATTCATCCCATTGGATTTTCAATTATGTATGATATAGAATGAATCCGTAGTTCTCGATATCACCAATTATGTATGATAGAATGAATCCGTAGTTTTCGATATCATCAATATGTAATTCATCCCATTGGAGTTTCAATATCCTAATGTTATGCCTCTTTAATTTTAGTGATCTTATTATTGTCAGGTATCTGGATCACGCGCCTCAGGATCTGGATCAGCCATCTCTCCGATTAAGGCTGCGGGCCAAACTGTTCTTGAGGTAAGATTAATACGTGTTTTGTTTCAGATATTAGCGAGATGAATTGTTGTTGGTAATTTTGTATGATATAGAATGAATCCGTAGTTTTTCGATATCATCACTATGTAATTCATCCCATTGGATTTTCAATTATGTATGATATAGAATGAATCCATAGTTTTCGATATCACCAATTATGTATGATAGAATGAATCCGTAGTATTCGATATCATCAATATGTAATTCATCCCATTGGAGTTTCAATATCCGAATGTTATGCCTCTTTAATTTTAGTGATCTTATTATTGTCAGGTATCTGGATCACGCGCCTCAGGATCTGGATCACGCGCCTCTTCTTCACGCGCCATCTCTCCGATTAAGGCTGCGGGCCAAACTGTTCTTGAGGTAAGATTAATACGTGTTTTGTTTCAGATATTAGCGAGATGAATTGTTGTTGGCAATTTTGTATGATACAGAATGAATCCGTAGTTTTTCGATATCATCACTATGTAATTCATCCCATTGGATTTTCAATTATGTATGATATAGAATGAATCCATAGTTTTCGATATCACCAATTATGTATGATAGAATGAATCCGTAGTATTCGATATCATCAATATGTAATTCATCGCATTGGATTTTCAATATCCTAATGTTATGCCTCTTTAATTTTAGTGATCTTATTATTGTATTGTCAGGTTGAGGTTGCCGCTCCTCCGGTTGCCGCTCCGGTTGCCGCTCCTCCGGTTGCCGCTCCGGTTGCCGCTCCTCCGGTTGCCGCTCCGGTTGCCGCCCCTCCTGTTGCCGCTCCGGTTGCCGCCCCTCCGGTTGCCGCTCCGGTTGCCGCCCCTCCGGTTGCCGCGCCTCCGGTTGCCGCCCCTCTGGTTGCCGCGGTTGCCGCCCCTCCGGCCGCATATGATCCTCTCGCTCTCTCACTAGAGACAACTGGGGTAAGTTTCACATTAATCTTTTTTGTTTTTTAAGTTGTTTTTGTTTGATATATATATAAGAAATTCACTAAATTAACACGTGTCTTTTGTCTTAAAGCTTCCACTTCAGATTGCACTGTCCCGGGGGCACTTTTTTCACAGCTGGTTGTCGCTGAAGATTTCCGGCTGTCATTTCTGAGCATACAGCAGATGAAGACCATCGTATTTTACTACAGCCATATCTTGAGGATAGAGGTATTTATCTAAACACTTATATTCATCAATTGATTAGGTTTTGTTGGTTAAATAATTTCAAAATTATAGGAGTTTAGAGTTTGGTTTTCTGTTTTTGGTTTATTTCTGCATGTTTGTGTCGCGCTTGACATTAAGGTCCAAAAGATTAACTTTTGATGCTTAATGTATTACTTATGGAACATGGATAGACATCTAAGCTGTGACTAGCCCTAGGCTTGTAGTTTTTAATTTTCAGCTGTCTGTGGATTGTTGTATAGCCTGTTCTCTGACTAGAAGGCAGACCAGTTGTTCTAAAACTATAGTTCTTTTATATGATGGTTATTTTCTTTGATTTTCATATTACATTTCTTGAGGATAACCGCCTCCTTGAGTTGGTAAAGTGTAAATGGTTAAAAATAGTCTCCTGATGATCAAAATTTAATTCCCCAGTGTCCGACCTAGATTTTCTCCTCCTACCCTTAGGAGTACTAGTCTTCGCTCTACTGCTTGTTGGAGTCGCAGATTTATTATCCTTCACATCTTGACTGCAGCAACCTGCCACAGCATCATCTGTCCCTAGTGATTTATTCTTTTGAGCTCCATCGTGATCAGCATCTCTGATACTGGTCTCTGCTTGGTTAGGTTGTTTTCTCATAGCTCGAGGCACAGCCAGACCTGCTTTCACACAATGGCGAGTGTTTTAAAACCATTTGCTTACCTGCTTAGCCATGACTCCAAATTCTTGGGCCAGTCTTGCCTCCGTACTTAGGTCTGGGTATTGATTCTCCTTGAAGGAGGTATAGAGTTACTGAGTTACAGCTTCCCTGAGTCATCTATATGTTGATGTTCTAGCTCGCTCATGAGAGCTTTTAAGCGATTCATTTGGTGCACTGCTGTTCTCTTTAGCACGTGACTTTCGTCAAGGTGTTCTTCTAGGAGTATGCTTATTCTTATCGGGATCATTTTTTATATCTTTGGTGGTTACTTCATTCTTCATGGGTGGGGGTTTTTCTTTTAGTGACCTGGGAGAGACGTGTCCAGTGCCTTTCTTTTCCCTGGTGCAGCAGTTTCATTATTATCTTCATTGTCACTGCTGTTCTCTTTCTTTTGTAGTCCAGCCTATCTATGTGCCTTTTCCCAGAAACAGCTGTTGAACCATCTTGGCCAGGATCTGACTAATAAAGATGATAGCTTGTCTTTTATAGAATGCCTCTTCTGCCCACGTTTAGAATTTTTTTCACCAGAGCCTCTAAGAAGCTTACTTCCAACAAAGATGGCTGTGGCCCTTCACCATTTTCAAAAGAATTACCATTCTCATCAAGTACAGCTGCGAGATCCTTAGAGTCAGATGTAAAATCAGAGCTTGAACTGTCCTGCTTAAGATCCTCTGTTGTATCATATGACATTGATTATTATTATTATTTTTTATCAGTTTTGAGTCTTGGTATTCAATTTTTCATTGCTTTTGTTTTGAATGTCACTTTGTATAGGAACAACTGTTTCAGTTTATGCTCTATTCCTTGGATTGTTTTTGAATGATCAAAGATTAAATACTGTTTGTCTCTTATCCAAGTACTAAGTCTTTCCTTGTTTGATGGTTTCAATGTCAGGGTTATGATTGGAAGAGCCACGCTGTGCTGTCTTCCTTTGTGAGCTGTAGGATGATGCCGAGGATGACGATACAGCAGGAACTTGAGGCTGCACGGAATCGGGTGAGGTTTGATCAAGGGGAGAGATGCAGGGGGACATATGCAGGCCTTTTTCTGACATTGCTGAGGACAGTCGCCCAATTGTGGGTTGAGTTGGAGGCACAGCATTTCAGTTTGTCGAGGGTGCTGTCTATCAAGAAGGAGAGTTTGAAGATGTACTGCCAAATATTTGACGCGAGTCTCCTTTAGGATGGTTGACCACCTAGCAAAATATTTCTCGGAGTAGACATTGCATGAGGTTCTCCTAGCAACATAAAGAGAAAAGAAACATAAGGTTCAATGTGTATGTGAGGATACTGGCATGGAGAAAGCTATGGACAACTCTCAGTAGAGCAAACCGAAGTGGATAATTACTCAAACCACGAGAAACCTGACATTAATTAAAACAGCTCTTACTTATTGCTATGAACCTCAATCAGCACTTATTTTGTTGGAGCGCCAAAAGCTTAATATTTTAATATCCTGCGGTTAGCAAAACTTACAAAGTGGCAGTCTGATTTCTGAGCAGCAATTAGTGGTGCGGCAATCCCAAAACTTAAAGAGACAAACCTTCTATAGGTGCATTTTCCGGAATTGCAGGTTGTACACCTTCTATAGCGAGTCAGTGACAAACAAGTCCAGTATCAAGTGGTGCTTTTGGTAAAGGAGCTTCAGATCACCTAAATCAAACAAAATATCGAGCATTTACTATAGAACGTACCAAACCAAGTAGAAAGTGCTATTAGTTTACTCACTAGTTCTTGCATCTTCAAAATCCACATCCTTGTCATCGATGTAAGACAAATCCCTATGTCCAACTGCTTTTTTGAAACGCAAGGGGCCTCCAGACACAAAACCATTTAGTGGTTGGTGAAAGAAATTTAGTGGTTGGTGAAAGAAAAAAAAAAAAGAGATTAAAGAGAAATTACATAAGATGAATGCAGTGGCCTATGCAAAAGACCCTTGATAGATATAAGATGCAAAGCATCGCCAGTGAGCTGGTTCTAGTTGAGACCCTAAAGTGAACACAACGTACCTACACAAACATGCTTGCACAAAGCTCTAATTTCTTCAACCAAACGACATTTTGGACCAAAAACATCTAATCTAACTTCATTTGACAAGATTGCATTTTCATTTCGTAGATAAGTAAGTAGGTGTTCTCCTTGGAATAATATGGGAAAACAAACACTGATTCAAGTAAATGAAGTCCAGATTCAAAACTCAAACGGTCTATTTCCTCTAAAGTGAGAAACTTGTGAATTTACTTTAATTTCATAAAATCTGGACTCTCTGTCTAATCTAAGGGTCATAAAATCGACACATCAATCTTCCACCAATTTTTTGTTTTTCATCTATACCTGAAAAAAACAATCTGGGAAAGAGTTTGGGATTTCTTGTCTCTGCGTCAAGTTGTTTTAATGTGCAGGGGTCCCTTCTTCATTTTAACTTTGACCTGATTCGATTTATTCAAACACGTAATTTTCAGATTATGGGAAATTCAGACTCAAAGATTGTAGCAGAACTTCGATATCAGCAGTTTGATTCTTTTGTTTTTGACTAGTTGGACAGGCTTATAGTGGAGTTTGATAGATGCACGTAAGGTGTTCGATGAATTGACAAGCTTAATTTTTGCATTGAAATTAAATTTGGTGTAGGTGAACATGGAGTATGGTCTTGACCATTCTATAGGGGAAGCTGAAGCTCTAATGCAAGCTGCACAAGAAGTGGCTGAGGGGAAGCAATTGAAAGTTTCATCATATAATGGTAATAGAATCATTTCCAGACTGATTCATTTTGGATGCTATAAGAAACTCAAGTGCTCAAGCCTTCTATCCCGTGGTCTATAGAAAGTCTGAAACTCAATTTATGGCAAATTAAGGGCTTTCTTTACCCTGAAGAAGACAGAGAAAACGAAGACTGAACTGATTGGCGGGGCTGATGTCTACATGACTGTTTTTCTCCAACACCGTGTCAATGGACAAGTTCTCATCAAAGCTGCAAGAAGCGTTGTGGAGTCTCATAAATCCAAGAGTGGCACCATTTCAGAAGCAGCTCCAGTTATTTAGTGCAGCTGCTCTTTCATTGCCTATTATAGGTTATCTTTAGCTATGAATTATACGAGACAAAAGTAGCTGATTGCCTGTAGTTGCAGTTTGAAGTCCAAACATGGGAAATCTGAACGTTCAGCCCTCTGTTTAGTTTTTGTTTTATTCTTTTTCTGTCAAATTCTTGTTCAGCTGGATTAGGCAGTCTGACGTCCCCTTTAGCTTTAGTTAGTGTCTAGCATTTCCTTTTCGAAATTGATTCTCACAAGCATTGAGCATTGGCAATCCTTTGTTCTTCATAGAAAATGAGCAATTGCCTAAGTCCATCGTAGAAGTCTAGCTTACACTGCTCCAGATTGTTGTTCACTACATCAATCCATAAACGGGATATAATGAAATGTTAAAACTGAAAGGCATGCCTTGACATCAAATGAAATTTCTGAATTTAATACTCTTTCAAACTTCAATACCGCACATAAACAAACTTGAGTGCAACAATACTTCCTCTAGATTCATGAAACTTTTTATTCTAAAAAAAAAAAAAAATCATGAAACTTTTAATAGCAACCACCACACAAATATATAATGACCAATTTGATTGATTTTTTACAGCAGAAAATGGAAGACAATGGCAATCACAACATACTAAAAGTAATAAAGAACTAACTACGTCAGTCATTGTTGGGGCTCTGACCCAATATGCAACTTACCTTTTTACTGTTTTTCATTTGTTATATTGCAGTAAGTTCTCAGGTTAATTTGTTGTGAGTCAGCAGTAGCTGGATCCTTATCTGAAAATGGACAGCTGTCCATTTTCTTTTCTTTCTAGTTTCTAGCTATATGTACTGGGCTGAGGCTCTCTTGAAATCATCGATGAATACAACAACTTACTTTTCATTCCTCTGCAATTACTCTTTTTCTTATTTTCCTATCACTTTGGGGTCCAGACCCATATTATTTGGTATCAGAGCTTCACGCTCATGGGACCGTCGCGTAAGGGTGGCACCAATCCTCAGTCGTCGAAGGAACTTTCGGCTGCTGAGATGGATTATTTGGCACAACAGGCGGTGGTTGAGGCTCAACTTCAGGCGGTGCACGACTCGGTTGATGAAATTCGGGCCGCTCAAGCTTTGATCCGCTCTGAAAATGCTGAGATTCATGCTCAGAATGCAGAATTCCGCTCTCAGCTACTAGAAGAGCTTCGAGCTCTCAGAACCCGCTCTGACTCTATTCCAGTCTCTCCGAACTTGCTGCCTCCCAGCTCTCTCCCGGCCTCTGATCCTGCAAATTCGAGGGTTTCATTCTCAGAACCAATTTATCCTCAAGGGTTGGGAGTCTTAAGCATCACTCCAGCGGAAGTCTCTTCAGGTATACTCGTTCCTTCTGCAGCTCCTGCTATGCCCATTTCTAGTCTTCCTGCTACTACTCATGTTAGATCTGGAGCTAGTAGTACTCGTATACAAAATGGTAAAGTGGTTGCTACTGGTGGCAGTCCCGTTGTTGTTAGTGATATGTCATGTAGGGAAAGATTGTTGAATGATGCATTTCAATCTAGAGATAGAGTTGAAGGGTATGATTACGGTGGATTTCCATATCAATCTCATTATTATCAACATACTGTGGTTCCTAATCATTATACTAATGTGCCAGCTTATAATCCACAATTTGTTCATGGCTTTCCTACATCATCTATGCATTATGTCCATGGAAACTCTGTATTTGGGGGTCCCTTACAGCAAGGCCAGTCTAGTCACTCTTCAGCTGTACCTCCATGGCAACTATCCTCGAGCACACCCAACTATCAGGAGCAGAATGTTAGGCCTACGTTACCGTTTGCTGTGAATCATTACCTTACATCACAGATGTCTACTCAGTCCATTCCATCTTATGCACCACCAACATACTCCACAATTCCATCTTCTTATACTCGCTTCCAGCAACCACAGCTCTACCAAGCACGGCAACCACAGTACCCTTACTGTCAAAATCAATTTCACGGGGGTCCCTTGCCGCAAGGACCTCAATTTCAAGGTCAGTCTGAGATGGATCCTAATCTTCCAACTATGAGACAAATGAGGTTGGAGTTTCAAACATTTGGTGATGGTGATCCATTACAATGGCTTAATAAGGCGGAGCAATATTTTGAGTTGTACCAAATTCCGGAGGACAAAAAAGTTTCCATTAAAGCTATGCATCTTAATGATGAGGCAGCTGATGTTTGGCACCTGTTTAGACACCAATATCCTGGAAATTGGCGTGGCTTTGCTGATCTCTTAATGCGGGAATTTGGTTCCCATAACCAAGCTGATTATCAATCTGCCTTAATTAGACTGAATCAAACTGGGTCAGTGAGTGAGTTTAAATTGCAGTTTAACAAGTATGGAAGAAGAGATCCAGGTTTTTCAGATGACATTTTGCTCGCCTGTTTCTTGGGAGGACTCAAGGAAGACATTCAGGTTGATGTGAGAGCCATGAGACCAACTTCTTTGTACCAGGCTTATGCGTTGGCCATGATATTTGAAGAAAGACATGCTGGTCATAGAAGTACGAGGTCCTTTTCACAAAGATCTCAATTCTCAAACCCTACTGTTGCACATTGAATTCCAGTTTTACCTCATTCTACATCAAGGACTTCCCATACATCAACATTGAGGCCTCCTCCTTCTCAACCTGTGCAATCTAATTTGCAAGCTAGTAGTAGCTCAGACAAAAAATGGACTCAAAATGATTACCATGAAAGAAGAGCTAGGGGACTTTGTTTTTTCTGTGATGAATCGTATAAAGGAGGCCATGTATGTAAACGAACACGTGGTCAAGGACGAACATTGTTGATTGAAGGCATCCCTG
Organism: Rosa chinensis; assembly: GCF_002994745.2. Taxonomy (NCBI): domain Eukaryota; kingdom Viridiplantae; phylum Streptophyta; class Magnoliopsida; order Rosales; family Rosaceae; genus Rosa; species Rosa chinensis. Next base: position 30,832,772 of record NC_037090.1, read on the forward strand.
AGGAAGAAATAGTTGATTCCCATCCGGACCCTGCTGAAAGTGATTCTAATGAAATACGTGGAGACGGTATGAATGAGGAGACAGCCACCTTACATGTGATCAACTGTGTTGATAACCCAATGACTATGCAACTCAAGGGGATTTTTAACAAAAAGGAAGTCCATGTTCTCATTGATAGGGGGGCTACTCATTCATTTATCCACCCAAGTTTGTTGCAAGAAGGTAATATCACGGTTGATTATAGTAGTTCTTTGCAGGTTGTGGTTGCTTATGGATCAAAGGTACAATCAGCCAGAAAGTGCTAGGGTCCCTATCATAGCACTCAATGAATCAGACTGGCACGAATTCCATAGTCTGAGAGGAAGGCATAATCCAGAAGACCTAGTTCCTCCAACTCTCTTTATTGTTTCAGGACCTTATGTTGGAAGATACTTAGTCAATGTTCAGAGTGAACATCCTCAAGAACACAAGCTCTGGCTTGTTGAAAATGGTTTTGTCCATAATCTGTGGACTAAAACAAATGATGATCTGAAAGGTTTGCCACCTATCATTGTCAACACAGTCAAAAACATCAGGAAAAATGACTGCATGCTTCGACTGAAGTTTAGATCCACTCCTCCAGAATGGATCTAGAAGGCAAACGGTGAGGTTGAGTATATTTCTCCATATCATTATGTGAGAATTATTCAAAGGAAATATCTGCAACCTGCCTGTGTTGGGTATAATGGCCAGCCAAACTCAAGCATCCCATGGATGAAGGTCATGACCCTTGAATACATAAAAAAGATCATCTCTGAAGATAGTAACAATACTTTCCTGGCAGTAGAAGAAAAAACTATTATCACTGCTTACGATCATCCTGACGTAGTCAGCAGTGACCTGTTCCTATCTCTTACCAGAAAAGAGATAGATTCGACACTGGCATGCTTACAGTGGGTGGAAAGACTTGAAAGAGACAACCACTACAAGATGTATGTTGATACAGATATCGAAGATAATGCTACAACTGCTCGTATGGCCCAGGCAGATAACGACTCGTTTGTCCTCGGTCATAATTCAAAAACTGACGAGAACATGTGAAACAGCAGGTGTAGAAAAACACCGAAAGTACTTTTGGAATTTTCCCAAAAGGCGCTTTTGCTTTTCAAAAAGCAGGTGAAAAACATTTCACCTAAAAAAATCTGCTTTTCCCACGTCCGACCTCTACCAGCAGGAGCACTCAGGAAAGCAGGAAATCACGGAGTCGTTCTGTACATTTTGTAGTTTTGAATTACAATTTGAGTTCCGCTCCCTATATAAGGAGCTTTAGCTTCTCTTAGAAGGCATTCGAAGAAGGAATCAGTCCTACATTCGACGAAAATAGCCAATCAGTCCTACATTCGAAGAAGGAATCAGTCCTACATTTGAAAATAGCTATATCCTTTCAATCCATTTGGTTCAGGATTTTTAGGATAATAAAATCTTTGATATATTCCACGAGTAGATAAGTAAGTACGGAAAGCATTACTCATATATTCACCACCTTCATCAGTTTGAAGCAATTTAATTGGATGATTGAATAATTTTTCAACATGGGTACGAAAGGTGATAAATAGATTACACACTTCATGCTTATTTTTCATAGAAAATAACCAAGAATATCTAGAATAATCATCAACAATTCATTAATAAATAATAATTGAAGCCTTGATTGAATAAACTTGTAGACGACCAAACAGCAAAATGGATTTATTCCAAAGGAAAATGGGAAACAGACTCAGACAAAGCAAATGAAAGTTTTGTACTTTTCCCTAATGGACATGCATGACAAAAGACATTTTGTTTGAACCTAATACAGGGAAGCTTTACTAGCCAAGACTTTATTCAAAATAGACAACAATGCATGACCAAGATGCGAATGCCAAACTTGAGCGAAAACTCCTGTACCAACAAAAGCAAATCCACTAGATGGACTCAACCTCATTTGATGAATTCGCAATGGATAGAGCCCATTTTTCACTCTTCCCTTAGAAAAATGTCCTCTTGGTTGTGAGATCATTTACACAAAAAGAATCAAGATATAAGATAAAATAACAATTATTATCAATGATCGATAAACTTGTTGATGGAAAGTAAGTTGGCAAAAGCTTATGGACAATGAAGAATATCATGCAAGGGAAAGGTGGATGAATTTGTGTGAAGGAGAGAAGAACCAATGTGTTTAATGGAAAGACTAGAATCATTACCAATACCACCAAGATTTTCAATACCGTGATATGCCTTAGGAGAAGCAATGTTACCTATATTGGGAGTCACATGAGCATTGACACCATTATCAGAAAGCCAAGTCACACTATTAGCCGAAGAAGGGGTAGTATAAGTAGCCATTGCAGTGAGACGAGATGAGGGTACATGCCCTTCAAATGCCATATTCATGCGATTGTAACAATTAAGAGTAGAGTGTCCAAGACGTCCACAAATTTGGCAATGGATGCAATCTCCAGAATGACAAATGGATTGACCTCTGTTGGAAGTTGGAGCTATAGGTGCTGGACCAAGAATAGAAGAGGATCCACATTGACCAAAACTGTTATTAGTGCCACAAGAACTAGGAAGACCACGACCAGCAAATGAGGACCCATGACCAATAAAACTATTACCTTGAGAACCATAAGAGCTCCCGCGACCAATCCCAAAGAGGGAGGAAGTGTTAGGTTTTCTTAATCAATTCAAACTTGAGGAATGAACTGAGAACTAATGATAACAATATGGGAATGACTTTCTTTATTCAAAACAAAGAACACGGCTTTATAGCCTTTACAATCTTAACAGAATGAGAAAATTCAGCCCACGCAGAGCATGACTAATTCTACGTGGTAACTCAACAGGGAAATGGTCAAATCTAGTTGAATCAACAACCCTATACATTAGGGTTTTATTCTAACAAGGAAACCTACGTAACAAGAAACCTAAAAACCTGCAACAATTCTATCATTCCCTCCCTTAAACTAATGTGTTTTGAACAATTAGTTTACGTCCATTACGTCACAAACTCCCATATGAGCTCGTAGTCTTTGAAAAACTGCCAACTTCAACGGTTTAGTTAGCAAATCTGCCAGCTGTTCATGTGAACCACACTGCACAAGTTCTACAGCACCATCTTGAGTTAAGTTACGAAGAAAATGAAATCTTACGTCAATGTGTTTGCTACGCCCATGAAGCACTGGATTCTTTGAAAGCTTAATGGTAGAACTGTTGTCACACATCACAACGATACCTCCATCTTGAACATAATTCATCTTCTCCAAGATCCTTCCTGCCCAGATTGCTTGACAAGCACAAGCTGCAGCAGCTACATATTCTGCCTCGGTGGTCGAAAGAGTAACTATGGGCTGCTTCTTCGACGACCATGACACAACACCTCCACTAAGCATAAACACATAACCTGACGTGCTCTTTCGATCCTCCAAGTCTCCGGCATAATCACTATCAGTATAAGCAACGAGTTTCTTGTTTCCCTCCTTCTTGTAAAATATGCCATAATTAACAGTTTCCTTCAAGTATCTCAACACTCTCCTAGCTGCTTGAAAATGTAACTCAGTTGGCTGTGACATGAACATGCTAATTAGGCTAACAACAAACATCAAATCAGGCCTCGAAGCAGTAATGTACATGAAACTTCCAACAATTTGCTTGAAGTAGGTCTCATTAATCCTAACACCACCTCCATCTCTACCCAACTTGACTCTAGGAACAATTGGATTCATCACTCCATTACTATCCTCCATTCCAAACCTCTTGAGAGCCTCCAAGGCATACTGCCTTTGACAAACAAAGATCCCATCCTCCTTTTGTAAAACTTCCAGGCCACCTCATCCTTCCCATATCAGTCATTTCAAACTTTTTCATCATGGAGCTTTTAAAATCAACCAACATCGACTCATCATCACTAGTGTAAATCAGGTCATCAACATATACACTTACTATTAAGATATTACCTCCATGACCAGCCTTGATGAATAATGTTTGCTCGTTGCTGCACCTTTGAAAACCCTCCTTTGTGAAATAAGCTTCGATTCGACTAAACCAAGCACGAGGTGCTTGTTTTAAGCCATACAATGCTTTCTGTAGCTTGTACACTTTGTCTTCACTACCTTTCTTCTCATAACCCAAAGGTTGTTCCACAAAAACATCCTCATTTAGATCACCATGAAGGAAAGCTGATAGGACGTCAAGCTGATAGACTGTCCAACTCCTCTGAGCAGCCAATGCAAGTATCAACCTCACTGTATCCATCCTAGCCACCGGAGCATATACTTCTGTAAAGTCCACACCTCGTTGCTGAGAGTAGGCCTTGGAAACTAGTCGTGCCTTGTGCTTATCCACTTCTCCAAACTCATTGTACTTTGTCTTATAAACCCACTTTACTCCTATCTTCTTTGCACCTGCGGGTAGCTCGACTAGCTTCCATGTTTTGTTTCTCTCAATTGCTTCTATCTCAGCATCCATGGCCTTCCTCCACATTAAGCTTTCAACTGCCTCTTCTAAACAAACAGGATCATTAGACATTACTAGAGCCATGTTTGCCTCAAGTTCCAAATCAAAAAGTCCTTCTCCACTTGTATAATCACCCATCCAAACCGGTGGTTGCCTATTCCTCTCTTCTATTGCTTCTGGAGTTTCGAAACCTCAATTTGGTGAATTAGTCACATCCTCATTCACCTCTTCAGCACTTGAACCACTTCTTTCAGCATTCTCCATGTCTTCAGCTTCATTATCATCTTCACTGCTTGGACTTTCATCTTCACTGCCATTGGTATCCTTCTGATCTTCTCCCCAGTCCAGGTCCATCAACAACTGCTCCTCATAGCTTGCATCCCAGTCCCACTAAAGATCTTCTTCAAAAACCACGTCTCGACTAATCACTATCCTCTTTGTGATAGGATTGTAGAGTCTGTAGGCTTTGGACTCTTCGCTAACTCCAAGTAACACACAAGCAACACTCTTGTTTTCTAACTTGGTTCTCCTGGCATCAGGGACATGAGCATGAGCTATACATCCAAAAACTCTGAAAAATTCCACCGAGGGTTTCTCACCACTCCAAGCCTCTTGTGGAGTCACATCCTTGACTGACACGGTAGGGCATCGATTCAGCACAAACACAGTCCAGTTGACTGCCTCAGGCCAAAACGTTTTTGGCATTTTCTTCTCTGAAAGCATAGATCGAACCATGTTTAGAACCGTCCTATTCTTCCTTTCTGCAACTCCGTTTTGTTGCGGAGTGTAGGCAGTGGTCAATTGCCTCTTAATCCCATTCTGCTTGCAATACTCAACAAACTCATTTGAATTAAATTCCCCACCTCTGTCAGTACGAAGACACTTGATGAACAACCCTGTTTCTTTCTCCACAAGTCTTTTAAAGCACACAAAAGAATTGAAAGCCTCCGACTTCTCCACCAGGAAATACACCCAAGATCTTCTACTATAATCATCAATGAAACACAAAATGTACCTCTTGTTGCCATTTGATTCTGGAGTGATTGGTCCACATAAATCTGCGTGGATGAGTTGCAGTTTTTGAGTTGCTCTCCATGCACTTTTTCGTGGAAAGGGGTCTCGGTGCTGCTTCCCAACAAGGAAATCTTCACACTCTACTTTGGAAACATAAAACTTAGGCAAACCATACACCATGCCCTTATCTTGTAGTGTCTTTAATCCCTTGTAACTGAGGTGTCCGTACCTGCTATGCCAAAGATGAGACAAGTCTTGTGATGTCGTGTGAAAGCAGCTTGTATTCTTCGTTATTGCATTGGCAAAGAGTATGAACATTCGATTGGCCGACATCGAGGTTTGAATGATCAATCCTTTGTCTGGATGATAAATTTTGCATTTCCCTCCCTGCATTAGGACTGCGAGACCTCTTTCTTGTAACTGCCCCACACTGAGAAGATTATTCTTCAACTCCGGAACATAGTATACTTCTGCTACAATGTGATAAACTCCATCAACATGTAGCTTCACACTTCCTCTTCCCATTACGTTCATTTTGGAGTTGTTTCCATGCTTTAGTGAATGCCTGAAACCAGCATCCAGTTCATGAAACATCTTCTTGTCACCACACATGTGATTTGAGCATCCGGAATCAATAAACCATGCATCTTTTCTATTGACACCATGCTCTTCCACATATGCCATCAATGTGAGTTCTTCCTGTTCATTCAGCTTCACATAAGTCCCTTCGGTGTCTTTCCCACATAACTCCACGTGAGACATGAGCAACATAGCCTCCTCCTCTTCCATTTCTGCATAATTAGCCTCCTTTTCCAAACTTGGACATTCATATTGGAAATGTCCGAGTTTGTGACACCTGTAGCATTCAATGGTGGCTCGATTGAATGTCTGCCGTCCTCTCCCTCTGCCTCTGCCTCTCATTGTGCTTCTTCCACGTCCTCTTCCTCCTATTCTCTCCTCGTAGTATACTTTGAGAACCTGATCTTCACCATGCTGTATGTGGAGCTTCTGCTCATGGACTATTAGAGAACTCTGTAGCTCATCAATGGACATTGTGTCAAGATCCTTAGACTCTTCAATAGAACAGACTATGTAATTAAATCTGTCTGTTAAAGACCTAAGGATTTTCTCTACGATAGTCACATCTTTCATTACTTCACCATAGATACGCATTTTATTTGCCACAGACATAACCCTAGAAAAATAATTGGTAACAGTTTCACCTGATTTCATTTCTAGGGTTTCGAAGTCCCTTCGCAAGGCTTGTAGAACTGATTTCTTCACTCTTTCATTTCCAGCATACTTTTTCTTCATCGTGTCCCAAATGTCTTTTGACGTATCCTTCTTCAGAATGGTTTCCAGGATTGTCCTATCGATTGCCTGGAACAAGTAGTTCTTCACTTTTAGATCCTTCAGCTTCATCTCCTCAAGCTTTTTCTGAGCAGTCTTTGACATGTTCGAACCGGACGTCAACTCCCCGAAGCCAACTTCAACCAAGCTCTAGTATTCCTTTGACCTAAGGAAATTCTTCTCCATGAGCATACTCCAGTGGTCGTAGTGACCATCAAATCGAGGAATTTGTGGTTGCACAAAACTCCCCTCACTCGTCATCTCACCTATTTTGAAAGTCACTCTAAGCTGCGGCTTATCTCTCTTTCTCAGGCCCAGTGGGGGCTCTGATACCAGATTGTTAGGTTTTCTTAATCAATTCAAACTTGAGGAATGAACTGAGAACTAATGATAACAATATGGGAATGACTTTCTTTATTCAAAACAAAGAACACGACTTTATAGCCTTTACAATCTTAACAGAATGAGAAAATTCAGCCCACGTAGAGCATGACTAATTCTACGTGGTAACTCAACAAGGAAATGGTCAAATCTAGCTGAATCAACAACCCTATACATTAGGGTTTTATTCTAACAAGGAAACCTACGTAACAAGAAACCTAAAAACCTGCAACAATTCTATCAGGAAGGACCGCTAGGGCCAAGACAGCGAGACCTTGAAGCATGAAGAGCAGAAGCTTGACCACCAAGATCAAGGAAAGGAAGATTATGTTCAGCATAACAGTGCTCGACATTGAGGAGGAGAGCTTTAAGCGAACCATAGGTTATTGGTGTGTCTCGGGCATGTGCAGAGCTGTCGATGGTTTCATAAAAAGGACCAACATTGTTCATTATTATGCTAACAAGAAAATTTGCAATAGCATTAATTTGGTCAAGAAAATCAGAAATTAACAAATTACCACGAACAGTACGGAGAAGATCACTACGCAACTAAAGGATCCTGTTTTGAGACTTAGAGGCATATATGGTGGCTAAGGAATCCCAAGTAGCAGCTGAAAAAGTAGAATGGGCTACGGTCAAAAGCACGGTTGGGGTCAAAGAGTCATTAATCCAACCTAAGACCATCTGATCTTTTTCCATCCCTCTTTCATAACATGGATTCACCATATCCGTCAACTTGCCTTCTTTGTCTGTCAGAAAGCATAGAGGGCAAGTTTCAATACCATCAACAATACCCATAAGCTTGCGGCCTTTGAAAAGTGGGGAGATTGAGCAAGCCATAAGGGATAATTGTTTCAGTCTAGCTTGATGTAGAGGGAATGTGAGATATTGGTAGAGGAGTCAAAGGAGGCCATTGGAAAAGGTGAGGTTTGGTATGTTTTATTTGTGTTTATGTCGTTAGATGTTTTGTGCTCTTGATACCATGCAGAAGATATGATGGAGTGCAAAACCACACAGATCGAATATTTGTGGACTATGTGATCCCACTGTACAGAGGTAGATAAGGAAAAAGGTGAATAAGATGATGAAGAAGATTGTCTCTTATTAGGTTCTTGGTAACATGTAGAGTGAATGGTGTACTGATCGCCAACGTGCTCAAGGAGAGACAGTGATGTAAAGGCAGTGAGGGTTCTTACTCTTTGATCAGCTAGGCATGATCATGATTGCTGGTTCGAGTAAACGATCTACAGTGGGATTGAGTTTGATCAACCTTGTTGTTTGGCTGCAAACATGCAGGGCTAGAGTGGTCTTCCACTCTTCCCCCAAAATTAGCATCGATGGAGCGAATGACGACCAACTTTGATTTTGGGTCTTCAACTTTGGCGGTGTTGATCGAGTTGCTATTGACTTGAGCGATGGTGAATGCTCCTCAAATTGACTAAGCAATTTAGGCACAACATTAGTCCTTGGTTCCTTTGTTAGGTTTAGACTGGCTATGTCATAACTCATATTGGGTTGTGGGTTGAGCCATTTTCTCATAGCTCACGACGAGGACGAGGCTTCACTGAAGCGACCAGGCCCAAAGCTTTGCGTGACACTAGGGTTCATATTGCGCAGTACTCGCTTCCCAGGGCGGCGTTGCGGCTTCAACGTGTGAGGAGGAAGGAGGAGGATCCGGATGAGGATATGGATGCCGAAATCAACTGGGCTTTAGAGCAGGCCTCCAATTTGAAGCTTGATTGCAGTGAGATTGGGGATGATAGGCCACTTTCTGGTTGCTCATTCTCACAAGATGGCAAATTGCTTGCCGCATGGTATGTTTTCGATTATTTCGGTGTTTACATTGCAAATTTAGTTTGTGCTAGGCTTGCTTCTTCTTGCTGCTATTTGATTTTTGATGATTGTTTTACTCTATGTGACTACGAGGTGAAAGGGCTCTTTTCTAACTAGGTCTGTGTAGCTTTTCGGGCTTTGCTATTGTTATGTATGTTGTGTTTGTATACCATTGCAGAAGTGGTGGATTGAATTGTTGTGTTGTTTTTGCTTTTCGCAGCGCTCTAAGTCCAATTGCCAAGCTGTGGAGCATGCCTCAAGTAACAAAGGTTGCCACCTTGAAGGGACATACAGAGCGCTTAACCGATGTTGCATTTTCTCCTGTGCAAAATCATCTCTTGGCAACTGCGTCTGCGGATAGGACTGCGAGGTTGTGGAACAGCGAAGGAGCACACCTAATGACATTCGGGGGACATTTGGACCGTCTTGCCCGCATTGCCTTCCATCCCTCAGGAAAGTACTTGGGTACAACTAGCTTTGACAAGACTTGGAGGCTGTGGGATGTAGAGACTGGTGAAGAGTTGCTTCTTCAAGAAGGTCACAGTAGGAGTGTCTATGCTAAGACTTCCACCCAGATGGCTCATTGGTTGCAACTGCTGGATTGGATGCGCTTGCTCGTGTTTGGGACCTCCGTAGTGGTAGAAGTATTCTTACCTTGGAAGGCCATGTCAAAAAAGTAAGACTCTAGTTTCATATTTTATTTATGTTTTTGATTATCTGATGAGATGGACAATTATGGTCGTGCTTACTTTCCCATGATTCATTCATTTTTTTTCCATTGTATTTCTCAGGTTCTTGCACTCAGTTTTTCACCAAATGGTTATTATCTAGCCCCTGGGGGTGAAGACAACACTTGTAGGATATGGGATTTAAGGAAAAAGAAATCCATATACATTATTCCAGCACACTCCAATCTCATATCACAGGTCAAATTTGAACCTCAAGAGGGATATTTCTTGGTAACTGGCTCCTATGATATGACAGCAAAGGTATCAACTACTTCTGAGCACCATTATTTCTACATTAACTGAATTGGAGTTATTATAATTGTTTTTATCATTTTATTGGTTGCTATATCTACTGAATACCATATTTTATCTTGTGTGCAATTTACCAGATATGGTCAGCCCGAGATTTTAAGCCTGTCAAGACGCTCTCTGGACACGGATCAAAAGTTACTTCCTTGGATGTTTCTGGTGGTAAGTTTTCATCCAATACGGTTTTGCATTTTGTTTTTATTTTTTCGTTTCTTTTCTTGCTTTTACCATTTGTATGCATGACTTTTCGTATATCACTAACAAATAGGATAGTTTAAAACATAAGAAGAAAATGACCCTTGAAACCATAATATGTTGATATACGGGGCTTTAGTAGCTACAGTTTACCTGCCCAAACTCCTCCCACTTGCGTATAGAGATATGCACTTTTGTTGAAGGAAAATCAAGTTTAATGTGCCTTATCAAACTAGGAATAGGAATAGGAGAGAAGGTTCTAGATTTCCCAATCCTACACGGATTGGTATTCCTTGTAACATTAGATTATGCACTTTGTAATCCCTATATATAGGGCTCCTATTCTCTATAATGAAAGACATCTCTCTCATCAATCTCTCTCAAATACCAATATACTTAAACACGTTATCAGCACGACTCTAGCCACAAAGCAAAAACCAAAATCTGCCGAAGCCACCTAGCCCGTGCTAGCCCTACCACATCGTAGCAGCCCCTGCTGCCCTGCGCGCTGCACCTACAACCACACGCCCCTGCGTCGCTGCCCTGCAGCCCCGCGCCCCTGCTGCCCTGCGCGCTGCACCTACAGCCACACGCCCCTGCGTCGCTGCCCTGCAGCCCCGCGCCCCTGCGCACGCTGCTGCTTGTCCACACGCCCGCGCGTCTGCAGCCCTGCATCACTACCCCTGCATCTCGGTCGTGCCCCTGCTGCCCCTACAGCGCACCTACATCAGCAGCTCCTTTTCTCACCTACTGCAACTTGTTGCCGCTACAATATCACTGCAGCCCCAATCCGACACCGCTGCAAACCTTCGCTCCATCACGCCTGCATCGACACGCGCGTGATTCAAAACCAACAAGTAAGTATCCAATAGCGTAAGTTTTAAAGTTCCTAAATTGAAATTCTTTCTTTTTCTCGGGGACTTAAAAACCTCCCTTCTTCTTCATCCCACCTTTCATAGAACGTGGGTTCGATTCAATGCGGAATCGTGGGGATTCACGCAATTAACGAACTAAGAGCGTTCGTAAGACTTCGGACTAAGAGCGTCCGCAAGCATCGATTTATGACCTTATAAACATCATTGTTTCGGTCTAATCCAATTTTCTTGGAAATCGATTTCTTGGTAGCATAGCTCGGAAATCTTAATATTTAGTTGTCGTGGAAGTTTTAACTCCGAAACTAATATATTTCTTCTTCTTATTTCAGGATGTCGAAACTTGGCTTTCCTGCACTTACCTCAACTGGCTCGGAATATCATAGTTGGGCCACGGATGTTGAGCACCACCTCACTTCAAAAGGGATCCTACCCTTAATTCAAGCTCCTAATCCTACTCTCATATTTGAGCGTACGGCTACGAACAATGCCACCGCCCTCATCTTGATGAGGCGCCACATGGATAAATCACTCCGACTGGAGTACATGGCAATCAAGGATGCTAGAGAATTATGGGTCGGGCTAGAAGAGCGATTTGGTAATATCAAGGATACCCTCCTCCCTGACTTGAAAGTTCAATGGGGCAATCTACGATTCGCCGACTTCAAGTCTGTAGCTGAATATAATTCAGAAGTTCTACGCCTCAAAACCATGTTGGGGTTCTGTGGACAACCCGTCACAGAGCAAGAACTAATTGAGAAAACTCTCTCCACCTTCCCCGTCTCAGCAATTTTGCTCTCAAAGCAATATCGAACGGAATTTGATACTAGACGGATCACGAGATTTCATCAGCTCATTACTATTATGTCTGTAGCTGAAAAGCATGATAATATCCTCGTGAAGAATTATAATTCAAGGCCTATCGGAACTAAGAGCGTTCATGAGGCGAATTATAATAATGCACCCAAAGGAGGGCGCAAGGAGCGGAACCCTAAGAATAAGGGACACAACGGACGTTCTGGTCCATATAACCACCCTACAAAGGAAGGTACTCGTCAGAATGAAGGACGATCACGTGGCAATACATGGCAACGTGGGAGAGGAGGCCGTGGGGCTCCAGGACATGGAGGAACCACCCAGGGCCGTGGGAATGGCGCCAACTCCTATGGGGGACGCCACCCAAGTGCAAACAATGCACCTCAATTAAAGGGAGGAAATCACAATGACATGTGTCATCGATGTGGATCTAGTGAGCACTGGTTCAAACAATGCAATGCGAGCAAACAATTGGCTGCGCATTATAAGGCATTTAGAGACTTCAGAGAGCATGAAGCCAATTTTGCCGAAAATATAGAAGAAGATGGTGATGATGCCGACGTCAATCTCACCATAGCGGACTTCAAATCTGACAAAGAATTGCACAAAGATGCTGCAGATTTTGATTAGTATAGTCCTTTACTTTTTCCAAGAATTATGTAATGGCAATTATGCCCTAAATCAATAAAATGACTTATTGTATTCATTTTTTCCCTCTAGGCGTACTCAAGAGTACTTGTGATGTCTAGGCAAGGTTTGATCTGAGAGAACGGTTTTAAAAAGTGAGCAACGCTCCACCAAAATCTCGCCTTACCTTACCTGGTCACAACCAAATTGAAATTACCGAACGGATTAAGTGACTACGATTCGTCTACTATTTGATTTTATATTGGATTAGATTTTAGTCAAGAAATTTTGATGTAATCATTGGCTATCATTAATAAAGTATCGACTTATTTTATTCAAATGTCTTGGACATATTCTAAATTCGAACTTTATTATTTTTCAGTATGTTTCCCGGAGAGCTCGAATGCCTCGTGGATAGTGCCACTACACATACCATCCTTCGAAACAGGCAGCTATTCCTATGGATGGCGCCTACTCGATCTTCTGTGACTACGATGGCTGGACCATCTCAATTGATTCATGGTCGAGGACCAGCTCAATTTATGTTGCCTAATGGCACTACTTTGAATGTCACCGAAGCTCTTTATGCTCCTAGGGCAGGAAGAACCCTATTGAGCTTCAAAGATATAAGAGCCAATGGTTTTCATGTGGAAACACATTGTGAGAATGGACAAGAGTTCCTTTGCATCACCTCTAATGACTACGGACATAAACGAGTCTTAGAGAAACTTATGTGTCGCTCTAGTGGGTTGTATGCAACCACTATTCGAGTCATTGAATCCAACCATGTCATGAGAGATGATTTATGGGATTCCGACACATATAGGCTTTGGCACGACCGTTTGGGACACCCAGGTCGTGACATGATGATCCGTATATTAAAGACTTCACACGGACATCCCTTTTTCAGAACGAAAGGAAGTAAAACTCGAAATTTGGATCAAGGAGGAGCACCTGCGCCTCACGGCGCCTTCCCCCTTCAAGTCCGGCCACCACTAGCCGGCGCCGCCATCCCCCTGCGGCTCCAGGGTGGCTTTGACGCCACCCCTGCTCCCCTGACTCCAATTTCTGCTTCTAAAGTCAAAAGTGACTTCATGGCTCAACCAAAATCCTCATTGGTTATTTCGAAAGCCCATTATTCGTTCTGCAAAGCCTGCTCTTTAGCAAAGTTAGGATCGAGACCATCCTATGCAAAGGACACCAAAGAAAATATACCATTCTTGCAAAGAATCCAAGGTGATATTTGTGGACCTATTCAACCATCATGCGGACCATTTCGATATTTTATGGTATTGGTTGATGCATCGACACGCTGGTCACATGTCATGTTATTGTCCACAAGGAACGCTGCATTTGCTAAACTCCTAGCACAAATAATTAAGTTAAGGGCTCACCACCCTGATCATCCTATTAAGTCTATAAGATTAGACAATGCTGGAGAGTTTACATCAAAGACTTTTGATGATTATTGCATGTCCATTGGGATTGATGTTGAACATCCTGTTCCTCATGTTCACACCCAAAATGGTCTCGCAGAAGCCGCCATTAAACGACTACAAATGGTCGCTAGGGCATTGGTAATGCGCACCAATCTCCCTATTTCTGCTTGGGGCTATGCAATATTGCATGCAGCTGTGCTTATTCGTCTGAGGCCCACTGCCACTCAACCCTTTTCTGCGTCCCAGATGGTGACTGGGTATGAGCCTAATGTCTCACACTTACGCATATTTGGGTGTGCAGTTTATGTGCCAATTGCGCCTCCACAGCGCACCAAAATGGGTCCTCAACGACGATTAGGCGTTTACGTTGGTTATGATTCTCCAACGATCATCCGCTACATAGAACCCTTGACAGGCGATCTCTTTACCGCAAGGTTTGCGGATTGTCACTTCGATGAGACAGTCTTCCCATCGTTAGGGGGAGATAAGAACATCAATGTTCAACAGGAACGACCGGAATTGTCGTGGTCTGTCCCCACTCTGTCTCATCTTGATCCCCGAACTGCACAGTCTGAAATTGAAGTGCGGAGAATTCTCGATCTTCAGAACGTAGCAGAATCGATGCCTGATGCGTTTTCTGATATCGCTAAAGTGACGAGATCACACATACCTGCTGCAAACGTGCCTGCAAGGATTGATGTCCCTAAAAGTAGAGGACATGACGCCAACTCAAGAGTGCATGAGCATGGCGCCAACGTCCCATCTCTCAATGATGGTGACGTTATGGCTAGGCCCACGGCTCCTGCCAGGAAGCGCGGGAGGCCCATAGGTTCGATGGATTCTCGCCCAAGAAAGAAAGCGAGTTTGGCACAGAATAATCCATTAATCATCGATATAAATAATCCATCTCATGAGAATATTCCGGATTATGGTTATGTCCAAGAGACATCATTGGGGGACGCTCCAATGTCAGAACCAACTCCAGAGAATAGAGAGATCTCCATAAATTACACTAGTGTACATGAGATGATGGATAGAAATTCTATGGCAATTGATGATGCATTTGCATATCATATTGCGAAAGGGATTATAGAATATGATGATATCGAACCTCGCTCTGTTGAAGAATGTCAACGAAGAGCAGATTGGCCTAAATGGAAAGATGCGATCCAGGTTGAATTGGATTCACTAACAAAGAGACAGGTATTTGGGCCTGTAACGCAGACACCCCCAAGTGTAAAGCCTGTTGGCCATAAATGGGTCTTTGTTAGAAAGCGTAATGAGAAAAATGAGGTGGTAAGATATAAAGCCCGCCTTGTGGCGCAAGGTTTCTCACAACGCCCTGGAATCGACTACGAGGAGACATATTCTCCCGTAATGGACGTTATAACGTTCCGCTACCTTGTCAGTTTGGTAGTTTCCGAAAAACTTGACATGCAGCTTATGGATGTGGTTACAGCATATCTCTATGGGGATCTAGATTCAGAGATATATATGAAGGTTCCAGATGGACTTCAATTACCCAAATCAAGTGGCTCTAAACCACGGAGCGCGTTTTCAATAAGATTAAAACGCTCACTATATGGATTAAAACAATCCGGACGGATGTGGTATAACCGTCTAAGTGACTACTTGATTGGGAAGGGATATATTAACAATGAAATATGCCCATGCGTGTTCATTAAAAGAACAAGTTCCGGATTTGCAATCGTAGCAGTTTATGTCGATGACATGAACCTAATTGGAACTCTAGATGAGTTGAAGGTAACTGCTAAATACTTGAAATCCGAATTTGAGATGAAAGATCTTGGGAAAACACGGTTTTGTCTCGGTTTAGAACTCGAGCACCGTAGTGATGGAATCTTGATCCATCAGTCTGCATATACTCAGAAAATCCTAAGGCGCTTTAATGAAGATAAAGCAAAGCCTACGAGTACTCCCATGATCGGCCGTAGTCTTGAGCCCGGAAAAGATCCGTTTCGTCCAAGGGATGAGGACGAAGAACCATTAGAGGCCGAGGTGCCCTATTTGAGTGCAATAGGCGCATTATTGTACTTAGCTCAATGCACAAGACCGGATATCTCATTCGCAGTGAACTTGTTAGCTCGACATAGCTCTGCGCCAACACGCCGCCATTGGATTGGTATAAAGACAATCTTTCGATACCTAAGAGGTACGATTGATATGGGCCTATTCTATCCCTACAGAGAGAAAAGGAATGACGGAAAATTGGGATTGGACCCCAAGAGGCAAAACGCCCCCGTCCATGGAATGGCCGCCGGCCATGTTGCCGCCGCCGGCGCCGCCACCGCTCATGGTGGCCGGCGTCCTCCTATCTCCCTCCATCAAAACGACAATGATGTCTTGATGGGTTTTGCTGATGCAGGGTACCTCTCTGACCCTCACAAAGGTCGCTCCCAAACAGGTTATGTCTTTACCATGGGAAGCACTGCGATATCTTGGAGGTCTACAAAACAGACCCTTGTTGCTACTTCCTCAAATCATGCAGAGATTATTGCTCTACATGAAGCTGTACGTGAATGTGTATGGCTAAGGTCTGTAATTCGACACATTCAAGGAAGTTGTGGTTTGAAGTCTACCACAGATGAACCTACATGCATTTATGAGGATAATGCAGCTTGTATTGAACAAATGAAGTTAGGTTTCATCAAGGGCGACAACACCAAGCATATATCGCCTAAGTTCTTTTATAATCAGCAACAACAATCACTTCTAAAGATTGAAGTGAATCAAATCCGATCAGAGGAGAATGTAGCGGACTTATTCACTAAGTCGTTACCTAAATCCACCTTCGAGAAACATGTGAAGAGCATTGGATTGAGAAAGTTATCCGAACTCCCACGATTGTAGCAATCGGGGGGAGATATCGACATCAGGGGGAGTTATGATGTCTACATGTTCGATCTCGAAGAGTGAAGGACGTGTTGTGCTCTTTTTGTCCTTCGACCAGGATTATTTTTGTCCCACAGGGTTTTTGTTACCTGGCAAGGTTTTTAACGAGGCAACGGATGAAGCGTCACCACCAAGTTTGAGCGGCACAAGGGGGAGTGTTGAAGGAAAATCAAGTTTAATGTGCCTTATCAAACTAGGAATAGGAATAGGAGAGAAGGTTCTAGATTTCCCAATCCTACACGGATTGGTATTCCTTGTAACATTAGATTATGCACTTTGTAATCCCTATATATAGGGCTCCTATTCTCTATAATGAAAGACATCTCTCTCATCAATCTCTCTCAAATACCAATATACTTAAACAACTTTACATTTGTCATCCCTTTCTGCCTATGTGCCTCTATTAGGCTGTAGTCATATTTTCTTAAATAAGTAGATATACTCATCGCATTAACTTTCAACTGTTTACAATCTGATGTGCTTGTCTTCCTGCTTTGAGTTCACCAAGTTAAATCTCCCTCTCTTTTTTTTTTTTTTTTTGTGTGCAACTTTAACTAGTCGCTCTGAGTAGGAAAACCTTGGGTCATTTTTTTATTTGATCCTTGAAGCAAGTTCATTTTTGTTGTTCTTGATCATTTTCCCAACCAGTAGTATTTTGCCAACCGGAAATTCTGCCTTCAATAATGTGAAACTAGACATATGCTATACAGCTATTTTGGCATTACTAAGGTAGAAAAGTCCCAGTAGAGAGGATATGATGCAGCAACTTCAGTATTACCCAGCAGGACTCATCCACTGGAGACAACTTTTTGACTCTTGACAATTATCGACTTTACAAAGAGATTTGAAGTCACCATTTCAATCTGGACTCATGTTTAATGTAGGAACACAATGCATGATGACTTACCACTGGCATAAACCATGACCGAAACTCCACTAACATCGGACGATTCATGTACAGTAGAATACACATCTTCCAATAGATTCACTTGTCTGGTAGTAAACAACCCAACTTTAATTGTCACACCCAATTTCAAAGCCTGTTTTTACCCCAAAACTGTTGTCTCCTTTAGTTAGTCATCTATCATGAAGGATAATAAAGACTGGACCATTGAGATAGAAAGTTGTCTCTTCAAGTATGGTTCAATCTTACTCTCAATTCAAATCAGATCATCTGGAATGATTTTGTACTATCTCACTCACATTTACTATCTCATTCACACCTTTAATCCCTTTCATCATGACCGGACATCGGAATATATATAGTTTAATCTTCCGATGCAGAAATTTGGCCTCGTATTTGATGGAATATGTTGCTGGTGCCTGTTCCACTTTCATAACCTTTGTATGAGGACATAATGGCCTTGTTAACTATAAAAATAATTGATTGTCAGCATCCTATATTACCAGCATCCTTAATTCCCCGTGTTAACCATGTAAAAGGGAGATATAACAAAAATTAGAAAATCATTTTGTTGACAATTGTACAGTCGCTGGTGTGTCATTGACATATAACATTCGTGTAGCATTACCAAACACTAAAAGAAAAATAACATTGGCATGTAGTGGGACTTGTTCATCAAATTGTCTTCTCTTAAACTTTATTCAGCTCCTTAGCTTCAAAGCTAGTTTATGGGGTTAACATCTAATCCAATGTATTGTTGTTGATGGCAGATGGACATCACATTGCTACTGTATCACATGACCGAACTATCAAACTATGGTCGAGCAGTACCAATGAGAAGGACCAGGAAATGGATGTTGATTAGGACAAGCTGAATTTGGAAAGGAGAATCAAGTCTTGGCTGATTTTGTTTGGCGATAAGTGGATTATACAAAAAGTTTTTCGGAGACACGAATGTTGGAGACTTGCAATTAGATAACTGACGTATTTGTGTAGTTCGAATATATTTTTAGTTGTGGAAGTGACCAGCTGTTTACTACCCGTGGAAGAGCTTTCTTATGTAATGCAAAAGGCTTTGAATACTTTCCATCTTAGATTACTGCTGAATAGTTAACTAATACTCATCTGTTATAGGCTCGTCGTTGCGATTAATTCCTTATGCTTTAGTGGCTCGGTTTGTAAACATGATATTTGTGTTAAGCTTGGATGAGAATGAAACTGGGTCAAAGGCAAGCAGAGACTGTAGAGACTGTGTGTGAACGGATTATTATTCAAAAGCTTATCATGAGATTTAAAACCCATGTATCACAAGATCGTGGTGTGGTTGATATTCGTAATGAGCAAATCATGGACGTTTTCCTTTCCATGCCTCAAGTTTGCTATGGTTGAGAGCTGAATAACATGATGGCATTTCTATTTTCTTGATTGGGAAACCGAGAAAGATCATACTCCTCAAAAGATTTGGCAAGTACAGTTGCTTGTCCCTAGTTTATCTTCCCTGTCATCCTGCTAATTGTTTTGGGAATAACTTCATAAGATCATCGGTTCAGATTCATGATCGATGTCGTGGCATATGCCTCAGATGTGATGTGAAAGTCTAAACAATACTTGCAAGATTTTGATTTTCAAGTAGTTTGAAAATTCTGTAACAAGTCATAACTGAAGTTGCAAAATTAAGGTTCTACTTATCATTTATAACGGTGGAATGGAAAGATGAGAGGGAGGAAAATGGCGTAAATCCCAACTACAACCATAGGCGTTACAACAAAGTAAAAATGTGCTAGTATCTTCAACTCCATTCTATGCCTAGTCTTCATATTCATAATCATACTGGTGCCAGTGTGCCACTGTGTGCAAGAGCCTAGACAATATATCTGTTGCACAACTTATCAGACAACTTGTTGACATACGATTTCATGCTTGATATGCGACACAAAATCCAGTCCATGCTGCAATCCACACACTCAAGTTATATGATGAATATTTGACAGTATTACTACAGAAGGAAATGGGATTACATGCAAGTGATCTGATCCAAGGATGAAAGGCATTTAAAAAAAAATATATCAATTGTATAATAATTTGGAATCATTACACTCCATGGTACATCATGGATATTATCTACAATGAAATTTAGTAAAAAAAAGCCTTGAAAAATGATGCAGAAGGATTATCTCTGATATAAATACTGTTGATAGCAGTCTAAAAGTTAATGATAGTTGGAATAGTGAGCAATCGATATAATAATCACTTAACAATATATAGTAATTGATCTTTTCCTATTGCAGCTTCGATTCCCTTGGAAGTTGGAAATAATAGAAATATTGATCTTTCTCTGCATTTCAGCTCTAATTGGTATAGAGATTCTAATTAAATAACACTGACAAGAAAACATAATAAACGAAAACAGTGACAAAAGAATCCTTGACATCAACAATGATCAGCAGTTCAACCCACATGATATACCTTTCTTCTATAGCTCTAATTCTAGATTATACAGATACCATGTAAATTGTGCAGGTCAGCAAAATGCATACTACCAACCTTACAATGTCTGAATCATTTTGCAACCAAACGACTGAAATTGTAATTCTGCATGCTACCAATCTTACAGCATTAAGATTCTTTATAGTCATGAAACGAATGTAACTGAAAATGCAGTTATTTTCCGATGAACAATTCAACCATAATCCGACTCATCTTAAGCTCTGCATTCATATACCACCTATGTGAAAAGACAACCTAAATAACCTCTGCCGAGCACTTTGAATTTCTTTAATCGATTCTCACTAAGTATACAATCCAATTACCCCAATTCATAAATGCACTGAACACAGAAAACAAGGAAAACGAAAAGCAAAACTGAAAGCATAGCACACTAAAAGCAAAACTGATTTTAATTTATCTTATGGTCCCTGGAACATGAAGCAAAGCTCCGCCACTCTGAAATGCAAGTTCAATGTTATTTTTATAATCATATTGTTTACATAAATATCAGGATTGAAGACTGCATCAAGTGTTGAGAATGCATTTAGTCATGACAGTGATAGTATGCTTTTTTCATTTCAATATTGTCATGCTTACTGGTGAACTCGTTTTTCCATCAAGCTGATGATTAGTTGACCCCTTTTTTCAAATAAATTCATCTAAAAGCTGGTTTTTTCTCTTTTAAGAAGAAGAACAGATTACTTTCTTTAATCAAGAATACAAACTGGAAAATAAAAGATAAAATGAAACATTAATAATGGGGATTTAGAGATAGGATCATTGCTGGGTAAAGGAATGCCCTTAGTCTATTAAGGGTTGGTTTAGTTGGGTGAAGAGGCTCTTCTGAATCTAGGTAGGTCCTATGCTCCAGTCTTATTTGAGAGTTCACTTGAGCATCTCAAACACAATAGTGGCACTGCTTATAAGTTCAAACCTTTCACACACACAGAGAATAAGAATCACATTTATTTACTTTCACAGACTGAAAGTAAAATAACTCTCAGGAGAAGAAAAAGAAGCAGACTTGCAACCCTTTAATAGATTATTCCTGGGTAATCACAGGAGCAGATGAGATCAAACCCAGAAGACTGGTCCTCACAAAAGCAGAACTGTTGCATGGCAGAACCAACCGAGCCATTTCAATTCAAAATCCTAAACAAAGCTACTGTAATCCCAATAAAGATTCCAACTTTAACTTGGAGGTGAATACCCAGATGCCTAAAACCCAATAAAGATGCCCTTAAAACCTAGATCAAAAAGACCAGATAGAAAAAACAGACCCCATTGCTACTTATAAAAATATATGGATAAGAGAAATACAAAACAGAAATTAAAAAAAAAAAATGGGTTCAATAAAATATGCAGAAGATTTGAGAGAGAAATTGGATGGCTTCTTGTTTGATTTGAGGTGTTTTCAGATAATAATTTCCAGGATTTCATCCATACTTTAGCTTCAGAAATAGTGAAAAACAATAAATCAAGACCAAGAAACAAAAGAAGGAGCAGGGAAGAAGATATACCACCTTTCTCGACGGTTTCAATCTCGTCGGCGTTGGGTGCCTTCTTCCTGATTACCCTGTCAGATTGAAGAGCCGCAGTTGAGGAGGGAGTGAAGGAGGCACAAGGAAGAAAAGAGGGGGGAAAGTCTAATATCAATCTTCAGCCCACAAAAACCATTCTACTACTATCATGTAAAAGTTGCCAATTCATTTAAACTCCAAGTAATCGAACTCTTAATGCCAACAATACATGAACTTTAAAACATCTTATCCCAGTTCTTTTCAATGCCAGTGAAGTTGTAATTGTATTACTTGTGTATCCAAAAGCAATGCTAGACATCGAATCGAGGCAAATCATAATCTCTTTCCTGGTAATATAATGTTTTCCATCAACGGCTAAAATACAAATTGAACTCTAATTTCATCTATTATGAATGCTCCCTTTTTGTTAAATTAATTTAAAAAGATACAAGTTGTAACCCATCTCTAGAATGTCAAAACTTCAAAGTGATGTCTAATCTATGTGCTGCCGATGGTATTGACTCGCTTGCAGGAAATGTGTGTTTGTGGACGCTTGCTTGTAGAAGTTGGTTCTTTTTTGCCTCATTTATACCAACCAGCAAGGAAGTATCTCAACAGGAAACAGAAGCAGCATGCTAGAGCCTGTTGCATGTAGATAAACATTCATCAAATGAGACGCTTACACAATTAACAGACGAAAAATGCATAATCATGCAGGACAGGATGTTTAAGCTACCGTCGCAAAACCATGATAGAGATGAAGGACAAAATATTGGATTGAGTTCTAGGAAAGAGACCCAAAAGAAACACATTAATCTGACTTTTTCAGAATATTAAGGATAAAAGTTTACATACCAAGACTCTTCCCAATCTACTTTTAATAAGGATCACAGCAACCTAATATCCAGGCCCTAGAAGAATCCTTCAACACATACTAAATCATACACAGACCTCAAAATACTTAAATCTCACGACTGGTCTCATGACTTCTAAAAAAGACCTAAATCTCACGACTGGTCTCATGACTTCCCAAAAAGACCAAGACAAGCATTCTAAGCCACAATAGGGAGAAATCAACTAAAAATGCTGGTTTAAAGGCTCTATATAGGACACATATTGCAGTTATTCACATCTGCCTATTCAGACTCAGGATAACATGCCTTGGAATTTGCAGGTTATACGCACAACTAAAAATGAATAAATCACCTGGAAAACGAGAAGATAAACACAAAGTTTCTTCTCTGTCATCCTGCCAAATTGTCTTAGGAACAAGTTTACAAGCGTCCCATCATTTGTCCCAGTCAGCAGTCCAGTTTCAGGATCGAACCTGAAGAATAACAGATATGGAAAAATATTTATAAAGATTGTTAACAGAAGATGGCTCCAGCAGTTCTGGCAGTTACAAAAAGCTACCTTGGGAGACGATGGCGCGGACATGGAATGATCCCAGCAAGCTGAAAAAGATAACAGCAGATAAGATGCCTCACATGTCATGAACAGTGAGTTAATCCTACCCATGCGTAATTTTTATATGCATAGAGGGGGGAGAGAGAAGAGAGAACTAGATCAAACCTGGGGCAGCGACAAGAGAAAGTTCAAGACTTGAGGGAGAAAGAAAATCAGGAGCGTTTCACTGAACCAGAAAATTCAAAAGGCGAAGAAAAACAAAGGACAATAATCAGGCAATCAGGCAGATAATAATGGAAAGAAAATATATTGGCAAAGGAACAACCTGATTCCACAAAGGTATTAATGTTATTGGTCTAATTGAAAGAATTTTACTTCTGCACTCTTACATATCTAATGTTTAACTAGAAATCATGATCTATGACGAGATCCACACTTTTCACACCAGTTGCAGCTCAGTTTATAGTCTGATGTTCACTTATAGGCTCTCTAATGTAAGACTCTAAGGGTGCTTGAGGGACCAATTATTTCTTACGAAATACTGGAAACAGCAGCTTTTAGTTAGATAATAAACAATAAAAAGAACCTAGTTGTGGGGAATCAATTCAAACACATAGGTTCCAAATACAGCGCAATGAAAAACAAGGAAATTCCACCAGATTCTTCTACACATGCAAGAATGTAAGTTCCATGTATACAGAAAATTCTCTGAGTATGAGAATTGTCTATGGAGGAAGCCATAACTAAAGATGCAATATTATGGTCCCACATGTGTTATCCATATTACAGTGAAATTGAAAGATAAGAGGAACACACCTAAAATGGCCAAGAATCCCAACTACAGCCATAGTCATCCCAGCAAAGTATGTGTAAGTATCTCCAACAAAAGCTGAAGAAGGATACCTAAATTAAGGCAGAAAAAAAAATATTAAGGTTCAACACTTCCACAGGACCAAAGCCATGAGCATAAGAAACTTGGTAACTAAATACAGGAAGAAGCATCACCAGTTGTAAGAGAACAATGCCAAGGAGGTTGCCAGTAAGGGTTGGGCAAGATATATAGAGAATGCGTGTGCCATCTTGTACTCAAAATCTACAGATGCTCCAATTTGCATGATATTGTGTATTAAAATCTGCAGATCAGTAAGAGAGGAATGTCGAGGTATATTATGTTTCTTGTGTCTTTCAACAAAGATTCTTTCTTATCCAAAACATAAATTTTGCAACTGTATCATAAATCCTTATACTTACAGCAGATGCAATTACAACTGTCTGGCCAACTTCAAGACCATTCAATCCAGCATGAATATTAATTGAGTTTGTACAGAAAACCGCCAAAAGTCCCATATATAGTTTATACATCCATCCTTCACATCCAAGCAAAAAAATAGACCAATAAATTAAGTATGTGGTATTCATTCGTTCAAGTGTAACTGTGGCCAATACTAAAACTTAA
The DNA here is from genome assembly GCF_002994745.2 of Rosa chinensis. Classification (NCBI taxonomy): domain Eukaryota; kingdom Viridiplantae; phylum Streptophyta; class Magnoliopsida; order Rosales; family Rosaceae; genus Rosa; species Rosa chinensis. Next base: position 30,857,499 of record NC_037090.1, read on the forward strand.
CAATTTTATTGCATATAACATAGTTATCAACCGACATCTTCAATTTATTACAACTATTTTAATTTATAACAGATATATGCAGAATTTACATGTTTCCCAATGCCTTGCTTGTGGGTTTCATCCAGTGACTAATATATTCATCTCAGCGAAAGATGAGTGCTAGTGTGTGTCATGTGTCAAGTGTCAAGTGTCAAGGAAAAGACTAGGAGACCACGCCCATCCTTTGACATGGCAAAACAAATTAATTACAGTCTGCTCAGATTAAGTAGCAACGTTTAAAAACCTTTTATCTCTTAAATCCATTGGTTGCCATACAATCTCACGTTTAAAAACCTTTTACATCCTTAACACCTCATATATGGTTACCTTCAGGTGCACAATTTTTTGTCAGACAATTTGTGTTTATGATACTTCATGAGTCTCAATGTCACATCTTTACATCCTTAAGTGCAAAAATAAATAAATAACATAACTGAAATGTCTTTTATCATTTCAGAGAGAGGGAGGGAAGGCGGGGGAGAGAGAGACAGAGAGAGAGTACATTATTACAATAATGAGTTTATTAGTTACTAAATAATTATACCAACATGTTAGGATGAGCATACCTAGATCCCAGACCTCTAGCCCAACATATGGAACAAGAGGCTTTGGTATGATAATAGTTGTATGTCCAGCATAAGCCACCAGCAGAGGTAAAGCTGCAATTGATGGCAGTATTAATTTCCTGCTCTTCACAAATACAAGAAAGCATACAGGAATGAATATTAGTTTGGAGAGCCATCTCCGATTTCACATATATAAAGCATAAAGGAAACCAAATTTGGATTTATAATCTAGAATAATGACCGGATACTCACACTCTCCATCAAGAACATCATCTACAAATCCCAGCAATACCATAAAGCATATGGAGGCTAATGCTGCATTGTACTCAACAAGCCACTGCATGATTGAAATATATGACAGTGAGGTCTTCCACGAAAAAGACAAATATCCACAACTTACTGACATGAAATTAGAAACACGAAGCCATGATAGGTGATCTAAAAGGAATATAATCCATCAAGTCAAAGAGTTGTTCACCATGTTAGTTCTCTCATTACAGTTCTTGACTCATTCTAACTCTAAATTTAAGAGTATTTGTACCCCGAGTCTATCCTTTATTCATTTTCTACTCCACCATCTCAGCATTCACATTCCAGTAATCCTCATCACATGGGCATCATCTTCACCATTTGACAGTGTAACACAAAGCAAGGGTCATGTGACTATCCTACAAAAAATGCCTAATGAAGCATTACCTTACAAACACCAGTTTTGCACGACCATAGCCTCTAATTCAATCCATTACTCTAACACAGCCACATGATCATCAAACAGGGCCAGCTCTTCCCTAGGACCATCGCCTAAATGACCTCCAACCCCAAAATATGAAACCCCTATCTATTATTATTAATAGAGGCTACCTTTCCAATTTCTCTCCATTTATCTCTAACATCCTAGACAACCTCCATGAATACTTCTGTAAAACAATATTTTGAGCTGTTTCAATTACTTTTCTCTCCTATGTCATCACAATATTTTCTTTTAGACTTTCTCCTTGGAGAAGCCACTCAGGCATCACCAAAAGCTACATGTTTCATCTCATAGCAAGAGTTCCAAATATCAAGGGAAAATGATACATGAAAGAACATACTTACATTTGAATCTGCAGTGAAGTTGAAATACTGAAATAATATCGAAAAGACCAAGAAGACAATTCCAACAACAATGCCCAACGACTCTGGCCTGCGAAACAAAAGCACTAAAATTAGGTGGGAAGTACAAAACATTGTGCGAATACAAAATCACCGTGTAACTCCGTGTCGCAAATCAGTAGAAAAGACAAGTAACAGCAATAGAAATCAGTCTTTGTTACTAAAATCAATTCTCAAATACAATAGTTATCAATCACTGTGCTTTATTTGTCGAAAATACTGAATTCCATATTCACAATGCATCATTCTGCTCCTAGACATTGAGAAAATATTTGCACTGGATTAAAAAGAACAAGTCTAGAATGAAAGACTAAATCTTTGAGATTTTGTAAATCATATCCATGACCAAACACTTAACTAAGGACATGAAAAGCAATTCAGCAAGTTAAAGAAAGACTCACACTTTAATAGTACCCTGAGGAGTACCCTTTTTGTTAATATCGTAGCCAAACAGATTGCGCCTGAGAACGTATCTAGAAGCCACAGGGATCATCTTAACGGTGACGAAGAACGCCGCGAGGCTGAGGGCGGCATTGATCAGAATCGAATTTCTGAGCTCCTGCTCAATCTTGTAATGGTACAAGACCAGGTAAAAGTAGGGGACGGAGAACAACGCCGTCAGCTTCAGAATCACACCAGACTTGGGTGCTGAGATTGGCGCTTCTGCTGCTGCTTCTTGGGTTTTGGGTGGCTCGCGATCGCTTGGTTTGGTTTGAGTCGAGGAGGACGAGTTTGTTGAAGCTCGCTTCCGAGCTGCCATGGCTCTCTGTTAACTCTGATCTGAGTTAGAGTAGTGTCTTGTCTATTGTTTCTTTTGCTTCAAACTTTTAAGCGTTTTGACCCCAGAGAAATCAAATCATGACTCTCTCTGGTGTCCACTTTCTCGTCATGCCAACCAATCCCTTGCGGCCAACTCATCACAGTAAGAAACTTTTTTTTTTTTTTAAACAAAGGTTTATTGCATTAGATGACCAGCCAAAAAGACAGAGTCTAGCATACACTTAAAAGATAAAAAAATGGCGGGGTAACAACCACGCTCCTATCTAAGTAATGTAAACTCATTACAAGTCGATTTTGAGCCCGCTTTGTAAGTGAACTCATAAACAAAGAACAACTCCGTGTCTTCTAGGGCAAAATCATTGACTAGCATCGCCATCAGCCAGACGCGCAATTGGGGTACCAACAGAGTGCCACGTCCTAGCAAACAAATAGGAGTAATTCCTTATCCATAAGCTGCTTGAAAAAAGCCAATCTTATTCCAGATAATTACCAACTCCAGTAGCAGTCTTGATCCGAAAACGATTGGTCTTAATCAAAACACAAAAAAAAAAAAAAAACAAAAAAACAAAAGGGCTCTGCCACCCCCAACAACCACCACAGGCCCAATCCGATAGAAAGAAAAAGAAATGGAATGACCCACATCTCCAGGCCCAACCCAAAACCCTAGTTGAACCTAGGGTTTCTGGCCGAGAAACAAGGAAACGCAGACCAGATGACTCCGGCAGCTCCACCTCGGTGACCCACAACAGACCTAATCCCATCATCCTCCCCTCCCTCCCAGATCGACATGTAGAAAATCGTCAGAAGAGCAGCGACCCGTCACCAATCCGGCGACCGGCCACTATCTTCCACCATCGCCTTCGTACCTGGACCGCGACCCGGACTCAAGCGAAGAGCAGACTGCTTTGTAAGAAACTATTTATTTACTTTTGGGGTGACAATATTTGAGAGAAATACTATTCTATAATAATATCCGGGTTAATATGATTGGTCCATATGAAAAGTGTTCTTTTTATTGATCCCATAATATATTTTTTTTGGCATAAATGTCAATTTACTACCATATGTTTTACATCAATATCAATTTACTACCCTAGTTCTTATTTCAACTAATTTGTTATCTTAGGTCAATTACGCATGAAAAAAAAAAAAAAAAATTCTATGCGGCTCTAGCCGCCCTCCCCCCCCCCCCCCCAATTGTGTTTCCCACCAATCTACCGTGGACATCCTCTACGATTTATTTGATGCTTGACGGAAATTAGGACGCTTGCTCTTTTGAGACTTCTGATCTCCTTTTCTTCGGGGTTCGATGTGTGGAAGGCATGGCTTCACTATCAAGATTGGCTAACCTTCGACAGCGGCTTTGTTTCTATGATCGATGGTGTTGGCGAGGTTTGGCGGCAGATCGGTTGACCATCTCCTATTGGTGACGGCGTTGTGCTCGAGCAGGCTCCAACCTTGATGTTTACCATGGTCGGGGCTACAGCGGACGTTGGCAATGGTAGTGGTCAAGTGTTGAGGCCAAATCTAAGCCCAATTGATAGGCTTGAAGTGGTGCAATCCCGAGACCTATGGAAGATCTGGGTTTGGGACCCAGGTATTAGTGATATGAATCTCTGCTATGCCGGATTTTGGTGGTGTCTCCATCACCGGGAGAGTCTTCTTCGACCATATTCAAGGGCAAGGTGGAGAAGTTGGGGCTTGGGTCCGTGGACCTTAGTTCAAATGTGATGGGCTATTCAATTACAGGTTCAAGGCAGTGGACTGGTGGCTTGGGATTGTTTTTGGTCTACTGCATTTCGTGACCCTTTGAATCTTACATTCATGGGAGGTTCTTTGCAATTTACTAGTATTTTTGTACACCAATTGAGGTCTCTAGGCGAACTTACTAGTCTAGTTGTTTCGAGTCATGTAATATTCACTAGGTTACAAGCTTCTCCTGCTAGTTGCTTGTTTAGAATAACTGAGCTCATTTTGTTTGCAATGAGGGTTACTTGTCATTTGTTAGGAAGCTTGTGCCATCTAGAACTTTTGGCATGAGACCACTTATGATGTATGTGCCTTCTGGTCATGGATAAGTAATGAAGTTTTTTTTTTTTTTCTTCTCTTTTCTAAAAGAGGATCAAAGGATTTCACTCCTACCCTCATGGTGACTCGAACCCATGACTTCGTCATTAGGTAGTGGGTGCTCTAACCACTAAACTAACACCACTTCGTCAGATAAGTAATGAAGTTATCTATTTCTCAAAAAAAAAAAAAAAAACACTAATTTGTTATGTTAGGTTTTTTAAAATTAGTCAATTTGATATATTGGGTTTTATTTTAGCTAACTTGCTAGTCTAAAACTTTCAAAATTAACTAATTTTCTTTCTAAATTTTCAAAACTAGCCATTTACTATCTCAGGTTTTCAAAAGTAATCAATGTTTGTACGGAGAAATGGACGAAGTCAAGTTAATTTGATAGAATAGTAGTAAAGTGGCTAATCTTGAAAACCTAAGGTAGCAAAAATTAAACATAGATTACCAAGACTATGGTAAAGTAAACCTACAGTAGCAAATATTGGCTATTAAACCAAATTTTTTCTTTCTCACTCTTGTATTAGGCTCCAAAAAATTCAAATATTCTTATTGGCCCGAACCACCACATTGCACTGTTAAGTAGTAATCCAATACCACAAAATAATTAGTCATTGGGAGAAGGTCTTCCGTAGACCGTAGGGCAATTGTGCCACCTAGATGATGTGGTTGTCAGTGAATATCCAACATCTTACATTTATGTACTTACAACTATCTCTTACTTCTTGGACAGAAATGCGAAAACTTTTCACACCCACCTCCTAATACAATTGTCAAATCAAATATGACACGACTCAATGCACAGTTTGAAACCTTCATGAAATAAAATTGGTTAAACCTTTACAATTAAAAATAGGTCATTTGTCAATGGTCAGGATGTAATCTATGAGGATTTGTGTTAGGTCTAGGAATTCCACACCGAGAAACCGATACCGATCCTGTCCGATCCGTGCCAAAACCGATTAGGTCGGTATAGCAAAGACAAAAAGTTAGAACGCTAATCTTATCATGTAAAGCTTATTGTTCATTTACCTAAGGAACTATAGGTTTTCCACTTTGATTATTAAGACCCAGAACTCTAGCATATCTTAATATGGAGTCAATTATATGCTCATCAATCAAAGTATGCATCCAAAGACCAATAAACACATAAATGATGGAATTGAAGCACAAAATTAGCAAACAAGTTATAACATGTAGAAGTAGCAATTTTCAGATTATCAAGAAACCTAAAACGTTAACATACTTCATGGTATTTGGAAATTAAACATCAAAACATGCTTTCAATCCCATAAGTAATCTAAACATCCAAATCATCATAACAAAAATTTGTTTTGTTTTTTTATTTATTACAAATTAAGAAAACCGAAAACAAAAGAATTGTGTTCATGGTAACACTTTTGAAATCTTCAAGAACGCAAGAAGCTTAAAAGGTGGTGAATGATCTTGAATGTTGCTGACGGCAAGGATGCTTGAATGGAGGATGCTCACGGATTCCTAGTCATGTTAGGTTTCCTTTTCCTGGTAGGATTGGAAAAACTTCATTTCTCCATTTCTTTCTCATTTTTGTGCCATTTCCTCCTTGCTTGCCTTTTTAGACTCAAAACTACCTAAAAACAAAAACTAAGTTAGAAATGATAATGTTAAAAGAATAACTAAGTAAAATGTAGAGAGAATAACGTTAAAAACGTAGCAAATATTGCTCTCATCATTTCCTATGCTTCATTTCTTACACTACTGAAGACAATCGTTCAACTATGGGATAAGCTGGAAGTGCAAAATTTCGATTTGGGAAGAGTTCTCTCTATTAGGTGGGAAACTTTGAAGACTTGGCAAAACATATATGTATCAATATACATGCCTCATGCCTGCACCACTCTTGGAGGTGGAAGATGTATAATGTATCAAGGTGCTTGGGCCCTGCCATGTGTACTGTTCTTTCTCTTTGGACATACTTACTATTGTTGATCAGTCCTGGGCCTTGATTTTGTATTGTTCTATCTCTTTTAACCCACTTATTTGTGTTGATCAGTTGACTAATGTTGTGACATTATACTCTATGCCAATGACCAAAATATCGAAGATAATGGAAATATCGTTAGTTCAACAAAAAAAAATCGAAGGAAATATCAAGAAAATATCGAATATCGATAGAAATTTTATCAAAATTTTGGATAAAAGTTGTATGATCAACTAAAAATATACTAAAAATAACATATTAGAAAGATGTTAAAATTAATATCGATACTTGTAAAAAACGAAAATTTCGAGGATATCTTGGATATTTTAGTCCTTGAAATATACGTGCATATATATGGGTTGCGCACTTTTCTGCTTTCTACCTAATACAGAGCAATTATGTTATGTAATTGTGTATGATCCAAAAAAATTTGTTTGTTTCTTTTTTCAAATTTCTAGAGTATATGTCAATAATTAATAGTTTTTCTCATTTTTTTGATATATCTACTTTGCCCTTCTGATTGTGGAGAGTTAAATTAAGTATCTTTCTTCCCTAATCTTATCATCCATTAGAATTTGAAATATTAAGCTAAAAAATCAATTTGTTTTGACTATATATCATAATCAATTTCATCCTTACTTTTATATTGTGATTACTGACTTGAGTATATATGAAATTCTTCTATCCTACGGTAGAACCATGTAGGACTGCCACATGATATGCCGCCCCAATCAAAACTCCCCACGTGGATTGTTTTTACAACTCATATCAGCTGTATTCAATTGCAGTAAATCAAAAAACGTGAAACAAAAAAAAACAAAAAAAAAAACTCTTAAACGTCCCGTTAACTATTGCCGTTGACTGAAACGAGAAATTCATCCTCCCGTCATCTTCATCTTCATCCCCAATTTCAAAACCTACTTCCGCAGAGCTGAGAATCACGTAGAGACCCCGTTGACGCTAGGAGGGCATATGGGCGCCATCGTCCTCGATCTTTGTCCCGATTTCGGAATCTAAGCACACACATGATCAATGTAATCATATGAGACGTACAATAACTTAATTGAAGACTTTGTTTACCTTGATTATGATCTTTGGCTCCATCTCCATTCATTTGCTGGAGAGAGAAACTGCAATCTTTGTAGACGAATTAGCAGTGAATACTTTGGGTGTTGAAAGAAACGATAGTATTGGAATTTTATTCCTTAGGGTTTCGTTGGTGATCTAACAATCTGATATATATTTAATCCCATGATAGGTTTTCACTCTCAACTACTACATTTCTAATTTACCTACTAAATAGTTATATGTAAGTGAGGCTAGAATACCAAAACCTTCAAGCTAAAAAAAAGGCGTATCTTCTACGATCATAGGTACAATATAGTAGAAAACCTAACAAAGAGGATGATACAAAAAAATAATTTTGATTCTAATATAGAGGTGTCATACAAAAATAAACCTCCTATATATCAAATACATACTTGAAATCAAATTAACTAGAAAAAGTGTTCTAATGATTAGGTACCTTATCATATAGGTATAATATAGAGACTTTCAACCTAATAAACATGGTCAACTTGCGATGATAGAATACATAAGAAAGAGGTTGATGTGAAAAATGATTCTAATAAATAGGTTGATATGAAAATTTCTAGAAGTCCGGTTAACTAAACATATGTGTCTAATCTTTAGGTTGTGTATTGAAAAAAAAAATATATCTATTAGTTGGGTTAAAAACTTAACCTCTACCTTTAAGTTAGGTTGAAAGTAATACAAAAAGTTACCTTTTTTTTTTTTTGAAATAGAACGTCAAGCCTTTCATATATTCAAATATAAGTGATTACACAACATGACCTACCCTCGAAAAGGTCACGTCAATATCAAGCCATGCAGACTACCCTAAAGCAACCAAATGAAATCACTATGGTAATAGGACCAAGAACCCATAGTCTTTCACGGTTGTAAATAAGTACAAAAAGTTACCTTTAAAATAAAAAGTTTAAATTATCAAAAAGTAAATATCAAATTCACTTAAATCTATATAACCTTTGAATTCAAAAAATTATATAAAGAAAAACTCCATAATTCAATCATGACGAATTTAATGAAAACTACAATAATAATGGGACAAATAAAAAACATTTACAATTAAGGTATTTAAAAATGACGTTAATCTTGCTAGTTGACTTATGTTTGTCAGATTTAAATTATGACAATTTATGTAATTCTTTAAAAATAAAATCTAATATTTTATCGTAGTTGACAATAATTGAGTGTAGAGCATTGAAAAGAAATAATAGGTGGGTTTTTTCCATTAGATTTTTAGGAATTGGGTGTATAATGAATTGTCCCATCAAATATTTGACGCGACAATCCTTTTGGATGGTTAAGAAGAAACGACATTCTTCATTACCTTGGTGTGGAATCTTAGATTCCAGAGACCTTGTTGCTTCTGGTATAAGATGGTCCACTGGCAATGGTCAAAACATAACTTTGGCTTTTCAACTGGGCTTTCCCTTTTCCACTGAACAATTTTGTGCCTGAAGAAAGGCGTACTTTCATTAACACTTCTGAAATTGTTGCTGACTATATATCCACTTCTGCTTGGAATGTCACAAAACTTTCTACTGTACTGCCTCCTGATTTTGTTGACAAAATCTTTCAAATTCCTTTACCCTATTTTCTTTGTCTGGATCAAATGTTCTGGGGTGCAACTGGTAACTGTAGCTTCTTGATCAAATCTGCATCTGATCTCCTTATCCAAAATAAAACAGCACATTCTCATTCTAAACTTCTTCTCAAAATGTGGAAACAATGTATTCCACCAAAAATTAAAGTCTTTGCTAGGCAGCTTATTAGAGGCAGATTACGTAATCGTGATTCTATCTTTACCAATCAGCCTATCGAACGTAGCTGCCCCCTCTGTAGTCTCTATCCTGAGTCTCAAGATCATCTGTTTTTATCTTGTCCTATTACTAGAATGGTTTGGTTGACCACCTTTCCCAGTTTACCTTTAGAGATTTGGCAAGCTTTTTTTGTGGATTGGCTTCAGCTGCTTATCTTAGGAAGGCCAGGAATGATGTTATTTTTAAAAATTTGAACTTTAGTCCTTCAAAGATAGTCCGGAGAAGTTACCAGTCTTCCTCTACTGTTTTACCTATAGTGCTCCCTACTCTATTATTATGTGGATCCTCCCAAAGTCACCGGAAACGCTGCCCCTGCCGGCGACCCGCGTTCCGGATTGAACGAACCCAATCGCAGGGCGTTCGCGATCCGGATCGCTATGTTTAGCGATCCCATGGTTTTGGGCTTTTGGCGAACTCACGCATTCCAATCACAACTCAAAGTCTGCAAGCCTTTTGCTCAGGAAATTTCATCGTCAAGCTCCCATCCTTAGGCACTTTAATCGTTACTGAATGCCTCATCGAGATGAAGATTTCCCCTAATAAGGTACTACTGAGCAATTCAAACGTTGCTGTAGGTTTTTTTTTTTTGAGAAGAACGTTGCTATAGGTTGAATGTATTGCTATAGGATTTTTTTTTTAAAACTTTGCCGTAGGTTGAATGATTGAACTCCAATTAATTGTCGTAATTATTGTGTTATAATTAACATATATTTCATCCTATGCACTTAATGCCTTAATTGCATCCATGCTTGTTACACAGCTTATTAAAACCTTTATCCATATTCTCTAGCATATTTATTCACTGAGTTATCAATGTATTTTTTATATAGCAATATCTTGTAACTTGCTGTCTTTTTCTTTTACCAAGTATATTAATTAGTTTAATTACTAACTTGATATATGTATGTTTTGTTTCACACGATATCACAAATAAACAGGTACTAGCTCAACCAGTATCAAGTTCATCTGCTGAAAGGAATTGGAGTACGTATTCATACATTCACAATGTCAAGAGAAATAGGCTGAATGCAGAAAGAGCTGATAAATTAGTTTTTATTCATTCCAATATTCGTCTGCTTTCACGTTTCTCCGAAGGTTACAATAATGGAACTTATAAGAGATGGGACATTAATCCGGAATCAACGGAAGTAGATGATTCACCAATGAGATTGGAGGATTTGAGATGGAGAATGTTAGACAGAGACTATGTTGATGAGGAAGAATCATCGTGTACCAAGAGTACTTCAAGCAGACCTGTTCCACTCATTCTCAATGCACAACTGATTCAGCCAGGAACACATCAAACTGATATATCCAGATTTGCAAAAGCAAGAGACTCAAGCGGCACTTCTAAATAAGAACTTAGACAGGTGTGATGGCCAAGCCTCCCACTGGGTTCCAGCCATCAAAAAAAAATTACTTTTAAGCATTATTTTTCTTTCTTGGATTGAAAAACTCAATTAATTTTTTAGTAGTAGTGACAATTTATTTTTATTTTATAATTTTTCTTGAGATTTTTATTTATGGTATGGTTATCTCTTTATTATTTTTTATAATTTTATTTATCATAAGTAATTTATTTTAATTAAAATTAGCTAATATATCCTAGCGTACTGCGTACCCTGAAGACTAGCGTACCGCGTTCCCGTACAGCAGCGTTCCGCGTTTCGTGTGACTTTGGATCCTCCTATAGCTGGTTCTTTCATATCAAATTTTGATGGCTCTATTTTACAAAATTCTAGTGCAGCTGCAGGGGTTTGTTTTCAGAGATTCTTCTGGTGATCCTATTCTTGCAGCAAGTAGTAGCATTGCCCCCCTTGATGTTCTGTTGGCTGAAACTTTAGCCCTTCGAGCTGAATTGATTGCAGCATGATTTCATGGCTTTACAAATACAAGGAGACTCAAAACTTCTTATTGACAGCATTTCGGGTACTTGCCGCCCACCATGGAGAATGATTCACCTTATTAATTACATCAAGGTCCTTGCTACCCTTACCAAAGTCTCTTCCTTTAACACATACCAAACGAGAAGTGAATTTCCTCGCGAATGCCATTGCAAAGACAGAACATCTCCATCCAGCTCAAAGTTAGTCCCAGGCTCTCCCTCTCTCTGTTGACCAAGCCTTCTTTTTCGACAGTTTAGGTGTAGGTTGTTGTAGAGGTTTTGTGCTGTAATTTGTTTCTTCTATTGAAAAAAAAAAAAAAAAAAAAAACAAGGGTCCGTAAACACACCAAGCTTCATGCCTCTTTTATCTCATTCTTTTGCTTACCAAGAAGCAGTTCTGGTTCAAGAAATCGCAGATATGACTCCAGATTTGATAGTATCAGAAGGCTAACCTATATAGAAAAAGAAGCAAAAACAGTTAAATATGCTGCCCCAAGTAAGACTAGGATGCAAATTCCCACACTAGGAAAAGTTAAAAGGTGAATATTTCTAAAAAAAATGAGATTAAGATTTCAGCATAGCCTAGAAAATGGGGGACAATGGACTTTACATGTAAACAGTGCAAATACTGAGCTGACTAACTGATCTCTACATCTCGTGAGTTGTTTAGATACTGGTTTTCCTCATGTTAAATGTGCAGCTAAGTTGAGAAGAAAAGGTCTTGTAAAGATCTTCTGTTATACCACATTGAACTTTCAAAGAGACAAAACAAGATTAATATATAAAGTTAAAGAGAAGCAGATACTTGCAGCCAGACCAGGAAGTCAGCTAGCTTTATTTAATTGTATATATTTTTTATTTTTCATGCAATTGCTGCATTAAATACTAGGGGAAAGAAGAAACTTAACAGGAGAAAGATGATGGATATATACTTCTAGTTGAATGTCTATTCCTTTTGTATTCAAGAACATTTTCAAATTTGCAGGCATTTCATGGTGCATTATCGGAAGTTTATCTTAGACAAGGAGCTTGATATATTACCACCCTGTGGCCTATAGCAGCTAAACTTTGAATTACACCACAGTGTTGCTTCAAGTTCCGTTTTGGGTCCAAAAATCCATTGACCAAAGTTTTTGTAAGTCGTGACTGGAGTGTTATTGCCCAAACCTGCAGCAAGTAGAAAAATAATAAAAACAAAAAAGTTGAATTCCATGGGTAAGATATGAATCTTACACCAAAATGTCTATGAATTTGAAAGAGATGGCATGTGGAGCAGTATTTTAAAAAATTTGCTAGGTAATTTGGAGCAACTGTGCTAGGCAGAGTGATAGCAATGAGCCAATGAGTGTGTTAGTTCAGTTTCTGAACAGAGATACAACTCAAACAAGTGATCTGGTCTAACAATCTAACACAGATACCTAAGGATTATGCAGAACCTAAACAGTATGTGCACTCAATCTCCTTCAAGTAAGTTTGCCTGATGTAGCAGGCTAAGAGTCTGGGCCAGGACTCGACCGTGAGAAAAATATGAGGTTATAAATACTAACAAAGAATAGTCATGAAGCTTCAAATCAAGCATAATTCGCATCATTTACAAAGTGAATATATGAACTTAGCATAATCCACCTGCTACTACAATGTCAATAAGAGATGCCACAAGCAACGAAGCAAGCCTAACCTTTTGGAGATTGAAGCAACTAGATTCGGTGTGAAGCCTCTAAGTTCCCAATGGTTGTCTGCCCAATCTTTTTGCAACAAGGCAAGTAACTACAGATGGCAGAAATTGGTGTAGCTGAAAAAAAAAAAAAAAAACAAGAAGAAGAAGACTTCTCAGAGTAGACCTTGCATGAGGTTCTCCTAGCAACATAAAGAGTAAAGAGACACTTACTGACTTACATAAGGTTCAATGTGTATGTGAGGATGCTGGCATGGAGAAAGCTTAAGAGACAAACCTTCTATAGGTGCATTTTCCGGAATTGCAGGTTGTACACCTTCTATAGCAAGCCAGTGACAAACAAGTCCAGTATCAAGTGGTGCTTTTGGTAAAGGAGCTTCGATCACCTAAATCAAACAAAATACGGAGCATTTACTATAGAACATACCAAACCAAGTAGAAAGTGCTATTAGTTTACTCACTTGTTCTTACATCTTTAGAATCCATGGACGTAAGACCTCTCCCTATGTCCAACTGCTTTTTTGAAACGCAAGGACCTCCAGACACAACCATTTAGTGGTTGGTGAAAGAAAAACAAAATGAGATTAAAGAGAAATTACATAAGATGAATGCAATGGCCTATGCAAAGGACCCTAGAGACATAATCATAAGTTATAAGATGCAAAGCATCACCAATGAGCTGGTTCCAGTTGAGACCCTAAAGTGAACACAACCTACACAAACATGCTTGCACAAAATTCTAATTTCTTCAACCAAACGACATTTTGGACCAAAAACATCTAATCTAACTTCATTTGACAAGATTATATTTTCATTTCGTAGATAAGTAAGTAGGTGTTCTCCTTGGAATAATATGGGGAAACAAACACTTATTCAAGTAAATTAAGTCCAGCACAAAAACTAAAGACCTATTCAAAACTCAAACTGTCTATTTGTGAAAAAAGGATCCGGCTTTAGAGCTTGTGAATTTACTTTAATTAAAATCGACACATCAATCTTCCCCCAATTTTTTGTTTTTCATCTAAACTCCGGTTAACTATACTGTTAACTATCGTTAATTGCCGTTAACTATGAGAAAAAAAAGTTTGGGATTTTTTGTCTCTGCGTCTAGTTCTTTTAACGTGCAGCGGTGCAGGGTTCCCTTCTTCATTTTAACTTTGACGTGATTCAACTTATTCAAACACGTAATTTTCAGATTATGGGAAACTCAGACTCAAAGATTGTAGCAGAACTTCGATATCAGCTGTTTGTTTCTTTTATTTTTGACTGGTTAGACAGGCTTATAGTGGAGTTTGATAGATGCACAAAAGGTGTTCGATGAATTAACAAGCTGAAATTTTTTGCATTGAAATTAAATTTGGTGTAGGTGAACATGGAATATGGTCTTGACCATTTTATAGGGGAAGCTCTAATAAGCTGCACAAGAAGTGGCTAAGGGGAAGCAATTGAAAGATTAATCATGTAATAGAATCATTTTTAGACTGATTCATTTTGGATGCTATAAGAAACAAAGTGCTCAAGCCTTCTATCTCGTGGTTTTTAGATAGTCTGAAATTCAATGTGTAGCAAAGAGCTTTCTTTACCCTGAAGAAGACACAGAAAACGAAGACTGAACTGATAGGCGGGGCTGATGTCTACAACTCTACATAACTATTTTCTCTAACACCGTGTCAATGGACAAGTTCTCACCAAAGCTGCAAGAAGCGTTGTGGAGTCTCATAAATCTATTTCAGAAGCAGCTCCAGTTATTTAGTAACAGCAGCTTCTCTTTCATTGCCTATGGTTATCTTTAGCTATGTATTATAAGAGACAAAAGTAGCTGATTGCCTGCAGTTGCAGTTTGAAGTCCAAACATGGGAAATCTGAACCTTCAGCCCTCTGTTAGGTTTTTGTTTTATTCTTTGTCTGTAAAATTCTTGTTCAGCTAGATTAGGCAGTCCAATGTCCCCTTTAGCTTTAGTTAGTGTCTAGCATTTCCTTTTCGAAATTGATTCTCACAAGCATTGAGCATTGGCAATCCTTTGTTCTTCATAGAAAATGAGCAATTGCCCAAGTCCATCGTAGAAGTCTAGCTTACACTGCTCCAGATAGTTGTTCACTACATCAATCCATAAATGGGATATAATGATATGTTAAAACTGAAAGGCATGCCTTGAAATCAAATGAAATTTCTGAATTTAATACTCTTTCAAACTTCAATACCGCACATAAACAAACTTGAGTGCAACAATACTTCCTCTAGATTCATGATACTTTTTATTCTCAAAAAATTAAAAATTAAAAAAAAAATCATGAAACTTTTAATAGCAACCACCACACAAATATATAATGACCAATTTGATTGATTTTTTACAGCAGAAAATGGAAGACAATGGCAATCACAACATACTAAAAGTAATAAAGAACTGACTACGTCAGTCATTACGTCAAACATAGTATAGTAGATTACAGGTGAAGGATAATACAAAATTTCACCTCGAACCTTGGAGTTCTGATTTGAAGCCATTCACAATGCGCAAAGTTGGTTTTCATGTCATCGTCCTACCCACCTACAGCTTAATTACAAGGCCTATAGGACAATGATCGCTACCACTAATATGAGGCAAAATGTACGAGTCATGAACCTTGTCAGCCACAGATTCTGAGACTAGGAAGTAGTCAAGCCGCCACCCTAGATGAAAATCGCAATGACAATATAAAATGTAAAGATGGTAACAAATAAGATAAACCACTTAATATATTTACAGTTGGTTGACATGTCAATTAAGTTTTGATATATAAACCATTGCAAGGAACATCACCTGCAAATGCACTTATACGCGAACATATACAAGAATGCAAAAAATAAGTACGCAAATCATACGTCCACAGATTTTGTGGTCAAGACTGGAAAAACAACACTTGATAGAGAACTATATTAGTTTTACTGAAAATTGGAGTAGCTAATATTAGCTGAAATGAGAATTCTAACTGAAATAATCAAGCTAAGAATACAGATATTACAGTACCTCTGTTAAATTTGCGTCCACCATGTCGATAGCCCCAGTAAGTATAGCCAACAACACCAGGGTGTTGCCTTCTAAATGTATCCACAAATCCTCTGGATAAAAAGTTTGTCCCGAAGGATTGCCGTTCTTCATCTGTAAACCCAGCACTTCTTCTATTTCCCTATAGATGTATTAAGTAAAAGGAACAATATATCAAACTGAGATTGTATGCAAAACCATTGGAGAGGCATAATGCTCCAATTTGCTTATTTTATCGCCCTCATTTTTTCCTTGAAAAAGGTTAAAAGCCATTGCAGGATAAAAAGCCACAATTCAAGATATGGATCATGTGAGACCAGTATACGACTTGCTAGTATTATGCTGATAAAGAACACTTGGGATTCTAAATAGGCCAGGTTCAATAGTACAGATTTCCCTCTGAAACTTTAAACTAAAACTTTGGCTGAGCTCAATGTATTTGACCTGAGAATAAATGATAAGGGCGAAATCATTTATTAATTTTGTCATATAAATGTTGGTTGAGATTTTCATGGTTTTTCTGTGACAGAGTACTGATCCTAATAACCAATCACTCAAATTTAAAAAAAAAAAATTAAGAAAGTTTGGGGTTATGGAAAAACTTTGACACAGGAAAGGTACTTATAAGATTACACCAACCCTAACATCTTTGTTGCCTCTAGCAAGTATAAGTGACACATTGCATATAAAAAGTGAACAATGTTACAAAATAGGGTTCTTAGTATTAGCAAGAGTTTGTAGGTAAAAGGTCATGGATTGACACAATGTGCAGGAAAAGCTTGGGAAATCAATATTCTTAGTGTTCTGAGGTGACGTCCTATGAATACAACAGGGACACTCTTCCTAAAGCGACCAACCAGGAAGCCAAAAAGATTTATTCACAACAAAATCTGGATAACTTACAGCTGGGTTATAAATGTCTATCTCTTGATGCGCACAGTTCAAATCACCAGTTAAAATTACCGGCTTTGAGTTTTCCAGCTCCTGGATATAAATTGAAAGAACCATAAGCACCATACCACCTCATCAAAACCATATAAAATTGTCTCATTTAAGAAAAGGATATTCGAAGAAAGAGCACTTTTTTTTTCTCCAATAAAAGAAAAAGTAAAACACTTAAAAGAACACAAAATTCAATATGGCGGTTTTGTCATTCAAGGTTACAAGCATTTAGTATATAAATTGTAATTGTTACTACTTAGAGGAGATATGATGATCAACACAACCCCAAAGAGAAAGCAATTTTCTAAAATTTGAAATGAAATATTAAGGTCGAATTTTGTAATAAGATATACAATATGAAACACAAGAATACTGGTGTATTTAAAAAAGCCTTGAGAAAAAAGAATTAAGTCCATCTTATGGACGTCATACTTCAAGAGGTAAAGCAATTAAAACCATACTTACTTTCATGTAATTACTGAGAGATGGATCCCATTCTGTAATCCTGTATGTCTGGAACCAAAAAAGAAAACAATGTTAGCCCACAAGGCATCCCCCAAATACTATTGCCTGGAATCAGGCTGCAGTATGCTTGACATTACATACCAGTCTCCTCAAACCATCTCCAGAATTAGGAACATATCCACTTATCAGGTAAAATGAATCAAACTCTACTGTTACAATCCGCCCCTCGCTATCATGATCTGACATGCCAAGTCCATAGCTAACTGAAAGTGGCTTTACCTGTCAGACAAAGGCCAATAGTAACTACCAGATTAACAAGAAAACCCAAAATAGAAGGCTTAAATTTCAAATAATGATGTCTACATAATGAACTGGCACATTTCATTCTTAAGTCCCTGTAATAACTGGAGCAGCAAACTGAGCTAATCTTGATTATTAACTCTGTTGCTGAACTATCGTAGGACTTTCAGAAACCATTCGCGTCATATTTTCTTCAAGATAATCTTAAGGTAGCCAGAACAAGATTTCATGTATAATTAAACTCATCATTTTGGTTTCATATTTGGTATCAAACCTTTTACTGCTAAAAGATGACAGAATTTATATTTTTGTAAAAATCTTCATGGAAATATATAGGTGACCACGGTTTAAATTAACATTAAACAGCCACAACACTCTGCAACACAGGAATCTGCTAAAAGATGACAGAATTTATATTTTTGTAAAAATCTTCATGGAAATAAATAGGTGACCACGGTTTAAGTTAACATTAAACAGCCACAACACTCTGCAACACAGGAATAAATGAAGACGGTAGTGGTAATTAAATGCTAGATGTTCCAGAGATATCAAATTAGCTCGTAAATAAGGAATACAATACATACTCGGGAGATAATCGCAGTTCCCGAGTAACCGAGCTTGGAAACACTACATGTCCAGAAGCTATTCTCATAGCCGTCTATGAGAGACCTCTTCACATCTTCAACATCCTTCTCCTGTACCCAAAGTTAATAAATAAGAGAATGCATAAAATAGAAACTGCAACAGAAAAGGAGAAGAAAAGGGTTATAGAAATAATGGACACTAAACAATAGCAAAATCTTTTTGGCCAATAAACAATAGCAGATTTGGTTTCATACTAGCAGTTACATATTTGAGACCACTAATGGCTTAGAAACTGTCCTTTTAGTTAATTTCAGAACACAAGGTTTATACTTATACAATTTAGCTTGATAGCCTCGATTAGAAAGAAATATTCTGAGTTATTATTGATAGTGCAAATTCAGATACTCCATTATTTTGAATGGACAAGTGTTTGAAAATAAAAATATGGGGCAAACACTAACTTCCCAGCCACAAACATACAAACTATTGTCCAAATTTCCTAACAATTTAAATAGAAATTCTTGCTAGTGCTTAGCATGCATAGATATTGCAGTTTGCAGCAATCCAGTACATGCCATTAATACTTTCTACTTTTGAATTCAAAGTCCTATGAATGTCAGTATGGAAGAAACCTCCATTCATGTGATGTACAGAAAAGACACTAAGGAAAATTCTACTCCTTCTTTTCCTCACAAGCACTGAAGTACCCAAGTCTACTACTATGCAAAGCTTCTTGAAAATGAATTTTAGGGCTTGCATAGGCCCATAATGTTTAGAAGAAACATATTATACATACATACATGTATATTTATACACACACACACAGACACTGTGTGTGTGTGTCACTCAACACCATCATGCTAAAAGGCATAAAATTTCACAAGCCAAATTGTGGAACGAATTTGTCTATAATGAACAATTATTTAACCTTTAAGAAGCAAATAAAAAAAAATTTAAAAAAAAAAACAAAAGAAAGAAATGCATGCCTGCAATTTGGTCTCCTGCAGACATAATACATCAAAATCTTCTCTTTCAGCAAGTTGCAAAGCAGAGAATCCCTCTAACTTCAATAATGCCCTTAAACCATTGACATTCCACGACATAAGCTTCATAAATTTAGTCTCCCTAGTAAGCTGTGAGGGCCTCATGGTTTTAGGATTATAAGGAATCCAATCTTTCTGAGGTTTCTTGTGCGCAAGAACCGTCCATGGTTCAGCTCCCTTATCGTCAGTTTTGACGGTAATACTCGCAGCTTTTGAAGATACTTTCCTCCTTGTCCTTGAGAGGTTTCCAACTAGATAGACAACAGTACAAGTACAACCAGTCTAGCTGGATAAGCATATGAAAATACACTCAATTAAGAGAAACTGGTGAAGCATTTTACAGTACCTGAAACTTCATCTGATTCAATTGATAGCTTCTCTTTCTTTACAACCTTATCATCACCATCGACAGTTTTACTCTTAGATGATGACGTTCGCTTATTCCGTTGACGTAATTGAACATCGGAAACAGTGTTGAGATTCTGAACTTGGTCTTCATTAGATAAAGGTTCGGTCTCGGTTTTGGCTGATACAGTTTCAACACAAATGGTGGAGGATACTTGCTGTTCTATTACCTGGGAACTTTCACCTGGAAATGCAAAGAAAATTTAAACATTCAAACTGGAGAAGAACAAGACAAAAAAAAAAAAAAAGTCTAAAATCAATTGTTGTTATTTCATTCCAGTTTTCTAGTTCAGAGCAGCACATGAAAGAAATAGATACCATCTATCTTATTTTCCAGAAAGCACTTCAATGAAGACACAAGTTCGCATTTTCGACCTTTGGCAGAGGCCCTGATAGTCCTGACAGGCAAGTCGAGTTTGAAACCATTGTAAAACACTAATCTTTACTACCATTACATAATAAACAACACCATGTACCTATAAACGGTTAATCAATCGATCAAGTCTTAAGAGTTGAATGTTACCTCAGTGTTGTCCTGAGTTGTTCAACTGTCATTGCCTCAATCTTAGAGAGGTCACCTTTCAAACTCTCAATCTCCTAAAAAAGTAGGTTAATCAACCAATCAATCAAAAACCCAATGAAAAGTTAGCGACAACAAAAGCATAGAGATCGAGGTACCTTGATAACAGTGGGGTTTGCTCCCATTGCTGCTTTAAGCACGGGCTTCTTTGTTGAACTCGAAATGGGTCTCGCTGTTGTTGCTTTTACTCTAAGCACTCCACTTGTAAGATTCCTGGGAGCAACTGTAAAGCTATCAATGTCGGTCAGTCATTGCAACTGTAACTGAAAATGACTAAGGAAACAGAAACACGAGGAATCAAAGGTATGTGCAACCTGGTGAGACTGAGGAAACTCTTGAACCCTAATTGCAGTGATTGGATTTGGTTCATTGCCTGATGGCAACAGCAACCGAATAAGCGCCAGACACCGAGCACCGGGACATGGTATGCTATTGCTAACTAAAACAAAAACAATTAAGATAAAGATATTTTTATTTTGTTGTGTACAGTTCGGAATGTTGGAATTAGCAAAGTCGGAATTAGCCCAGTTGGAATTAGCCCAGTTCACAATTAAGATAAAACACCGTGCAAAATCGTAACACGTGAGAGCACATCCCCTTTTATCGGAAGTAGAGGCGGCAAACGGGCCGCGCCGGTCTATTCGTGTTTCGTGTCTTGTTTGGATCAGCTTATTTATTATCGTGTCAGGCTTGTGCTAATCCATTTACTTAAACATAAAGTCCGATCCAATTTATGGCCCGAACTTATATCGTGCCGGACCAATAAACGGGTCGCATTTGTACCGGCCAATAAATGGTTCGTGCTTGTGTCATCCCATTATAAAGCACGATATTAAAATTTTAATTTGAGAAAGTATGACTCATCGTAGTCGATTCCAAGGCGTTTTGTGAGAAGCCTTGCGCTATAAGGCAAGATTGCCATCTCTTTTTCTCAACACGCTTTCTAACGAAGACTCATTAGTCAATAGGTTTTATGTTAGGAGGTGTTGTCATCACTGGCACAAAAACCTTCCTCTTCGTTAGAGAATCCAACTTAACCTGGATCGCATCTTTCCATTTAGGCCAAATTTCTCTACGTTGGCATTCATTCATCAACGGAGCGTGGTTCGATATCATCTAACTCAACAAACTCATGCGCAACGAAATGCGTGACTACATCATCAATTATGATGGAGTTTCTATCCCACGTCTCATGTACACTAGTGTAATTTTCATATTGCTCTATATTCTTAGGAATAGGTTCTAACGTCGAGGCGTCCCCCAATGATAACCATAACCCGGAAGATTCTCATGAGACAGATTTTGAGTCTTGATGATCAAATGATTGGAATGTGCTAAAGTATCATTCGAATCCACAGGCCTCCCACGCATCCTAGTTGGGGCCATGGCCTGTAACGCCAAAGT
The DNA here is from genome assembly GCF_002994745.2 of Rosa chinensis. NCBI lineage: Eukaryota > Viridiplantae > Streptophyta > Magnoliopsida > Rosales > Rosaceae > Rosa > Rosa chinensis. The sequence goes on from NC_037090.1 coordinate 30,879,288, forward strand.
GCCACTCTCTTTGGCGTTGGTGCCATACTTATCTCCGTGTAGGGTAGCGCTACGTCCTCTTATAGGGACGTCCTTCCTTGCAGGCATATTTGTAGCAAATGTGTGTGATCTCGTCACTTTAACAAGGATCGAGCTGAGACATAGTAGGGACAGACCATGACAATTCATGTCGTTCCTGCTGAACATTCGTGTTCTTATCTCCCCCTAACGATGGGAAGACTGTCTCATCAAAGTGACATCCGCAAATCTAGCGGTAAGGAGATCGCCTTACAAGGGCATTAAGTGGCGGTCGATTGTTGGAGTCTCAAATCCAACTGAGTTGCCCATTCGTCTGTAAAGACCTATCATAATGCGCTGTGGCAGCACAATTGGCACATAAATGGCTCACTTAAATGTGCGTAAGTACAAAATACTTGTACCCAATCACTAGCTGTAACGCAGAGATACATTGAATGGAGGTAGAACTTGGGCTATTCCATGTCCTTGAATTAATACTGATGACCTAGCCATCATACTCACAAAGTAATATGCTCAGAATCAAAATTGAGTCATAATGAAAAGAACTCGAAATTTTATCCATAAGCCAATGGAGTATATCATTGTCTCTTAACCATTAGGAGAATCTAATCCAAAATGCTAGCTGATGCAAAACAATGGTAGTCATCTAACTTCTTTCGATAATTCTAAAATAAATGTGACCAGGTGAGTAGAGAGATGTCGGTGGAGCAAGGCTCGATTAAGTACCACTAATCTCATAACCTTCCTAGACATCACACTTACTTTGGGTGAGCCTTCTTTGAAGAAAGACTAAACCATTGACATTTACTACAAAAATATATGGCAATTGCTTATTACATCTCTTGGAAAAATAAAGACTTAAACAGAATTGGCGATCTATTGATCCCAGCCAGATTTATAGTCTTCAACCCTTCACTCTAGATCATCTTCTTGATCTTCTTGTTCCACATAGTGAGCTTCTCTTGCTTCACAATATGCTTTGTAGGCGGTGACAATTTCTTCACGAGCTCTACAAATGTGTGCCCAATGATCAGACACTCCACATCAAGAACATACATCTCTTTGCTCAAACTCCATTGATTGAGGCGCTTTAAAAGCGTCATTTAGATGGCTCTTAGTGTTGGTGGCGCCACCAACCTGGCCAGAGGCGTTGCCTCCCTCTCTCTTTCCACATTGACCTCTTCGGTTCCGTGTTCGCCTATTTTGGCAATTACCTTCCCAAGTAGAGCGATTATATGGACCAAAACGTCCAAATGTATTCCTAAGATTAGAGTTTCGCTCTTGGCGCCCTCTCTTTGGGGCGCGACTATAATTGGATTCCGGAATATGCTCTGTTCCCACAGATCTCGAATTATAGTTCTTCACAAGGATGTTGTCATGCTTTTCAGCGACATTCATAGCTCCAATGAGCTCATGAAACCTTATGATTCGTCTTGCAGTAACATCGATTCGATAGTTCTTAGCAACCATCAATGCAGAGACGGGGAAGGTAGAGAGAATCTTCTCAATCAACATCGCATCTGTGATCTCTTTACCACAGAATTCCATTAAGAATTTAATGCGAAGTGCTTCCGAGTTATAGTCAAGAACTGACTTGAAATCACAGAAGCGGAGGCTATGTCATCTCACTTCTAGGTTAGGAAGCAGGGAGTCATGAACGTTGCCAAATCTTTCTTCGAGTGAGACCCACAACCTTCTGGGTCTTCTTCATTCATATACTCATACTGGAGCGAATCATCCATACGACGAGTCATTAGGATGATGGCTTTCCCTTATTTGCCTCTAAGGCTACTTTATTTGCTTCCAAACCTTGAGCTTGCTCAACAATTAGCACGTTAGGCTAAGCTCGAGAATCGTACCCAGGATTCGATCGGCCTTGAGATGCTGGCGGACATCATGAACCCACTTGTGATATCCAGAGCAAGTTGTTCCCAATGGAGCGAAGTCCAGTCTGTTCAGGTTACTCATCCTGAAAGAGAACAAGAAATTAGGGTTAGTTTCGGAGCGTAAAAGGCTACCACGAAAACATATAAAATTTATGAGCGTAGTCGCTTCCAAGAAATCCGATTCCAAGAGGAATTAGATTAGATCGAAACAATGATGTGTTTGTGGTCGATCATAGCATCTCAAAAAACTTTAAGTTTGGAGGACTCTACAAGCTCTAAGCTTGGAGTGAGCACGAACCCCCACAGTTCGGTTTTTGGTCTCCCTTATGAAAAAGAAAGGGGGGTAGAAGAAAGGGAGGTTGCAAGTCCCCGAGAAAAAGAAGAGAAAATGAATAAAAACTCAAAAATGGGAACTTTTAGTAAAAAATACCTTGAAATAGGTCGCCGGAAAATTTAGCCGGAAAAAGTGGTCGGAAGGTCGCCAGAAAAGTGGCTGGAAACTTGCAGAAAATCTGGATGGAAAGTCGCCGGAAAAGTCTTTGATTGGAGTTGATTGGTATTTACTGGATGTTGACCGGTGGACTGACGTGGCACTGATGCTGACGTGGCTGGCTGACGTCAGTGGGCTGGGCTTTGACCTTTGGGCTTGGCTTTGTCTTCTTCCTTCTGGGCTGGGCTGCTTATTTCTTCTCTCTTTCTTCTTCTTTTCTTTTTCTTTTCTTTTCTGCTTATGGCGGTTCAAGGGTGCAGTTCCTCAGGTGGCCGGTTCACATATTTTTAAGCCAGTTCCGGGAAAAAAAATTTCGGTTCCCGGATTATGATATAGAGGCTCTGGTTCTATAAAAATTTGTTAGCAATTGGAGGTCTGGAAGGTCGTGAACCGGTGGAATATTTGCTGCAAGTGGTTTGGAGCTTCTGGTGGCCGGTTCGATAGGTTTTCGACCGGTTCTGGCGTGGAGCCTCTAGTTCTGGACTCCTGGGATGGAGGGCTTCAAGGTGGGCAGCGGGGGCCAAAAGGGTTTCAAGGTTTTGTATTCGGATTTAGGGTTTTGACTATTAGGTTTTAGGGTTAGGGCTTCATGCTGATAATGTGTTTTAGAGAAACGGAAATTGAGAGAAAATTGTTGTGTATTCTCATTGATAATAGGGGCCTCTTTATATAGAAAATTACAATGCATAGAATCTGAATCGTACAAGGAAAGGTAATCATACATTGAATGGATATCTCTAAGATTCTCCGAGATTATCTCTAGTTAATAACCCTATTACCACTAAGTCTAGTAACCTAGAGTTTGAGCCAGACACAATTTGGATTTATTTAAACACTACAACATTTTTCTTAATTTTAATTTTTTTTAAGATTAGTTTTATAATAATTTTTATATTCCACTATAAGAAAGAAAGGAAAAAATAACTCAAAAGTATATTTTTTTTAGTATATTATTGTGAGAGCCAACTCTTCGTGTTTATGCAACTACGTTCGTCCGGCGGTGCCCGACTTCTAGGCTGGCCTCTGGCTTTGCGGAAGCCTGTGACTGCTGCCGGATGGGCCATTCGATGGTTAGGCTTATGATCACGTTTCTTAGAGTGTTGCTTATTTGGAATCTTAGCAGGATAGGCTACAGCGGTGTTTTCTGTGCGACTACCTGAAGCACAAAGGTCAGACTATTCCAATCTAGAGGTTGCGGCGCTTGGAAGACGAGATCTTGCAGCACTTGGAGGACGAGATTCTTGGTCTGCATCTTTCATGCAACGGTGGTCGGCGGTAGCAACATCTGGGATCAGTGCGGGTCGACAGCGACGTGTGCGTGGTAGCGGCGTGGCGTGGCAACTGATCGTATGTTGTGGCCTCTGGAGGTAGGAGTTCGGTGAACTGGGCCTGGTTGTGGGCCGACCTGCTAAGGTTTTGAGGACATTCTTTGAGCTTGAGTGATTGGGGCATGTGTTTTGTTTTAGGTCTACTCTATGTTAGTAATTAGTTTACTTTCAATAATTCCCTAAGGTTTTTTAGGGACCAATGCACTTTTTGTGCTTCTAGCAGATCATCTGGAGTAGTACTGAAAGAAGATTCATGTTATTTCGATGTATTTAATGTCAAATGAGTGTCCTAGTTTCTACATACCACTGTGGGTACTAGCACAACTTCTTGCCTACCCCTAATTGATAGCAGGAGGGTATGTAATAGTCATTCTAGCTTATGATCGATCAATTTATTGGCTTCTGCCTTGTTTAAAAAAATTGAAGATTTAGTATCATATTCTTTTTCTTCATTCCATAGTTGTATTGTTGTGAGATTAATATTTATTAAAAACCATATATTTAATATTTAAAGGGCTAAATATTAGTTATTACCCTGTGGTTTGGGTCTAAAATTAATTTAGTCCATGAACTTCTAATTTCATCAAAAACACCCATGTACTTTTAATTTTGATCTAATAAATTCAATCCGTTAAGTCAGTCCGTTAACTTGCTGACGTGGCTCATGTGAGACCCATATTTTATGACATGACTATGAAGTGACATGCTTAGGAGTTTATATGGATTTTGTGGGCTCCTCTTTGATAACATGTCACCATGTGATTGAATGAGTGGGTCTTACTATTACAAATCTATTAAAAATAAAGAATGTCTAGTAAGCTTAGGATTCAAATTTGCTCACCACTTGTATTTTGTGGTGATATCACCACCCAATTAAAACTTGCCACGTATAAAACTCGCACAACAAACCATCATGCTAATCTTGCATTATTATAAATTATTCTCAATTTTTATATTTATATCATGTCCCTTGAATTTTCTCTTCGTCAAACTATATCTCTTATTTTTTTTTTTTGGATCAGATAAACAACTCAAATTCTATAACTAGTCTTTCGTTAGTCAAACTCACAACCTTATACTTACGAAGATGAGACTATGCCACTAGACCAAATGGTACTGGGCATATCTCTTAAAATTTCAAACAAAAATTCATTAACCATTTTTTTATTTTATGAGAAATAAAATATTTTAAGATCAAAAGGAGAAATAAAAAAATTTTTTTGAAAGAAAATACTTAGCAATAGATAAAATATTCATTAACTTAGGTTTGTTTTCGGCTCAATTAAAACTCAAGTATTCATGCATCTTCATCAAAAGTACTTAGAAACAAAACAAAATAAAAAAATTAATGATGAAATTTTTGAAGTACGTACTCGAGTCTATTCAAGGGATATAGTATTAATATAAAAACTAAGGTTAACCGAATATCATAAATAAATATTTTTATTTGGTTTTATAAGGAATATAGTATAAATATAAAATCTGAGTAAAACTTAAAATATTGTGAGGCTAGTGTGGTGGTTTGTTGTGTGATCACTTGGATGTATCATTGTATGTAATAGGTTGTGGGTTCAAGTAAAGGTTAGATTATTTGTTAAAAATCATTTAATTTGATAGATTTTTAATAGTGGGACCCACTCTTAAACTGACTATGCATGTCACCTCAACACCACATCATAAAACATAGGTCCCACATGAGCCACATCAATGAGTTCACGGACTCACTTAACGGAAGACTAATGAATTGGACCTATTAGATCAAAACTGAAAATGCATAGGTGTTTCTGATTAAATTAGAAATTCAGGAACTGAATTGATTTTAGACTCAAACCACATGATAGTAATCAGTATTTAGCCCATATTTTAAAAAAAATAAAAAAATTATGTCAAAACAAGGATATAATGTTTTATTTCACTAGTTTGACAACATTAATGAAATAGTATTGGTGAAATTGTCATGAGATTTTAAATAAAGAGGTAGAATGTTGAAATCGATCTTAGAGAACATCGTAGCCTCTCTAAGCTTATCAAACAAGTCATCAATCGTAGGCAAGGGATACCTATTCTTCATGGTCACCTTGTTCAACTACCGATAATCCACACTAGGGCCAGTCCTCAGATTGTAGAGGCCTAAGGCAAAAAAAAAAAAAAATTGTGGCCTCACTTGAATTTCACATTTTAGCAATCAAATAATTTTTTTTAAATCTTTTTTGGCATAGTTTTTAATGTTTTATTATTCTTATATATATCTTTATAGATATAAGACCTGTTATCTTGAAAAAAGAATTAAAGATAGCAGAAGACATGAGAGGGGGAAAAAATTGGGATTCGAACTAAAGGGATTCGAACATATGAAGTCTCAGCGCATTTGTATGTCAAGGTTGCTTTTCCGCTATGCCACTTTGGCACACGGGGTTATGTCTCACAAATAATATATATATATATATATATATATATATTTATATATAATAAGTGAGACAATTATATCAACCGGAGGCCTCCGGCGGCCTGTGGCCTGAGGCAACCGCCTCACTAGACAACCCTCAAGGCCGGCCTTGATCCACACACAACCAAAGTGAACTATCTTTCTTCTTTACAAACAACACCGGTGTGCCCCAAGGAGAAGTACTGGGTCTAATGAATCCCTGCTCAAGTAAACCTTCAATCTGAACCTTCAACTCCTGAAGTTCAGCTGGTGTCATCAGATAAGGTGCTTTTGATACAGGCAGTAACTGGTATCAGATCGATAGCAAACTCCACTATCCTCCTTGGAGGTAACCCCGGTATCTCCTGGAACACATCAATATACTTAGAAACAATTGAAATCTCTGCAATAACTCTAGCACTGCTCACAGACTCTATATCTGCCAAGACTCCTGCCCTCATAGCAGTATCCGACCTCAGACACCTATAACGAAACACCGGCTGTCCAGGGATTTGGAAAGATACTATCAACTCAAAACAATCAATCATAGCATGATTTGGCCTCAGCCAATCTACACCCAAAATCACATCGTACGTGTGGTCCGGAATCACAATCAAGACTGCAGAGAACTCTCTACCACAAATCATAATAGGGCATGCATCACAAATCATACTAAGCTCAAGAGAAACACCGCGAGGCGATGTAGCACGCAAAGATCTAGCAAGATGCATAAGAGTCAAACCCAACCTGTCTATCACAGAACTAGATATGAAAGAATAAGTCGCTCTCGTATCAAACATTACTCTAGAAAGGTAGTTAAAAACAGACAAGGTACCTTCCACTCCTGTACCTCGTTGACCGATAGCAAACACCCTAGCCTGCCCCGGAGGCAATTGTCTCAGTTGGGTCCCCTACCCACCATCCTGAGGTTGGGTACACTCTCGGCGAAATGCCATGCCTATCTACATGTAAAGCATACCCTGCTTCTTGGCTTCGTGCACGCTCTGGAAGCATGGCCCAACTCACAGCAGTTGTAACATCTTAGAGGCACTGTCTGCCTGATAGGTGCAATCCTAACAGGTACAACTGCCACCCTAGCTGGAGCCTGCTAATGAGTCTGCTGTCTCTTCCAGGACCCACCCTAATGACCCATCAAACTACTGCTCCTGGCAACCGCCTTCCCCTTTCCCTGGGAATCTCTCGAGACCATCATCTCACTCTCATGAATCCTAGCCTCCTGCTCATGAGCCATAGTAGGCAGTCGAAGGGTGGACAATAGTCCTGATCTCATGCTTCAGTCCCCGCAGGAACTTTTGAGCCAAGGCTGCTGCATCCATCGGCCTAACGAACCGGTACAACTGGGAAAACTGTGCCTCATAGTCTCTGACGCTCATATCCCCCTGAGCTAGAGCAATGAGCTCAAGCTCCAACTGCTCCCTCACCGAAGCAGGAAAGTACTTGTACCGGAAGAGTTCCACAAAACCCTCCCAAGTTAAGGTGGATAGATCTCCAACTGTCTGTGTACCGCTCCACCATACTCATGCCTCACCCTGAAGAAGAACGTGGCTATCTTCCTCTTCTTGATCTCAGTACAGATGATCATTTCAAATTAAGTCTCCATGTTCTCGATCCAATAATCGGCCAACATGTGTACCTCCCTGGAATGGAACCACTCCTAGTCTAGTAACCTCTCTAGCCAGCCTAGATAGGCGGGTGGCATCAACTACCTCAACAGTAAGGGGAACAGGCTGCACAACATGCGGTACCTCCACCTCCTCTTCCTCATAGAACTCCTCTACATGAGGGATCCTTCCTCTACCTCTAGCTCTGCCCCCTCCTTGGGGCCTACCTTGGCCTCTAGCTCTGCCTCTCGGAGGATCCATCACCCAAGAAGCATAGCAACACTTGGTTAATACTTGTATAAAACTTAAACACAAGTATAAATTAAATACAAAGACCGCATTAACCAAGACACTAACACAAGAAGGGTACACAAATCTCCTATACTTCAAATACAAAGTCAACCTGTGCTCTGACGACCTAACGTTCAAGACGACACTAAACATTCCCACATACCCAATGACTACATCAATATTGAAGAGTATATGATGGGGATCGGCTGCAGACGGGTCATCACTCGAGTAGTACTGATTATCACCAAATATGTACCTTACGCTCTGATACCAAACTGTCACACTCAGAATTTTGAATAAATGAAATTCAAATCCGAAACGCGATAACTCAACAAATCGCTCAAATGCTTAGAATTCTTTTTTCATTTAAACTAAGCAACAAAATAATTTGAGTCCATAAATGTCAATACAGACTCAGTCACTAGAGTCAAATATTATATCACCAAGTGTTTACATAAACTCAAAAGCATCAAAGTAAAATGCAAACGCTCACTAAGAGCATACTACAAACAACAGTACAATAACAAAATACGTTCTGAACCAAACACTGCTGCAACTACACGCCGCGGTCTCAACCCTTGTTGTCCTAACCTGCAGGAATAACCCCTACCCCATGGAATAGTGCACTAGGTTGCAACAACAAACCCAGTAAGCTTTTTAAGCACGTACGAGTAAACTCAAATAAAATGACTCAAACAACACATGCTTAACAATTTCACAACTCAAGAATAAATTAAAACAACCAAAATCAACTCCGCAAATTAGTAAGAACCCATGTCCCTCATGCACAATAAATGAAAGAAAACACCCAAAACTCTCTTTTAAAAACGTGTACTCATGAATCGCAAGTAACACCCTGGTTGCCCCCATGACATAGGATGGCAGACAGACTAGAGCTCTAACTGAATCGTAACCAATTACCGGCCAAAGGCTTGATATCCAGATATTCTCGCCTCTGTCACTATTGTGACACCAAATCCTCTTACCGAAAATATTTAAAAAGTCTCACATGACTCAACATGTTGCCCCATAACTCAAAGTACTACTTAAACACAATATAATCAACAATTGCATGATATATTGCATTCCCGAAAAGAGTAAATGCTCAAAACAATAACCTGAATAAAATCACAATTATTATACTTCTCACAATGCCACACCATCAAGATAGATATTTCACGTACACACACACACACACACACACACACACACACACACACACACACGTAGTCATCCACTCAGGAATGCCACTAATACCAACTATAGTTCACAATCGCAAAACTCGAGAAAATCATTTTTATAATGAAATCTCATTTTAACTTACCTATGAACCGTAGACGATCAATTTCATATAATTTAAAACAAATATTTATTTTCATAAAACAATTTAGCGATTAAACAAAAACAATAAAGAAAACTTTGTTCATAAATGAACCTCATGAGATTTACTCACCTCTTAATCCCACTGCATCTTCTCTTATAGCCAAGATAAAGTACAGAACACTCTCCGTCAATCACCTAAGTAAAATAAGGTCTCAACTTAGTACACAATTAAAACGAAAGAGTTACAGTTCTAACCGAGCACTAGAACCAAAAATCGAGGATTTGGTCAATCGAGACAAAACTTCCTCTGATACCTCCTAAGGTCTCCGGAACACTTCTAGAATCAATTTATCAAAATTATACGACGATCCAAAGGTCGGATCCTCACAGATTGCAAACTGAGAAAATCGAAACTACGTTAAACCTAGCATGCTTCAAATGATCACAACATGACCCATAATATATCAACATGCTTGTATCGACGAGTATGACACAACAAGGAAAACAGAAGCATAAAAAGTGGTCGGACGAGCCGCCACGCCCCTTCCACAAGCGGTGGCGCGTGGAGCCAACAACCCCCAAATTGGGTCATGAAACCTATGTCAAAATCTTCACAACAACAAGTCCAACAACTTTCATAACTACAACAAAGTCAGATTCTACGCCATTTGGCCAGAATTTACCTCGAAAAGTCAAGAAATAGGAGAAAACCCTATAATCCGATTTCGTTCGATTCTCATTCCTCGCTGCAAATCATTTCAAGCCACTTGGAGGGATTGATCAGCATCTCATGGGCTTCAAAACGTGACTGGTGGCACGGCCAAAGGTGGTCGGAACACGGAGAAATCACGACGGGTCCAAAATCGCTCCGCCGCGTTGCTGCTGCGTCGTCCAAGCGGTGATTCGCCTTGCACCACCACCATAGATCGAAGGAGAAGGAAGAGGAGATTCGAATGGAACCAGTAGTAGCAAAATTGGTGGCCAAACGACGGAGATATGGCCGGAAAACCAAATCTGGGTTGGGTCGGCAACGAAGAGAGAGAGAGCTCGGGGTTTCCGAAAATAGAAACCTAGGGTTTTTTTGGCATTTTCTCAAAATTTCTAAAATTGAAAACTTCTTCCCCTTACCATAACTTCTTCATACAAACTCTGATTTTTGCGTTCCGTATGTCCACGAACTCGTATCGACGTACTGTACGATTTCCATGAAGGAAGTTTTCACAAATTCATAACATATAAAAAGTTGACCCTTGGAATGAAGCGTTCCGAGCAAATAATTGTCCGTAATAATTTCTATTTCACAATTAACATAAGAAAAAGGCACCAAAACAATAATTTGTACCAATTGGGACTTTTATTAATTTCAAGAAATTTACCATAAATTAACACGAAAATCCAAGTCAGTACACTTTCAATCCCTCAATTTTCTCTTCTATAAAAATTCATTTCTCGAAATGTTTGATCACATAGGAAGATGGACTTCTGACATGGCTACATCATTATGATTTAGAAAACATTTGTGTTTCAAATGAAAAATCATCCAAGCCAGGCGGAGATAATGGTGCAACTGCCAAAGGGTGCGAAGTATTGGCTCTGAATTCCAGGAATTTTCTTGCAGTTGCTTGGGAATCAAATGTTTTACCAATCTTCCTCGAAGTAATTGCTCCATATGTGGTTTCCCTAGAGGAGTTGCTACTCTCAACAGACAACAAGAACTGATCTTTTGAGAGAGTTACTTTTACAGCTGATGCAATTACGGAGCTGAAAACACCAGATTCCCTCAAACCTTGTATGATGATCTGCAATAGAAAGAACTCAATAGATTTCAGGACTCTGAGCTTATAAACATGATATATACATACCTACATATTGATCAAACCAAGAAAGACAGGGCAAGACAATTGTACAACACTACCATAGGTGCATAAATCCGAGTCAAGATGCCCTTTCTCAATAGTTTTAAGTTTAGTGCTTTGTCAGTCCACACAATGCGTTCTCGGTACCTAAGCCAACAAAATTTGAGTTTTAGTTGAGGAAGCTTATATATTTATTATACAAGGACCTGACTAAGGATTACTTGCATCTTTTTGTTTAGAGAAATACTATTCCATGAGTGGAATGACAATTAATGGTAATCAAAAGCTAAAAAATAGATGACAATTTTTTCCAGTCATGTAAACCCTAAAGTTCCAATACAGTCACTAAAAAGGTAATACCACAATATGTTAAAGAAATCTCCTGATAATCATCATTACCAGCTAAGCATTTCGTCCTGTGTTGCCGTTGAAGCAATTATGAATGCCTGTAGCAGAAAAAGGAAGAGAGGTGTAAGTAGTATAAATAAAGCTAACCAACTTAGGGGACAATAACCTAATTCACAAGGAAAACTGAAATAAAATATATGGTCTCAGCTCAAAGACGTAGCTACTACAATGTCGACACCACTGATCTTCAAAACATACCACGCTACTATGTCCACAAAAAGTATACAAACATGTCAAACATATATCAAGAGTAAAATAGCTAGTATCATGTCAAGTTGACATGATGAATAACTAGAGCATAACATATGAGACCAAATAAAATAAATTGTCATATCCAGCTGAACTAGAGTACCTTCATAACAAAGGAATAATATCCAGAAATAAGAACTCACAACTCTGTCAAATTCCAACATAAAGCATCTTTTAACATCCTCCTTCGTAGGTTTGCAACCACACCGATCACGTCTAGAGGTCAAATCTGAAAATTTGGGATATGTATAATGCAGAATAGCAGCCTCCTCCAATTTAATCTCACTGTAGAATATTACAAGGATGGCAATAAACTTTTATACATATAGAATTTGAACATAACTAAAAAACATGTTAACATTCTGCAGATAAAAAGGACACCAGTGATCAACTACATGCAAAGAGAGCTAACTTGTAATAGAATGGAATACCTGATCAGCTAATAAAAATTTGATAGAAATTTTATATAGATACATATTTAGAAGTTGATGAAATATTACATAATAACCGTACTTTGGTGTCTTCATATAATTGTGCCATCTGTGTGCACCATTAGGGCGGAGGTGATCTTGAATTCGAGCAGCTGATTTTCCATTTCCATATGTTAAATAATAGTTTGGATTACCCCTTGTTGCTTCTCTATAATTGCCAAAATATACATCTTTTGGAAGATGGTCATAGTTTTTCTTGAACATTGAAACCTAAAACGAGATGAGATGTAAATGATACTGGTAGATGATATCTTATGTTGTTCTTAAAAGCAAACAATCTCTGGAGTAATAATAGCAAAAAAGATAAACTTATCAACAATCTCCAGGTTCTGGTCTTGCCTCAACTAGTAATAGAAGTACCATGCAATTATTTTTTAATTTTTTACATATCATGCTTTTGCACTCACCAAAAACAAAGTCATTGAATAGAGATCAAATTTTTCTTCAAAAGAAAAAACTGCGACAATTTCTATTGGGACCTCCTAATCTACTTACTAGACTTCCCTTATTTTTTAATTATTAAATGACCTATATATCTTTATATGAAAAGACTGTTACAGACAACAAAATATTAAGAAAAAATATACATTTTTGTTCTCTCTCCAAAGCTTTATACTAATTTTATTATTCGTTTCCATTTTCAAGTCTCATTTATGATTTTATTTGTTCATGAAAGCTTTCGAAGATTCAAAAGAAAATGCCTTTAAAATTACTTCGTGAATTATACAAGAACAAAGCTATGATGCAATAGATAAATATTAGATAAATGTTCTTCTCATTAGTATAACAAGATCATGAAACGAGGGATAGAGAGCCATCGTGTAAACTAAACCAAATAAGCCTGTAAAGCGGCATATAAGATAAAGTTAAATAAAAATAATAAAATGAGCAAATTTAATTTTTATAACTATAAAACATGAAAAATTAGGCTTGAAAACAATTATGGTAATATTTTTTTAATTAGTTATCAAGCTATGACTTTTTTCAGTAATTATTTTAAATTTTCTTTTTTTGGAAAACAAATAATTATGGAAGCATTAAAACCTATCTTTAATGCTCGAAATATTCCATTTATAAGTAAGGTTAAGTTAAGTATTTGAAAGAGGTTTCGATAGCAAATTTTACTTTTTAAAAAGTAAATAAGAGGTGTAAAGAGCATGAGAGGTCAAATAATCAAAGGAGGTCCCAATAGAAAAACTCCCTGCTCAAAAACTGCACAATACATGAAAAAAAAAAACATGGGAAAATAATGGAAGAATACCTCACTAAAAGGTTCCTTGATATCGTCTCGCTCTACACTACTTTCCTAAAAAGAAAGAAAGCACATGTCACCATATATGAACTCATTATCAGATTACCATCACTATAAATTTGAAAGGTAAAGAGAACATAAACTGATCAACTATAATTTCTTAACATCAAACAAATGCATCAAATCACCACCAGTAAATCCATATAAAAGGATATACAGCTAAGATCAAATCATGTCTTTCACATAAGGTTGGGGCTCCAACATAACGAATACAACTACTTTTCACTATATATTTTGTAGAGTACAGATCCACATGATATGTCATGAATGAAATATATACATATACACACACATAGAAATCTATATTTCAAATTTTTTAACTCACATAATTTGGAAAGATAACCATATCAGCATCTCCAGGCACATCGGATAACAACTGTCTCAAAGAGTACTCTCGAGTGCCAGCTGGATATATTAGCTCATCAGTATCAAGATGGATAATCCAATCCATGCCAGCTTCCTAAAATAGTAGAAAGAAGATGGTAAAAGCTTTGTCAATATGAAAAACAACTTAAATTGTGTCACGTAATGCAAGATAAATTCATACCCTTGCCATGACAATAGCCATCTCCATGTTAAGGGATTGCTTTACAAACAACTCATAATTACATGGTTTATAGAAGAAGGTTGACAGCCAAGTCTCGTTCCAAATTCGGCTAAACACCACAAATACAAATTCAAATAAAAAATTAAGTTGTGAAAAAACTTTCGGCTAATAGTAGTAAGCAACATGAAAGAACAAAAGGGTTGTCACCACCATCTACAACTATTAATGAGGAACATCATAAAGGTCTGTCTATACCTGGTACTAAAAAGACATTTAACAAACAGATATTGATTCATCTATTTCTCCATCGCCTAGCAACAGTTTCATAGTGACTTCTTTGTTATAGCGAGGGTGAATTGGGTGAATCCATCTTCTTGTGTTTCCTTAGCTATTAATATAGGCTTTTGGTAGTGTAGAAAAAGCAAATGTATTATGGCAGGCCTTGGTTAGAAGAAATGCCACTATTTTTAAGGGTTAATTAGAAGATGGATGCGTCGTGAGAAAAGTGCGTCACTACTTCATTGTGGGCTTCGTCTATATTGATTTTAGACAAATCTCTCTTCCTCATTCATTGGGATTGAGGAGCTCCAGTATGCTATTTTTCAGAATTTCATTGAGAAATTGAGAGTACTTTAAAAAATATATGACAGCGTTTTCCTTTTCTTTTGTCTTGTTGCAGGTGGACATGATATCCACTCTACAGGACAATACTATTACATACTCGGTTTTATTTTTATTTCTAAATATTAAGCGCATCCCCTTAACACTCTATATAGCTACCTCATGTGTAGCATTTTACTTGATAGCCACATAATATTCTTTTTCCTCTCCCTTTAGCTTCAATCTCTAATGACAAAGTAAAAAAAAAAAAAAAATCAACATGAAGAGGTGCTCCAAATAATTTTCTCTACCCTTGCATATTGACTTTTTAAGTAAGTAAACCCTAAACCCTTAAAAACTACAACATTGATAGGTTCTCCAATAATAACTTTTTAAGTCTTTTGTCAGAAAATTGAGAAACGAGTCTATTCCAGACATTGACCTTCAACATTGAAAGCAAAGTTCTATATCTTATACTTACCCACTCAAAACGAGAAGTGACACAAATAAAATACCGTATCCAAATTTAAAGGGTACCAACCTTTTAGCTTGTTGCTCCTCTAATTCCCTTGTCCTGTGTATAACCTTCACTCCCTGTAATACATGTGTAGTATCCCATGATAATGATTACTTGGATAACAAGAACTAAAAGGAAAATTTAGTTCTTGTAGCTGTTGTTTGTTTTGTCCATCGAAAAAAAAAAAACTAAAAGCGAATTAACTTAATAGATATCAACTGAGTTTGACAAGTTAAATCACCAATAAAATCTTGGTAAGGTGAAGCATCTGAACTAGACTTACTGGAATGGTTTCTAAGACTTTAGTTACATTCGGAGATGCAGCCTGCCCTTCCACAAAAAGGAGAAAATTCGAAACTCCAACAACCTTATGATAGAAGATCCATGGCAAAGTTTGTTCTAAACCAGCAGAAGTGCTTGTTTGAATACATATCTGGCAAGTAAAATATTACTGATGGATCATAAAATGCTTCTTCAAACTTGGTTGTATAAATATGCACAACTAACGCATGAAGACCAATCACAAAATGACTAAACAATGTTATACACAAAAGCAAACTGGCAAGTATGAAATACCTAGATAACAAAAGATATGATCATAAACTGAAATGAGAAGAATTACAATGTATAGACTGGCGGAAAATGACATTTGCATATCTCTAAGAAATGGCTATAAACAAAATTGATCTACCAATAGAAAACTAACTCAATCCACTACTTGAATTTCAAAAGATCTATTCGCACCATTAGGAGGAAAGTTGCCATATTGAAGTAATAGCAAGATACTAATTTATTAACAAATATCAACATATATCACATAGGAAGCCTTCTTTGTTGTCAACGAAAGAACATATCATTGATACTATAAGGCTAAACATATATAAAGGAAGACCAAAGATCGATCATTCTAAACTGAGTCAAAACTGAACAACAAGGTCAAATACAATTCTACAACCTAGGAGAGTTAGGTTTCTTAGGTTACTTATCTGAAAAGAAGTTATAGCAGAGTTCTATTTCCAATTGTTTGCAACATTGAAGAACATGTTGGTATTAAAGATAAATATATACTAATATGTAGATAAGAAAATGCAAAATTGTTCCAAATGATATGGGTTTGTTGAACTGCTTTTGGATACAGTTTCCTGTTATATGTATTACTCTCTAGTTC
This sequence comes from Rosa chinensis, assembly GCF_002994745.2. Lineage (NCBI taxonomy): Eukaryota > Viridiplantae > Streptophyta > Magnoliopsida > Rosales > Rosaceae > Rosa > Rosa chinensis. The sequence goes on from NC_037090.1 coordinate 30,895,819, forward strand.
CTGAGCAACTAAAAATTAAGTATGTTAATCAGTATGTAATACATGTGACTCATAAATGCAGTTTTAAGTTATTGTCTTCTGCCACAATGTTTGATGTATTAAGCGGAATATATTATATTGTTTCTTATGCATTAATTTGGGTTCTTTGAATGATCATATATCAATGGCTATATAAGAAGGGCTACTTAGTAGGCCATTATAAATAAATAAATAAATAAATAGTAAAAAAGTTCTCAACAATTTCTGCTCGCCGCCGGAAGCATGATTTGACATAGTGACTCCAAGTATCTGTAGTGTGATGCCAATAGTTTTTCAATTTCTCTGTAAGAGTGGCCCCTATCTAGCGGTGTGAATCTGGTAGTTTCTAGAATGCACGAAATTATTAATCAGAAATGGTTATATCATGGGCAGTTCGTATCAGGGCCAACATTAATCAAGCTCAAGTTGAACAAAACAAGTAAATAAACCCAGATCCCAAATCCAATCACAATCCACACCAAAGACATATCAAAACTCAATTGAATCAATAGAATTTCATCAAAAACCTAAATCAAATTGAGCATTAAAAGAAAAAAAGGCAATCAACCTGGGGCCTCAGATCGGAAGCGTAATCAAACTTCCAGTCCCTATAGTATGGGAACGACGGTGAGCGACTCTGACCGAGAGGATCGACGCAGTCGGAAGAACGTGAAGAAGCGTGGACTACGGGCCTGGGGAGGCTGCCCATGCCGGGGAACTCGTGGTGGTTAGGTGACCAGCGGGTGACGGGATCGTTGAGACCGCCACGCCATTGGAGAACGAAAGCAAAGACGGCGAGAGTGAGAGGGAGGACGGTGAGGAGCAAGAGAAGGCGGGAAGCAAAGGTCTGAAAGGAAGATGATGCAGAGGAGGAGGAGGAAGAGTGGTGACCCGCCATGAGAGAAACAGAGTGATGGATTCATATATATAGGATGGATGGAATATATATGAGAAGAGAAAGACAGAGGAAATTTTCTCTCTTTGAATCATAACAAAATTGCAACCTGAACAAGGAGAATGAATGATGCTGGGAATCGTTTCGTCGTTACCACCTTCACATAATAATGGTTATAAATATTATTTCCCATAAAATATTATTTTTTCTCTTTATTCATAAATGCAATAACTCACAGAACCAAAAAAAAAAAAAAGGAAATAAATGTTTTAAAAGATTTCTTTTCATTTTTGGATTTTTAGTCTCAACATTTTGAAAATTCACTTGCCAAAAAAAATTTAAAAGAAATTATTGTACCAAAATAACTTTAAGAAAGTCAGTCGACAATTCTTGTATAAAATAGTAGATTTCTAAAAAATGAAAGACAACTAAATACGAAAAATAGGCTGTTTACTGTGCATTATGTCATGCAGTTTTTCCTTATCCTCAAACAGCCTAAGCATCTACGTTGGCGTATACTACTAATGTTGTTGTCTATTAGTTATAATATTTGTGGTTTGACGTTGTGGTTATGAGTTAAGCGTTTGGCTCGTGAAAGATATAGTCAACACCTCCCTTATTGTTCTTGGTTCCTCCGTTTTAATCTGACAAACATGTTGTGGTGGTTGGTTTCAACAAGATTTATGATTGGTTTAACTACTGTGGTCAATTTTTGGAAAGTTGTAAAATTTGGAATTTGGTGTTTTGGTTGGCAATGATAATTGGCATTCCATTGGCAGCGGTTGGATGTTGCCCAATGACAAGGGTTTGATTTTTGGTGTTGATTGGATTTGCTCATCTAGGCATATTCGCACCAAACCTTGTGGTTTTTTCAAAGCTTTTTTGTTTCGGTTTTTTAATAGAAGCAAAGCAATTCACTACAAGCCCTAAGTTCAGTTTATTATTATTATTGGAACCAGTTTTGACATATTTATTTTTATTTTTATTGTTATATTGTCATATTATTTTTGTTGTTATTATTGTAAAATTGTTTTGTTCTTGTTCTTTTTAAGAGACAGAAAAATTTATTATACTCAAGAAGAAAGATTACAACTTTGAAAGTGACCGATCCTTGCATCAACATCATACATTTCTCCTGCTATGATATCGGCTATAAGGTTGTTATCATCAACAACTTGAATGAGTCAAGGAAGTCCAACTTTTAACCAACTATACAGCCTATTTTGCACGCTACAGAACTCTCAGCTAAATGAGCAGCCAATGTCAGTGCACTCAGAAAGAATCATATATAATGACGAATTATGTAGTGGTGTACCTTATTTTAAGTGGTGGAAGTGTGATTGAGTGATATGAAATAAATAATATTTACTACACGGAGGATAGCGGACAACTTCTTCAGATATATGGGTACATGAAGAGTGGAATGAATGTTGGAGAATTAAGATTTGAGATACTGCGGATAGAACTCTTCCAAGCTCAGTTCCGTTGTGTATTGGATCGACGAAAACACATATCCCTAGTAGGATTGCTGCCATCGACGAGCACCCGACCGTCATGCAAGAGAACGGCGATGAAGTTTTACATGCGTGGGGGTGGTCGTCAGGTTCTGAATATCAAACCTAGTACCGGCGGGATTGTTTGGCTTGTAAACAACTTGGTTCAAAACCGGCTCTTGGACAAATTCTCAGCCTGCTGACCCTTGTGATGTCCCATTGATTATCATCACATTTTCATTAGGAAGTAAAGTCATGTCGCCCATGACTTGAGGTCCAGGCATGGTCTCCAAAGTCCACTGAGGGTTGGATCTGTTATTGTCATCCAAGTGCAAGTGTTCAAGGCATCTAGAAAAATCTCTTTTTTCAAAGCCTTACCGGAAGACCCTAACGGAGCTTCGCCACAAACAAGAACTTCTGCCTCCTCCGAAGTACCATTTTAGCCTTCCATGGTAGCAAGACTGCGAAACCTGTGCTCAGGCATGATCTCGAATCACCATCTGGTATTGTGGAACAAGTCTTTCCTACTTTTCTAGTAACATAGTTAAATAGAATTACACGGTTGTTCACTTGTTTGCATATATAAATAAATTCCATCCATGTAAAAGAGATCACTATATATTTTAACTTTTGTTAATTTATTATGTTCCTCGTTTTTAACCAATCAAATCTTTCAGTGACTAGTACTTATTGCTAATGATTTAATTCATAATATTATATTGTTCACGTGGAGAGAAAGGGGGTATCCCCAATGTCTGAAAGAGATCTGTAAAAAAGATTGGGGGGTCCAGACCCAACAAACCCAATGATAGTTCCACCGTTGCAGGAATAAGAAATTATTTCCATTCATCAAGTTGTCTTTTATGTTGAATCTCTAATTAGGAAATGAAATGAAAAATAAGGTTTAACTAAAGTCAAATTTCAACAAACAACCTAAATTGATTTGCCAACTATAGGGTGCTATTCCAATTCCATTCCATTAAGAATTGTCACGTTGCATAAATTACCAATTTTATTATTAAAGCTCAAGAACTTATATTCTCTTTATTATCAAAGTTGTATCTCGCTTTACAGAGTGATATTTCTCATATTGCCAGCAAGCAAGTTCTCCAAGTTTCTTGATAATAAATTTTCAAATCCTCTGAATTTACAAATTCTGTTTCAATCATTAGGGAAGTAGCTAGTTTGAACAACTCTTGAATCAGTATAGCTTCCCATTTAGATGGAGGACGATAAATTCATCTTCATTGATAATGTCGAGTTGTGAAAACAGAGTCATGAAAGATAAAAATACCATACTCCCTTTGAACTTTTTAATAATATTTGATCTTTAATCTCGTTTTACTTCCATAAATGCCTTTGAGTCAGATTTATTGATTTTTTTCTTTTTCTTTGCCAAATTTTGTTTTCCCTTTAATTTCTTCGTCTTCCTCACAACCTCTACCCTCAAATTCCCAAAATCCTTAACGAATTCACCCCTAAATCGACCTCTATTCCCTACATGAAGAAAGAGCTAATACAATTAAGCTTTACTTACTTCTAATCCCACAAAACAAAAACAAAAACAAAAACAAAAACAAAAACAAAAACAAAAACAAAAACAAAAAAAAACCCAAATTAATTCTGGTTGTTCCAACCTTAATTGCTCATCTTACCTCAACCCCTAACTCGTCCATGAATCACACTCTCTCTCTTCCACTGTCCCCCTGTGGTTGTCCAGCAATAGTTGAAGCGTGTGTGTTCCGTGGCCAGCGTCGTCTCTCAAGGAGAATATATTATTGCACTCGTGACCAAAGAATCTTGCTCCGACAATAATCTATTGCAAAAGGATTTGAGATTCTCAAGAGCTACAGGGAAGCAATTGCCTTTCCAATGAGGAGGAACATGTCTTGGGTTTTAGTCGTCGAAATTGCGTTGTTCCAGCCATAAACCTGTGTTAATGACACCAACGATGATGTTGGATCCCCAATCTATAGCTGTAGTATGCCGCCATTGGCAGTGTCATTTTTGTCGAGTCTAAAAAATGGTGGGGATCTCATTATATTAAGTTATTGAAGCTCATCGGAGAATATGCCAAGGATTTTGAGATGCTTGGTTAGCTCGTCGACTTGTTGTACGTGCGGTGAGTTTGGTAGAGAAGCAATTGAACACGGTGGTGTAGACATAATAAAGAGAGTCATTTGTTGCGACAATGCTGTGAAGGGTGGAAGTGTACCAATACTTGACAGTGGAGTGTTGCGAGGGCTTCATGTTATTTTGGACAGGGACAATGTATTCTACTAGTAGTATTTTTAATGGAGTAGGCCAGTATTAATAGGAACAAAAAAATTTCGCTAAAGAATAGAGAGGGATGTGTGTTGATCTTATCGTGGTTTTGGAAGGGGGGGGGGGGATTTTGGAAGGGAGGGAGAGAGAGAGTAAATTTTACTTAAGTGTACTTTAGAAAGTAAATTAAGATTGAAGCCAAAATATTAATAAAAAATTCACTCCTCTTTCATATTCTCTTTACCATATCACAATATATCATAATAAGACCATTGAAAACTAAGAGACTAATATTCTAATAATTGACATTATCATATACCGGATGGAGAGGCTGCTATGTCAATTTGACATGGTCGGATTATTAACTATTGAAAAACAAACTATATATCTTATATATTAGACAAGGTCCCTTTTACTTCTATTAATATTTGACAACATTTACCAATTACATTTTTTTACCTGTTTTCGTAGTTTACACCAGTTTCATTGCCCAAAAAACATTCAATTGCTTTAACAACCAATTTAGATTTCAAGATTCTGTCAGGCGTAGATGTATCCCTCATTTATTGGAAGTAGCAACGATGTACCGCATTTAATGTATATTTTCAATACGTGGAACATTTGTGTTCACTGTAACTCTAACAACATTTTCCTTACGTATAACATGCATGCAAGTATACCCACAAGTGCAATGCAGCAAAAATTTTCTACAAAACCATGTCATACATGTCTGCAATCTCCATTATAAAGCATGCAAACAGTATAAATAGGACACAATTGGAACTATGTTTCTAATGGGGAATATGATTTTGAAAAAATAATAATGACTTGACCTAGTTATGGTCGTTTGTTCCACACAAACTTGACAAACTTGTTAATATATATTTTTCATGCTACTTGTTATTTTAACCTCTTAATCAATTTTCCTCCTAATAACGTGTTTGTCACCCGAATTAACTACCATTAACACCAAACCAGTTGAGGAATTTTGAACTCCAGAATTGACAGCTTGGAGATATGATGATTAATCACGGTTAAACATCCTATTGGACATATATTTGTTCCAATGCTTGTGCTTGGGAAAAATGATCAGGCCAAAAAATGTTCTTTGTTAGTAGTTCATGTGAATGATAAATATGTAGAGATACTTGATAGTACACCAAATTCGGAAAAAATATATATATATCATAAGTACGTGAGGCACATGCGACAGTAAGTATGTTAAATATACGATATAAAAATCAATGATACCAAATTCGTCTTATAAATTCAATGATACTTTATTGTTTTTTAGGGAGCTAGCTGTTGTGAATGGTAAGACTAATATCAATACGTATTGACTTTGTATTGCAAACATCCATATTGGACAACATATTTACTGAAGACATTGTGGAACATTTTTATCCACCATGTGCATTAAGAAGTCTGTCTTTCACTGTTGACGGAAGCGGGTCAATACGGCCTAATATTACTTTTTTTGACTATTTGTAATAAGAAATATGTAACGAGATGGTAAAAATGGGCTGAAGGGGCAATGACAAAGCTATGTAAGTGTGAAACCATATATCGATACTACCATGCGGTGTTTGAATTGTTGTGCTAATTTATAACAATTGTACATGCAATATAATTGACCGGTCACATGGTAGAGGTAATCACCGATTTTTATTTTTATTAGACCCTTTTTGTCACTAGTTTAGTCAAACTTCGTAACTGTTTGGCTCCAATTTTGTTGCAGCTGGTCAACAGTCTCTTTTCTTGAGCGGGCGTGCCAGCACCTTTCGGGTGAGGTCATCGGGGGTGTCCCTTGACCTGACTTCTGTCAAGCGATTGTAGATGAGGAGAGCACCAACCTCGTCGCGGGATTCTTTGTGCCTCGTGGCGAGGACTTTTGCTGAGCTTCTTGAAAATCACAATCGATACTCGATGTTGTAGATCAAGCAGAGCGAGAACCACTGGGAAGTGAGGAGAACTTGCTAAAGCATGACTTTAGCTTGGCTGGTTTGCGAGGGCGTTACCCTTGCTTGGTCGGTTCTGTAACCGTTGTGGTCGCGACACTACCGTCGGCTCCCGAGGAGACTAGGACCGAAGTACGTTGGCAGAGGGTTTATTGGCACTGAAAGTCGGCTTCTGAGAAGACTAGGACTAGGAGTGTGATCACCGGTAAGAAAAAGAGAAGGAGAGGAGTTGCTCTTAGACAGGTTGCTCTAGAGAGAACTTAGATCATCTTAGAGATGTTTTGATGTTGTGAATGTGTCTTGGTGTTGGTGTTTGGTCGTGGTACTACAATCGACTCTCGAGGAGACTAGGACCGAAGTACGTTGACAGAGGGTTTGGCGGCACTGAAAGTTGGCTTCTGAGAAGACTAGGACTAGGAGTGTGATCACCGGTAAGAAAAAGAGAAGGAGAGGAGTTGCTCTTAGAGAGGTTGCTCTAGAGAGAACTTAGATCATCTTAGAGATGTTTTGATGTTGTGAATGTGTCTTTCAGAATGAGAGGAGAAGGTGTTTATATAGGGAAGAAAAAGAAGAGTGAAATGATGAGTGGAAGAAAAATAATGAAAGTGGAGTATGGAAGTGATTTGTAAAATATGGAAAAGATAGAGAAATGATGAAATGAAAGCAAAGCATGAAGGTGCAGAAACATGGAAGTGATGATGATCTATTAAAGAGATTATAGAAGAAAAATATATCCAAGGAAAAAGAGAAAAGCATCTAGCTTTCTTCATGTGGGTAGGAAACATGAACATGATGAATGTTGAGCTGGTTTTAGGTCAGTTTCGGCCCCTTTATTCCTTCAATTATTTCTCCACCAAGACTTCAGAATGAGCCTTAGACTTCTTCATAAAAAATGTTCCACTATGAGTGTAGATCATCCTGACAAATTTTCAGAGCTTTATTCCATGCGGTTGGGTCGGAAATGCTGCTGGACCTCCTATAGGTCCTGTTTTCCAGTTTTGCTTCTGTAGAAAATTGGACTGATTGTTTGAAGGCCTTCCACTCAAAACTAGCTCTGGTACTCTTCATAAGAAATGATCCTTGGGATGTCTAGTATTAATCTGAAAAGTTTTAGCTCATTTAGATTTCATTTGGTTAGTCTGCCGTCCCTCCTTCCTTGTTTAGCTCCGTTTCTCCCAGCCGATGTAGAATGTGCTAAAGTTGACTTTTCATGCTTCCATGCTTCCATAGTAGGCTTTATTTAGCCTCTAAATATATATTTCGAGCTTGTTGACAATATATAGCTTGAGCCACTGATATTGGCTCAATTTCTCCAAAACGTGCATTGTCAGGCCAAAATGTTCATTTTGGGTCCAAACAGTAACATATCGCATGGCCTATCTATTCTAATAGAGAAATATCAATGGAGAGACTTAGCTGGCAGTATATATCGATATTATCCCCCAAATTAATTCTGGCTGTTCCAACCTTAATTGCTCACCATATCCCTTACCTCAACCCCTAACTCGTCCATGAATGACACTCTCTCGTCCACTGTCCCCCTAGGTTGTCCAGCAATAGTTGAAGTGTGTGTGTTCCATGGCCAGCGTCGTCTCTCAAGGAGAATATATTATTGCACTCGTGACCAAAGAATCTTGCTCCGACAATAATCTGTTGCAAAAGGATTTGAGATTCTCAAGAGCTACAGGGAAACAGTTGCCTTTCCAATGAGGAGGAACATGTCTTGGGTTTTAGTCGTCGAAATTGCGTTGTTCTAGCCATAAACCTGTGTTAATGACACCAACGATGATGTTGGATCCCCAATCTATAGCTGTAGTATGCCGCCATTGGCAGTTTCATTTATGTTGAGTCTAAAAAATGTTGGGGATCTCATTATATTAAGTTAGACAAGCTCGTCGGAGAATATGCCAAGGATTTCGAGACGAGACGCTTGGTTAGCTCGTCGACTTGTTTTGCGGTGAGTTTGGTAGAGAAGCAATTGAACACGGTGGTGTAGACATAATAAAGAGAGTCATTTGTTGTGACAATGCTGTGGAGGGTGGAAGTGTACCAATACTTGATAGTGGAGTGTTGCAAGGGCTTCATGTTATTTTGGACAGGGACAATGTATTCTACTAGAAGTACTTTTAATGGAGTAGGCCGGTATTAATAGGAACAAAAAATTTGGCTAAAAAATAGAGAGGGATGTGTGTTGGTCTTGTCTTGGTTTTGGAAGAGAGAGAGAGAGAGAGAGAGAGAGAGAGAGAGAGTAAATTTTACTCAAGTGTACTTTAGAAAGTAAATTGAGATTGAAGCCAAAATATTAATAAAAAATTCACTCCCCTTTCATATTCTCTTACCATATCACAATATATCATAATAAGACCATTGAAAACTAATAGACTAATATTCTAATAATTGACATTATCACATACCGGATGGAGAGGCTGCTATGTCAATTTGACATGGTCGGATTATTAACTACTGAAAAACAAACTATATATCTTATATCTTAGACATGGTCCCTTTTACTTCTATTATTTGACAACATTTACCAATTACATTTTTTTACCTATTTTCGTAGTTTACCCCAGTTTCATTGAGAAGTTTTAAATACACACCCCAAATTACTTAATACACACTCCATACTGAATACATCACCCATTTAATTTCTCATTCTAATATTTTACTAAATACACAACCCAAAGTACCTAAAATATCCTTAATCTCAAAAACCATGAAATATCTTATTATTTGACTATATTAAGGCTACTATTTAATATGATTAGTATATTCTAGTATATTAATTGATGTTTTGTAAATAACCATATTGATTACTTGTGTTTTTTTTTTTTTTTTTTTTTTTTTTTAAAAAAAAAAAACCCCACCCCATTCCCACCCTTGATGGGGCTCGAACTCTTGACCTCTTATATATGAGACCAAAGCCTTACCACCCCACCAAACACACACACCCTTATTGATTACTTGTGTTAGTTATTGAGAAATCCATAAAAATTTATTATTATTCCCTTTAAATAGATGCATATAAATAGGTATTGCATTATTTGAGTTCTCATCCACCAAACACCATGTTGATCAAGTATAAAATTATGAGTTGAACATTTAACCAAAACTATATCAGTAGTTTCTCCACAATGGCGGAACTACAAAGTTATCATTAGAGAGGCCAAACAAATTAACAATTACAAAGTTTTTTCACCCGTGATGTTTTATATTAGAAAATAGGGGAAATGCTCATTTACCCAATTTTAGCTTAAAATCTGCCCACTTGCTCCACTAACTGTTTTTTAACCCCATTTACCCAAAACACTCTAAGGGATTATTTCCCCTTTACCCAATTAATTCTTTTTTTATTCTTTTTATTTATTTTTGAGACTTTTTTGCCCTCTCCTTCTTTCTCACTTAGAGGAAGAAGTCATCCTCCACCTTGCCGGACTTCGGTGACCAGTGGGCAGCCGCCGACTCCGGTGATCGGAATCCGGCGGCGGGTGACAGGAATCCGGCTACCGGACTGGTGACCGGATTCTGGCGTCTGAATTTATTGCCCCCTAATAATACCCAGTAACCATATTATTGCCCCCCAGTAATCATATTATTGCCTCCTTGCCCAGTGATCATATTATTGTTGCCCAATGAATTGTATAAACTCCCAAAACCAAAATGAATACACTAAAGGCACAATTGATCAATTTATAATCATATTATTGCCTCCCAATAATCATATTATTGCCCCCAGTACTATGATTATTACCCCAGTAGAAACATTATTGCCCCTCAATAATGTTATTATTGCCAAGTCAATTTTAAAAAAGTTTGCTGGGCAAGGAGGAGCATAAAACAAAGAAATGGGAAATAAACATACTTAATCCCCCCACTTTATCAAGAAAAGCAATAACCTCTCTTTTTGGCTGTAATGGATGATTAGCTTGATTATGCTTAAGTGCTTCAATTTAATAAAGACAGCGTTGCATTCTTATAACTAATAAAGACATCGTTGTCGTCATAATGCCGAGCAGACGGCGGCATAGTGCCTGATTGTGTTCAAGCAGACGGCGGGGAACCTTTTTCCGGCGTTGTCTCAGCCAGGCTGTCGGTTTCTCTCCTCGGTTTCTTCCTAGGCGTGGAGATTAGTGAGAAAAGTTGTTGTTTTGAAGCACAGGTTTGCTTCGATCCCGAAGTAGGGGGTGATCGGCGTTCTGATTGGTCGACCTGGGATTGAGGACCTTTGATTGGCTCCCTTTCAAGGTGGTCTCGGCGTCTTGGGTTGTCTAATCGGATTTGGAATCGGGTCAAGGTCGGGCTTTCGTGTTTGAGTTCGACGTTGATCTCCAGATTTGTGGTTGGACTTGGTGGTTGGCACGGTGGTGCGGTGCTGCTTCTGATGGGGGCTGGAATGTTTGCCTGGGTCGACGATGGAGTAGCCAGCGGTGATGGCCGAGAAGCCGCCAAGGAGGCTGTTGCTAGATCGTCGACAGTGGTCTGGGTGAGGAGGCGGATGAGAGAGAGAGATCGTTGATGGTGGTCTCGGTGAGAGAGAGAGAGAGAGAGAGAGAGAGAGAGAGAGAGAGAGAGAGAGAGAGAGAGAGAGAGAGAGAGAGAGAGAGAGAGTGTGTAATTTATGAATTAAAATAAGGGCGAAACTGTCAATAGCTGTTAGATTGGGTAAATGGGGTTAAAAAACTCTTGGTGGAGTAAGTGGGCAATTTTTGGGCTAAAATTGGGTAAGTGGTCACGGCCCCTCGAAAATAAATGGATTAATCATATCTCTTAGGGAAAAAAAAAGGAAATTAACTAAAAAATGGGAGTAAAGCGATCCGTTTTAAAAACATTTAATGCCATTGATTTTGAAATTCTAAATATTATGGTTTCTAACCTCACTTAATTACAATTTATTTAAGGTAAAATTAGGAGGCTATGTATAGAAATTTACTGTGTTTATCTAACTATTTATACATAAATAGAATAATATAAGGAAAATATGACTATTTTTTTTATCTTCTAATGCATAGATATCTGTTTTGGTCATTTAACTTACCTACAAAATTTAATTTAAAATATAAAATAATAAAGATGTATATTAAGTGATTATAGATGTGTATTTAAAATTTCTCAGTTTCATTGCCCAAAAAACATTCAGTTTGGTTTAGATTTCAAGATTCTGTCAGGCGTAGATGTATCCCTCATTTATTGGAAGTAGCAACGATGTACCGCATTTATTGTATATTTTCAATACGTGGAACATTTGTGTTCACTATAACTCTAACAACATTTTCCTTATATATAACATGCATGCAAGTATACCCACAAGTGCAATTTCTACAAAATCATGTCATACATGTCTGCAATCTCCATTATAAAGCATGCAAACAGTATAAATAGGACACAATTAATTCGAACTCTGTTTCTAATGGGGAATATGATTTTGAAGAAACAATAATGACTTGACCTAGTTATGGTCGTTTGTTGCACACAAACTTGACAAACTTGTTAATATTTTTCATGCTACTTGTTATTTTAACCTCTTAATCAATTTTCCTCCTAACAACGTGTATGACACCCGAATTAACTACCATTAACACCAAACCAGTTGAGGAATTTTGAACTCCAGAATTGACAGCTTGGAGATATGATGATTAATCATGGTTAAACATCCTATTGGACATATATTCGTTCCAATGCTTGTGCTTGGGAAAAATGATCAAGCCAAAATATGGTCTTTGTTAGTAGTTCATGTGAATGATAAATATGTAGAGATACTTGATAGTACACCAACTTCAGAAGAAAAAAAATATATCATAAGTACGTGAGGCACATACGGCAGTAAGTATGTTAAATATACGATATAAAAATCAATGATACGAAATTCTTCTTATAAATTCAATGATACTTTATGGTTTTTTAGGGAGCTGTTGTGAATGGTAAGACTAATATCAATACGTATTGACTTTGTATTGTAGACATCCATATTGGACAACTTTTTACTGAAGACATTGTGGAACATTTTTATCAGCCATGTGCATTAAGAAGTCTGTATTTCACTGTTGACGGAAGCGGGTCAATTCGGACTAATATTATTGTTTTTTGACTATTTGTAATAAGAAATATGTAACGAGATGGGAAAAATAGGGCTGAAGGGGCAATGACAAAGCTATATAAGTGTGAAACCATATATCGATACTACCATGCGGTGTTTGAATTGTGGTGCTAATTTATAACAATTGTGTATTCAATATAATTGACCGGTCACATGGTAGAGGTAATCACCGATTTTTATTTTTATTAGACCCTTTTTGTCACTAGTTTTGTCCAACTTCGTAACATGTCTCATGGCCTATCTATTCTAATAGAGAAATATCAATGGAGAGACTTAGCTGGCACAACGTTGGTGATTTGGGTAAAAAAATATGAACCATCACTTATTCATGGCCAGAAGGCAAGTACATCAATTGTTGTCTTGTACCAAAATCATAAATGGCACAACCTACCAAACAAACTGACAGGTACCCTCACTAAAAAAAAAACTTATCTCGCTTATTTAAAGACAAACGAGCCTATCAAAGGACTAAAACCTTGACTAACTTAACCCTCATAACAGTAAAACTATTCACTGAGAGGCCACAATTGGTGTACAAATAGAGAAACTAGAATTAAGTAGACGGATGAGGCTATCACGCCCCGGACCCCGTGCTGGTGGATTTAAGCACCTGACGCCGAATTCAAGGTATGAGTGTTACAAAGCAGAATGTAAATAAGTTCTTCATTCTAGGCTCGTCCAATCTCTTTTCGGCTCGACAAACTCTTATACTTCTTTGCAAAAGGTATTAGCGATGGGTGGGTGAGCAAAACCACGCGCTAAGTAAGTAGATCATGTAATATGCTAGTAAAGCCATGTCATTTTTCACACGCTAGAAAATAGTATATCGTATACACAACAATTCAGATCAATTCATTACATCACATCTTCCCGTCTTATTAGTTATCCTTCAATTTAGTGACCCCCCACAGGCACCCTAATGGCCTTCTCTATCCCTATACCACAGTGTGACACATCCTTACCTAAGCATAACCAATCAAGAAGTTCTCATGTTTCATGACTAGTCAAATAATGGATCCAACACATAATGTATAAACCCCACATATTTCACAAATAAACATGCTTCACTTGAAAATAGAGAGATATTTCGTAAATAGATAAAATCATGTTTTTTCACAACTTTTATAAAAATAAGAATATTTGAAACATATTACACAACTCACTCACATCGACAATACGAATCGCTTCTCAAAATACTGATCGTAAACTGAGCCTCCTAATATAAGTTTTCAAGAATTAACCGTTTGACCTAACTCAAACCTTCATGGATATAAAGACGGCATCAGACGAATCTGTAGCCTTTCGAGGATCCTGAATCGGAGTTACAGATAAAATGTTATGATCCGCCAAAGTTTTAGATAGAGAAAATATAGAGAAAGAATCTCTCAGAAAATCTACGGAAGAATGTGGTGGCTAAGTCCCATTTATAGGGAAAGTTGACCAATAAAAAAAGACCATGTGTCAACATCTAAAGTTTCCACTAAGGTGCTTGCATCACTTGTCAACTAATTACAAAACCTTGTCTAACCAATTGACAAGTGTCCTAATTACAAAACCTTGTCTAACCAATTGACTAGTGCAAATGCTAGCTGCACTCCAGCTGCTGGATTCAAATTTGCTCACCACCAATACTTTGGTGGTGATACCACTACTCAATACAAAACTGCCACGTGTTATAAAACATAATTATAATTTATCATGATGTTTTATTAAAAAATTATATTTTAAGTATTCAATTAATTCTATTTGACGTGGCAAGTTTTAATAAGGTGGTGATATCACCACAAAATAAAAGTGGTGAGCAAATTTGAATCCCCAGCTGTTGACCCTTGCGCACCAGTATGGCCCTCCAACCAATGGCACGACGCCACGTCATTAAATAATTCATTTTGTATCCAAACTTTAAAAATTCTTTAAAAATAGCTCAGAAATCTGAAAAATTTATTGAAAAATGCTGCGAACTCTTGGCGACCTCTACATTCCACTTCTAACCTTAAAAAAAAAAATGACTTACTTCAAATTCCAAGATCTCACAAAGGCGCATGCCCAAAAAGACCTATACCCTAGCAGTCTAGCACACTAGCAAACCAATCGCTGCTGCCGTCACCACCATAGCCAGGATCACCTCGAACATAGACAACTATCGTCGTAGCCTCACTGTCGTTGTTAAGCAAGGAGAAATTAGCCTCAGTATACCAACATCAATACCAATCAAGTAGATATATCACGTCTCTGCCGCAGCTAAGAGCACTAGCCACCGCATCAAGCCTAATTGTAGAGAAAGCATAAGCAATCCAAGCCTTCAATGTGTATCCTTGAGCATAGTAGCACCAATAGCCAAAAATCTTCAAAACCCCGTTGATGTCCAACTGTTAACGGAAAAACAAGATTGCGGGAGTGAAGTGGGAGAGTAGAGAAGGTAGACAAGATTGACCTGATGATGGAGGATAGCCTGAAAGAGCATCAATGGGTTTGTTGATTTTGAGAGAAATCAAGCCTAGAAACAGTACCAAGAGCCGTGCCACGCTGGAGAGGGAATAAGAACCCTATCTAGGGTTCATGAGCCTTTTGAATCTAGTTTATTTGAAATATAATAATATAGTTTTATACTGAACAAAAACTAAATAAAACTTTTAGACAATTTAGCTAAAGAAAATGACTTTTATAGTTGGAGATGCTCTTAATGATTTGAATTATTGATTTTACTACATTTGGGCAACATAGCGTACAAACATTTTATGCTTGTCCCACTCACATTGGGGTTAGCTCAGGTGAAGGAGGATGAAGATGTTGAGGATTGGAAAGTCCACGTTAGGTAAATGACAAATAAAAATACAACCTTCTAATGGGTGGTTTACCACTAATTGTATTGAGTTATTTTGAATAAAACCTAAAACCTGATAAGTAGTTAAGTTGAATTATTGATATTACTACATTTGGGCAACATAATGTACACGCATTTTATGCTTGTCCCACTCACATTGGGGTTAGCTCAGGTGAAGGAGGATGAAGATGTTGAGGATTGGAAACTCTACGTTAGGTAAATGACAAATAAAAATACAACCTTCTAATGGGTGGTTTACTACTAATTATATTGAGTTATTTTGAATCAAACCTAAAACCTGATAAATAGTTAAGTTGAATTATTGATATTACTACATTTGGGCAACATAATGCATGTACAAGCATTTTATGCTTGTCCCACTCACATTGGGGTTAGCTCAGGTGAAGGAGGATGAAGATGTTGAGGATTGGAAAGTGCACGTTAGGTAAATGAAAAATAAGGTATTTTTCTAATGGGTGGTAGTTAAGTAGTTAATGTCACGCCCCTGATTTTACACACAAGAAAATCGATATATATAATCCCATAATTATACATGCGTGAACGTTCAGTCATCAATACAAAATACCTGGAATCCTTTTCCTTTTTACCAAGTACATACTGATGCCCTGAACCCTCAAAGTTAATATACACTCGCTCCATAGAGTTATATATTACAATGCTTACGAATTAAATTGTCAACAACAAAATAAAACGTAAATGCAGCTCAGAGTAACTATACAACGGAAATCCTTATCAACGGTAAAGTCTCAAAGATGGCTTCCTACCGTAAAACTGCAAAAGCTCCACCTCAGCTTCAGCCACGATTTCCCTGACCTGCAGGATTAACCCCTACACCATTCCATTGAATAGTGCACTGGGTTTCCACACAACAAAACCCGGTAAGCTTATGAAGCTCGTATGAGTAACTCAAAACCAATTACACAAATTTCACCAAAAGCCTCATGCTCATAACCTCAATCCTAACATCCAATTACACAATTTTAGGTCAAACAAGACTTCCTCAAGCAATGTTTGACGCCATCCTAACGCACTACGGCGAATTCCAACATCACACTCATTTCCCATTCCCCCCCTAGGAGCTTTTGTCATCAACATGACATCAAAGGTGAAAAACAATGAATCACCTTCCTATCCTCACCACAGAGTACAATTCATCACCACTATGGCTCCTAATGTAAATCAAACCATCAATCAATACAATCAAGGAGAAATCAAGGCAATCACATATCAAAATAAGCAAAACAATTCATAGTAATCCCTGCATATAATTTAGTTCAGGAGGTCACATTAAGTCCAGCAATTCAAATCATAGTAATCCTACACTCTGATGTCTGTAGGTAACCCCAACCATCACAGCAGTCCTCTCGATCTTTGTTAACTTAATAACAACTCAGTTCCGCTATCGAGCAATCATCACACTGATCATCACCTAGATTCTATTTATACCAAAATGGAAATTCCTTCCAATTGCCATAACTTTCTCATACGAACTCCAATTTCCGCGTTCCACATGTCCACGAACTCGTATCGACGCGCTCTACAACTTTCGTGAAGGAAGTTTTCGGAGAATCCCAACGAATAAAAAGTCAACCTTTGGCAACCCCCCTAAAAGTCATACTTTCGAATAGAAATTCGTCCGAAACACTTCCGCTCCATCCACGAGCCACGAAACCGTCCAATAACCATAATTTAGATTCCGGATAATTCTCGGAAAATAAATACGAATTTCCGGGGCATCACAGTTAAGTTGGGACAATATCAATGTAATTGAATAAAACCTGATAAGTAGTTGAGTTTGGACCATATCAATATAACAATAAATCAAGGACTATGTTTATCACTGTCTATCAATCAGGAGCAGTAGGTTAAAATTAGGCTAGGTAAAAGGTTTAAGAGTTTTTTTATTGGGACCTCCATATTTTCTCATTTGACCTCCGATGCTCTTTACACCTTCTATTTGCTTTTTGAAAAGTAAAATTTACTATTTAAACCTCTTTCAAATACCTAACTTAACCTTGCTTATAAATAGAATGTTCCAAACATTAAAGATGAGTTTTAATGCTTCCATAATTGTTTGTTTTTATTATTTTTTTTCTCTATTTTATGTACCTCATGATTAATTATTTACATATTAATTTCGCCAGAACATGCAGAGGTTTTGGCATGTAAGATGGCAATTGAGTTTGCCTTGGCTCAGAATTTGTTACCTGCTGTATTAGAAATTGATTCTGAGATGGTGCAACAACAACTATCTAGCTCTGAAGGGTTTAACACTTTCTTTCTGGGTCGTATCTATGAGGATCTGACCTCCATATTGGCTTCAACTCCCAATTTGCAGATCACTCACACTAGAAGAGATGCCAACAAGGTCACACACCTAATGGCTGCGCACGCTAGTTCTCTAGTACAAGAATGTTTTTATTTTTCTCCTCCTTCATTCTTATTAGCTGCTATTGCAGCTGACTGTTATCATATGTAACTTTCCAATTTTTCAATAAGGCTGACCTCTTCTACCTCAAAAAAAAAAAAAAAAAATTTACATATTTTTTTAGTTTAATTTAACTGCTACCTTTTTTTATTTTTTATTTTTTACAAATATAATGAAGACTTAGATTTAGGTCATAATATGATTTATTTTGTTCTCTTTCACCAATATGCGTTCAACATGTATATCATACATCCTTATGTCTCATGATCATAAATTCTTAATCATAGTAATTAAAACTAAATATATATGAATGCTTTAATGAGTATGTAGTGAAATTGGAAAATGAAAATAGATAAGGAAAATAATAAAAATGCAATCTAATATAATAAGCTATATATGTCATTTAATAATTCATAATAAAATGAGGTTAAGTGAGCAGATTTAAAGGTCCCAATAGAAACACTCGCAATGTTCAATCCCCTTCATGTTACCCGAGAAAACTAAACATTATAGGCTCTTTCCATCTTTCTTTTTTTTTTTTTCCTATAAACCAAATGCATGACAAATACTGAGAAGACCGCACAATAACCGTATTATAATAATAACACAATCCGGCAAATTCATGAAGATATTGAGGATGGAAGCCGGCAATACTGAACAAATCTTTATTATTTTTTTTTCTTTCTTCCTTTTTCTAATATTACAAGAAAAGAAATATGACACATAGGCATACTGGGTTGAAGTGAATGATGAGCCTTGCTCCTTCAACAACGTGGGTAAAACCGTAAACGAATCAAGTCA
This sequence comes from Rosa chinensis, assembly GCF_002994745.2. NCBI lineage: Eukaryota > Viridiplantae > Streptophyta > Magnoliopsida > Rosales > Rosaceae > Rosa > Rosa chinensis. Next base: position 30,914,616 of record NC_037090.1, read on the forward strand.
AACAAAGTTCAAGAATGTTTTGATAAAGACATATTGACAGTGTAGTTGTATTTTCTTTTTCTTTTCTTTTTTGGACAAGGACAGTATAGTTGTATGTATGTATCACTTCCTCAACAGCTTCAGTACATCCCCGACCAAATGCAGTGACCCAGTTACAAGAACCTGTAGATCCATAGTAAGCATTTAGATGTTATTCTTATTGTGAATGTATACAAAGGATTAGGACCACTCCAGCTAAACATAATTTTAGGGGGAAAATTAATCATAGGATATCATGATATAAATAAGAAATTTGTCAAAAGCATGAATATCACATCCAGAAAACTTCTCCAGTATATACCATTTACTAAAGTCTTGACAAAAAATTAACAAATCAGAAAGGAATATGGGTGGAAAACATGCTTATATTCATTTCTTGGAAATTCATATTAGGACATAAGAGTGGGAAGACCAAATAACGGCGAAGGAAGAAACATATGCATCATTCAGTGTTCAAATTCTTCTAATTCTAAATCCAATGAATCGTATGCTGATATATATCATGTAAGATAGTAGAGCTTGAGGAACTTAATGAAAGAAACAAATTCTATTGAAGTAATTTTACCTGGATTCGAACAGCAGGATTTGCTTTCACACAATCTCTGAGCCAATTTATTGCTAAAGGCAGTGAAGGGATTACTGCACTGCAAGTAAAATGATTGCCTACAGGACTGCAATTAGAAGCATCCTCATAAAGGAACTCATGAGGTAGAATTGCTGCAGCATCCATCTTTGATTCCATGTCAATAACATCATCCACTTCTGCATGTGAACAAGAAACACTGCATTCAATAGATTGGTAATCAACAGATGACCAAGGTATTATTCTCCAATGCATGCATAACTTGAACCCATATATACAAAATACAGAAAGAGAAACTGGGTCAGGACTCAGGATGGTTCAGTAACCTCTGAGTTAATAACAACAGGACCACATAAGACAGATTTATGGCACTTATTTTACCAAATTATAAGACCAGGCAAAAAGTTACTCATGATGGCATCATTTATTGCATTGTAAAGTATCAAAGGAGAAACAGCCATCTTTAATGGTCATGACTCAAGACTGTGTGTCTGCAAGTGTATAATAAAAAAAATAAAAAAAAATAAAAAAGGTATAAACATGTGTAGTAATATGCTTTGTTAATTAATTCCCAGCATCTTAATAAACAAACAACAAGGTAAATAACCAATTAACATGAAATTCAAACTTTTAAGGAAATGTATATACCCTTCCCATGCATCAACTTCTCCCAAAGTCTCTGGAGGTCGAATTGCCAAGCCAGGTCCCTACTAAAGGAATCTGCAGGAATGGCTGAGGCAGCGGAAGTAACTTTGTTATGAGTTGACATACCTGGGACAAAAAGGGCCTTCGAGAAATGACTACCTGAGAAAGATTATAACCAATCCTGAAAGCATCAGTATCAAAGTCTCAAAATCATATACACATATGAACTAGCCAACTCTAAAACACCAGACACCAGGAACTCCCTTGAACCTGGGCTCCAAACCCAGAAATCTGAACCCTGGACACATTACCCCATTCTCATTACATTTCATTAATGCAACCAAAAGTTAGCAATAGTAAGATGAGGTTTCTATGGTCTGTTGGTTGCGACCAAAAGGTTGCATATGTATATGAAAGCGGAAAATAAAATAAAAGTAAAGATAGGAAAAAATATAAATACGAACCATAAAAAATATAGTAAAAGATAAAATAAAACTTAAGTAGCTAATCCTTGATAGCATCAAGTCTTTGTTGTATTATGTTGTTATAATTTAATAGGGTTTAGGATAATGGTATCATATGCAAGATCCAAAAGTAGACCAGCAATTGCTCCTTTCTTTTTGACAGATAACCAATTGCCGGCTACCACTGCCCTAACCCAAAACCCCATCAATGTTCACTAGTCGGCACAATATTAGGAAGAGTAGCAGTTAAACACCAATATATCAGAACTTCTTAAAGAAAATAACTAGTTAATAAACATTGAGTACAGAAATATGAAGAGGAAGAGGGTTGTCTAATTAATTGCATTTGAATCAGCAGTACCTGAAGAAGCACATGTACTTACAAGCCGTGGAAGCAATACTTGAGGGTCTCTAACCTCCATGCAATTGAATAAAAGAATCTACAAGGTATAATCATTATAAAGGGAGTAAGGGACCAATTATTAGATCAATCATAATCTAACTGTAGATGAGAATCCGTAAGTGGATTATTGATTGATATAGCTATCCATGTTGTCAAATTTAAGGCATTTACCGCTAGAAGTACAAATTGCTGCTTGTGTTGATCTTACCTGCTTTGATATTGTTGTAGACTCCACCATTTCCTCTGTTCCATGCTGGACGTGACCATTACTCCAAACCTGCTCCCTATCTTTAACTCTAGAACAAGATGATGTTTTCTCGTTTGCCTTGATGGCAGTAGAAAACCATCTACCACAAACCTCCATGCTCTCAGGACTATGAGCTCCGTCCAAATAGAAAACCAGATCTCCACTAGAACATTCAGACACTTTTGATGAACTGAAAGACTTCGAGGAAGTATCATAAACAATTTCAGCTCTCCCAGAAAGATATGCAGTTGAAAGGCCCCTACAAAATGCCTCTGGTAATTTATCTTCCAATATATCTTGCCTTCCAAATAGTTTTTCCCAATTTCCTGTTCTTTGAAGCCAACATTTAGAAAGGGAAACAGCAAGACCAGCATTAATGAACTGGTGGTCACCAGCCAAGCTGAGTTTCCCATCCATCTGTTTACAGTCAAGTGGTGCCACTACCTCCAATGGAACCTATGATCGGTGAAGACAGATGAAATCATGATGCAGCTAACAAACGAAATGTTCTTCTTTGTGGGAACATGGGTATGCATTGGACTATAGTTATTAATTTATAAATGATCACCCCTATTAGAACTCTCAAAGACAACAAGCAAACTTCTGGTTACCGAAGATTCATTTCAAATTCATGACAAGGACGGAAATATCCACTAAGAACTGCATTTTTGCTGCTATGAATTTTTGATTTCCATGTTAAAACACTCTTATATTGTGAATGAGATCACATGAAAGCTGTCCCATCAGTTAAATCAAATTTGATTCACATGAAAACTGCAGTGAGAAAACATTCTGATACCAGATTTGTTGCTGAACTTAATCCAATTGAAGTATAAAATGAAAAATAATAATAATAATAATAACCAAAAGAAAAACTTATAAACTTCAATGTAAAAATGGGGCCCTTGTCCATAAGAACTGGCCACCAGAAAGGCTTTTATATAATCTCTGATCAGACAAACATAGTGGATTAAGACTCAATCATAAAATGGCCATTTTTGTTTTGTTTTGCCCATGAAAAAGGTTAGTACAGCAAATATGACCTCTGCATAATGGACATGTGAAAGATGGTTTACCATAAGTCCACGAGCCACCTCCTGGATAACATCCATTGCTTCAGAAAGTTGGGGTGCCACGAACGCAGGAACATGAGGCTTCAGGAGCAGGGAAGACATCAACCCAATTCAGAAAATATCAAAACTGCCAATTTGAATCCGAAACAGAAGTGTTGCAATAAATAACTAATAATCAAAGTAAATCATATCCATTTACTTCGAGCTGCTTATGTTTACACCTTCAATATTCCAGCTTTGTGGAAAGCTATCTGCCCAAGAGTATTTCCTGCATGAATCATAACACTAGAATTTAGCATCCATATATCTGATCACCATTTTAGTGCTAAAATAGAGGGAACAGAAAAGTAAAAGCTGGAGCTGATAACTACATGGGAAACTGATGACAATAATATAACTTGCAAATACTTCAGTATAAAATTACAAATATCTACAAGAAAACAAAGCCAAAAAGAAACTAGTTGATGAGTCAAATGGACGCACCCAATGCCTCCATGTGGTCCATTCCCAAAGAAGTAATGCCACAAACAATAGGTTCTTTGATCTGCATGATTACCAGTAACTTCATAACTACTACAATCTTTCCTCTTAATATTTACATCCCCTTTAGCAAAAATTAAGAGAATGCTGAAGTTCTACTCTTTGTTAATATGATCCTGGGTTTCTAAAGCAGCATAAAACAGTTTTGACATTTGAATTCACTTAAAATAATTTATATAATTTCGTAAAGCATACCACATTTGTTGAATCTCTTTTTCCCCCAAGACCAACTTCAACAATCACAACATCAACCTATAAAATGATAATATTATTAGTCTTAATATATGAATATATCAGAGATTGGAGGAAGAAATAAAAGTAAATAATGAAGGTCAAGGAGCACCAAATACAAATTGCAATAGATTGTTCATGTACCACCAATTCCATAAGCTTAGCAGGGAAAAAATAGATCCAACAAGTTATATCAAGCACGTGACCAACAAAAAAAAAAAAATTATATCAAGCTGAAGAGAATCCATACACTTCCTCTCGTTTATGTATGCCTAATAATTACGAATAAGATGAGAATCACACAAGCAGGAGTAGAGAAATTAGTTAATTATCAGATGTATTGTTACCGCGTTTCAAAAACAGCACCCTTTAGTACTATGGGCCCATTTGGAATTGCTTTTGGGATACCCAAAACCAACTTTGGATTAATAACAAACTTTAATTAAAAATAATAATAATAAATTGCAATATATATATATATATATATATAAAGAGTTTGTCTTGGGTGAGACTGCTTCCTCATACAAATGTTTTTCCCCAATTTGAAAACCGCTTTTAGGCATTTTCAGAAGCAATCCCAAACAGTCCCTAGGTCATGTAATTATTGATCTCAAAATCTTTTGCTAACAAGAATTAATGGAACAGTGTGTATCAAACTGACCGTACCACACACTAAAACAGATATTTGACAAAGAATATGAATTGGCTACTACAGACATATAGTTAAACTGCTTGAAGACCACAGGGAAGGGAGAAATGTAGGACGATTGGGAGATTAGGAAAACTAGCTCATAAGCAGGCAGCAGAACATTTCCTGACATCAATAATGTTCTCTTGATCAGTTACCAACCAAAAGAAACCCTGGTCAATATTGTCAACAAATCCATTTAGTGCAGATTCAGGGGTAGAAAGAAATATGTTTTAGTTTGAGTTAATTTTAATTTCCCTTCCACCCTTGGATCGAGATCCAACAGTTATTGAACAAGGTTTCTAATGCAGCAGCCGCAACTTGGTTAAAAAGAAATATCCTCTTTGGCAGCCTAAGACTAAGCCCAGCCTATTTTGGTCCAAATAAAGTCTACTTGGTAGTTTAAGGGTCTTGCAAGAGTCATTTTTCAATTTTATGAAGAGTATTTATGAGTCTAGTGCTTTTAGGAGTCCATTTAAGTGTTAGGGTGAGTATTCAAGGGTCTTGTTATTAATAAGTCTTTAATTGAGTCGTTTGGTTTTCTAAGAATCTATGGATTATGTATTTTAAGCCTATAAATATGGCTACCTATTGTGAATCCCAAATCAGATTTGGAATAATATAAACTCAAATTTTATTGAAAGGCTTGGTGCCTGAGTTCTCTTCCCTAACCTCCCTTGTTCTATTTTCCCCTTCTACAGCTAAAACCCTCTCTGCTTTCTTAATCTCTCGTCATTCCCCAATGCACCATAATCAGATTCTCACCGACTGTTGCTCTGCCCTGCATCAGTTTCCCTGACCAGAAGAACACCACTGACTCTTCTAACAGAATATCTAGGACAGTAATGACATTGACAGTAAAATAGAAAATTCTACGAAGAGCTGATGCAGGAACCAAGTTTAAATTGTAATAAATATAATCATCCAAGTACCAAGCACTATATACTTAAAGAGTTTTTCTACTAATTTATGTTTTAATATCAAATTGCACATGTATTTCAGGTTCCTTTGTTTCTCATCTAGTCAATATTTAAGGTGTCACCAGTACTGTCTTGTAAAAGTTTCTAGTGTATTATTTTGGTCATCTGAAAATGATTCAGGTACCAATAACTCTATAAAGGAGGCTATCAGTTCAGTTAGAGTGATTCCAAGACCACTATAGTGTGCTGCTGGAATTTTCAAATTTCTTCAGATTGATTTGAATACACCTCTTTAGATGTCAACGGTGGCCATAGTGATTCCAAGTATCACTATGTGCTTTTGTCTTACTGTTGTCCTACATCAAAAGCAAAGCACCATCTAGCAGGCACAGACGACCTGATTATCAGACTCTGGAGATTTTGTAATCTTTTCTTAGGAAATAAAAAGGAAAAAATCCAAGAGAAAGAAATTCATTATACCATTGGATGACTATTATGGAATAAAAAATTAAGGGAGAGGAGGAATAGACCTGAGGACTATTCTATGTGCGGATCCATGGAAGTGTGAATTGATTTGTTATGAAAGAAAACAGATAATTAACCAAAACACAATGCGGACAAAATTGTTGCAGCATGACTTACCTGTTCACAAATAAAAACTTTGAAAGCCAACAAAATGAGGAACTGAAAAAATGGAGGCATTGGCAAGTCTTCCGTAATCTTTTCCTGCAAATTCAAGCTTCAAATCACAAATTGACATCTACAAGTAGATAAACGATCACTGCATGAGTTTCTATGTAGTATGATGTGAAGCGTTAAAAAAACTAAAAGACCATGTAATGCATATTCAAACCTATTAAAAACCAAGCTGACACATCAGTTTGATGATTCTAAATCCTCCCAATTTGAAATATAATAACCCTGACCTGATAAATTATAAAACTTTATTATTTATACTAATGCTGCAATTGAAACAGCACAGCATTTTCTTGGGACATTTTCTCCATCAAGTTGAAATGCACACCAAAGCTCTCAGTGTAGTGAACAAAGTTCACATGCGATGCCAGACCCCGTAAGGAACTAGCAACATCCAAATAATGGTGATATTTTCTTTTTGAGATGAAAGAAACTACCCAAAAGAATATCACCAGATATTCACATCTTGAGATTCAATGAATATGAACAGTTCTACCCAAAGTGATGCCTATATGATGACTACCAGGAACAGTTTTTAATCTTTTCAAATGGTAATAATAAAACTGAATCCACCAAAAACAAACAAAACAACAAAAATTTGAATGAACCTCACCCAAGTATTACACTCGAATAGAAACTCATTTACAGTATGGAACAATAATTCTTACTATAAGCTACATGAAATATGGAACAACCAACCAAACACTAATGAAGGTACTCAGGAACCATGCTGGGGTAGAGCCTTGAACAAAAAGTTAAGAACCTCTATACAATTTCGAACAACTATATCTTAAAGGTAAATTAGAATACTATTATTTCTCTTTTTCATTTTTTTTTCTATTTGGTCTGAAATTTCTGAATGATAACATAGAGAAGCAAAAGAGATACCTCTAGTTGATACCAACAATTCCAAAAGTACTGCAGAAACTTATCTTCACTTATCTCCAACCTACACATGCAGTATAAAGTGAGACTCAGACCTCAAAATTAGAGATTGACTTGTTATTAGCGAATTATGATAAACATCCAATTGGTTTTGTTTCACAAACATTATATTTGAACCTTCCAAATAGGTATAATTTAAGACTAATTCCTGATGTTGCCCATATTTCAAAGATTCAATAAGAAAATGCATTCCAGTATAATAATTAATGAGACTCTTTTCCGCAAGGGGTTGTGCCAAAACAAATGAGGTACAAATAGACTATCTACTCATGGAAAATTTAGGTGCTCTTACTCTTCAAATTTGGGAAACTCTAAGGACTAGAGGCTTGCTACCACCAATTAGTTTAGAACACCAATTCTTATTGAGAGAAAGAGATAGTGATAGAGAGAGAGAGAGAGAGAGAGTGAGTGAGATTTGTGTGTGTGTGTGTGTGTGTATCAAATGTTTACAAGCAAAAGATAATCCATATAGCTGAGTTGTGTGTTAAAATACTAACCCATTTATACGAAATCTTTCTCTCACATCAATCAGGTGAGGAGAAGTGAACAGTCCTGTCCGAAAACCACACTGCCGTAAAATAGCTTCACAGAATGTGCATGTTGAACCCTTATATGCAAATCCGCAAAACCAAAACAGAATGTGAGAGAGAGAGAGAGAAGCAGGTACTAAACTACAAAAACATTTTCCATTTTAATCATGTCAGACACCTTGAACCCTTTTAAAGCAACTATACATGTACAGAATTGCATAATTCAATTGCATTAAAAATATAAACACATATGCACGGATCTAATAAGGATGTTTTCAAATTATAGCATTAGATATAGAGATGCATTGCTGACTCTGTGTGTTGGCTGTTCATATCTGATCTAACAGGTAAGAAACATGTCCTTGTTTGAGGACCTTATTAGTAAATGGCATTATGACGGTTTGATATCATAATATATTTCAAAGAATAGTGATAAGTGTCTGAAAGTCTAAGTCTGATTTATCAAGCATATATAGTTTATGGTAAGAAGAAACACCTTTCCCTTGGTTCCAGCTACATGAATAATTCTGAGTCCTCCTATGTCTTTCTCCAAGTCTAGTATCTGTAAGAACAATCATCCAGCATTTCAACCTCAGAACAGTAAATCAAATTGTTAACTAACTACTCAGAGCATGCTGTGCTAATCGTTTTGTCAGCATCATACCTTGAGATACATTGTCATCCTCTCCAATTTTTCATATTTACCACCAACAGATGATCCATCTCCACGTCTTTTACTTATAATGAGAGAGGAAAGTGCTTCCATGGCAGATTCATAAGACGATGTAAGAGGTAGGTCCTCTGAGTGCTCTTTGACAACCACATTGCTTTGCATTTGTTCCATAACTTGAGATGACATCATTCTGAATCTATAACCTACACATTAAGCCACTCAAGAAGTTCTTAAATTTTTTCAGATAAGACACGGGTGCTTTTATTTAAAGACTCAAACGAAGAATAACACAGAGGACTAGATGTCCACGGAATTTGCTAGAATATAGGAAAGACGTTCAGAAAGTCAAGGTTAAACCCTTCCATCCTACGCAATGATGACTTCTCCAACAACTAGAGGGTGACAATTTTTGTGAGAATGAAAAAACAATAGGGTCTTCAACCTCCAGGGTTTAACCCATCATTGCGTATAACTCAGACAATCAGAAGTTATTGAGAAGTAGTCTCCAAATTAAAGAGTCTATATGACTAACTTATCAAACGCATCAATAAGAGAAACTTACTAGGTCTGTTAAGATGACTTGTGATTGTAAAAGCTGGCACACGACTCGAGCTCAATGTCCTATCAATAAACAAATGGGCAGTTGGGAAATGATGGAAGCTTGAAACTCTAAGTATCTCACACTTGAGGTGAGTGGTTGCATGAGCAAGCATCAGGGATGATCAACCCTACAAAACAAACAATGACTTTAAAATTACGAGACACAATGTGGAATGCCCATTAACAACTGAGAATCAGCCATGACGTAAAAGCCCAACTGGTTGAGCTCAAAGCAAGAACATTACTGAAAGCAAATATGAATTTCTCTTTGACTGTGACCTCAAAAACTCATGCCCCTGTTTCAATGTGTTAACAGTGTTGCATATTGTCCTGAACCCATCAGCCACATTTAAATAAAGGAACCTCTCAAGTTGCAACGGAACAAGATAACTGGGTTTCCTTGTTTCCAAGTCTTGTCACAAAACTCAACAAAGCATAAAGTAAAAGCAGATATACACGACCAGAAAACAAAGTAGAAGCAAAGAGAGGTGAAAAAGATGCCCAACATCATTAGAAATATTCGGGCAGAAGCCACAAATAAGAGAGAGAGAGAGAGAGAGAGAGACTAACAGAGAGAGAGCGCGAGGGCATGGTGGAGTTGTGACGGAGGGAGACTAGGTGCCGCATCTCATGGAGTGTGTCTGCTATCCCGCGTTTTATTATTTTTCTTTTTTCTATCCTCGATTTTATACCGAAACTCATGTCAGCATGTGATGTTTTAATTTCATTAGCAACACCCCGATGCTTACTGATTTAATCAGTCTATTCGATCCATCAATTTTGACCGTTAAGTGTTGTTGAAATCCCAAATTTAGATCCAATTGGCAAATCTAGGGTTTTGGTTTCGTTTTGGGACCATTATTATTTAATCTCAAGCCACCCCACATCATCAAAAGAGGCCTTTTTGAGCCTCGTTAAATTGACATATTGGACTAGACTGATCAAATTGATAAGAATAAGAGTGTTGTTGAAGAAATTAAAACATAAATGATTGACATATTTTTGATGTAAAGTTCAAGGTAATAAACTGAATTTAGTCAGTAAATTTAATTTGCATTCAATGATTTTCAAATAAGGAAATGGTTATTGGGTAAACAGTAAACTAGGTCCTTTTGAAGAAAATAAAATAAAAGCATATAGTATGCTAAACTAAAATTGAAGCTCCAAAAGTTCACCAATTATAATAATACACAAACATATCAGACAAGACATTTTAGTTGTTGATAGTCGGACTTGATGTCGGAGGAGTGATACACTTTTTTAACTGCTTTGATTAAGTATAGTTTTTAACGAGGCCACATTAACATCTATCATTATAATTGATTAAGCTTTATTAACTAAGTTTATTCAGTTGATAAAATAAATAAAAAAAGGTAAATTCCTTGTATGGTATTTGAGGTATGGTCAATTGAACACTTTAGTACATGATGTTCAAAAGAGGACAATGTGATACATGAACTTAGGTTTCATTTGACTTTTTGGTACTTTTATTAATTTTTCAGTTAAATGTAAGAATAAAATTAATATTTAGAATATATGTATAAAAACAGACAAAAAAACATGAGTTTTGTTGGTTCATCACCACTCTTCATCATTTTATAGGTATGAATTAATCTTTTTTTTTTTTTTAGGAAAACGAGATTTTATTCAAAGATCAAATAGGAGGATGAGTCTCCTGTTGTACAATGTCCAGATTACAATTTCGAATAGAACCAAACCAAGTTTCATGTTGACCTGAATCAAAAGCCATATTGGCTAGTCTGTGAGCAACTTTGTTGCTCGTTCTAGGCGCAAAACAGATTTGTACCCCTGAATGTCCATCATCCCAACTCGAATGTCGTCAATGACACTTCCAAAGTCCAAGGACTGATAATCTACATATGCAATCTCTTGAACTGCTTGCAGGCAATCAGATTCAATGGTTGCTTGGTGTAGTTGCAGCTGTTTGGCTAGGTCAATACCAGCCCTAATGGCTAATAGTTCCACATGCTCTACAGAAGTAACATGTTGCATCGGTTGAGTAAAAGCAGCAATGAACTGGCTGTTTGAGTCCCGCATTATTCCCCCAATTCCTCCATGTGGTATCTGCTCTAAAAAAGCACCGTCAACATTGATTTTTACTCTATTGGCAGCAGCATGCTTCCACTTCTGTCGTATCTGTTTAACCGGCAAGACAGTAGGCTTTCTGGTCTTTTGAAACTCTTCAAGCCAGGTTAAACAAAGAAAGAGCATATCAGTTGCAGTTTGTGACCTATTTTCCCATAATTTTAGATTTCTATTCTTCCACAGCGCCCATATGATCATCATGAGTTTCTCGAAGGTCTCAGCCTTAAGACTCAAAGAAAAAATGTGGGCTGTGTCTTCAAGTCTATGAGTGCATAGCATGCAGTTGACTTCTCCCATGTATCCTTTAGTAAGCAGGCGGTCTCTTGTGGGCAGCAGATTGCTACATGCACGCCAAACACAGATGTGAACTTTGCTAGGGACATTTGCTTTCCACAGTCTCCTCCATAAGTCTCTAAATGGATCACCATTCGAAGTTGTAGTTAAGACATTACCAAGTACTTGCTCCCTAGCCACCCAATAAGCACTTTTAACCATAAAGAAACCCCTCTTCTCCATGCTCCACAAAAGTTTATCTTGCATCGCACCTCTGCTAAGAGGGATCTTTAGAATCTGTGCAGCAACCTGAGGATGAAAATAGGTATACACTGCCCCATAATTCCAGGAACGATCATAAGAATTTATTAAGTATGCAACCCTATCTAGAGTTGTATTTTCAGGCCTCTGAATCATGTATTATGGATAGTTTGGCACCCAATTATCATTCCATATATGTACCTCAGAACCATCCCTAATTCTCCATCGGATACCTGCTTTCAAAACCGGCCTGCCTCCAAGGATACTTCTCGATGAAAATGACGGTGCATCCCCTAACTCTGCTTCCCAAAAGGAATCATGTGGGAAGTATCTAGCTTTGTACAACTTAGCAATGAGGGAGTGAGGATTGGTAACAAGCCTCCATCCCTGTTTTGCTAACATAGCCAAGTTATAAGCGTAGATGTTCTTAAACCCCATTCCACCTTCCTGCTTAGTAAGACAAAGTTTTTCCCAACTCCTCCAATGGATTCTTTTTTTCTCATCAGTGTCTCCCCAAAAGAAAGACTCACAAAGCTGATGTATGTCATCACATAAACCTTTAGGCAAAAGATAGCAGTTCATAGCATACAAAGGCATGGTTTGAGCTACTGCTTTAATCAAAATCTCTTTACCTGCACAACTGAGAATCTTGGCCTTCCAATTCACCAACTTCTTCTCTAATTTTTCTTTGATGTATTGAAAAATCTGAGTTTTAGATTTTCCAACTCTCAGAGAGAGACCTAAATAACGGTCATGCTCATCTACAAACTTCACTTCTAAAATCTAAGCTAATTCTGCTTGGAGGCTATTCGGCACGTTTCTGCTGAAAACCACACTGCTTTTCTGAAAATTAATTTTCTGGCCAGAAGCTCTTGCATAGGTATTCAAAATTTCTTTAATTGTAAGACATTCATTCAAGGTGGCTACACCAAAGAGAAAACTATCATCTGCAAAAAATAGGTGATGCAGATGGGAGCTTGCGGCACATCTTCAAACCTTTGAGAGCTCCCGAGTCAACAGCTTGGGTTATTAACGCAATCAACCCTTCAGTACACAGAATAAAGAGGTAGGGTGAGAGTGGATCACCTTGTCTAATACCTCTTGTTGGCTTCACTTTCGTAGTGGACTCTCCATAAACTAGAATGGAATAGCTAACAGACTTTACACAGCTCATCACCATATGGATCCATTTCGATGCAAACCCTAGTTTTGTTAACATGGCTTGTAGAAAGGGCCATTCAAGGCGATCATAAGCCTTGCTTATATCTAGCTTAAGGGAGAAAAAGCCTTCTTCTTGAGTTCTCAGCTTGTACATAAAATGTGCCACCTCAGTGGCAACAAGAGTATTGTCTGAAATCAATCTTCCAAGTACATAAGCACTTTGAAGCGGAGATATAATGTCAGGCAACCATTGCTTCAATCTATTGGCAATGACTTTGGAACTGGTTCTGTAAATGACATTGCAAAGAGCTATAGGTCTAAAATGAGATGCATCAGTAGGATTTTTTATTTTCGAAATGAGACATAAGTGTGTAAAGTTCGACTCTTCCCAGATATCACCTTTCTCTAAGAAGTTACGGATAGCAATACATACATCAAGACCCACAACGTGCCAATATTTCTGAAAAAAGAATGGAGACATACCATCGGGGGCGGGGCTTTTGGATGGATGCATTTGAAATAAAGCATCTTTAATTTCTTCATCAAAGTACGACATGTTTAAGTCCTCATTCATAAGGGCAGTAACCTTCATTGGAGTGGCTCTGAATATTTCTGAAATAGGCTCGTCATCAACTCCTTCTGTGGTAAAAATGTTGTTATAGTAATTCAAGAGCATCCTTTTAATTTCAGCTGGATCTTTCTGCCATTCCCTTGCCTCATTATTGAGGCCCTTTATGGAGTTGCGACTCTTCCTGTTTGATGCTTTCCTATGAAAATATGCAGAATTACGGTCACCCTCTTTTATCCAAATTGCCCTCGACCTTTGTCTCCAGTATTTTTCTTGGAGTGAAAGTAAATGGCTTTGCTGAACATGAAGGGATCTTTGCTCCTCATACTGCCAAGGTGAAAAAGGCTGCTTCATGATATCATATAGTTTACCCTGTAGTTCACAGAGTTCACTTTTCTGTTTCTGAAACTCCACACAATGTCACTGCATTAGTTGCTTACCTGCAGCACCGATTTTAGTGTCTAGCTGCTGCAACACATTACCCGTTAAAGGTGCTGCCCAGTTGCGTTGGATGATCTCCATGCACATTTCATTACCATGCCAACTTTCCTCAAAACGGAAGCGCCTCCCCGCTCTATTAGGTTGATTGCTTTCTGCCCTTACTTCCACAAGTAAGGGAAGACGGTCAGAATCAGAAGGAGGTAATGTTACTGCTCTGCTATAAGGGTATAGATCTCTCCATGGTACAGACTGAAATCCACGATCTAACCTTTCCTTTGTGAATTTGTTAGACCATGTATACTTGCAGCCCACATAACACATATTTGTCAAGCCTGCAGGGACCATTGTGCGTCTAAAACGAGCCATTGGAGGAGCAGCTCGAGGCGGGCCGCCTAATTTATCAGATTGCCACATCAACTCATTGAAATCTCCTGCCATAAGCCAAGGTAGAGAGCAAACTTTATTTGCTAGGGTTTCTATCAAGTTCCGAGTTCTATTGCGATAAGCTCTGGAAGCTACACCATAAATCCTGGTGAAACGCCAAGAATCATGGGCACCGTGTTCACCCACCTCAGCGTCAATATGATGTGGATAGGAGGTACGGATATTAACCTGTAACTCAGCACTCCATAACAGTGCAATGCCCTGGGATTCCTTCTCGTGAGGGAAACAAATATTGTCAGCAAAACCTAAACGATTAGTGAGGGAATTAATTAGTTTTGGTGAAGCTAGGGGGTTTCGGCAAGGAAGATTAACTGAGGGCGCTTCAATTGGACCATATCAACGACAGCACGCTACGTTTCTTGGTTTGTAATTCCTTTGCAATTCCATACGAGGACGTTTCCCTGCCACATGACAGTGGGGATTGGTGTTGTGCATGGAGGCTTAGCGGCATCGCACAAGGAAACTAGGCGGCGCTTAGGGTTTGGTTTATTACTATAAATGAAACTTGTTAGTTGTTACACAGTATGGTATGAATTAATCTTTTGGGTTATGTTGAAGATGATATAATCAAATTTTATGTTTAAGAAATCTACTCATCGCGATTTGGACACCCATGAGACTACTCTATCAAGCTATGTCTAATCCACTTGAAGTAGTCTCATGAATGTTCAAATTAGAACGACTTAATTTTTAAAACATAAAATTCAATCATGTCATCCGAAACATAAACCAAAAGCACTAATTCATGTTAATTTGCTCCCAAATGACCTTGAAAATTATGAAGATCCAGGGCTGATGGCCATCAACCGACAAAACTCATGTTTTTTTATATTATTTTTATAAAGGGTCTTTGACCCAAAGCACCAAAATGAACAAAAATTGTCTCACTTACCCCAGCAACAAATTTTTGTTCCCACATACACAATTTAACAGAAAATGACCATTTTACCCTCAATCCAATTAAAGATTTACAACCCTGCCACTCTATCTTCTCTCTCTGCGGACACCGATTCTCTCTCTCTGGCTTCTTCAATTCCCGTCTTCTTCCCCTCCAAGTTTACCTTTCTCTCTCTCTCTCTACTTTCTCTCTCTAGATCTTACATGCTCTGAGCTCTCTCACTCCGAGTCGCCATGACGGCTCGCCGATCTCTCCTCCTTCTCCTTCCCTTACTCGCCTCCCTCCTCCTCCGTAATGCGGCGGCGAACATTCTCTTGTTGCACCTGATACACCGCTTCTCAGACGAAGCCAAGGCTCTTAAGGCCTCCCGCAGCACCGGCGACGCCAAATGGCTCGGTCGGTGGCCGCGAAGAAACTCCATGGACTACTACCACCTCCCCGTCAACACTGACTTCTACCGCCAGAAGATGAAGCTCGCCGCCATCGCCTCTTTTCGTCATCATCAGTTCCAGTTCCTTTTCCCCTCTGAAGGTAGCAACACGGCATCGTTTGGCAATGACTTCGGCTGGTCCGTCTCTCTCTGCTCATTTTGCTTATTCCTTCTTTGAAATCGAGGTTGTTTGATAATGGAATTTGTGTGTGAATTGTTAGGTTGCATTATACATGGATTGATATAGGGACGCTGAATATTTGGTTTTTGCCACAATGCGGCTTTCAAGTCTGCCCACCATATATTCGACGAAAGTCCCCTATGAACTTCGGCTTTGCTAGAGCCGAATTTGTTGTTCTATTTTTGTTTTTTTTTTTTTTTTTTCTTGAAAGGTATTTTTGTTTTGGGTTTTTTGGCAAGGAATTGCATCTGTTCAAATATAGTTTTAGCTAATATAGTATTCATTCAACATTATTGTTGACCAATAATATTATGTAGAAAAGATTAGAAAGTAATAAAGGTCTATTGGGGGGCAATAGACGTTTTGAATTGATGTAATCACCTCGTTTTTTTTCTTTAATCAAAGTTTTATTTGTGTAATTTTAATAAGATTAGTTCCCATTTAGGTAATCGAAACGTCTATTGGGGGCAATAGACTATTGGGGCAATATTCGTCTATTGGGAGGCAATAGAGGTCTATTGCCCCTCTATTGGAGCAATAAACCTTTCCGGTGAGGTTTTCTAAAAAGTCCGGTGGGCGGCAGCCGGTGACCGGAATCCGGCGAAAGTTGGCCTGAATCCGGTGACCGATGGCTGGAATCCGGCGACCGATGGCTGGAATCCGGCGACCGGTGACCGGATTCTGGCTACCGCTGACGGGCTCCGACGATGTCTCTTATAGTCTCTCTCTCTTCCATCTTCTCTCTCTCTCTCTAAGTAACAAAGGGGTGAGGGGTAAAATGGTATTAAAAACAAAAAAAATCTTAATGGGATATTAGGGAAGACTCCTTTAGAGTGTATTGGGTAAGAGGGAATTAAAAAAACTTAATAGGGTTAGTGGGAAAAAAATCCCTAAAAATGGGGTAAATTGACAAAAACCCTTTTATAAATAGATCATAAATGTCAATTTTACTCTTACATTTACAGAAAAATTAATAGAAAGTACCAAAATGTTAAATGGAGTCTAAGTTCATGTATCAAATTGTCCCCTTATTGTCCAAGTACCATAAAAAGAATTCACCAAAAAAAAAAAATAATGGACAAGAAATTCTATATATACTGCACAATCCATTTTGTCCCTATCCTACAAATATATAAATGTAAGTGTAAATTTAGTTGTGATCAAATATAAGAATACATTCTCAGTCTAAACAATACTTAAGCATGCTTTGATGAAAATATATCTATAAGACAAGTGATCTAACCTTGATGTGACATTGTGAATCTTCTCCTCTGATCAATCCTTGATACTAAACTCACTGATGGGGCTGAGTTGATTAATAGCTTGTGATTGATAGAGCAGGGACCCTATGTCTGTATATATAGGAATCAAACTTAGCTCCTCCCATAAAGGATACCAAGTCCTAAACCATATACCAAAAGTAAACTTAAGTCATGTACAATATGGATTTAATCTAAAGATAGATCTCCATAACCTTATACAATATTGATTCATATTGTTAGAGGTAATAAGGATTAGAGACATCATTCACTTGTCAATTACTTATTCTGCTAGTAGCAAAGCTAAGTTGTTGCATATTAACTTAAATCATGACATGTCCATATGTAATTTCTTACAATAAATTCATCTTTTGACTTCATCATAAAATTTAGCACAAAATTGTTTACAGATTATCTGATCATGCGAGTATAATATTGTTACTCATAAGATTGCTTGTTTTAGCTTTCATGGCTTATTTATTTGATTAGAAAAACGGCCTCGGCTATAATATTTTCGAGATGATTTATGTGTAACGGATGGTACCCGGGGGTTTTGGCACATCGTCCCCTCTTCTGTGATTTTTTCCAAAAATAAGACCTCTATGTAAAAGAACTAAAACAGCAGAAGACTTCCAAGGGGCTTCACAATTATATAATTCACCATTTACCATCTGCACCGAGCTATCAATTCCGTTCAAAGGGACTCTACAAACTGGGGGGCCTCTAAGTCTAGCTCCTGTCTCATGACACAGTTCATAAGCCAATCACCGCTAAAAGTGCCTATCCCCTTCTTTACAGCCAACACTACTTCTTCCATGTCTTCTTCGCATGCCACAAATATTGTTCTTGAAGCTTCATTTACTTTCTCCAGTCCACCAATTATCTGCGATTGATCCAACCAAACTTTGAAACAAAATAAATAAATAAATAAAGTAAAGACATCAATCAGAAATAAGACATTGACACAACAACACTTGAGCATGGAATTATGCAAGAAATGGCTATATAAAGTGCTTCATCACAATTGAGAGAGAGAATATTGTAAAGAGGCAGTAACATCCCAAAGGTAATATATTCCTCACGAAAAAGTTAAAGGAAGTTTGAGATTAACAAAATATTCCTGATTAAAATCATTACCATTGAGGTCCCATTTCATTCAACAGAAACTAAATCCTGATACATGGGAGAACCATGATCGTACCAAGTGAAGTATGTAGTAAAAATTTGTCTCTCCCAAAATGGGGCAAACAGACATTCAAATATTGATTCTCCCCTGTTTCTGATCTGTATGCCCATTACAGATAAAAAGAGAAAGGACAAAGAAGAGCAATACCAGATGTTATAATCTCCGGAATCCACAAACATGATAACCAGTAAGGTTCAAGCACAGTGAGCCTAAGTACAATGGAGATGCAAAAATATGCAACCCGTAGAGTTACAATATTACATCATGGTCAAGTTAGTGCACCTACATACCTGGGAGATTATATTGCATCTTGACATACTGTATAACTTGGATTTTCATAATTTTGTTGCTTACTATTTCTAGAAATTGAACAAGGTAGAGATCAAAATTGAACCACAGGACAGGAAGTAGTTGGCAGAAATTCCATGAAAGAGTCATTTTATGATTGGAATTTAGTAAAGTTTCTGAAACAAGTCCATTCAATTTGGTAGATTTCATTCTCTTGTTTTATTTTTTATTTTGGTTTGAGTAGATTTGATTTTTCAGTTTGAGTAGATTTCATTTTCTGAAAAATCATTTTATAGGGATAACATACAAAATACAGAGTGATTACACCAGGCCATTAATCTTCACACTGCAACCAAGGCATGCTTAGCCAACATTCAGATTCAGCAAGGAACTTACATTTCCACCAGCAGACCTGACAATGGTAGATAACATCTTTGCAGGGGGTTGAACATGAGCTGCTATGTATACATTATAGCCTTTAAGCAAGCCTTGAGGAATTGCTTTTGCTCTGAGAACTGCAGCTCTCAGCTCAGCTCCATATTTAAGAACATATTCTTCATCATGTAATATGTAAGATGATTCGTCTGCAAATGAGAACATTGAATAAAAATATATGTAAGCACATTTCATTTCATGGTATGCAATCAACACAAGTAAACAGACCGGAATTCCAGTACTGTGATTCATGATTGAAGCTGAAGTCCATGGAAAGAGCTATTAAACAGCATAATTTGTTCTGTCTCTGACAATTTGTGGTGGGAAATGGGGAAGGCAAGAGTTATTTGGAAGAGAGGTGGTGGACTGGGGAAACAAGTATTTACATATATTATAACAATATGAATCTTCTCCCCTGCTAGGATGGACTAAGTAATGAGTAGAAATTCGAGTATAAGAGGAATCTGTGAGACCTGGAAGTTGGAAATTTTATGCCCTAAGTCTCAGTTAGAGGAGATTGTACTGGTCTCATCTAGACCAGACAAGAGAAGGTGGATGGAGGAATCGGGGAAATTTTCTTGCATCTTTTTCAAGGCTGTTGATGGAGAACTCCTTCTCTTCCTCACTTCACTCCTTTTATGTAATATGGAAAAACCTATAGTTAGTCTCTCCACTCTCCTGGTCAATGGTGTCTAATATGCAAACTTGGGTTTTATTATCTGTTCTAAGGACTTTGCCTGGTTGCTTATATCTTTAAAGAAGGTTAGGGAGTCTAACTTGACCACTGACTCCTCTTCTGATACTGTAGCTTTATAGTGTTGAAATATGTGCTGCGACGGCTGTCTTCTGGGTCATTTGGATGGAGAGGAACAAAAGAAGTTTTAAAGAAAGGAGAGAAGCCGGACTTCTTGCATGGATGGGGTCTGATTGTGGGCTTCAGTTATTTCAGAACTTAAGCTGTAGTTCAGTTTCATAGGGTTTGGTTTTGTTGCAGGTGCTGTTATGTTAGTTTTGTTAGCTTTGTTTTTTAGGTGCATTTTATATCTCAGTGGATTTCTTGTCCACTGCTGCTCTTCATTCCTTTTTAATGAATTTCAGATACCAAAGAATGTTCAATACGTTTTGTTTATGAGTTCCCAAATAAAGAAATTAGACTCACCAACGTATGTTCCTTGACGAAAGCTTTCTTTCAACCAAAAGGGAGAAACGATCCAAGCTCTGAACAGCAAAAAAAATAAGGAAATCACATTTAAATGGCAAAGAAACTGACCATCATGTTGCACTAGCAATGACAGGGAGAAAAAAACACATTTAAACAGCACAACTGAATTTGACTACTGACCCTGAACAAAGAGCAGTACAGAAATTCAGAGTTGTTCTCACTTTCCCGGTAACTACATGTGTACTTGTACTCCCATTACACGTAATAGCCCCACCAAGGTCCTCGATTACCTACACACTCACCAAGTATAAAAATAAACAAAATCATATAATTAAATGTTGTTGAGCAGAAAATAACCATATATAGTCCCTAACTATTGGACCTGAACCCATGAAGACCTTATCAAAAATAAAAGAAAAAGAAAAAGTAATAGTACAGCCTCCTTTGGAAATGACCATAAAACTCCTCTTTCCTGATATTAATTTGGATGATAGGAGACCCTAAAAGAATTTCGAACTGAACTACATTGAATTAGAGCCATCTGGATCTGTCTATAACAATCAGTGTCTGTCTATAACCTAAGCAAGATGAATTCAAGTTATTGGTATAGATCATATTAAAAGAACGCTGTATATAAATGTTTAAACTGATATAGTATTATAGACAAAACTGTCATACGCATTTTTGTCATCTGACCCATGAATGTTATCATGAGAAACAAGCAGAACACTACAATTCAGTTTTGAAAGAAACATACATGCTCAGATGAGTCGTGAAAGCACACAAACAGACACATGTATAAGCATGCACAACAAATCGCACTATTTTTCTTTTGCAATTTTGTAACTCCAAATTAACTGCACTTGCTAACTTGCTCGTGTTCCAGGATTTGAGCTACTTCATTTTTCATCAGGCTTTTATCAGGGTTCATTCAAAATTGTAACACCACTACGTTCAAGCTCAGCCCGTGATCAGGTCATGCACAATTCAAGGCTAATTTTGTTAGCTTAAGTTTTTTCTGTTGACATGATTTAGTGCTATTTTCTAGAATATAATACCAGGAAAGTGGATGCATGAGTATTCCATACCCGCACCTATGTACTCTATTCATTTGTAATGCCATATGATGACGATCCTATTCTTTTCTAAATTCAACAGGAACCACTGACTAAGGAAGAAAACATTACTTTATCATCTATTAAATGCCCCAATGTCAAAATAAAGAAAACGTCTCCATTCAAAAGCCTCAGATAGTCAGATTAGTCACACCAAGCTTCCGGTAGGTTGTGTTTAAGGAGACAAGCACGAATGAACAAACACGAACACACATATGATAAGGATCATGTTGCGGTGATACCAAACAGCATAATATCTTTAGAAATTGTGATCTTTAATCTAGCAATGGAAACTGCTAAAATAAGGAATAATGACAATTGATATCAACCTGTGATCTCTGACAAATATAAATAATAAATTGTTGTATACCTTTGTTAGATTTGCTTTCTTTGCATCATCTGCAATATTCATCAACATGATTTTGAAGGATTCTCTCTGTGACTGAAACTCCTTCTGGACTGAAGTTTTTAGTGTTATATTAACTGGTCCACATTCTTCAGCAACCTTTTCCTTGCAACTAATAGCGCACTCTCTAGGGGGATCTGCCAGTAAAGATTTATCTTTGGAAGAAACGAAGGAGCATCCTTGTAAACAAAACTCACTTCCATCAGTGGAGTTAGACTCAAACTGACAGCAATGACTTCCTTTTACTTTTTTTGACTTCAGTGATGATATTGAAGATTTCCAGACCTTTCTCTTTGCAACTTTGCCTTGTTTGGAAGAACAGTGGTTTATATCACCATTGTCTTCAATATTGGATAATTTTGCACCACTGACCAACTTGCTGGAGTCCTCTCTGGTGAGAGCATCAGATGACGAATTCCCTGTAGGCTTAAAAGAAGCGCCCAACTCCAAAGAGTCTAGAGTATTTGCTGAAGCCTGCTGCTTAAGATGTAAAACCATGAGGGTTGAACCACCTGGAAAGCATAATGCTCTACGAATATCAGCTTTCAGAGGTGGCCTGCAGCGTCTACCCTTAGTATCTACCTCTGCTATTGATACAAAACCCTACATTTGAAATCAATTTCCACAAATGAACAAGACATTTTAACAATCATGTAAGAGTAAACAAAAAGAAAAGAAGAACAATAGGGTATTAAATTGCCCCAAAAATGTGTGAACCCTCCAACTGTCAGATGTTTCAGGTTAGGAAGTTTCCTTCTTTCTACAATTTTGTGTGTGTGTGTGTTTGTCTGTGTGGGAGAGAAACAGTTACTTTGCATCTTCATCTAAAAGAGCAAAAAAGTAAAATCAATGTCCAAATCGTTGGAGAGAAGATATACCAAATAACACTCGACAAAATCAACAAGAAAATACAACTACAACATCCGACTCTGATCCTGAGAACAATAAACGTGAATTACCTGTTTGAGCCAAAACCCTTCAGATTCCTTGTCTCCCCAACAGAACATTGTGCATATGCCAACACTTTGAAGTCTCTTTTTCAATTCCAGGAACAAGGAGCTACCAAATCCCTGAAATTACTGCTGTACATGAGTTAACCAGTAAAAAAACTAAATGAGATTTCTAAATAAGAATTCATAGCATTCCAAGGAAGAGTAATTAAAACAATAGGGGCCTGGGGAGAACACAAGTCCTAAAGGTAATACGCAAAACTTATAACACCGAACTCAAAAAGTTCAGCATAGTGCAATTAAAATGGAGAAGGAAATTTCTTGCCGATTTCGAAGTTGATCTCAGATTGCATGAACTGTTAAGCAAAATTTTCATTAAGTGGTGGTATTCAAAGCTAGAAGTGGTCATTGGGTGTAACTGTGTTGCCATTTTTTACAAATGCAAGCACATTGTCAGAGATACAACAGCCCTACATGAAACAAGACTATAATCACAAGCAACCAAATAAGAGATGACAAACGCATAGAGGAAAGACCTTGTGTTGGTACATTGAACTGACAGCAGCAATAGGTATCTCAGCGTACTGTGTGTCAGTGGGAACTATTTGGTAAGTGATAGCAGCTATAACCTGCAAAAGAGAAAAGCATAACCATACGTTAATTGTATTAAAACCACAAGATAAATCTAATATATAACCAGAGTTCAAGTTGCACATAATTGTGTGGCGATATAAAGTAAATACCAGAAAGAAAAAAAAGGATCACAGAAACCGTACCTCTTGGGAATGACGCAAAGAATGAGACTGCAAAAGCAAAGTGCAATATTTCCTGCAAAAGCAACCGGATTACTACATGTATACAAAGCATCAGTGCAGTTCATGTCTTGGGATGTGGAGATGAAACATGTAAACAATAAAGTCACGCTAAGGAAAGGATCACAAGCTATCATTCTATACCCATTTGTAACGCATCTTTCAAGGAACATTGATTGTTTTCCAGTATTGGCAGCGAAATTCATTGCAGGAAGTTCCCTAATGTACATCTTTAGTACTTCCTACACGAACAAATCCACTCAAGTTATTCCTTGGCAGAAATATAGAATTGTTGGGGCAAGTGGGCAACTATAACAAGCGCGCAGACGAAGAATCGGAGAGAATTACCTGGAGATAGGATTTGCTACAGATACTGGCATCTTTAGGATTAACAAGCACGAACGAAAGATCACCTCCTAAACACATTGGGCAGAGATTAAATATCAAATTTTTCAATGCAAAACACGTTAGTGTAGAGATTAAATATCAAATTTTTCAATGCAAAACACGTTAGTGTAATTCACATCTACCTTGAGATTTGAAATGCCCAGAAATGCTATTTGTTTCGGCTTGTTTTCTCACTGCCATAACAACAAAAGCAGAGCATGAAAAGTTAGATTGGAATTCAAATATGGAAATGAAAGAGTTGTGAAATGTGGGAAAGGTTGGTACATGAGATAGTGATTTTGGAGGTTTTGGAGAGGGAGATTTGGAGGGAGTCCGGCTCTGATCGGCAACTGAAGTCGGTAGCTTCCACTGTCACCTCGCAATTGCCTGTGAATTACAAACACGATTACGATTAGGGTTTTTAATTTCAATCCCAAAGCCTGGGTGTGGGTGTGAAGAAATTTACCGATTGGGATCGGAGAGGAGGATGCGGTCTTCCTTGGCGCCATAGCAAACAAGAGGCTCTGGAAGCACTGCTAAAATAAGCGGAAGCAGAGCAGGAATTTATTTCCCGCTTTTTTGTTCCCCCGCGCCCGCCTTGTGCTTTTGAAAACTTTGGTTTTCGGGAAAAAAGAAAAAAAAAATCACAAATCGTGACTCAACTTTTATCTATTTGACACTTTGGTTACTCATCTTTTAAATATATCACTTTGGTTACTTAATTATTACCCTGTTATTCATTTTAGTCACTTAATTAATTTTTTTCATTGAAACACAATTATTTTTCACAATATTAATGATATTTTCATCCAATCAATTGTGAAAAATTGAGAAATCTGTGTTACAAAGATTTAAATAAGTGATTAAAGTGAGATAAAATGTCATTTGGGTGACTGAAATTTTTCACAGTATTAATGTTATTTTCATTCAATCAATTGTGAAAAATTGAGAAATCTGTGTTAGAATGATAGGAATAAGTGATTAAAGTGAGATAAAATGCCCTTTAGATAACTGAAGTGATTGACAGAATAATAGTTGAGTGACCAAAGTGATATATTTAAAAGATGAGTGACTAAAATGTCGAATGAGTCATAGTTGAGTGATCATTTGTGGAATTCTAAAAAAAAAATAATAATAATCCAAACAAACGCCCATTCTAACTTTTTGTATCAAGTTATGAAAATTATCACATTCTTACCCAAGATATCGAGCCCGACCTAACTTTCATACATGTCATCCGTGATGGAGTTAAGTATCATGCCACGCACCCAATTTGAATGGGTATTTGGATCAATTAAGGATAACTCAAGCTTTTGCCGCTTGCTTTAAAGCTTGAGTTATCCTTAATCACTCTTTCGATCACATTGCTTTCATTTGAAGGAAGATTGGGGTGTCATTTTGTGACTCTGCGGGAGCTTTAGTTTTCTGGCAAACCATGGATAAAGTCGTCTAGATTGCTTTGCATTAGGACGAAAAGCAAGAAAGACGAGAAAGGGAAATGAAAGTTAAGAGGTATAGAAGTGGGATGAAATTACCCCTCAAAATATGTCAGGTGTTTGGGTAGTTAACGCTGTCACGGCTGAATGACGTGCATGGATGTTGTGTTAGGTTGGAAACTCTTAAGTACCAACGTGCTAGTTTTGAAAAGTCGTGTATGAAAATTTAAAATGAGTCTTAGTTCAGGTACTATTTGTATTTTTTTCTTGCTTTGGCAATAATTGTGGAGCAGCAGTCTGGAGGGGTAAGGCGCGTCTTCCCCAAATGCATCCCAAAAAAAAAACTGAAACCCCTAATGATGGAGCTGCTTGATGAGACATGATGTATGTTTTTTCATCCCAGGAAGGTAAAGGTCCAATAGTACTTTACCTCCAAATTCACTGCAAAGTTCCTTGGTTGAGAGCTAGAAGGCATAATGGTGCCAAATAACGCTGAACCCCTTTAAATAAGGACACAAAGCAGAAGTGCAGTAAGCCTTTGGAAGCAAAGAACAAGAACCCTCCCAAGAACAAGATGGCAACTATGGAATGTTCCCTTGAGGATAACCTATCTGGCTAAGTCTCCTCGTCCTAACACTAAGGGCAAGGAGAAAATTTAATAAGTTTTTGTTTTCTCTAAACTTTGTCCACTTGCTGTGGTTTTTTCATAATTTGTAGGCTTGATTTAAATAAATGGGATTTGATTTCGAATGAGAGGTACTATCCTACATATGAGTTATATCTGCTCTACTTATGGTCTAACAGTAGAAGCGTATGTAATGTGCCATTTTAGCTTGAGTATATCTGAATAAAAATTGATTATTAATATGATCATTTATTTATAAAAAAATATATTAACTATGATTTTATGTTTGGGCCTTGCCGGTTGGGCCCTTATTTTCCACCAAAAAGTTGAAAGAAAGAAGTTGCAGTAGGAATGAGCAGCCACCTCTCGTGTTCCTCCGTCTCTTCTGTAAACCCCCTGAAAACCCAGACAAACTCCCAACAGCTGCTTATAACTATAAGGCTAAGCTACTTGGGTCTACTTCAGAGACCTGAAGACTCTCCTACTTTAGGGTAAAGGAAGGCTTCCCAATCCTCTACAGCCCGCTTGTCTCTTCTTCTTCTTCTTCTTCAGGTAATTATGAAAGAGGGTCCATGTTTGATGATTTCTGGCCGGGTATTCGATATTTTGGATGTTTTGGGTACTTGAATTTGAGTGAGATATGTTGGTGTTTGATGAGTTTGAGAAAAATGTAGTTTGCACACCAGCTTATTGTTGCAATTGTTCTCTAATGGTCTTTTAGCTTCTTTGTTTTGCCTCGCCAGACATCTATACATGTATTTCTGCTAGTATGTTTGTCTTGTTTGTATGTTCTTATATGGGAATCTTCATGCCATGTGCTGTAACCATAGTACTATCTTCCCCCAGAAACCGGAGAAAACTATCTTCTCAGAAAGAAAAAGAAAAAACTGTTCTCGGGTAGTCGAAATAAGTTACTATAAGCATTCCAAGAGATTTCGTTTATCCTTTAGGCTTCTTGTAGATAAGTAGGAACCCTGAATATAATCAACAACCTATTTTGTAGATGGCTTAGATAACACAATTTTGTTAGGGACTGGTTTCTTTTAGATTTTGCAACTGTTTTTGCCATGTGGTTTATTATTTCATTCTCAAAGATGTTAAACGCGGGCTCATTTTTAATTTCTCACAGGTTTTCTATATCCTAGAGACACCCATGTCTTTCAACACCCAGAGAGTGGGGATAAGGCGCTTGAAAGGACTTTGACTGGGTAGTAATGGGTAGCTGCCCATGTTCAAATCATGTTTGGTTGATTCGGCTTTTCTCCGAAACTGTGTGTTTTTTGTCAATAGGGTGAGTTTTAGAGTGTATTCTGCCGCTGCTTCTGCATTGTTGCTGGAGGATCATGTGTTTGTGAAAGCTCCATTACCCTTTGAGGCCTTTGCAGTTCAGGAAATTAAAGCTCTGGGGAAAAGGTTTTGTACTCAGAGAAAGAAAAATTTGTATCCCTTTGTTGTCAGATTGTTTAAAACTTTGAATTGGGAGGTCGCATGGGATGCAAGGTTCTCTAAGTCTGTGAAAGAGCATGGCTTTTCTCATTCTTTAAATGCCTTTAGAATTATTGTTCATGAATTTGCATTGGTGGGAATGCAAATGGAAGTGCAGGCTTTGCTTAGAGATGTTGTATTCTATTATCAAGAAGCTAAGTATGATGCATTTGAGCTGTTCCCATATTTATTGGATTCACCTCACAGTGGGGTGAGATCGCTTGTTGTATTTGATGCACTAATAACGGCTTTCGCTGACAACTCGATGCCTGAGAATGCTGTGGATGTGTTTTTGAAGATTAAAAGAATGGGTCTTGAGCCACACATTTGGTCTTGTAATATCTTGCTCAAGTGTTTGGCAGAAGCAAACAAACTGGAATGTGTTAGAAGCTTATTCGAATGTTTGAAAAACTCTGGGCCATCTCCTAATGTTTACACTTACACAGTTATGATGAGCTTTTTCTGTACAGGATATCCACTGCAGGATGTGGATATCAGTCGAGCGACTGACATTCTTCAAGAAATGGAGAAAAGTGGGAAACACCCAACTGCAGTGATATATGCTGAATATATTCATGGACTTTGTAAAGCTGGATATGTTGAGTTTGCTTTGGACTTCATCCGAAACATGCAACACAGAGACCAACCTCTCAATAGTTATTGTTATAATGCTATACTTCGTGGGTTTTGCCAAAAAGGCGAAACTTGTGAAGCTCTAAAATTGTTGGAGGAAATGAAAAGCTACGGGATGGTGCCAGATGTTTATTGCTACACCATATTGATAGATGGATTTTGCAAGGAAGGGGATATAGAGAAAGCTCTTGCTTTGTTTGAGGAAATGGAGCTTTGTAAAATAAAACCTTCTTTGGTTAGCTATAGCTCACTCATATATGGTCTTTGCAAACTTGGATTGATAGATCATATGTTAGATATATATCGTAATCTGGAGTCTGCCGGTGTGTGCCCTGATGCTATCACTTGCACTCTCATTGTTGATGGGTTTTGCAGGGAAGGGCGCTTGGAGGAAGCCTTGAGATTTATTTACAAGTTGTATCATCAAGGCATAAGCCCTAACTCGTATACTTATAATGCAGTCCTCAACAGTCTGTGCAAGCAAGGAAAGCCAGAAAAAGCATGGGAACTAATCCCTCAAATGCTTAAAAGGAATATACTCCCAGAAGTTGCAAATTATAATACTCTTATAAATGGCTTTGGAAAACAGTTGAATTCAAAGAAGGCCTGCATGGTGTATGGAGGAATGCTCAAAGCTGGTGTCATGCCTAATACAGTCACATATACAATCCTTATCAATATACTCTCCCATAGAGGCAAAATATATGAAGCTTGTAATATGTTCAAGGAAATGAGTGAAAGGGGTTTGGCTGCAGATGTGATTTCTTATACATCTCTAATTGCTGGGTTTTGTAGGATGGGAGACATGAAGAAGGCTTGGGTACTGTTCAAAGAAATGTTGAGCAAAAACCATTTGCCCAATGCTATCACGTATACGTGTTTAATAGATGGTTTTTGCAAGTCTTCTCGCATGGATTATGCCAGTTTCTTGTTTGAGGAAATGAAGAATAAAAATGTTACTCCTGATCTGGTGACTTACACTGTTCTCATCATTGGGTACTGTAGGCTCCGGAATATTGATAGAGCAATTCAGTTATTTGATGAAATGAAGCACAGTGGTATCTCAGGGGATGGTTTTGCCAATGAAGCTTTGGGGCTTTACACCAAAGACTGGTTTGTTTACAAAAGATTAGAAAGCTGAGGAAACGATCTTTCGATGACGACCAGATGGTATATAACTCGGATTTCTTTTCCCTTTACAATTTTGTATATCCTTGGTGTATTACTAGCTTTGTACAACTGAAGTTTTAGCTGTAGAACATACTTTTTGGCTGAAACTAATATTTTTTAGATGAATATGGCTTTATATGAACCAAGGATAGGAAACATATGGGTTTTATCTTCTTTTTTCTTTTTGAAATTTATGAGACTTATGCCGCATCTATTTTGGTTGTAAACATGCTGGTACATAATCACTTCTGATTAAATGACTGATTGGTGGAAATATATATATATATATATATATATATATGCATCTTATTTTGATTGTAAACATGCCGGTACATAATCACTTCTGATTAAATGACTGATTGGTGGAAATATATATATATATATATATATATATATATATATATATAAACTCTCTTCCATTGGATGGAATGCATATTGCTATATCTATAAAGAGGTTGAGGAAGTCCATTTCTCGGCTTACTACAGCATTTAGTTTTAGTTTTATTGACATCTGTATTTTGAAATATTTCAGATGTTGTAGTTTAGATGTGGAGGAGTATGTTCTTCCTTATTGGAATTGCAAGAATATGCAAGTTGGTAGTCTGTCAATACAAGCACAGAAAAGCCCAAAACTTAGTATAGAGGTTTGTAGGTTTTTGAGGATGAAAAATGAGTGTTGCTCCAAATGATCTGTTGTCCAATATAAATTAGATTATGGCTTCAAATGTCTATGCAAGTCAAGAATATTTTCACTCTTTTTGAGTAGTGGTGGGTGATCTGACTACTGGTGTAAATAATATCTCTAAAAGTAGGAGTAAGTGTAATTTCAAATCAAGATGTTGTCAACCTGTTGCTATTAATTTAGCTCTCTCTCTCTCTCTCTCTCTCTCTCTCTTCCCCCTCTTGTTTTTCTGTTTTTTTTTCCCCAATTTTTAGTGGGAACACTTCTATTGGTGGGTGGTGTTTGACTTTGTACTCCTGCAGGTGTGTTTCCAATCACAGACTTCTTAAATCATCACTGAGACAAATCAAAGTGCTATTGCTGAGGCATGTGAATATTCGCTTACAGAGATCTATGGACAGGTGGTAGGTTCTCGACGAGAAAGGTTGGTGAAATCTAAAGCATGTTCATAACTTAATGGTGTAACTTATGGGCAACTCGTTTTATTTACCTTTCTACAACGTGATAGGGTTTTCTCTTCGTCTGTACAGATTTCATGTCCTCTCATTATTGGATTTTCAATGAAATTGCAACTACAGGAGGTGCACATTGAATTTTGGAAGATGTGGAAGTTATTTCATGTTTTACTTGGTGCTGACCCCTGTAACTCCTAAAATACTAGCTTCATGTGCAGTTTGCAGACTTGGTAAGTGTCTTCTTTGATTCCAACAGTACTCACAGAACCCACTTAGTGGTATCTGTTTTAAATGACTAGGTCAAGCTTTTATTGTTTTCCACTTGATATGATGAACGCATGATGCAAGGAAATGTAGGGAATAATTTCAATTACTAATTTGTAAACATGAAGACTTTCTTATTTGTTAGGGCAATATATATATATATATATATATATATAATATTTGCGTTTCCAATAAGAACTGAATTGTTTAGCTTTAATTGAAACTGTTGAGGTGGAGATTGGCAACAGAGTGAACTCCATATTTTGATGGAATACACGGTAATGGGGTGATTAAGACTACAGAAAAAAAGAAAAAAAAAAGAAAAGAAAGGTGCCAAGCTACAGGAAATATGAGAAGGAATACAGAGGAGATGAATGTCAGTCTTATATATTTGTTCTGTTAGATATCTTGTGCTGCTGGCTATTGTACCCTATTACATTACTTCATAACCTTTTGTTATCATTGTATATGCAGTGCAAGGGTTTAATTTTAAGAAACCAGGTCGGAGAATGCTCAGTCATGCATAAGTAATCTTGTCAAGGCCCAGGGTTCCAAAGATCAATCCTTGTAATCTCGGTAAGGCATGAGTTTCAATGGCTTGTCATATCAAAGTTTCAGTTCTTAATTTCTGCCTTTATGCTTTTATCAGAAGTCCCATTTCTTGCTTTATCAGGGCCAGCAATTGTTGTGCGTGACTACCCATATGGATGCAGAGTTTGATGCTATACCATCCAACACTCTGGCATGCATTGATGGTAATTTAAATTACTTATGTGGTATGCTAAATACTTTAATAGCTAATGTTGGAGTAGAATCGTAGACTTATTGCGTAAAGCCTAATACTTTTGCTGATGGGATGCATTATCATCAGTTTCGTGTTGAAAACCGGGCTGTGGTCGCTGCTCCAAGAAATGAGTTATATCAGTTCCAAGCTGGAATCTGTCCAGGATGTGAGCTCCTTTGAAGTTGAATATTTTGACAGGAAGTCGACTTATGTTGGTGCAAGAAGATCAGAATAGTCATCAAGAGAACAAGAACCAGGCAGTCTATTGAGTCGCTTGTGCCCACAACTCCAAGACATCATTAGCTTTATGAGACACTACACATTGCATTTCGTTGCTTGGTACAGAGATCCAAACCTTTCCACATGCACGTCTTAGCAGTTTGGTATTATTGTTTGCAGGGTAACGCAAGTTCTTTTCTTGTAAAAACGACAAATTTTCCTTTTCTCATTTGAACATATGACTCAATATGGTCTCCACATTATCGGTTTTCAAATAATCAACTAATCAATATGATACAACTCACCTGCAAGTTGGCAACAGCTTCTTTTGGTTAATCAATCATAGAACACCAAATTAATTTTGCACAAATGAAAAGACTGGCAAATACATAGTGATGCAAATATACATAATACTGGACAAACTAAACCCTTGAACATCGACACATGTTGTCTCAATATCCAAGAAAGTGTTGCAAGTATCTTAGAGCAGCATCCACACTGACATATCTCAAGTTTACTGTACTCAACATCCCCACGCTCACTTTGTTGATCCGCCCAACATCAACACTGTTTTTGCTATCAGTAAACTCCAACCTCAAATCTGCCACGACACCGCTATCGACGAGGCCCGAGCAACACCCCGGCAAAGGCAGCTCCTCCCAGAACCACCAGTCGACCCCTTTGTTCCCTTGACATTCCAACATATTAAAAACCCCTTTCCACCCTTTCAACACCACATTCCACGTAACTCTCACCGACTCCAACGCCACAGCTTCAAACTCGTAGTTATCGACGGCAATATCGAACTTGAACACCCCATTGGAATCCATGACTAGCTCGTTCCCTGGTTTTTCGAGACACAGAACGTTCTTGTGGTTGAAGACGTTGACGGTGAAGATGAGGTTGTCGAGGGCAAGGCAGGGTTTGGAGGGGGTCTGGAAGCGGCGTTTGGCTGCGGCAGAGGCCATGGCGTAGAGGCGATAGTAGGGAATGGTGAGCTTGAGATTAGAGAGAGAAGGGTAATGGGTGGTGCAAATGGGCTTCCAAATGTGGTCGGAGGAAATGCAACTGAACCAGGACTTGCAGACGCAACAGGCTATGGCTAGGGTTTTGGGGTCAAGATAGTGAGAAACAAGGTCAAAGACTTGCCATGAAGCCATGATCGAGTTGCAGAGTTGACGTAAATGGAAATGGTGGTGGTTTTTATGAGGGGCGGTGGTTACTTTTGTGGGGGGACACGCGGAGGGAGGTTTTGTAATGCATGGGCATGAGTTGCCACGTTAGATGCATAAGCCTGGGTGACGATCTGAGCGGAATACACGTGTCACTTGTGGTTTTGAATGCAATCTCTCGCTCCAAGGCAAAGAAAAGCAATCAAAACCAACAGAACGTGCCCCCCTTAGTCTGATCCCGAACATAAGTAATGTCACTAGGTGTTGAGGCTGTCTGGTGACACAGATCAAAATCAAAATCCGCACAAAACAAACTAACCTCTTAACACACGCGTGTCAATTGACATTTTTTATTTTTATTTTTATATTTTATTTGTGTCTATAATATTTTATTTATACAAAAAGAGTTCGTTTTAGTCATTTCTCTAAAAAATTATTTATTTCTTATGAAATTATGAATAACTTTTTCTTTCTTCAAAAAAAAAAAAAAGTTAACTTTTTGTTTAATTAGTAATTTTTTTACTTAAACTGCCAACTCCAAAAAAAAAAAAAAAAACTGCTATTGCAGTTAACAAAACAACAAAATGTCTAAGATCTTTTTTTTTGTAATTTCTTCAATTCAATTTGCTATTATATTTACTATTTTATCCTTCATGTGTTAAATTATAAATTTTTAAACTATTATCAAATAAGGGTAATTTGTGAGTTTTTGAAAATTTAACCATAAGCCTTATTGGCTTAATTAATACTGATAAGACAGGATAAATTCTTACGATTATATATAAATTATTTATGGATTAATAAGCGGATGAGTTTAGGGTCAACCCACTAACCCTCGGATTACTCTCTCATGTTCTATTAGACTTGGTAAAATTCAAGAGATGTTAAGTACTTACATGCATGTAATAACGCGGATTTTTACTAATACATATATTAGAATTGTCATATATTAGAATTTTAGTATCTCAATTATCTAAAATTAGTCTACAATCCATATGTGAAAGTTAATGACACTTTTTAAAAATTCTTACTTACGGCATTAAAAGTATAGATTTACATAGGGCCAATTAAATATAGGACTGATGTTACATTACCCAACAAGCCACCAGATATGTTTTTCCCTCATAAGGTCACATAGAATAAAATAGTCATATTCTCAACAAACTTCATCAAATTTACATTTGATCTCTCTCTCTCTCTCTCTCTCTCTCTCTCTCTCTCTCTCTGTTGCCCTGACTCACTTCGTGGCTATCGCTTGCCGTTTCAACACTCGGTCGCCGACCTCTTTAGGATTAAACAAATTGCTTTACCTCATCAGCTCGAACAACCAATCTCGATCCTCCAGATTGTGGTGCTCCTGAAGCTTCCGCATCTTCTTGGTCTCAAATTCGAACGGCTCCGTCAGCTCTAGAGGAGAAAAACCCAGGTACGGTTTGGTGGTTAGATCCAATAGACTTGTAAAATGGACGAATTTTGTCTAGTGACATAAGTCTATTATTCATAAGTAAAAGTTATGAGTTCGACTTTCTTAGTTGTTTACCAATGGTAATAGAGAAAAAAAATAACTAAAGCCTGTGCAAAATTTTTTGTTGATTCGACGTTCTTTAAAAAATCAAGGGCAAATTACTGGTCACACCCTCATCTTTTTGGGATTCGACAGTTCAGTCCCTTGTATCGTAATTTTAACAAGTAACTCATCAGACATTCAAATTTCACACAATTTGGTCCAAAATGACCATTTTACCCCTCACTTCCTTTTTTTTTTATAATTCTTCTCTCTCTTTTTTTTGTTATTTTTTCTGCTTCTCTCTCTCACTCTATCTCTCTCTAACATCACCGCCGAATCCATTCACCACCACCACAACAACAACAACCACTCCACCGCATCCTCAACCCCTCGCCGCCACCACAAGGGCTTCTCCCAGCCGGAAAGGTTCAGAATCCTCGCTGCACTCCCCGAACGAGAATCCTCCTCTCCGAATGCCCGGAGCAACTCTCATTTCTACCACAAGGCCTTGGCCTCGCCGTCCTCCTCGTCTTCGTTGTCGTACGCGCATATGATTCCGACGATTCCGAAACCCGGACTAGAAGAGAGACATGAAATCTAGAGGAGGAGAGAGAAACTAGATATGTGTTTCTCTCTCTCCTCCGACACCCACTTTCGGTCACCACCGTGACTCATCTCCACCACCACGGACTCACCTCACCGACCTTCAACGAGTTCAACGCAGCCTCCATGACATCCGGCAGCAACCCACGAGTCGAGGCCGGCGAGGCCAAGATCTAATTTGGGCACCCATAGGCCATAGCGCCCTCCCACCGTTTCCGCCTCCCTCCCTAACCTCAAATCCACCGTCCATTTCCTCACCTTAGTGGGCTTCTCCACCGAGTTTCGCCGCTTAGTCGGTATGTGCCCCGTAGCCCACGAGTCAGAGGTCGGCGAGGCCAAGATCTAATTTGGGCACCCATATGCATAGCTCCCTCCAACCGTCTCCGCCTCCCTCCCCGACCTCAAATCCACCGTCCATTTCCTTTCCTCAGTGGGCTTCTCCACCCCCGAGTTCCTCCGCCTAGTCGGTATGTGCCCCAAAATCCTCGCCTCCATGGTCATTCATCCATGGTCTACTTTGGAGGGGGAGAGCGAGAGAGGCGAAGTGGAATTGGAGAAGAGAGAGGGACGACAACTGAGGCTCAGGCGAGTTGCGGAGAGAGAGAGGAGAGACAAAGTGAGAGAGAAGCAGAAAAAAAAAAAAAAAAAAAAACAGAGAGAGAGAGAGAAGAATTAAAAAAAAAAGGAAGTGAGGGGTAAAATGGTTATTTTGGACCAAATTGTGTGAAATTTGAATGTCTGAAGAGTTACTTGTTAAAATTACGATACGGGGGACTGAACTGTCGAATCCCAAAAAGATGAGGGTGTGACCAGTAATTTGCCCAAAAATCAAATCTCGATTAGACCTATGTTATTCGTATCTAATTTACATTTCTTAAAAAAAAAAAAAAGCTATATACAAGTGGAAAAAAAAAAAAAAAAAAAAACAAGAGCTTACGCTAAGTATAACACACCTTAGAAGCAATGAAAGATAAATGTATTTGTAGAAGACAAAAAAATTAATAGTCTAACAATTAACTCTACTCATACTAATTTGTTAACAATGAAACCCTAACCCCATAATGGGTGAATCATCTGAAGGACGAAAGATAATATGCCAAAACTCGATGGGGATGTGTCACTACGGGGTTGATCGAAATTAGACTGCAAGTCTGGTAAGGTTTACTGACACATGTCACTTGACTGTAGGGTCGACACACTTTGCCTACATGTGTCGCTAATTGTAAGATCCCAATACAAACTTTTACTTTTTAAGACATGTTAGAGCAACTTCAACTGGTTCTCTATATTTGAATTTACCTCTATTTTAGAGAAGAATTATCTTTTTTTTACTCCAACAGATTCTCTATACCTATCTCCATTCATTCAAGAAGTGAATGCATTCATTCAAACTTAACTACTTTGAATGTGTTGTGTTTGTCATGTCATGAAAAAATGTTTAGGGAGTAGTTTACCTTAAGCATTGATAGCATTATAGCATCCTCTATGTGCATGTGCAAGTTGTGAGTTAAAATCACCTAGATCTAGGATTAGTTTGCTTGCATGATTATCTAAACTCAAAGCTTTATGCATCTAGGAACAATGAATTGAGCCTTAACCAGTAACAGAATTTGTTCTTAGGTAGTTAATTCTAGACTTATCCGGTTGGAATTGATAACAATAAAGGAGTTTAAGCCTTTGTAGTCTTATCCGGATGCAAAGAGGGTAATTGGGAAATTAGAATAGCATCACTTGTATTTGATTTCAAGACTTGCAAGGGAGGTTAGTGGTATACAATCAAACCCCTAACTTTATCCATTATATTACTATTTTAGTTTAGAGTAGTTTAGTTTACATTTGAGCAATTATTTTAATTTGGTTCACCACTCTATCCAACAAACAATTTCACTACCACCATAATGCACATACGCACCATGAGCTTAGATTTCCTTGTGAATTTTAGGTTTGTGATTGTAAATTTGCATATTTTAGCTCTCCTTAGGTGAACACCCTAGCTAGTGAAAGGAATCCAATCTTCGTGGGTACGACATGCAACCTTTCTTAAATCTCTATACTATTACTTGTACCCATTATACTTGAGGGTGAATATTTGGCTAACACTAAACAATATGGTCTCAACTAATACAAAAAAAACACAAAAGCGTTTAAAGTTCGAAATAACACTTGAACTAAAAACTGAAGATTTCATCAATCGAGACAAAACTTCATCTAAGACAACCTAAGGTCTCCAAAACACTTTTAGAAACAAATTGACAAAACGAAAGGACGATCCAACGGTTGAATCCTCACGAATCAAAAATCGATGAACCGAAACTGAAATTAACCTAACTCGTCCATAAAATTGAGCAATGACAAAACTAAACACACCTACATGTTCGTATCGACGTACGAAGGCTAATAATGCAACCAGATGCTTCAACGGTGGCTAGATACGCCGCCACAAGTGACTGAGCATGACCCCCGTGCGTTGTCGGTAAAAGTCACAATCATGAAGATAGGAACCGTTCAACTTGTAGATCACATCAAGATAAGCAAATTTTATACTTGACACTAAGTCCAGTTCGGCACGAATCAAGCTAGGTAGCCCTTGAAAGTTTCAGGTGATCGAAATTTCAAATCCAAATTCCAAGCTCCACACTTCAAATCGATTTTCAAGGCTTGTATGGATCGAAAGAGGAAGCGAAGATCTTCAAAACCTAACCGATTTCAAGCTGTGATGTTGCCAGAAAATAGATATCGAACCGGGTCAGCTCCTCGGTGACTTCCAGCCTTCAATCGATGGAAGTGAGTGGCTAAAAGAGAGATGAGGCAGTGGTAAATCGATTTGGGTCGGTGGCGCAACCTATCATTACTGGACGAAGAAGATAAAAGAGGGTCCAGTCGGCAGATTCGCGAGTCAGGTTAGAGTTTCGGGAGAAAGCGAGAGAAGACAAAACTTTCGGGATTTGGAAAGTCGAGATTTTCTAAATTATTATGGAATTTCTTCTATTTATAGGAAAATTTTCCCCTGACCATAACTTTTTCATAGCATCTCGGGAAATTGTGTGTCGTGTGTCTATGAACTAGTATTGGCGTGCTCTATGACGTTCGTGAATAAAGTTTTCCGAGAAAATCAATTAATAAAAAGTCAACTCCGCCCTCCCTCGAAATAAAAAACGTTTTTGAGAAAATAATTGTCCGAAATACTTTAACTTCACCAACGAATTAAGAAAAGACGTACAAACATGAGGAAACGCATAAACCGATACCTCTATAAATTCAATAAATCAACAAAAATCTAAAATGAATTTTTGGGGGGGTATTAGAGTGAGATTAGCATATCTAGGTGACTTCTCAACCTGTTTGCAACAACCTTCGCACCAATCTTATATAGAACATTGCCCAAGCTTATCGGTCGTAGACCAAACATAACCTAAGATTTTGCAACTTTAGGAGCAAGTGTAACATGCGTTCCGTTAATATTCTTCATAAGTTGATCATCATCCAGAATAATATGAATGACATAATAGACATACCTCCAACTAAAAACAAAACATCCTTTTGGCCTACCGAGTACCGACTATGAATTGGTACATTATTACTCACTTCAAAGCCAAAATGAAACACGTGTAGAAGCAAAAATGACGCAGTAACACAATGACCGAGAAGATTTTTGAGCAAATACTTATGTTTTGATTACTTTAAAGGGAGAGCAACATAAATGAGCACTCAACTTTTACATGTTCCACACTTTGTTCACTCACATTTTACATATATCACTTTGTCATTTAACTTTATTAATTTTGTTATTCACTTTATTCACTTTATTATTTTTTCGTTAAAAAGAATCAAAGATATTTTCGTTCAACCAACCTTGAAAAACTAACTTTGAATTGAATTGATTGAGAGAAGTGACTAAAGCGAAATTTTGACGAAATTACCCTATAAAAAATGCATATATATAAAAATATTGTTTATTTAATTGAGATTTT
This sequence comes from Rosa chinensis, assembly GCF_002994745.2. Taxonomy (NCBI): domain Eukaryota; kingdom Viridiplantae; phylum Streptophyta; class Magnoliopsida; order Rosales; family Rosaceae; genus Rosa; species Rosa chinensis. The sequence goes on from NC_037090.1 coordinate 30,953,662, forward strand.
GACTGCTGATTTGGCAAAGTAAGTAAAGTGTTTGATAGAGTAATAGTAGAGTAACCAAAGTATCAAATGAGTTATAATTGAGTGCTCATGTGTGATATTTTAAAGAATTGATTTTTTTTTTTTTGAGAAAAACTTTAAAATTGAAATGGGAAATTACTAAATTAGTGCCTGCAACATAAAAAATTGCGAAAGGAAGAAGGACCCTATTTAAATGGCCCGCCCCACTCTCTAGTCTCTAGTGTGTGTAAAGAACAAGTCGATCTTGTGTCTTGTTGGGCGAACAAAATGACAACTTTGTTATCTACTTCAACTCTCTCTTCGACAACAAAGCTGAGCCTGAAGCTTGTCAACAATGACAACCCAGCTCCGAAATCCCACCTCGCCACAGGTAAACCCTCTCCACTTTCTTCACTTTTCCAGTTTCAACTGAAATCCACAACTTAAAAATAACACCTGTGTTTTGGGTTTTAGACAAGTACAAACATACCCAAAAGGTTTCATTCGTAAGTCTTGCTGTAAAGAAGCAACAGAGCATTGAAACAATCCAGAAAGTTGATGGGAAGATCACTAGGAGGAGAAAAGGTGGTGGAAGTGGAACCCCATTTTTGAGTGAGGGAAGAGATGAGGATGAGAGCTATGGTCCAGTTTGCCCTGGCTGTGGAATCTTTATGCAAGATAACAACCCAGACCTTCCTGGGTATTATAAGCAAAGGAAGTTAACTGTATCAGAGTTGCCAGATGTTGAAGGGTTTGATGAGGAAGAGGAGGACATTGAGGGTAGCTATGAGGAAAGTGATGGGGAAGAAAGTGAATTGGAAATGGGGGATGATGAGTTTGACTGGGATTCAGATGACTTGGAATCTAAGTTGTTGGGGGAGGAAGAAGAGAATGATTTGGATTTGGATGGTTTTGCCCCTGCAGGGGTTGGGTATGGTAACATTAAGGAGGAGACCATAGAGAAAATGAAGAGGAAGAAGATTCCAAAAGCCGAAAAGAAGAGAATGGCTAGAGAGGCTCAGAAAGAGAAAGATGAGGTTACTGTGTGCGCCAGATGCCATTCATTGAGAAATTATGGGCAGGTGAAAAACCAAGCAGCCGAAAACTTGATGCCCGATTTTGATTTCGATAGGTTGATTGCAACCCGGTTGATTAAACCTGCTACGAATGCCAATCCTGTTGTGGTTATGGTTGTTGATTGTGTTGATTTTGATGGCTCATTCCCCAAACGGGCAGCAAAGTCATTGTTTCAGGCATTGAGAGGAACCGAGAATGATCCCAAGTTTCAGAAGAAAATGCCAAAGCTTGTTCTTGTGGCCACAAAGGTTGATCTCCTCCCATCACAAGTTTCACCTTCTAGATTAGATAGATGGGTACGCCATCGTGCTAAGGCTGGAGGGGGACCTAAACTGAGTGGAGTGTATTTGGTTAGTGCTCATAAGGATGTGGGTGTCAGAAATTTGTTGTCCTTTCTCAAAGAGTTGGCAGGTCCTCGAGGGAATGTGTGGGTTGTTGGAGCTCAAAATGCAGGCAAGTCTACTTTAATAAATGCGCTGGCAAAGAAAGAAGGGGCAAAGGTTACAAAGCTAACTGAAGCTCCAGTTCCTGGCACAACATTAGGGATCCTGAGAGTTGGAGGGATTTTGTCAGCCAAGGCAAAGTTGTTTGACACTCCAGGGCTTTTACATCCATATTTGGTCTCCATGAGATTGAATAGGGATGAACAGAAAATGGTTGAAATACGGAAGGAGCTTCGCCCTCGGACTTATAGGATAAAGGCAAGTAATTTATACCATTTTGTCGTAATTCTGGACCAATTTTACTGTAAAAGTGTATGTACATATCGTGTGCTTATTTGTGTCATGCATATGTCTTGACCAAAGCTAGTATAGGAGTAATTGTTAAGACTCGATAAGTCTTAACAATGAATTGCCACATCTTGTTGAAAGTCTAATTATCATTAGCATATGAATGTTAAACAACCTATTGAGTTCTGGTCGCCACTTTCCTGCAATATTTGAAGAGCTTGAACTCTTACTCATAACCATCATTCTTCTGGTTTTTGTATTTAAAGTTGCTGATTAGGAATGACTTGTTATTATCTTTAAATGTAATATCTGTTTGTTTGTCTCTGTGTGTGTATGTTTTATTTTATTCTTAATTTTGGATAAGTTGGTTTCTGTTGTTTGCTTGTGCAAAGTATTCTGCCTTCTAATTCCAGTTGATGTGGGAAGAACATGATGTTATATAATAAATGATTTGTTTCTCGAAGTTATCTGTTCATCAATCTTTCAGTATCTAGTTTAACTTCTTAAGCAGTGGAAAAAACAAGTCCCAATAGTCTTTCCATGCATATGCAATATGTTAATGCAGGAGCATTGACTTTTAAATTCTGATGGTGAAGGTTTAAACCCAAGTTCTGTTTGATCTAATAATTCATATGTTTGATATCTTTAGGCAGGGCAGACCATACATATTGGTGGTTTAGTGAGAGTAGACCTTATTCAAGCCTCTATTGAAACAATTTATTTCACAATATGGGCCTCACCAAATATTTCTTTACATATGGGGAAGACAGAAAATGCTGAAGAGACTTGGAGGAAACATGTTGGCGTTAGGTTGCAGGTATTTCTCTATCCAGTTTGAATGCATTGTTACCAATCTTACTCTTTCATAGCACACCTACTCAGTGCAATTTAACTTTGGATCTTAAACACATAAGGATATCCTCTGACACCTGGAGGTAAATTAAATGACCTCCAAGCGAAATTCTGTCTAGGAAAAATTGTTAATATTGCATATTTTATGTTTAAGTCTGACCAAAATTGAGTGGGATGCATCGAGTAAACTAGGTAAGCAGTGGTGTAGAATTATCAAGGAGAAACCTCTTCTATTTCCTAGTATGTATTGGTGAAAAGTAATCTGGTTCTGTTAGAATTTTGCTTGGTCTTTGCAATTTAAGAGGAAGCAGTCTCCTCAAAATGCTGAATTTAACACCAAAGAGAATACAATATGGGTGATACAGAAAAGGAAGAATATATGAAGAAATAAATCGAAAGGAGAATTAAACTAAATCTTACAGTCTGACTGAATCATCATGTAGTTACCCCTATTTATAGAAGCCACAAGAATCAATTATTAGTTGTAATTAAATCTAAAAATAAACGGCAGCAGAAAAGACGTCAAAGTGTCAGACAATGATAATCAATAAGTAACTTAAATCTGAAAATGGATGAATGTTAATCTCCTAAACGTAGATTATTGTTCAGCAACAAAAACAGTTCTTTATCTGTTTTTAGGAGTTTTGTACCTAAATTCTTTCATGAGGAATTGGCAAGTGATCCCAGATTAGGTTGCTTGGTGGTTGTGTTGTGCCAAACTGAGCTAAATGCACATTATATGTTCGCTTTTTATCAACTGTACAGTTTTAGAGGAGTGCCATCTTATCTGTTGAAATCATTAGACCATGAGTGTGTTAGTTGTTTTCTCGCCGTTCCAACAGGTAATTAGGCTGTATCTGTGGTTCTTATAATATTGGTTTCTTGTCTCATCAAGGCAGAAGACCTCTTAATTCTTCACTTTAGTTGATAAATGAATTTGGCTCTTTAGTTTCTATGTTTGGTATCTATATATTTAGGATGTTAGGGTTGCTAGTTCCATTCATTTTGTTTTCTGGGGAGTGGGGACTGTGAAATATTTTCCTCATAATACACTTAGGTTGAAAAGTGTATATGCCGTTATATGCATGCAATCTATATATATGTATGCCAAAGAAATGTCTGTTGTTCAGTTGCATCCATTTTGCTTTTAGAGTTGTGTTCTTTATTTTATTTTTGGCGTCGTTTAATCCAATTATTTATTTAGTAATAATTTTTCTTAGACTTTTAAAAGGAAATATGACCAAAAACAAAAGAAAAATAGCTCTTCCAATCATTAAATGCATTTCAATAATTTCAACAACATTATAGGAGAAACGGGTTGATGTGTCTGCCAATACCGAGTTCACTGCCATGAGCACTGTGTCCAGGACTATAAGTATTGGCGTAGTGCTTAATGATTGAACATAATGCGGAAAGGATGGTTTGAGTTGTCAGTCTGACTGACAACACAGCATAATTTGGAGAAGGGATATGATGCGTCTTTGGGGTCAGTTTTTATTGGAATGGATTTTCTTGGAAAATAGTATTTGTTTCTATGATCTACCATGGCAAATGCATCTTCAAAGGTTATGTGAGTGCACGAGTGTTAACACCTACTTGCTTTGCACTCGAATACGCTTTGGTAATATCTGATTAGCTTTATAGGATTTATGTCTGCAAAGAAAGTTTTCAGTTTTCTAGTATCATGGGAATGTCAATTGGGAGGTACTGAGGTAGCATCTTTTGAAACCCACCCATTAGGCAGATGATTATTAACTGAAGTACAGTTTTACTACTATGCTTTTTTACTTCAAATGTACATTATTTGTAATCTTTTGCCCTTGGAATGATATAAGGAATAGGATGAAATCCTTTGTTTTCATGCTTTTACAAACTTTAAGTACTGTACTTGTGCCTTTTTCAGCCACCTATTGGCATTGATTGCGCTGCTGACATAGGCAAATGGGAAGAGAGGGAAGTAAAAGTGTCTGGAGCCAGTTGGGATGTAAATAGCATCGACATTGCTATAGCTGGTTTAGGCTGGTTTTCTTTAGGTCTCAAAGGGGAAGCAACTTTGGCATTATGGACATATGATGGTATTGAAATTACTCTGAGAGAACCGTTGGTTCTTGATAGGGCACCATCGCTTGAGAGACCTGGGTTCTGGCTTCCAAAAGCAATATCTGAGGCCCTTGGTGCTCAGAGTAAACTTGAAGCTCAAAGGAAAAAGCTAGAAATGGAAAATGCAGATTCCCTTTCTGAGGCAGTTAATTGAAAAGAAGATGAACACAATTGATTTGCTTCTTTTTAACTGGCACAAGATAGATCTTGTAGTTCTGAGAAGTCAGCTGTTGTGTTGCAAAAGGATTGGATGTGATTTCTTTGTTAGAAATACAGAATTTTGATGTGGGTGGGTTTACTTTCTGTCATGATTACAATGCTTTCCCTGTTGAGAGGAGGATTTTGATGACGGCTCCTTCCGAGATGATTGGCGATTGAAAGTAGTGCAAAGTTGTGCAGGGTAGTTGTATTTCTCTTAGATATAATGTGAAGTCACTTCTGTATTGAATTACATATATGCAATGCGTACATTGAACTCATTCGTAGGCTGAGATCTGAAATGATCGTGGCTACTATCTACCTAAAGAAGTTCAGATAGCAAGTGATCGCGGCTACCATATATATGTGATGGCTTAAAGTCGTCTTGTGAGCCAAAAGATCTGACCTGTTAGAGCCTTGTAAGAACGGCTTCTCTAAACAAACTAGATGTGTAGGGTTTTCCATTTGATTGCAACGGCAATGTGAAAGATCACTTTTGCATGTTACTGCGTTTCTCTAGACAAATTTGTGTCGAATTAGTTTCAAAATTATATTTTAACTTTAGGAGGACTATCTCCAAGTAAGGATGCTGGTTCAATATGTGGAAGAACAAAGATTGGGAGGAGAAGCTAATCGGGAACTACATATTGAGCCACTTTTAAATTTTAATGAATAATTATCTGAACACATGCAAGATACATATACAAAATAATCTAACTAATAAGCTAGGTATTCAATATGGGGTGATTGCGTTAATAACAGCATTGGGGACGGGCTTGTCAAATTGCAGCTGCTCTCAATCGAGAGCCTGGAATAGTCGAATATGGCTCTATCATCAATATTGTCAGGATCGTCATGGTACTCTAATTGCAACTGGTAGTTATTAGGAGGGTTCTCATTCATGGGGATCTTGAGAGCATTAAACTTGGCTGTAATATCATCATATTCCGGCAACTTAGGGTGCAAATACTTAGGCTTCTTGAGAGCACTGAACTTAGTAAATATATCATCCCAATCAGGCAATTTGGGGTGGACATGCATAGGAGATTGTAAGCTGATAAGTTGTAATTCATTGTTCCGATTCTCGTCGTCCTTTTTCTCTGCTGATGATCTTTCTGGTGCCTCATCAGGAGAAGAAGTAGTAAAAGAGGGTTTAACCAGTTCATGTTTTACTATATCATTAGGCACCACTGTTTCTGGGGAGAGAGCGAGAATATTCTTCTGGAAGTTAGGGTTTACAAGATTCCCAGGCAACAACTTCACAGCAGTTTCAACAAAACTCTCCCCGTAACGCTCTCCGAGTAAGTCCCTGATCTCCTCAAGCTCAGGAATCACACCACGTCCTAAGCTTGAAGAAGCAAAGACAAGACTTGAAACTGCTACAGCCAGGTCTCTTTGACGACATTGCCTGTGCGTTCGTATATAAAAGAAGTGCATGAGGATGAGCTTGCAGAAATGGTCGAGCAAAGTGTACACCGAAGATTCGTCTCTGATATGCTGTTCCTGTTCAACCCTGAGGTTCAGTGCCTTGTAGTCTAGCTCCTCAACATCTTTCCCTAACTCTGTAGAAATAGTAGACCTTTCCTCTTTCAAGGACTCAAGCTGGGACCGGACTTGTTTGAGTAGTTTCTTGCACCTTGAAGCTTTTCCCCACCCCACCCCCACCCCCACATCAGCGTATCTCTCCACAGTCTCAAATCTCAGCAAACACCCGAATTCAGATCGGGGTTTGGGAGAGAAGATGGAGAACAATAAAGGAAATTAGATTTGATATCAATATCGATTTTTCAGGGGTCTGAGAAACAAGATGGAGTGTGTTTTATACAAGTACGTTAGAGTGGTGTAGCTGCTAGCTGTTGTCCAGCTGGAAGTTATACCTAGCTGGGATTGGAATTTTATTTCCGCTTCCTGGTTGCAAATCCAAGAAACGATCAGCGTTCTCCTTATGAAACAAGGACTTTAATTATGACCTGGCAAGGGAGAGGTAAATCGATTCCTTTTCTCTACGGTATTTTTAAAACAACTACTTTATAGTTTTTTTTGCTCGCTTGAATACCAAACCCTCTCCTAGAGAACGCGCCCCACGCGTGGAGTAAAGGCAAAAAATCTCGAAGGCTTGTTCTTTCCCAATCGAACGCTGCCGGCGCCACTGCCATCGCGTTCCGGCCCGGGAGGGGATGCTGATGATGAGTTGTGGAGGGTTGTCTGGGAAGAAGCGCGGTCTGGGTAAGAAGGCTGGGTCTTCGACCTTGGGCTGGACAGACAGTTCCTATTCTGTCCCTCTCAGATCGGAGACGAAGATGGGTGTGGAGCAGCGACTCGATGGCCCTTTCCGGTGGTGGGATCTGAAGCTACCAATCTGGCGATCTGTGATGCAGCGGACAAGATCGAAGCGAGGCCAGGATCGGTCATGTTTTTGGATCTGGTTGCGGTCGTATGTGGGTTGTCGGATCTGTCTACAGCGTGGTCAGGCGGCACGGTGGCGTAGGGTTGCGGGGGCGTGGCATGGTGATGCGTGGCGGCGGAGTGGTGACATCGGAGCTCGCCGGTGGCGGGGAGGACGGTCTGGGGCGCTTTCTCTCTGTTAGGGAAAGGGATGTTTGGGCTGGGCTTTTTTTGTTGGGCCTCACTGGTTTTGTTTTGTTTTTTGTTTTGTTAGGTTTTGGGGTTTCTGTCCGGTTGGTGTTCTATTGAAAATAAGTCTCTCCTCTTGTGAGCGAGGGTTTGGGTATTTCTGTGTCGTGTCGATGCCATTGTTATGGTGTCATGGTCGGTCTGCTGTTTCATGGTCTGGTCTTTGGTCGGTGCTTTTTGGTTATCAACATGATGGTGAATCACCCTTACACATGGTTTGGTGGTTTTGGGTCGCGGTGTCCGAACGGATGAAAACAGTTCATCGTAAGGTTGGTGGCTGGGTTGTATCGCTACGGGTTTGGTTGTTACTCAGTGTAGCTCGAGGATATGAGCGTAACATTTGGTTAGGGGTTGGGCCGTTTTGGCTCATGGAAGTCACTCATGTTGACGGTCCCGTAACTATGGATCCAATGTTATGTAATCTGTTGGGTTATTAATGGAATTTTCTTTTTCTCAAAAAAAAAAAAAAACAACAACTTTATAGTTTTAGACTCAAAATAATCGGTTAGTAAACATCTTAGACCTACAAGCAAATGGAATGTTGCAGGCTTCTCTTTTTGAACCCGACATTCAGTATCAGATTTTGAGCATTAGTTTAAGCGTAATTTCACATGGATACACTTGTTTGGACTTTGGAGTCCACAAAGGCATTGAGTTATCCTACCGGTGGTAATGGTACCTGAATTCCATATTTTAAGCGATGAATCCAGTTGCAGCTTCCCAATCACTTGTTGAAATATATTTGTAAAATTTTGATTCCTTCTACTTTGTATTTGAACAAAATATAATCGAAACCACAACTTGTTGATTTGATTAATTTGCAGTAGCAAATCAAGCATAAACAGATCAACTTAACCCAACAAACTTGTGTACTTGAGTTTCTGAACTTGTTCACCCTTTTAATCAACCAACACTTCCCTTATATAGGGTACAAAATTAACCTATAAAATATCTAAGATGAAACCATATTAAACTAGATTAAAAGTACTTTAGATACAAAATATCTAGCTTAAGTTTGAGTGGAGCAAACAGTAATGCAAGTGCGTGGCTGTAAAATATCTTTCACCGCAGCAAGTTTTGCGACAGCAAACAAACTCAACCTTAGCGAACAAACTTAGTTATTCCGCGAACTGTTATTCATGAACATTACTTCTCAGCGAACTGGCTTCTTACTATTCCCATAATGACGTCATCTCGCGAATGCACTTTAGCGAACCTTCGCGGTGAACTCACTTCGCGAACTTTTCTCCGCGGTGACTTTATCTCGCAAACGCACTTTAGCGAACATTAGCGGATGGAGCAGGAAAGCATTAATTCTATCACTCCCTCTTAATGCTTTGCTTTTTCATTCCTAGTAGGCCTCTGAGGTATTCAAACCTCTCTTTTGGTAGAGCTTTGGTGAAGATATCTGCAACTTGGTCTTTAGTATTGCAGTAGACCAAATCCACTTCATTCTCTTCAACTGCATCCCTGATGTAGTGAAACTTCAAGGCAATGTGTTTCGCCCTACTGTGGTACACAAGATTCTCGCTCATGGCAATTGCAGACTTGTTGTCGCAGAGAATGGTTGTTGCAGATTCTTGTTTCTCACCAAAATCTTCAATGACTCTTCTGAGCCAAATTGCTTGCGAAGTAGCTATAGATGCAAACACATACTCAGCTTCAGCTGTAGATAGGGCCACTGATTTTTACTTTTTTGAAGCCCAAGAGAATACACCAATTCCAAGTGTGAAAGTATACCCAGATGTGCTTTTCAAATCATCTACACTGCCTCCCTAATCACTATCACATAAACCAAAGAGTTTTGGTTCCACATTCCTCTCATACATGATTCCAAAGTCAATTGTACCTTGAATGTATCTTAGGATCCTCTTCGCAGCTCCATAGTGTACTTTGGTTGGCTTGTGCATAAATCTAGATAACAAACTTGCAGCATACATAAGATCTGGCCTTGTTGCTGTCAAGTAAAGCAAACTTCCCACTAAACTTCTGTATATACTGTCATCTTCACTACCACTTCCATCTCTTCTATTTGAAATTTTTCATTGACAACTAGAGGTGTTGCAACAGATTTGCAACCAACCATTTTGAACTTCTCTAGAATTGTCTTTGCATATTTTTTTTGTGTAATGAAGATTCCCTCCACTGATTGAACTATTTCAATTCCCAGAAAATAATGCATGATTCCCAAATCACTCATTTCATATTTCATCATCATATCAGACTTGAAATCATTTTTTCACAACTTCCAGTAAATACCAAATCATCAACATATAAGGAGACAATAAGAATGCTTGATTTACCTTTAGTTTTGGTGCAAAGGGCAGGTTCATTTTCACTCCTTTGAAACCCCTTTCCTGTGAAATAGGAATTGATCTCACCGTACCAAGCTCTTGGGGCTTGTTTCAAACCATAAAGAGCCTTCTTCAGTTTGTAAACCTTCTGCTCTTTACCTTGATGATGAAACCTTGTGGTTGTTCCACAAATACTTCTTCTTTTAACACTCCATTTAGAAATGTAGACTTTACGTCTAGTTGGTGAAGAAACCAACCTTTTTGTGCAGCAATGAAAATTAGACCTCTTATGGTCTCATGCCTTGCTATTGGTGCAAAAGTTTCATTGAAATCGACTCCAGGTATCTGCGAGTACCCTTTTGCCACCAATCTTGCTTTGTTTCTTTGTATAGAACCGTCAGCATTTAGCTTGGTTTTGTAAATCCACTTGAAACCAATAACATCTTTGTTATTTGGTTTATCAACCAGCTCCCATATATTGTTCTTCACAATCACATCGATCTCCTCTTTCATCGCAGTTCTCCATTCATCTTCCTTCACAGCTTCTTCAAAAAATTTAGGCTCGAACAAGCATGCATTGCAGCTTTCATACACATCATTCAAGCTTCTTAACCTGATCGGTGTTGAACTTGGAGTTGATTGTGCATTTGAAGGTGTTGGTGAGGGTTGTTGAGGACTGTGAGGCGATGACTGTTGTAGTGGATCAAGTTCCAACTGTTCTGGAACCTCTTGTTCATTTTGAACAACATTATCTTGCACATCTTGTTGCAGGACTGAACCTTGATTCCAATCCCAATATGATTTCTCACTGTAGAGAACATCTTTGTAGATAATCATTTTTTTCTTTTTCAAATTGTAGAGCCTATAGCCCTTTGTATATGAGCTGTATTCCATGAACACAGACTTTTCGCTTGATTCATCAAGCATCATTCTCAGCTCCTTTGGGATATGTGCATAGCAGATTGAACCAAACACCCTCAAGTGGTTAACACTTGGTTTTCTTCCACTCCAGGCTTCAATTGGTATCATTCCTTGCACTGTTGTTGTTGGATGCCTATTCATCAAATACACTGCGGTGTTGACAGCTTCTACCCAAAATTCTTGAGGCATCTTCTTGTCATGCAGCATTGAATTTTCCATTTCCACGATTTTTCTGTTTTTCCTTTCAACTACCCTGTTTTGTTGCAGTGTATAACTTACTGTGAGTTGTCTTTCCAAACCAATGTCTGCACAGAAATTTCCAAACTCATTTGATGTATATTTGCCTCCTCTGTCTGATCTTAGCACTTTGATCTTGAGATTAGATTGTCTCTCAACCATTGCTTGAAATTCTTGAATACTAAGAACACATCAGACTTCTGCCTTAGGAAATAAACCCAGGTCATTCTTGAATAATCATCAATGAACGTCAGAAAGTATATGTGTCCAGCTTCTGTTATGGTCTTCATTGGACCACACACATCAGAATGAACTAACTCAAGTGGAACTTTGGCTCTCCATGCTTTCCCTTTTGGAAATGAGATAATGTGCTACTTTCCCAGTGCACATCCTTCACACACATCAATAACTTAATTTAATTTTTGGCAATCCTTGCACCATTTCATTTTGATGTAGTTGCTTGAGACTTTGAAAATTCAAATGTCCAAGTCTTCGATGCCAGAGCCAAGGATCATCCTATAGCTCCATTTTTCTTGTACTCTTTGTTGCATATTTGAGAGTTAAAGGAAAACTTATGTTCCTCTTCATCTCAACTTCTACCATCAGCTTCTTGCTGCTCCCTCTCTCAAAGATCTTGCAAGTGTTGTCACCAAAGTGTAGGCGATATGAATGCTCAATGAGTTGACCAACACTTAGCAAATTTGAATCAAGATCTGGAACTAACATTACATTTCTGATGAACATTTTTTCATTTTTGGTTTCCACCGCAATACTTCATTTGCCTTTTGTGTCAACCAACATTCCATTTCCCATCTTCACTTTAGTGATGTTGTTGTAGTCAATATCATATAGAAGATTAGCATTCGTAGCCATATGATTACTGCAAGCACTATCAACAAGCCACACATTCTCACTCACTTGTGTAGCTGCAGCATGGCTGACAGAGAACATGTTGGTATCACACTGTTCTTCAATGCAGTTTGCTTGTTGATTGCCTTTGTAGTTACAATCCTTCTTGACATGACCAAACCTGTTAAAATATGTACACTTTGGTTTTCCTTTAAACCAACATTCACCATTGTGCATTTTTGAGCAAATAGAACACTTTTAATAACTTGAACTGCTACTTCCTTCATTGTTTTTCTTTGCTAATTGATCTGTTTTACCTTCCCACTTCTTGCCTTTATTTTTTAAGTTCTTCTTCATCTTTTGTTTTCCCTTTTCTGAATTAGAACTAGATGGCTCATCATTTTTCTGATTTGAGCTAAGACTCAGTGTTTGAAAAGCTTTCTCAGATTGTTCATCATGGCTCCTTAACCTCTGATCAAAAGCCTTAAGTGTCCCCATCACATCTTGAACACCAAGAGTTTTCATATCCCTAGTCTCCTCTATAATACAGATTATAGCATCATATTTTCTATTTAGACTCATAAGGATCTTCTAGACTACCCTCTTCTCCATAATGGATTCACCATAGGTTTTCATTTGATTTACAATATCAGTCAGTCTAGTACTGTAATCATTTAGCAGCTCCGTTTCATTCATTCTAGTATACTCAAAATCTCTTCTCAAAGGTTAAAGTTTAACAGCTCTAACCTTTTATGAGCCTTTGAACTCAAGCAACAGAACATCCCAAGCTACTTTCACTGTTTCTTCATTTGACATTCTTGGAAAGATCTCGTCTGAGACTGAGTTTTGTAGTATTCCTAGAGCTTTTGCATCTTTCTTTATGTTTGTCTTCAATCCACTCTCTGAGCATTAGACATATTTTCAATTTCTGGAATTGTATAGCCTTCATCCACATAACTCCGTAGTTCATGTGAGATGAACATGGTTCTCATCTTGATCATCCAGAAGTCAAAGTTCTCTCCATTGAAGATTGGAACTCTGATTTCTGATGAGTTGCTTGAACTAGCCATATTAGATCAGTACCTTGTGTTTGTTTTTTTTTTTTTTTATGTAACAGTTGATACGACCCAATTGATATTGATCAACAAAGCTCTGATACCATGTTGAATATATTTGTAAAATTTTGATTGCTTCTACTTTGTATTTGAACAAAATATAATCGAAACCACAACTTGTTGATTTGATTAATTTGCAGTAGCAAATGAAGCATGAACAGATCAACTTAACCCAACAAACTTGTGTACTTGAGTTTCTGAACTTGTTCACCCTTTACATCAACCAACACTTCCCTTATATACCTAAAAACTGAACGGTCGAGATGTGGATATGCGACCGAAAAGTGACCCAAAACTCGAACTTCACAAGTTAATTTCAAAGCGGAGCTCCGCTCTGGATAAGATATGTATATATGTATATAAATATAAATATATATATATATATATATATATATGAGGCCCGATCACAGGTAGATGTCCGCACTGTCGCTAAAGTACGGACGTCGACGCAGCAGCAGCTTCCAAGCGGCGCGCGGCTTGCAAGAGGGAGGTCGGAGGCATCCCGGACCGTTCTGGGCAGCGATCGAGGTCGGAGGAGATCGAGGTTGCATGTTCTGGGCAGGGGCCGGACCTGCAACTGCAAGGTTCTTGGCAACGCCGGAACCTCGTCGTTGGCGACTCCACCCTACTACAGATCGACTTCTCAGACCCCTAGCCCCTCTACGGGAAGCCCCGCCGCGCCATCGAAGCTTGATCGAGGTCGGAGGAGCGACGTCCGCACTTTTTCTAGGTTGCGGACGGCCGCTTTCGAACGGTTTTGATATACACACACACACACACACACACAGATCCTATCCAGAGCGGAGGTCCGCTTTGAAATTATAGAGTGAACTTCGAGTTTTGGGTCACTTTTAGGTCACATATCCACATCTCGACCGTTCATCTTTTAGATACTAGTGTATAGATCATCGCTGCAAATTTTCAGCCAAATTGATGATCGTTAAGGTATCTAACTCGCTTAAACCAATCGACGGACTGAATCTGTCAACCTGAACCGTACTAGCTTTAAGACAGTTATCAATACCTTAACGGTCATCAATTTGGCTGAAAATTTATAGAGATGATCTATACACTAGTACCTAAAAACTGAACGGTCGAGATGCAGATATGCGACCTAAAAGTGACCAAAAACTCGAAGTTCACTCCGTAATTTCAAAGTGGAACTCCACTCTGGATAAAATCTGTATATATATATATATATATATATATTCATATGCATGTGTATTTTTCACATTATATTTTCATAATTTACAATAACCCAACAAACTTCTCTATGTAAATTTGGGATCCAGAACAACTTCAGTTTTGGTACCTAAACTTCTATTTTTATTGGGATCAAATACCCATGAGAAACTGCAGGGATTATTGGTCTGAGGTTGTCAGCGAGTCTACTGATGGATTATGCGGAAAAATTTTATTGTCAGTTTCTTATTAGTTTACTCCCCCCTAAGCTTCACTTAATAAGTGGAGTGGTATTGCGTTTAGTGCTGTCTCTTTCTGATGGCCACATAGAGGCGGGTTACTATGTAATATTGCTTTTTCTTATTGAATAAAATGGCTGGCCTCCTTCTAGTTAAAAAAAAAAAAACTTTGAATTCATATACATGTGTTATGTAAATCTATTGATCGAATTACATGAAATTTTTTCAATTTCTTGATTGAAGAAAAAAAAATTGTTGTTTAAATCTAAGTATGAGTGTAATGAAAAGAAAAAAAAAAGTAAATAATTTATTTTTTTAGAAGAAAGCCAAAATAATTTTGAGCAATTAGATTTTGGAAGGATAAGATAGATGCTCTTTTCTTCAATAATTTTATGGCATAATTTGGTAAATAGGTTATGTGTGTAGCTGTGTAGGTGACATGACATGACACCTAAGATTGAGGCCAACAATCATTTCCTCGACACAATGATGGACAAGGTCAAAAGTCCAAGTTTTTTTGTGTGAAAAAAATTATTTTAAGATTAAGCTTAGGCACCGAATGATTTTGGCACCGGATCTCATCAAAACTTCCAATTTAAGCTTGTCTGACTGAGAGCAGTACTAGGATAGGTGAGCTCCTGGGAAGTCCACGTGTTGCACCCACAAAAAAATATTTTAAAAAAAAACACTATTTTTTCAATGAAGAATGTTTAAGGTGAAGCTAGCTGCTAGCACTAAAACTTGAAGTCCCAAACTTACCGGTTAAATATTTACACGCGGGCCACTATTTTTCTATAAATTAATATAAATGACTGTAATGAAATGCAGTCTGTGTGAACAACTTCTTCCTTCACACGGATTTCTATATCAAATACATAAACTCTATCTCACACCAATTTCTGCGTGGATTACAACTCATACTGATTTTTGTGTCAAAACCTAAAACCTTATTAACACAGAATTCTGTGTGAGATCCCTGTACCCTAACTTTCACTGATTTTTGTGTGTAAGAGTGACAACATTTTTTAAAAAAAGGGCTAAATACTGTTTAGTCCCTCAACTTTTGCTGAAAAAACACTTCAGTCCCTCGCCTTTTAATTTGACATGTTTACTCCTTGTTCTTTCAGTTTTATACCAAATAGGTCCATTCCATTACATTCGGTTAAATTGTGCCGTTAACTTTCTATTTTAAGGATAAAATTACTATCATAGTCCTGACTTTCTCTTTCTTTAATTTTTTTAATTGTTTTTATTCTTCTCTTTGTTCAAGTAAATCCAGAATATGTGTCTAGCCCAAACTCGAGGTTACTTGCTCTAGTGGAAATAGGGTTTATATTAGAGATATTCTCTGAGAATCTTAGGAGATATCCAATCATGTATGATTATGTTTCCATGCACAACTCTATCTCTATGTTTGTAATCCTCTATATCAAGAGGCCCCTATTATCAATGAAAGTACGACTCAATTCTCTCCCAATTTCAGTTTTTCCTTAAATATGTTATCAGCATGAAGTTCTAACCCTGAAACCCTAAAATCCCAAACCCTTGAAAAAAAAGGGTGTGCGTTAGCCTCGATTCACTGTCGGTTAACCTCATCCATAAAGTTTCTGCAAGATATAGCCACGTTAGCCTCGATTCATTGCCGGTTAACCTCGTCCATAAAGCTTTTGCAAGTTAAAGCTGGTTAGCCCCTGCCAGCGAAAAAAAAAAAAAACAGAAGAAGATGACACTCTCGGTCAAAGGCAGAGGAGAAAGAAAGAAAAAACAAGAAGAAAAGGCTCCCTCGATCAAAGGCATAAGAGGGAAAAAAAAAAAAAAAAACTGTGGGGAGCGGTCCACGAGGGGGGGCCCACATTTTTAACCTTTTCAGTCAAAGTTTGCAAGGAAAAAAAAAAGAAAAAAAAAGGAAGAAGCCCGCAAGCAGATGAAGAGTGGAAGAAAAGAAAGAGAAAAAAAAAACAGAGAGAAAAAGAGAAGGAGCGGGCCCACAAGCAGAAAAGAATGAAGAAAAAAGAAGAAAGAGAGAAGAAAGAAAGGCCCAGCGCAGAAGAAGAAAGGAACAGGCCTAGAAGCCCACTGACCCAAGCCCATAAGCCCGCTGACGTCAGTCCTAGGACCCGCTACCACGTTAGCATAAGGATCCACTGCCACGTCAGCCCTCCGGTCAACGACTTTTCCAGCTACTTTTTCCAACCACTTTTTCCGGCCAAATTTTCTGGCAACCTATTTCAATGTATTTTTTTTTCTAAAAGTTCCCGTTTTTTTTTAGAGTTTTTACATTCAATTTCTCTTCTTTTTCGAGGACTTGCAACATCCCTTCTTCTACCCCCCTTTCTTCATCATAGGGGAGACCTAATTAAGCCAAACTGTGGGGATTCGTGCTCACTCCAAGTTTGGAGCTTGTTGAGATCTCCAAACTTAGAGTTTGTAGAGAAATTATGATCGACTATTTATGTCATTATTTCGATCTAATCTAATACCTCTTGGAATTGAATTTCTTGGAAGCGATTACGCTCAGAAATTCAAAATTTTTTGGGAGCTACTACGCTCAGAAATTTTGTATGTTTTCGTGGTAGCCTTTTACGCTCCGAAACTAACCATAATTTCTTGTTCTCTTTCAGGATGAGTAACATGAACAAATTGAATTTTTCTCCATTGGGAACAACTGGCTCTAGATATCACAGGTGGGTTCATGATGGCAGTCAGCATCTCAAGGCCGATGGAATCCTAGATATGATTCTCGAGCCTAGCTAGAACGTGCTAATTGTTGAGCAAGCTCAAGCTTTGGAAGCAAATAGAGCAGCCTTAGAGGCAAATAAGGCGAAGGCCATCATCCTAATGAATCGTCATATGGATGATTCGCTCCAGTACGAGTGTATGAATGAAGAAGACCCCAAAAGGCTGTAGGTCTCACTCGAAGAAAGATTTGGCAACGTCCGTGACTCCATGCTTCTTGACCTAGAAGTGAGATGGCATAGCCTCCGCTTCTATGATTTCAGTCAGTTCTTGACTACAACTCGGAAGCACTTCACATTAAATCCTTAATGGAATTCTGTGGTAAAGAGATCACAGATGCGATGTTGATTGAGAAGACTCTCTCTATCTTCCCCGTCTCTACATTGATGGTTGCTAAAAACTATCGAATCGATGTTACTGCTGTTTGGACCTGAATTTAGCTACTCTCGTGTATGACCATGTTGAGAAGAAATGAGGATGAATTGACACCCATTCAAGACAAATAGTTGGTGAAGTCATACAACCAAGGAAAAAGTGTCGGTCGGTCACCCAGCTTGGTTTGAGGTTTTAGTAACGGATGACCCAAAAATCAACAAGTTGGACCATGCGGCCATATGTTCGGTTTAATCCAGGTTCGGTTTAGCTACTCTCGTGTACGACCATGTTGAGAAGAAATGAGGATGAATTGACACCCATTCAAGACAAATAGTTGGTGAAGTCATACAACCAAGGAAAAAGTGTCGGTCGGTCACCCAGCTTGGTTTGAGGTTTTAGTAACGGACGACCCAAAAATCAACAAGTTGGACCATGCGGCCATATGTTCGGTTTAATCTAGGTTCAAAAGGGTCTTTACTCATGCGGGCCGAAATGAAAATTAATGTTCGGCCAAGTTTAGGTAATAATATCGGATGAAGAGTCTTCACAAGGAAGGAGTTCAAGTCAATCTGTGCTTTTAATTATGAAGATCTCGGATATCAGCAAAGTCAGAGTTTTACGAAACGAATAAATCCTAAAAGGAAGGAGAATCCTACTTAAGTTCCACGTCTTGGAGGACAAGTTAGCTAGGGTTTTTAACTTGTATATATAGCACCTTGTAACTCATTGTAAAAGGTCCTGCACCACAAAAACAAATCAATATACAACTTTTACTCAAACCTTTCTCTTACTCTTTCATAGGTATTTTGCCTTCTATTCAACTTTCATAACTTGTTTTCATTTTTAGTTTCTTACTTTTATTTCAGTCGTTACATTCAAGCACTTTACTTTCTTGTTCTTTATTTTATATGTACTTTACTTTTCGCACTTAGGAGTAGTTCGTAACATAGAATTATCATCCATTGATCTCTTTCGGCTAGTCCGGATTGGATTGATGCGATTCGTCGTTCACACACATATCATCTCACAACCGAGTCCACTTCACCTTCGTCTTCACCGTGATTTGCGAGTACCTTCACCCAATAGATCTCTCGCTTGTCACCCGAACCTTTGAGTTTATCCAAAAAGTGAACGTGATAGAAGACTCCGGTCAACATTGACGCCTAACCGAAGTCCTTGCAACAGAGGCATCAGAACCTAACGGCCGAGAGCGTTCCTTCCTCGGCCTACAATCATTTGAAAGAAGTCAGATCACGCACCATTCAGAAACCTCAGTCGGCCATTCGGCCGTGAGTTGGCACGCCCGCGCAATTTCAGAAGGATGATTCAACCACAGGTCCCTCGGCCCTCACTTCGGCCGAGATGATTTTGAGGCAAACAACTGCAGGACGGATCACAAGGTTTCATGAGCTCATTGGAGCTATGAATGTCGTTGAAAAGCATGACAACATCCTTGTGAAGAACTATAATTCGAGATCCATGTAAGCAAAGCATATTCCGGAATCCAATTATAGTCGCGCCCCTAAAAGAGGGTACCAAGAGCGAAACCCTAATCTTAGGGATACTTCTGGACGTTCTGATCCATATAATCGCTCTACTTGGGAAGGTAACCGCTAAAATAGGCAAACACGGAACCGAAGAGGTAAACGTGGAAAGAGAGAGGGAGGCAATGCCTCTGGCCATGTTGGTGGTGCCACCAACACTAAGAGCCATCTAAATGACGCTTTCAAAGCGCCTCAATCAATGGAGTTTGAGCAAAGAGATGTATGTTCTCGATGTGGAGTGTCTGATCATTTGGGCACACATTTGTAGAGCTCGTGAAGAAATTGTCACCGCCTACAAAGCATATTGTGAAGCAAGAGATGCTCACTATGTGGAACAAGAAGATCAAGAAGATGATCTAGAGTGAAGGGTTGAAGACTACAAATCTAGTTGGGATCAATAGATCGCCAATTCTATTTAAGTCTTTTTATTTTCCAAGAGACGTAATAGGCAATTGCCATATATTTTTGATGTAAATGCCAATGGTTTAGTCTTTCTTCAAAGTAGGCTCACCCAAAGCAAGTGTGATTTCTAGGAAGGTTATGAGATTAGTGGTACTTAAGCGAACCTTGCTCCACCGACATCTCTCTACTCACCTGGTCACATTTATTTTGGAATTACCGAAAGAAGCCAATATGAATAAAATTTTGGATTACCATTGTTTTGCATTAACTAGCATTTTGGATTAGATTTCTTTGGTCAAAGAGACAATGATGTAACTCCTTTGGCTTATGAATAAAATTTCAAGTTCTTTTCATTATGGCTCCAGCTTGATTCTGAGCATATTACTTTGTGGCTACGATGGCTGGGCCATCAGTATTAATTCGAGGACATGGAATAGCCCAAGTTCCACTTGCCAAATGACACCTTCATTACTGTCACAGAAACTCTCTACGCTCTTAGGGCAAATTATACCCTATGAATAACCAATGGATTCCATGCGAAAACGCATGTAGAGAACGGAAATGAGTTTCTTTGCAATGCCTCTAATGATTGCGAACAAAGGTGCATCTTAGAGAATTTTATGTGTTTCTCTAGTGAATTCTATGTCACTATTCAAGCTATTAAATCCAATAAAGTTATGAGAGAAGATCTCTTGGATTTCGACACATATTGGCTTTGTCACGATAGGATAGGTCATCCTAGTCATGATATGATGATCCATCTACTAAAGACTTCACACAGACATCTATTTTCTCGAGCGAAATGAAGCATGAATCAACAGTTTATTCCTGGACTAAGTGTGACCGCCGTCACTGCCGTCCACCACCAGCCTAGGGCTGACATAGTCCTTATCCATGACGCCATAGATAGCGTAATCATGGTGATGACGCCATAGATAGCGTAATCATGGTGATGACGCCCCAGGTGATGTTGCAATTACCAACTTTGATTCAAATAGCATTTCAGACGCTTAGGCCTAACCAAAATCCTCATTGGTTGCTTCTAAAGCCTTTCGCTCGTTTTACAAAGCCTGTTCCTTAGGGAAATTAGGACTGAGACCGTCTTATGCAAAGGATATGAAAATACTCATTCAGTTCCGACATAGAATCCCTGGGAATTCTGTGGACTGATTCAACCAACCTGCGGACGTTTAAATATCTCATGATGTTGGTTGACACGCAAACACGCTGGTCACGTGTTGTGCCATTTTCCACTTGTAATGCTGCTTATGCTACACTCCTAGCACATATCATACAACAACTGACTCACTCCCCGAATCATCCTATTCAGTCAGTTGGATTTGACTATGCTAGAGAGTTTACATTGAAGACTTTCG
Source organism: Rosa chinensis (assembly GCF_002994745.2). NCBI lineage: Eukaryota > Viridiplantae > Streptophyta > Magnoliopsida > Rosales > Rosaceae > Rosa > Rosa chinensis. The sequence continues at coordinate 30,974,521 of NC_037090.1, forward strand.
ATTTGCAATAGGGAATGATGTTGGACATCATATCCTCATATACAAACCCAAATGGTCTAGCGGAAACGACTACGATGGTAGTCCGGACATTGGTAATGCGCACGAATCTCCTTATATCCGCTTGGGGTGATGTAATATCTCATGCAGCTATGCTAATTCATCTACGACCCACTGCCACTCAATCTACTTTTGCGTTACAGTTAGTGACTGGGTACAAATATCATACTTACGCATATTTAAGTGTGCCATTTATGTGCCAATTGCACCGCCACAACGCTCTCTGATGAGTCCTTATAGACAAATAGGCAACTACGTTGGTTTTGAGACTCCAACAATCGTCCGCCACTTAATGCCCTTGCAAGGCGATCTCCTTACTGCTAGATTTGCGGATGTCACTTTGATGAGACAGTCTTCCCATCGTTAACACATATGTTCAATAGGAACGACAGGAATTGTCATGGTCTGTTCCCACTATGTCTCATCTTGATCCCTACTAAAGTGATGAGATCACACAAATATGCTGCAAATATTCCTGCAAGGAAGGACGTCCTTACGAAAGGACGTAGCGCCACCCTACACGTAGGTAGGCATGGTGCCAACTCCAAAGAGATTGGCACTCTGGCATTACAGGTCATGGCCCCAGCTAGGATGCGTGGAAGGCCCGTGAGTTCGAATGATACTCTGGCACAGTCCAATCCTTTGATCATCGACACTCAAAATCCATCTCATGAGTATCTTCTGGGTTATGGTTATCGTTGGGGGACGCCTCAACATCAGAACCTATTCCTGAGAATATAGAGCTCTACGAAAATTACACTATTGTACATGAGACGTGGGATAGAAACTCCATCATAATTGATGATGTAGTTGCGCATTTCGTTGCGCATGAGTTTGTTGAGTAAGATGATATCGAACCACGCTCCGTTGATGAATGAATGCCAACGTAGAGAGATTTGGCCTAAATGGAAAGATGCTATCTAGGTTAAGTTGGATTCTCTAACGAAGATGAAGGTTTTTGAGCCAATGGTGCCAACACCTCCTAACACAAAACCTATTGACTAATGGGTATTCGTTAGAAAGAGAGATGAGAAAAAGAGATGGCAATCTCGCCTTATGGCACAAGGCTTCTCACAAAACGCCCTGGAATCGACTACGATGAGACATATTCTCTCGTAATGGATGTCACTGCACTCCACTACCTTGTCAGTTTGGTAGTTTCCGAATAACTGATCATGCAGCTTACGAATGTGGTTACTACGTATCTCTATAGGGATCTAGATACGGAATATACATGAAGGTTCATGTTGAGCTTCATTTACCCAAGTCAAGTGGCTCTAGACTACGGAGCGCGTTTTACAAAGAGATTGAAACGCTCACTAAAGTGACTACTTGATTAGGAAAGGATATGCCTGCGCGTTTCCATAACAAGTTTCGGATTCTATCGCGGTTCATGTTGGACATGATCTTTATTGGAAGCCCTTAAAGAGTTAAGTGAAACCGCTGAACACTTGAAATCCGAGTTTGAGATGAAAGATTTTGGGAGAACACGATTATGTCTCAGTTTGGAACTTGAGCATTGTGTTGATAGATGCTTAGGCATTTTGACAAGGTCAAACCTTCAAGCACCCCCATGATCGTCTGTAGTCTTGATCTTGAAAATGATCATCTTCGTCCGAAGGATGATGGCGAAGATGTGCTAGAGGCGGAAGTGCCCTACATAAGTACAATAGGCGCATTATTGTATTTAGCTAAATGCATAAGACCAGATATCTCGTTTACAATGAACTTATTAGCTAGATATACCTTTGCGCCAACGCGACGCCATTGGATTGGTGTAAAAGATATCTTTCAGTACTTGAGATGTACGATTGATATGGGCTTGTTCTATCCCTATAGAGAGATGATGGATTCAGACCTATCACACACCAGGATCGCCGCCAACACTGGCCTGCGTCCACTATCCCCATCCCAAAACGACATGTGTTTTGGAAGGTTTTGCTGATATTGGGTATCTCTTTGACCCACACAAAGGTCATTCTCAAAATAGTTAAGTGTTCAACATGGGTAAAGACCGTGATATCTTGGAGGTCTACAGAACATACCATAATCGCTATATCTTCGAACAATGCAGAGATTATTGCTCTTCACAAAGTGGTTCGTGAATGTATCTGGATTGGATCCATAATTACGCATGTTCGAACAATTGTGGTTTGAAGTCTACCACAGATGAGCCTACGAGCATTTTGGATAATGCTGCTTATTTTGAACAAATGAAGCAAGACTACATCAAAAGCGACAACATCAAGGATAATCAGCAACAACAGCCTCTCCTCAAGATCAAAGTGAATTAGGTTTGATTTGAGGACAGTGTGGCAGACTTGCTCACTAAGTTATTGCCTAAATTCCACTTTCGAGAAACATGTTGGTAGCATCGTTTGCGGAAGTTATTCGAACTCCCATGACCGTTGTCATCACGGGGAGATGCATACATCAGGGGGAGATGTCTACATGTATGGTCTCGAAAAGTGAAGGGTGTGTTGCGCTCTTTTTCCCCTTCGACCGAGGTTATTTTTGTCCCACAGAGTTTTTGTTACTCGGCAAGGTTTTTAATGAGGCAACGAGAGAAGCACCACGTTTGGGCGACACAAGGGGGAGTGTTCAAGTAAATCCAGAATATGTGTCTAGCCCAAACTCGAGGTTACTTGCTCTAGTTGAAATAAGATTTATATTAGAGATATTCTCGGAGAATCTTAGGAGATATCCAATCAATGTATGATTATGTTTCCATGTACAACTCTATCTCTATGCTTGTAATCCTCTATATAAAGAGGCCCCTATTATTAATGAAAGGGAAAAATTCACCAACGGTGTCTAGACACTTAGGGGACTTTCAGAATGATACCTGAACTTTCAAAGTTATCAATGTGATACCTGAACTCATTTTTTCGTATCAACGTCGTACCTATGGTCAATTTCCGTCACGGAACAGTTAACTAGAGGCATGTGTCCGGCACGTGATAAAAAAAGTGAGGGCAAAACAGACTTTTTCTCTCAATTTCCCCTAAAATCGATCAAAAATTCAATTCCTTCCAAAATTTGGAGGACATGAGGTTCGAACCCCCAACCTCCCTCACAACAACTCAACTCCCCACCACTGGAGCACGAACTGACCTCAACACAATAGCTCCAAACTTTACATTTATACTCTTTTTAGGCGATACCGAATAATTATAAAAAACATACAAACCTTGGAAGAAATGAGATTCGAACCCCCAACCTCTCTCACAACAACTTAACTCCCCACCATTGGAGCACAAACTGTCATCGATGTAATACCTCCAAACTTTATATTTATACACGTTTTAAGAGATACCGAATAATATACAAAATTTACAAACCGTGGAAGAGATGAGGTTCGAACCCCCAACCTCTCTCACAACAAAACAACTCCCCACCACTGGAGCACGAACTGTTGCCGACATATTATCTCCAAACTTTGTATTTATACTCTTTTTAGGCGATACCAAATAATTAAACAAAATAAATAAACCTTGGAACATTTGAGATTCGAACCGCCAACCTCTTGCACAACAGCTCAACTCCCCACCTCTTGGGCACGAGCTGCCGATGTTATAACCCCTACGATCTTTATATTTATGTTGTTCTTAGGTGATAGATTAAACACCAAAAAGAATCTTCTCTCTCTCTCTCCTGGTCTTCGACCTTTCTTCTTCTTTCTGCAGTTTCTGCAACTCTGCTTCATCTTTTGTTCTTTTTTCTTCCTCCCCAATCCCTATCAACGTTGTCGTCACGGCCGCAGCGGGGCGAACCGAGTTGGACCGGAGCGGGCGGCCGGGGGAGAAAGCGAACTCGACGTCGAAGGAGTGAGGTGGCGGGATGATCATGACGGGAGAGAGAGAGTTGCTGGAGGGGGAAATGTCGGAGACAGGAGGGGAGGAGGCGATGGGCTCCGGGGCGGCGAAGAACCCGACTTGGCTGACCTTCGGATTGCTGACGAAGAAGCTGAAAGAAAGCAGAGGGAAGAAGAAGCTGAAAAAGAAAAACAAGAAAGAAAAAAAGAAAGGAAGAAAGCAAAAAAATAAAGAATAAAAAAATAATATTAAAATACTTTTGAGGGTAAATTAGTCTTTTACCCTTATTTTATGCCTCACGAGCCGGACACGTGCCTCTGGTTAACTGTTCCGTGACGGAAATTGACCGTAGGTACGACGTTGATACGAAAAAATGAGTCCAGGTATCACATTGATAACTTTGAAAGTTCAGGTATCATTCTGAAAGTCCCCTAAGTGTCCAGACACCGTTGGTGAATTTTTCCCTTAATGAAAGTATGACTCAATTCTCTCCCAATTTAGTTTTTCCTTAAACACTCTTTTATTTTTTAATTGTTTTTATTCATCTCTTTAATTTTTTTGTTTCTTTAATTTTTTAATTATTTTTGTTCTTCTCTTTCTTGTTCCTTCTGATTCATACCAATAAAATTAATATTTTTTTAATTATTTTTATTCTTCACTTTAATTTGACACGTTTACTCCTTATTTCTTTTTTCTTTCTTTTTTTTTGAAAGGGGTTTGGAACCCAGCTTAACTGGGAGGCTCAGCCCCACGCCCGGTTCCATTTATTGAATTAAAATTTTGCATCGGGGGGGGACATAAAATCTGAACCCCGAGCTACAGAATTACTATTACAATAATCTTCGTAGAGAACATCCTGAATAATAGCAGGGGTCTCATCTAACCATACATCATCAATAGAAAATAAACTAGCAAGGTGCGCTAGCCTATCAGCTGCACCATTTGCTTCACGGTAAATATGTCGAGTTCTAACTGATTGAAAAGCATTAAAATAATCTTTGCAATCATCCAAAACCCGACTCACCTCCAAGAAATTTTTCTCCACACTATTGAGAGCAGTAATCAGAATGGCAGAGTCGCTTTCAATGTCAATTTCAGACCACCCTTGATGTATACCAAGGAGAAGACCAGCTCTACACGCCTCAGCTTCCATATTTAGGACTGAGTGAGCATGTAGAAAAGGTCGAGCTAAAGCAGCAATACCCTTACTAGCATCATTTCTGACCACTACCCCAATGCCTCCACACCCATTTTCCGGTCTAAAAGCCCCATCAACATTAATTTTCAGTCTACCACTAGGTGGACATTGCCATTTGGTTAATGGCCTCTTCTTCTTTCTCACTGCCTTAGGGTGATATTTTTGATAATCCTCCAGAAAGTGGACTGTCCATTCAATTAAACACATAGGCTTAAAAGCACCATTATTCCAAACAAATCTATTTCTTTCTGCCCATATAGCCCACAAGCCCACAAAGAAGAAATATCTTTGATCAATGGTCAATACATCCAACATGTCCAGCGTCCACCCTTCTAGGCAAGTTGCTGGGTGCTCCACAACTTTCAGCTTAAGTGGTCCAAATGGCCAAAAACAAATCAAAGTTGGGCAATTTTTAAATAGATGCGTACTTATTTCAACGTCACCCATGCAAAACATGCAACTCATATCAGCAATAGGAACCCTCTTCTTTGCCAACGCATACTTTGTGGGTAGGACCCCTTTCAGCAGCTTCCACATAAAGACCCTCACCTTAGGGGGAACATTAGCACTCCACACCATTTGCCAGTAACGACGCCAAGGTGCGCCGTCCACTGCCATTGACGTTGAAGCCCTCTCGAGTGCAGTTTGAGTTTTATTAAACACATAATACCCACTCTTGACATTATAAAGACCCTTCCGATCAAAATGCCATATTAATCTATCATCTGTCCCACGTAGACTTAAAGGAATTGATGCAATAGTGTCAACCTCCCCTTCAGTGAACAGCTCATCCATCAAGTCTAGTAACCACTCCCCATTCTCCCCATCAATTAAATCTGCAACCACAAAGTCCTCCGTCCCTTCCATCATGGGCGAGAAAGGTTTGAAAGAATGGGGAAATGGCACCCATGGGTCCTTCCAAACAGAGATACGACTCCCATCACCTACCTGAAATCTCAACCCTTTTTTTAACACTTCTCTTCCTGAAATAATACTTCTCCAAATATAGGAGTCACCTCCCTTAACCTCAGCCTCCATAAAAGTGCAATTAGGAAATACTTTGCTTTTAAGAGTCTAGCAATAATGGAATTCAGATTTTGAACCAAACGCCAACCTTGTTTGGCTAAGAGCGCCAAATTGAAATGATGCATGTTCCGAAAACCCAAACCTCCTTCATTTTTAGGACTACGAAGCTTCTCCCACGAGATCCAATGAATCTTTCTCGCAGTGTCATCTCCTCCCCACCAAAAACGGGCCATCAGTCTATGCATCTCATTGCATAAATGCTTTGGAAGCTCAAAACAACTCATCACATACGAAGGAATTGCTTGTGCAACTGCCTTAATAAGAATCTCTTTTTCGGCAACGCTAAGGGTCTTTTCTCTCCAACCTTGCGTCCGAGTTCGTATCTTCTCAATCAAAAAGCCAAAAGCCTCTTCTTTAGAGTAGCTAAGTTCAGTCGGCAACCCAAGGTACTTGTCATGCTTGTCTACCCGCGCTACTCCCATAGACGCAGCAAGCTCTTCCTGTAAAGTCATATCAACATTCTTACTAAAAGAAATACAACTCTTCTGATAATTCACCTGTTGTCCAGAAGCATACTCATACTCCTGCAGAATAGTCTTCAATGTAGCACAATCACCTCTCTCTGCTTTGAAGAATATAAAAGAGTCGTCGGCGAAAAATAGATGACTGATGCTAGGGGCTCCTAAGCATATTTCCACCCCATGAAGTAGATCATGACTTTCAGCCTGAGAGATGCACCTTGACAATACTTCAGCGCATAGAAGAAACAAATAAGGTGAAATAGAGTCTCCTTGCCTCAAACCTCGGGAAAGGATAATACGGCCTCTAGGTTCTCCATTCAGAATAAAAGAATATGTAACAGTACGCACACAACTCATTATCCATCTTACCCAAACATCTCCAAATCCCATCTTGATCATAACCGCCTCCAAAAAAGGCCACTCAACGCAATCATACGCCTTACTCATATCGAGCTTGAGGGCACAGTAGCCTTTTTTACCACTCCTTCTTCTCTTGAGGCAATGGGAAATCTCGAAGGTCATCAAAGAGTTATCTGAAATTAATTTACCTGTCACGAATGCACTTTGAAACGGAGAAATCAGAGAATCTAGCAGGGGCTTTAATCGGTTAGCCAGAACTTTAGACCCAATCTTATATATCACGTTACAGAGACTAATAGGTCTCAGTTGACTCATGTACTAATAGAAATTAATTTGCTACTTGACGCCAATAAAATTAGTCATAACTTTTAATACGACTTTTATTAATTTTTTAAAATTATTTTTATTCTTCTCTTTTATTTTTTCTTTTAATTAGCACCAATAAAATTACAAATTTTTTTAATTGTTTTTATTCTTCTCTTTAATTTTTTTCTTTTGATTGGCACAAATAAAAGAGAAGAATAAAAATAATTTAAAAAATTAATAAAAGTCGTATTAAAAGTTATGGGCTAATTTTATTGGCGTCAAGCAACAAATTAATCTCTTCTCCGGCTCACCCAAACACCCAATAAAATTAGTCATAACAGAAGAAACAAGGGAGGGACTATAATAGTAATTTTTATCCTTAAAAGGGAAGAAAAATAAAAGAGAAGAATAAAAACAATTAAAAAAAAATAAAAGAGAAGAATAAAAAAATTAAAAAATTAAAGAAAGAAAAAATAAAAGAGAAGAATAAAAATAATTAAAAAAATTAAAGAGAAGAATAAAAAAAATTAAAAAAAATTAAAGAAAGAGAAAGTCAGGGCTATGATAGTAATTTTATCCTTAAAATAGGAAGTTAACGGCACAATTTAACGGAGTGTAATGGAATGAACCTATTGAGTGTAAAACTGAAAGAATAAGGAGTAAACATGTCAAATTAAAAGGTGAGAGACTGAAGTGTTTTTTCAGCAAAAGTTCAGGGACTAAACAATATTTAGCCCAAAAAAAAAAATTTGCTAGCTAATTAATTTGCAACCTGAATATAATAGTACTTTTATTCTCTACAATAAATATATTTCAAATAATTACAATAAAGTGAACAAATCCACAACTCAATCTAAAATATTAAACTTTGCATTCATAGCAAAATGTTTTTTACATTCCTAGCAAAGTACATTTCGTACCAAAGTAAATTCTTGGATTACAAAAACAAGCTTCAGCCTTCATGTCTCTCATTTTCAGCCTCAATTCTTTCCTCCCTATACCAGAAGTCCAGAATAGATATGTTATAACATATTAAAGATGTGCTTTGTAAATGTATACTATAACAAATTATCTAATTCCTGTAACTCTTTTGTTGTAATGTAAGATATTAATCAAAGTCCTAAAAGAAAGACAGCTATCGGTCAAGTCTTAATGGCCTCTCAGATGAAGAAAAAGAAACTATATCCTAGGAGATCGACAATGCAGCAATGCAAGTAGGTGAAGGCCAAACTACCAACCAGCCCTTAAATCTAATTAGCAATCACACCATTAATTCAATCCAAAGTCATGGGGATATTTCATTCATCACAAAATTACAGAAGAAAGAGCACGCCCAGATTGTCGAATACTAAAGGAAGGGGCTGGAGCCATAGCTAACTCAGATGAAAGCAACATGTTGTTTTTTCTTTTCTTTTCCTTTGAGTGACAACTGAAATGACAACACCACACCTCACAACCCAGCAAATTTGAACCCTAGAAGAGCCTAGAACAAACAAAATCTCTAATAAAACTTGGAGTAGTCATGACCATAGGATCGATTAAGAAGATAAGATTTACTATCCATGATGTAAATGGAATAGTATTAGGAGAAACCTTGGCTTTTTGCGATGAAATCCCAAATCAACATCAAATCTGTCTCTCACTAACCAACAACATATTCCAAGTTCCAACCTTCAAAGAGAACATACAGAAAGCAAAGCATAATTTTAACTTTGTTAGATCAAGAACACAACAGAATGGAAACCACTCTCTAAATGAAAAAGGGAACAGACAGAGAAAGCAAACACTGCATGCTCACAAGAGACTTTCGAGTTCTAAACCAATTCTAGCAGGGAGGGGTGGTTCCATTTGAGATTAAAATGGTAACTAATAGAAATTGACACACATACAAATCAGATCATCTATTATAAAATTTCAGTTTGTATATTATCATTTTAGTTTATATACAAAACACTAATCTCAAATAAGGATCTAAACAATAAATTTTATAGAATTTCATTATTATTATAAAAATGAATAAACCATCAAACCTACTTGCAATATACATGATGAGATTAAGAGAAGTGAAATACAGACCTAAAAAGAGAATCAACATCAATTATATGTAAAGCATCAGCAACTGGCTTAAGATGTGATAAGCAGAACAAAAGGACAGTGGCAAACTTTGATCAATCTGCTGGTTATAAGGAGAATTGCCAAAGAAATATCCGTGTGAAACACATTTACATTTGCTACTGATATTCGTGTGTATTTACCTCAGTAACCCAATAGCTATCATGTCAATTGTCATTAGATTGTTTACACAGAATTCTGTCTCTAGTTTCCCTTTTCACAAGGAATTCATTAGCTAGTTTTTCTTTTTACACAGATATCAGTGTCTATATTTCATATAGATATTTGTGTGTTACTCATTTCACACAGAAATCAATACCAAAAACTTATTGTCACTAAAATCCGTCCCTCCATAATTCAAATAACATAAAAAATTAACAATTTCTAAATAAACTAATTTATAATACATACAGAAATCTGTGTGAATTGATATTCACACAGATAACCGTATGAAAATATTTTGGTTTTACATAGATATATGTTACTGTTGTTTATATATCCATACGGATTTGCGTTGATATTGTTATTGTAAAAATTATTGTGGACCCAATTATACTTATTTCACATGATTATCTGTTAGTATTTGTTTTACGCACATATATCTATGACATTTAAATAATTTGTGTGAGTTAAATTTGTGTAGATTGTTATTTTGCTGATAGTGAGTTTAACAAGGTCCTCACTAGACCTCTCTCTGTATCCCACCATCATGTAAAAATCTTTGTTTACATTTCTCAAATTAATGCCATGAAATCCTGAATGAAACGTAGTAGGTACTAGGTACTTAGGTAGTACTAAGTCTAACTATGACCACCAAGAAAAGAAAAACTCTATTACAGGAAACTGTTTTAGATGTAATCAGATACTTGATAATGAAAAGCTCTTTAACATTATTCAGTGGTCTAACATAATGCTTGATCTATACGTAATGCATGACACAAGAACGTGGCAGGCAAGCTTTGTTTCCGCTGCGTGTGGAGGTCAGACCTCCGCCGATATCCGATATCTCTCTCTCAGATAATAATAATAAAAGAAAACTAATAATGAATATTCAGCTACTGTCAGCTTATGAATCCCTCAACCACGTACGATCAGATTCTTCTTCCTCTTCTTCTACAACTAAATCTGAGAAAAGATTCACGGCCTGGAATCAGGAATAGGGAATATTAATATTGCCATTTTGCATCTCCATTTGTCCTTCTCATATTCCATTTAGTCAATCACACCCGTTAATACGACAAAAGCCGCCCTTTATATCTCAGTTATATTCCAATTGCCAGCCTTTTGATCCCTATGATCACACATCCTCCAAATACTAATCAATCCTCTCCAGCTAAGCTGGGTTCCAAACCCATTTAAAAAAAAAAAACAAAAAAATCAATTTTCTCCATTGACCCTCACTCATCTCCAGTCCTCCACCTACCAATTTACTTATATAAGACCTCTTATCTTCCCTTTACTTCTACCGTTAGTTTTCGCGTTCAGTGGCTGAATCAGGATTTGAAACTCGAGAATATTTCACATGGTGGCGCCGGCGTACGAGGCGACTGGCGGAGCGGTGCCGGACTGGCTGAACAAAGGTGACAACGCATGGCAGATGATCTCCGCCACGCTGGTGGGTCTCCAGAGCGTGCCGGGGCTGGTCATCCTCTACGGGAGCATAGTGAAGAAGAAGTGGGCGGTCAACTCCGCCTTCATGGCCCTCTATGCCTTCGCCGCCGTTGTGCTTTGCTGGGTGTCGTGGGCCTACAAGATGTCGTTCGGGGACGAGCTGCTGCCGTTTTGGGGAAAGGCCGGGCCTGCCTTAGGGCAGAAGTTTCTGCTCAAGCACGCTGCCCTCCCCGAATCGACACAGCACCACCCCGACGGCAGTATTGAGACTCCCATGGCCATGCCGTTATACCCGATGGCGACCATGGTGTGGTTCCAGTGCGTGTTCGCGGCCATAACACTGATACTGTTGGCAGGGTCGGTGCTGGGGAGAATGAACTTCAAGGCGTGGATGATGTTCGTGCCTCTGTGGCTGACGTCCTCGTACACCGTCGGTGCTTTTAGCTTGTGGGGCGGAGGGTTCTTGTTCCACTGGGGTGTTATGGATTACTCCGGCGGGTACGTCATTCATCTTTCTTCAGGGATTGCTGGTTTCACCACTGCTTACTGGGTACGTTAACGTTCATGCTAGGCCTTTTTTTTTTTCCTTTCTTTCTCTGTTTCTCATGATATTAAATGATTGAGTAATTTGGCATCGAAACGATTTTCTAAGATTCTGTTTTCCTCAATAACAAGACGTATGTGGTTCCATGTCAATTTTTGACAGGGTGACTTTTATAATTTCCTGTTTTTTTTTTTTTTTTGAGGAGATAATTTCCTGTTATGTAGAGACAGACATGTCTTTTTCTGTTTATTATCAATCTCTACCTAGTGTCTTTCATTGTAAAGACTTGAACACATAATGCCCATTAGGTCATACACTCTCTTCCAAAATATTAAAATGTAAGCCATTTTAATTTTTCGAGATCTTCCTTTTAGAAGAAAAAAAAAATCGAGATCTTTTTATCTCAATAATTAATTTAGAAGATCAGCAAACCAAGTTGCACATTTGTTAGCACAGGTTGCTAATAATTTGAGTAGGCAGTCCCTATATTTATTGGAAGCACATCCGTCTGTGGGAAGCTCTTCAATTTGATTGTAATGATTCTTGATCATTTATGAATTTTATTCATTCCCCTAAAAAATAATAATTTAGAACTTGACATACACAATTTTTTTTAAGAAGAAATGTATCCATTCTCACTGAACCAAATCCAAAATAATTACATTTCCCCATCGTCAACCTACGATAGTTCTCTAGTTTTTCTAGCTAGATTCAATCTCTTGGTATAATGCTATTCATTACTCTCAATAATTTAGATTGGTAATTTGACACATACATGCGAAACTGTTTAGCTAAGAGAATATTCATGCATATAATAGGTTTAGGAGAATTCTTCTTCCAATTGTTTACTTTCCAATTAATCTGGAATATTCTTCTTCTTGGATTTTAATTAGTTAGTACATATGCCAACCGCTAAGGAAGCAAGATGTCCCAGTTGGTTTTCCCAACAGCCACATGCCTACAAATAATATTAAATATTTATTTATTCTATCTAATAAAATTGGACAAACTTTAAATATTATTATGTTGGACAAAGCGTCGTTGTCTTTAGTTCGTTGAGGTCACTCTTATGCCTACAAGTCTAATTACTATTAGGACATTACTTGGCTAACCAGGTCTGGTTAGCTTATGCAGCTCAGGGGACATAACAGGGGGTATTATTATTTGATATATTTATATAATATTTTAAACAGACAGATGTCTGTCCATTAGTGGCAGTAAGTAATTTCCTTTCTATTGTCAGCTGAAAATGACTCATATATTTTAGCATCAATTTCAACTCTAAATTAAAACAAATAAATAAAGCGAAGTCTGAAAATAATGAATATAATTTAATGATATGCTGACCTTGATGATCGAGTTTCAGGTAGGACCTAGGGTGAAGAAGGACAGGGAGAGATTCCCACCAAACAACGTACTGCTGACGTTGGCCGGAGCAGGGTTGCTGTGGATGGGATGGGCCGGTTTCAACGGCGGAGATCCGTACGCGGCCAACACAGACTCCTCCATGGCTGTCCTCAACACTAACATCTGCGCTGCCACGAGTCTCTTGGTGTGGACATGGCTCGATGTCATCTTCTTCAACAAGCCCTCCGTCATCGGAGCTGTCCAGGGAATGATTACTGGCCTCGTATGTATTACTCCTGCTGCAGGTTGCTCTTTAACTTTTATCCTCGTATGAGACTCAAGATTTCCCTACCATTATTAATTTAGGGTTGGCTTTAGCGTAGAGACTCGTTAGAGCGTGAATTCAGGAGTTAAATCGGAGTTTATGAGTTTTTTTTTGCTTTTTTAAGAAAATCGGAGTTTATGAGTTAAAAATATAAAATAAGATAATAATATTAAAGCACCGGTCGCATATCAAACAATAGTTTTTCGTATATATTACTAGACAGTCCTACACATCATTTACAGGAGGATTTCTAGATTTATTTATCACGTTATGTGGAACTACTCATTCACAAGTTGCAATTTTCATTTATTCAGACCAAAAAAAAAAAAGTTGCAATTTTCATCTCCTTGAGAATCTTGGACCCTAGCATTGATTCACTGAAAGCTACGTGAAGTTGACTTATTGCTCAAGGAGAACCTTATAAACAAAGAGAGTTTCTATTGGGACCTCCAAATTTGCTCACTTGACCTCACTCTATTATGAATTATTAAATGACATATATAACCTACTATAAAATGACTATTAAGGACAATAATTATACCAAAAAAATTTATATTTATTTTATGTAGATTTTCCAATTCAATAATATTAGATTGTATTCCTTATTATTTTCCTTATCTATTTTCATTTTCCAATTTCACTACACACTCATTAAAGCATTCATATATATTTAATAAGAATTAAAAATATGATTAAGATCATGTGACATAAAAATGTATGACATATATGTTGAATGCATATTGGTGAGGGAAAACAAAATAAATCCTCTTATGATTTATGACCTAAATCTAAGTCAATCTATTATATTTGGAAAAAAAAAATTAATAATAATAAATATTTAAATAATTAATCATGTGGTACAAAAAATACAGAAAAAAAAAACATTAAAAAAAATGATTTTTTTTTTGGGAATAAAAACAAAATGATTTCTTCATTTTTTTTTTGCTCAGCTAAAATAGCAAAAAAAATTTAAAAACATTATAGTTCATGGCCTTATTGATTAGACATTAATTTTTGAAACTCAAGTTTAATTAAGTAATGTATATTTAGTTAAGATTTATAGAGTGATTAAATCATTGAAATGACTAAATTTTTTATTTTAAAGATAATTAATAATTTGTTTGGAAATTATATGAGTGAGGTTATTTGAGGAAATTTAGTGAGGTTTAGTGAGTAAATTTAGTATTTGAAAATTTGATAAGAGGTGTAAAAAGCATATAGGTTAAGTGAATAAATTTGGAGGTTCCAATAGAAAAACTCATAAACAAATTAAGCAAAGTCATTTAATCATTAAGATTAACAAATTCTATAGTTTAATTGTCAGAAAAACGTGTCCCCTTGTTGTACTTTAAAGTTTTATTGTTAGATCCATTACAGATGGGTCAAATATATATTATTTAGCAAACTTCATATACCCAATTTTCTATTATTTATTCTTATGTAGAAAAGGAAAAGAAAAAAAAATATAGGTTTTATTTTTGGGTCCCTTTCCATTTATTTGTCTACGTCTCTTATTTTTGCTCTTAATATATATATATATATATATATATATATATATATATATGTACACACACATATACATATACATATACATGTGTGTGTGTGTGTAATATTAGGAACCCTTAGCCCACCCCACCTTTACATTTGCTGGTGAGAATCAAAATCATGATTTTTACAATGTTGAAATTATAATTTACCAACAGGTCACAACTCACCTGCCTTTAGAGCATATCAATTAGTTTCCAGTAGATTTTTTATTTTTTTTATTTTTATTTTTTTAAAACTAAAGCGTTTCTAGGACTATTCATTAATAATAAAAATAAAGCCAGAATGATCATTACATATCATTCCACTACCATCATGTTTATGTTTAGTGTAGAAAAATTTTCTTAACAATCTATGTTTATACGTTATTAGGGTTAATTAACTTGTTAGTCTATGTGAGATGAGCATGTACTTTGACAATGAAATACATCGAGATTTTTCAATATTAGTGTAATGTGAAAAACACTACAAACTTAAACGTTGAAGTAATGCAAGAAGCTATTGGCCTGTAGCACAATTCATATTATAATATCTTTTTTTTTTCTTATGTAATTGCACAGACTGATGATACGTGTATTTTGTAATTTTGTGAATGAATTAGGTCTTGTACAAGGATGGGCAGCAGTAGTGATGGGAGTATTGTCTGGCAGCGTGCCATGGTTCACCATGATGATCGTAGACAAAAGGTGGAGACTCTTAACCGTCGTTGACGACACCCTTGGCGTTGTCCACACCCACGCAGTGGCTGGATACCTAGGCGGCATATTGACCGGCATCTTTGCCGAGCCCCAACTATGCGCACTCTTCTTACCTGTCACGAACTCTCGTGGGGTAGTCTACGGGGGCATGCAAGTGTTCAAACAAATCGTAGGCGGCCTGTTCATCATCGGATGGAACATCGTGGTGACCTCGATCATTTGTGTGGCAATCCGGTTTGTGATTCCTCTACGGATGCCAGAGGAGCAGTTGTTGATTGGAGATGATGCAGTGCATGGGGAAGAGGCCTATGCCTTGTGGGGCGATGGGGAGTTGTATGATGAAACTAAGCATGATAAACATTACTCGGATGATGCCTCACAGGGTAAGTTTGAATCCAGTGGTGCCACTCAGGTTGTCTAAGCTATCCTTCTACCAAAATGTCATTGTGAAATTTATCGGTTACAGTCGTACATGTACTGTCACTAAAACAGTTACATGTCCTCATCTGTATGTATATTGCTAGCTATTTGGCTGCTTTGTATTCGCTATCGATTATGCGAGTGATTATTGAGGATAGAAGATAAATCACATGGAAATGCACAATGTAAATTTCATGAAAGATTGGTTGCATATAATCCATAGTAGTCAAACTCCTACCTAGAGCCCTAAATCGAAAATTCGCGCTCTAATTTACCATACAGCCAATGCTCAGATGAGACTGGAGATATATCTTGGCTCTTCCTCAAATCTATAGATGATTTAGATTATGATGCAGAACATAACTCTACTTATTAGTTTCATATTGGGTTGCTCTCAAAGATTGTTATGTCCGATACCCAATCTAACAGCTAGCTCATATGAACTGATGCTGCAACCTTGATCATAGGGACTAGGCCACTGGGGGATCATGGAAAAATTGAATTTCAAGTAGAGTAGAATATTAGGGTTGATTCAACCAAATTATATATCTAGATAAGCAACTGCAGTCTATCAGCAAATCAACATAATCCATTGTCATAAAACTACAAAACTAGCATGACAGTCCTTTGCCAAAGGGCATATTTCTTTGCAATTACTCAAACAGTCCATGTAGACAAGTAAAGCCCACGCGAACATGTTTTTTATTTTTCTACCATGCATGGAAAATGTCCCTCACTATACAGTAGCCGAAAATTGACGACATATTATTTTCTTTTTCTGCTAAAGAGATCGAGATTAGTTTTTTGAATGAGAGAGAATAAATTCATCCCCCCAAATTTATGGAAAAAGAAAAAAGAAAAATGACTAACTAAAGAGAGAAAGGAGGACATAAAACTTAACCCCTCAAAAAGAAAGTCGAAACAAAATAGCAAACCAAACAACCAAGCAAAAGTTATCTACCGAAAGCGAAAATTATGGAACCCCATAAAATTTCCATTACAAAGAATAGCAACAAATCGTAGGGCGAACTCACCAAACCATAGTAGTTGAAGTGAGACCAAAGTTTACAAGAGCATTTGCAACTTGGTTCCCTTCACAAAATATGTGAGAGCATCAGAATTGCATTTGATAGATGTGGTGCAAACAAGTACCCCATTCCACTCGAAGTTGCCAAGGCACCAAATTAGATGATTTAAGGAAATGACGAACTAGAATTGAATCAACCTCCAACAACATATGTTTCCAATTTCGAACCCAAGTTCAATTACCTTAATAACCGCCATTATCTCAGCTGCTATTGAACTTGGAATGTCAAGATTAGAACTAAAAGCACCAAAAAATGCACCTTCAAAATCCTGAAACACACCACCACAACCGGCTTGACCTGAGGCACTCCTCCAAGAGCCATTTGTATTAATTTTCACCTAACACATTATAGGAGGGATCCAATTAACCTCAATGATCGAATGAGCTCTACATGGCCTGCATGTAACCCCAAACCTTTTCAAAACAATTAGCTTTTGCGTATTATTAAACATAGAACATGAACCAAGCTTACTGGAATATAAGATCTGCCCATTAATCAATTGATATGCCTTGGTCAGTTGAACATTAATTCCATTATATTTTTCCTTGTTTCTCAAGTGCCAAAAACACCGCAACAAAGAGATCGAGATTAGTCAAGTTTGACCAATGTTAAATTCTCACTCAGAGATGAAGTTTGATTGGTAAATTTAACCATTTAAGGTATGTTTTTTGTCTTTTGAATTTTCAATTCCATTCTATCGACTTGACAGTGGATTGTGCTGCATATGCTTTATTTTATGTTATTAGAATTTGCCTCGATCACTGTGTTCTTAGTGTTGTCATCAAGTGTTGGCTAAAGTTTATGATTTGGTGTTTGCGTTTTCTGATCCATTTAAAGATGCGGTGGTGACAATTTTATAAATATAAATTTTAATATTAGTTTGGACGTTTGGTGTGGGCATGAACTTAAATAGAACGCATGGTCTTTAAGTCCCCTTTATTTACCCACGAGTATTCAGCTAGGGCAATTTACAATTTACCTTGTTGGTAAATTACTCTGAGGTAAAATCACATGACAGGACCCGTCTCGGATTTCACCATGAAATCTGAGGTTGCCTTGCGGGCACCTCAAGAATAACTCTAGGGTTTAGGGTAGAGCCACCCCTAAAGATTGACTATCCAAAATCTGTAGAAAACACATTTACACTTCTAAGCAAACCACCCTTGCTCTTCTGGAGCCACCTTACTCCCCAAATTACAATAACTCCACAACCAAGTAAAAACAAGTCCTACACTTCCGCAATAGTCAATTGAAATCCGAAATTTAACATATTCTCAATTACACAAATATAACTCCCAAGCTTTAAAATATTTGTCCCACAGGTTATCAGAGCAATCTAAAAGAGGAAAGTGAAATCAAGATACAAGTAGGTTAAATAATTAAGTAATTATCCTACAATATAAATTACAACAGCAGCTGATGTTATGCCTCGAATCCTACTATGCCGAACCATCTAATCTGCAGGCTAGACATTTGAAACCGAAGGGCCTAGAGGAAAGTAATTGAAAAACGTTAGCGTGAGTGGATGAAAATAATTACTTGTAATAAATGAAAGGATTAATTCTTGTTTACCTGAACTTTTAGTCATTCTTCGTGTTAGTGCCTAAACTTTCAATTTCATCAACAACGCCCCTGAACTCCTAATTTTTATCAGCCGCGTCCAATTCTTCAAACTCCATCCAAAATTTCCGTCAATTGATGTCATGGAAGAAGACAGTAGGGCTAAATTTTGATAATACCCTTGTGAACGTTTTCCCACTTTTTTTAACCAAGGCAATATTAATTATATTATACATAAATAAATATATCTCTACTTTATTCAATTTTTCTCTGCCCAAAACCAACTGGCTCGAGAGAGCAAAAATTTCGGCAATTTTGAATTAGCATACAACTTCATCACCATTCTGATTTCTAAGTGAATCCGACTTGATCTACACAAACCTTTTCTAGGAACGCATAAAACTGAAAACCTCATCTGCCCAACTATAAAATTCAAATGCTATTTTTTTTTTCAAGGTCAAATGCTACTTTAATTAGAGCTAGTTAGGTAGCCACATTTTATTTTATTTTCCTCTCAACCCCTGGATGCTAGTAAAATTAGAACTCATTAACTACACTTCAAATTTGGTCTTCTCCTGGTTTCATATTGCTGGTTTTAGAATTACCAATAGCACCACAATTTAACAGTCACTTTTCTAAAATTCAACATGAGAGAAGAGAAGATGTTCACTCGAACGGTGTATATCACTACTAAAAAGAATTGCATTTGCGACGCCTATTTTGCGACGGCAAATTGGGCTTTTGCGACGGAAAAAACTTTTCGCGACGGAAAATTGAGCCTTTTGCGACGGAAATGTTGGCGTTGCAATAGGTGGCGTCACAAAATCCATTTGCGACGGTAAAATGCCGTCGCAAAAAGTATTTGCCTCGGAAAACTGTTGCCGTCGCAATGGCTAAACTATTTGCGACGGATACTTTGCCGTCGCAAAAGAATATTTCATTTATAAAAAAAAAAAAAAAGGTGTGAATTGCACACCAAAGCTAGTACCATCTAAACCACTCCAAAGAAACATATTACATATATACAATAATACATATATACAAGAGTTGAACTATATAGAAACATGATCAAAACCCTTACAGCAAGGGATAATGCCCAGTGGCACCAAAACATCAAAACTAAAGAAGGAAATTTACAAAGACAGAACTCTTAACACTCGGGCACTCTTTTCACAACCCTGCTACCTAAGTATCTGCAAAGAAACAAAAAAAATAAAATAAAGGAGGCATGAGCAACTAAAGCTCAGTGAGTAGCTAAACAAAAATAAATGAAAACGTAAAGACTAACAATCAGTACTCCAAATGAAAAGTAAACAACACCAAAATTTATCACCCAAGTCATGATCAACCCACTGGTATTAATCACAGAAAAATCTAAACTCCAACACAACCAGTTGCCACAGCAAACTCAGACATGAAAATAATCAGGCTTCCAAAGCCCCCGAGCTACCACAGCTCAATGACCGTGCCACTAATCATGGTCACGTCATATGTAATGTGCACATTGCCAACACCACTCTCTTGTTGACTAGAGGATTGAAAACACAATTAATTTTAAGGTAATTCTCAAATCATGATCCATAACAATTGCAGCACAATAAAACCATCAAATTCACAATTCGAAACACGTACATACTGAGTTGATGACGAACAGAACATATAATCAAGATCCAAAACCCAATACTCCAAAGTAAAAACCAATAAGGAGATTAACAAAATAAAGAAAATAGATAGAGGATACCACAAAGTAGAAACATGAAACCCTCACCCTTGACTTAGTACCCGAGCTTCTTAATACCCAAACCAGAAACAAGCTTAGTTTTTACTCTCTTTCAAAACCAAGGTCTAAATTCCTCTCTTCCTTCTCTCTTCAATCCCCCGTCTCAAAGAAAAGAAATCTGGAACTATGTAGTACCCTCCCCAAATCCGTTTCTCGATGGGAAACAAAAGCCCAAAAAGAAAAGAAGACAAAGGCAAAACGGTGGGAGGGATAGAATTTAGGCTAGGTGGGCTTCTAGGTTTCAAACACGTCATCTCAACACCCACTGATGCTAAGCAAACAAACATAAAGTTCATTTAATTAACAATCTCTATCAATAACAATGAATAAAGAGAACAAGATAAAGGTACCCAACTGACAAGATAAAAGAACTCATTCTAAAAACAACCTTAGGTAAAGAAAAAAATAAAAAAATCAGTTTCAGGATTTCAGAGTCTTCACATGATAAGAGAATATAAAACAAAACCCAATGTGAGAGTAATATACTGATGCCATGTGCCAAAAAATTGAACACTAGAGGATCTACTCGGCAGAAATGAAAAGGAGGCAAAGCAAGAAATTACAAGGCCGACCAAAATGCACCAGGGACATAACCAAATACTTATGCAATAAACCAGAAACATGTGATTGATAAGCAAAGCTGAACAAATGGCATAACTGTAGGATTCAACTTACCTCTCCATTCATCTCATAAGCAAGTAAAACATCTGCTTCTGGGCTTGTGGCCTGAATCAATGGAATTGATGCCTTGTAGGGGCCTCCATTCTCCTCCTATAAGATGTAATCATTGCTCTAACTATTAGAATGAAAACAGATTTCTTCTTGCTAAGAAAATGTACTCTTTATCTACCGGAAAACATCTTAAAACCAAAGAAATGACTTCAGAGCACATATTAAGTATGCAAGCATGTACCTTACACCTATCAACGCTTGATGTTTAAAAACTAGTTTAAACTATACACTGAAAACAACATATCATTATCATATATGCAAGTTGAGGCAATCATGCTTGGATTTTAATGTCAGGGAAGGTACTGATGGACATAACCAAAGTGTTAATGATCTTATCCAACAGAATGGGGGCAAAGGTTTCTTTCAAGGACCCATTATGACACGTGGCTCACTTGGTCTGGTTGATTGAAACAGGTCCCCAAGAAAATAATTCAGTGGCCCAGCTCGTTACTATAATCTGTAACCGAGAACCAAAAAACAAATCTGCTGAGGGTACTTGCACATGGATACCATGAATGCACAAACTATTAATATCATGCACTCATTCCATATCTCCACCAACGAGAGATATGCATAAAACCTAATAATTACACCTCATTTCATTTATGGAATTGGAGCATTGAGATAAGAAACTCAATCATGGATACCTATAATCATATGTTAATGGCTCTCCGACTTCTATTGATCTTGCAGCAAACACACCGACACGTGTTTCCCCCTCAACTTGCCTGCAAAAAAACCAACTTACATTATTGATTAGCACTTGGGACCTAATAGTGGGTTAACATTTTATTCTAATGAGCAGATAGAGAATTCAGTTGTATTACCAGTGGATTATATCACTGTATTAATTTAATAACAATTGTAAATATGATAAAGAAATAAGTAATTTTGAAAAGAAAAACAAAACAAAACAAAGTGGTACTGCCCAGTCGGACATTGTTAATCTGGAGTACCCCAGATGGAGACTATTTCTTGCACCCACAATTCGAGCATCAAATTCCAAACATATTATTACTAGTTGGCTGGAACCCAGAAAAAAATCTTGTCTAAATTTACTGGAATAGCAACAACGTGCTACTTAAGAAAATTTGATGCTCTAGAAGTCCATAAATCTTGTCTGATGCATATAGGATCCATAATTAGTTAAGATGTAAACAACTATGGTATGCACTATGTTTATAGGACTGTTATGTTTAATGATTGGTCTGACCATAAATGTTGGCTTAACAAATTATCATATACATATTCATGTTTAAACACGAGCATATAGGATATACATAACCACTTCAATAATTATAAGATTAAAAACAACATTGAAAGAGCAAATTATCTTAACAAAATCTGGAAGTGGGTAATATCTCAAATTGCAAAGCAAGATATAAGTAGTACTGTCAAACCACACTAACCACTTTTCAAGGACGCAGTTCGGATCACAGCTGTGATTTAGAAATCGTGATGGATTTCCTTTAAAAGTAGCGTCGATTGTGAAGTCTTTTCGAATTTCACACATATAGAAATTCTTCACTTCTTTGTATTTCATGTCCCAAAGCCTTTGTTCGCACAACGCATCATTAATAACTAAAAAAGCAGGAAAAAGTAAACCGTGCATTTATTCTTCACTACTATATTCACTTTTTTTCACAGTCCTTTAAAACTATCCCTCATATGACTACCGACACATCAAATAACACAACTTGCGTAGAAAAGGTCCAAGTCATATCACATCCTTACTGATAGCACGTACATATGTACTAGAGGTAGATCATTTTGACCTTTTCTGATAAGATTGTCCAATTTACATGCACTCATGCAGTGTTTGGTGTTCTACCCAAATGGATAACAAACTCAACATGTTTTCCACCAGATTTAGTGGCGCCTGTCAACTTCGGTATTCCCACAAGATTCAAGTTGTGGTAGAACCTGAAAAAGCAGGGAATGAATCAAGCTCATTCCAAAATGGACCAAGTCTCAATTCCTTGAGACGGGTGAATGCGTGTGGGGATCCTTTTGCTAACCCACTGTTATATGTTCTAAGCAATGAGACCAAAAATTGATTAACTGTGATATGAGTCATGGTTCCCAACATAGAGAGCTCAAAAACCTCATCTTTATCACTGAGCAGTACCTAAAAACTCAACTCAAAATTTAATCCATAATCCGATCCCAAAACCCTAACCTAGAACGATCCAAATTTCACCTAAACAGTGCATAATCAAGGAAATTAGAGCAAAACCCATATCAAAAATTGGACAATAAGATAGAAAGTTGAGTACCTGTGGGCCCAGGCGTCGATGCCGGAGTTCTTGGCAGAGAAGACATCGTGAGCGGTGATCTTCTACTTAGCGCGGTGGAACTCGGCGTCGGGGTCTGCGAGGTCTTTGTACTTCTTGGAATCTTCTTGAGACTGGTAAAGCTAGGCTTTGAACTCCATGATCGAAGAGGCTCCGACGTCGTCGCGCGGTGCTTCTTGGCATTATGGTCGACTCCGTCAGCCATCCCAGTGATTCCACCACCACCATATCGTTATAGAGTGATTAATAGAGGAAATAAGAGAGGTGGTAGAGGTCGGGGTGGCCATGGAAGAGAAGATCGATAAGAGCAGAGAGCTGTAGCGAGAGAGAGAGAGAGAGAGTCAGAGAGAGGAGGATGAGAAGGAAAGTGTAGCCACAGATCTAGATCTAGAAAAGTTTTTTCTTTTTTTTACTTTTCCTTAACAATTTATGCGACGGCGTGGCAAAACCGTTGCAATTGGTTTAAAATTATACGACGGCAACATTATATCCGTCGCACAAACTTGCAAATATACTACGGAAAAATATCCGTAGCACATGCCGTCGCAAAAGCTGACTTTTTGCGACGGAAAAGTTTTCCGTCGTAAATTTCCGAAGCGAATGCAATTGTTTTTAGTAGTGTATGTACATGTAGATATACATAGATGTTCGCGGGTGTATGTGTGTGACATAATTCTACATTTTCAACCATTGATCCTTTAGATTTGCATGCAAATATTGTGTCTACAAAAAATCAAAAAAATCCATAATTATTTGGTCATTGAAAATGTGTAAACAAATGTAGACTGTTAGATAAAATTAAAATGAATACGGTGTTAATCAAATGGTTAAACGTTTTCTGATTTAGCTAATCTTTTATAGGATTCATATGTAATTAGAGAATGAGTGGTTTAGATTATTAAACTATATGCTAAAAAAATAAACATCCTCAAATTTCAAGTTTAAGGAGGTCCTCTCTAGACCTCCCTCTGTATCCCATCATTAAGTAAAAATATTTGTTTACATTTCTAAAATGGAATTTTTTATGGGGGGTGAAATTTGCACACCCAAAATTGCAAACCACACCCCCTTTTATATTTTTAATAATATTTCATGTCACCTCTTTTTGCACTTCCTAAAACACCCTCAAAGTCAAATTTTCTTTTTCTTTTTCTTTTTGGGTCTTTTCTTCTCTCTCTCTCTCTCTCTTTCTCCCCCTCTCTCTTCCAGACCACGACCAAAACTCTCACTTTTCTCTCTTTCTTCTCCAAACAACTACAGACTCTCTTCTCCATTGAAACTTTACCAATCTCAACCCTTCATCTTTCCAAACCAGGTCACAATCCCAACTTTTCTCTTTACTATCTCACTATATCTACTCTAATTTCATGTTTAATTTTGCTTTTCTCTTCTGCAATTCTATCCTTGTTACTGTTCATTATCTTCTAGCTGACTAGCTCATATCAGATTGCACAAGTTTCTTTCTTTATGATTTGTGGGTAATATGTTTGCTAATAAATTGAGAAATATGGAGCCTTTATTGCTTTTCGATATCTTTTGAATTAGGTAAAATTGTTTCGAGTCACCATGGGGGCAGGAGTGAAACCCTTTGATCATCTTTTAACCAAAAGAAAAAAGAAAAAAAGAAGAAGGTAAAATTGAAAAAATTGGGTTGCTTTTATGCCCAAAATCAGCTGCTATGTACAATGGAAGAAGACTTACAATCAAATTTCTATGTCTTCAGATGATATGGAAGAAGACTTACAATCAAATCACTCGTCCAATATCACTGAAGTCCCCATAGTCAATGGTAAGCATTATGTGGTATCACTTTTATTATGTTTAGAGCTATTTATTTTGTTTTTCTTTGATTTACTTGAAGGGCCCTCTGTGACTGATGTTTCTGATGAATTCCTCTCATTATCAACGAATTTTTTTGAAAATCGAGAAGACCTTGTCAGCGCTATTCGTAAGATTGAGTTGCTACAAGGGTATGTTATGGTAATCAAAAGATCTAAAAGCAATAGATATGTGGCTATTGGTTGTGATAGAGGTGGTTGTTATCGAACCTACTCTGCACTTGAGGAGAAGAAAAAGAATTCAGCTTCTCGTCGGATAGATTGCCCTTTCAAAATTCTGGGAAGAAGGACAACTGAAGGGTTGTGGAAGGTCGAGATAGGTAGCTTGTTACATAACCATGAGCCTTCCACTGACATGGCTGGAAATCCATATTGTCGTCGGTTTACTAAAGAGGAAGCCTTACAAGTTGAACAAATGAGTAGGGCTGGCATAAAACCACGTCAAATTCTCTCTTCGCTTTGACAAAGTAATCATGATCTTCTAGCTGTTTACAGAAATATATATAGCAAGACAGCTCAGTTTAGGAGGGAGAGTCTAGGTGGGCGTTCAATTATTCAAGCATTATTAGATGAGCTTGGTGCTGCTGCTTTTTTTCATAATGTCAAATATGATCGCTCTGGCCATTTGACTCATCTATTCTTTGCTCATCCTACTTCCATTGAGTTGACTAAAAGCTACAGTAATGTCTTTGTGATGGATTATACTTATAAGAAAAATAAGTACAAGATGCCATTACTTGAGATTGTAGGAGTGTCGAGCTTCAATACATCATTCTATTGGTGTTTTGTTTTCATGCAAAAAGAGGAACAACAAGATTATCAATGGGCTCTTGAAATGTTCAGTAAGTTATTGGGAGATGGTAATCATCCATTGGTGATTGTAACTGATAGGGAGTTGGCATTAATGAAAGCAATACAAGTTGTGTTTCCGATGACTCCTAATCTTTTATGCATATGGCATATTGAAAAAAAATATTTTTGCACATTGTAAGGGTCAGTTTAAGGAAAATGCAGATTGGGTTGGTTTTATGTCTTCTTGGAGTATCCTTGTAAAGTCTTGGGATGTGTCAACGTTTAATGAAGCTTGGAACCGTTTTCAAATTGAGTACAAAGACTATGCTTCCGTTCTGACTTACATTGGCAATACTTGGCTTCCATGGAAAGAGAGGTTTGTATTTGCATGGACATGACAGACTTCACACTTTGGTAATAATGTTACTTCTAGAGCAGAAGGTGCACATGGACCCTTAAAGAAATATCTTCAAATTTCTACTGGTGGCCTCCATGAAGTGAAGGAGAATATTTGTCTTGCTATTCAAAATCAGTTTCAAGAAATTAGAACACAACTTGCAAGTGAAAAGATTCGTGTTCCTCAAAAGCTTTGCATCCCTTTCTTTAAAGAGGTAATTAATAAGGTATCTTTCAATGCTTTGTTTGAGTTACAAAAGCAATATTTATTGGCACATACCAAAAACTATTCATCTCAATGCAATGGCCAGTTTTCCAAAACCATGGGTCTTCCATGTGTGCACATGATCAAGGAGATGAATATTGAAGTGCTGCCTTTGAATCAGATTCACAAGCAATGGAGGATTGACACAAGATCATTTACTAATAATCATCATTCAAGCTTGGATCATGAAGATTCATTCAGTAGTCTTTTATCTGAGGTTAAAGAGAAGTATGAAAAAGAGCCGCTTATACAAAAAGAAATACCATAAGGTAGCTTTCTCAGATTCTTGGTGCCTCTTGTCCTTTAATTTTTGAACCTACTCTTCAACCTCACAAAGGTCGTCCGGTAGGATCAAATAAAAGAAAGGAAACTAGCTTTACAAAGCGGGAACCTTCATATTTTGAGATAGTGGAGAAGGCATGCACCTCGAAAATGTAGTGGCTGCGGTAATATTGGCCATTATCGTAACAAGTGTCCATCAATTAATAAGTCTACCGCACTAGGAACACAATGAGATCAAGCTTCCAGCTTCTTTTGGGTTAGTCAGAATTTTTTGTTTATTTTCTTTCTTTCTTTTGGTTGATGTATTCTAATTATTTTGTTATGCATTCTGAGAAATTCTGAATTGGTTGCTAACTTGCTGTTTTTTGTTATTCATTCTGAGGTTAGGCAAACTGAATTATGTGAGTCACTTTGTTTGCTGGATTAGCCCCTCATTCTTGAGTGGTGTTAGTAACCCCCAAATCTGTAAAGCTAACATATAACATTACTTTTACCAGCAGATAAATTAGAAAAATGGACTCATCCTAACATATATGCTTCTAAAGACTTCTACTAGACCCTCTAAGAACCGGTTATGTATCCTAACCATTTTTCATGGTAACCATTTTTGTGTCAATCCCTAACAGCACAGGAAACCTTGGTAGACAAAACTACAGTATCAGTAAGTGATGAATGAGTCAACTATACCTTGTGTTATTTAAAAGAGAAGAGCACAAATGAATAATACTAAATCTGCAAAAGAACAATTTGTGCCTATGGAGGAGTGGAGATGGAAGAGAAGTAATGCAGCAGTAAGAGTTTTTGATCAGTTAAGAGCTTTTATAAGATATTATCACTGAATACCAGAATTTTTCTCCAATCTGCAGCATGTGAGGCTTCCTAGATAATTTGGGTACTGAGGTTATATGCTTGACTCCTATTTTACTGTTATTGGTCCTATTTTACTGACATAGAATAAACTATGTACTTAACATTGATCATCTTGTGATGTGGTAATTGGTGGTATGTATTGATTGGATTGTTGTCTCAATTAAGCTTTCTTTGTCTGCATTTTGCTTCTTTGTGCAGAGAGCAAGATATTTACAAGGGGACTTGCTCTGGAAGCTTTTTGTGCTCTAGAAGCTTTTTTTGCAGCATGGCTTGGACTGCGTTCTTTTTGTATCTCTGACAGCATAGGAGAGTTTTGTAGATGACGTATTACTAGGGGATTTGAGCTATGTAATTGGTAGAAAAAGTTTAGGATTTGAGCTCTCTTTGAGCTATGTATCTTTTTGAAGTCATCAATGGATGTTGCTTCAGCAATGCAACTTTGCATACATTTATCATTTGATTGAAGACAAGCACACACATTAACAGTACCATAGGTTGCATGGAACATGACCAATTGCCTATCTGGAAAGACGAAGGGTTGAGATTGGTAAAGTTTCAATGGAGAAGAGAGTCTGTAGTTGTTTGGAGAAGAAAGAGAGAAAAGTGAGAGTTTTGGTTGTGGCC
This sequence comes from Rosa chinensis, assembly GCF_002994745.2. Classification (NCBI taxonomy): domain Eukaryota; kingdom Viridiplantae; phylum Streptophyta; class Magnoliopsida; order Rosales; family Rosaceae; genus Rosa; species Rosa chinensis. Next base: position 31,002,927 of record NC_037090.1, read on the forward strand.
TGAAAGAGTAAGGGGGAGAAAGAGAGAGAGAGAAAAGAAAAGACCCAAAAAGAAAAAGAAAAAAAAATCTGACTTTGAGGGTGTTTTAAGAAGTGCAAAAAGAGGTGATATGAAATATTATTATTAAAAAATGAAATATTATTATTAAAAAAATGAAAGGGGGTATGGTTTGCAATTTTGGGTGTGCAAATTTCACCCCCATTTTTTATTCATACCTCCAAAATTAGCATTTAGACCTCTTCACAACTTACTTTTATAAATAACCAATATGCTGTCTACACCTCCTTAACTTTTCCACAATGCCCATCATCTAATAAAATCAATAAAAGCTTTGTTTAAAAAAAAAAAAAAAAAAAAAAAACAGGATAGCCTCGGAGTCCATGACCATGAATCAAAGTTGTCGACAACACGCATATGATCCATGAATTTAACGACTTGGGGTATATGAAGTTGTATGTGTGGAATCCTGTATTTGCATAATCAACTTTTGCTATCTCATTACATGAGGGATTGAGGGAGAAGAATATGCGATGTCAATTAATTTGTTGTTGGGCTAATGGATTAATGGAAGAAGGCAATGAGATATCAGAACCATATCTTCCTTCTTCTTCTTTTTTTCTTTTCTTTTTTGAATTTGAAAATGATCATTAATTAATTGCTAAGAACTGTTTAGTACAATTGGAATGGCAAACAAGTGGATGAATGTTGTGGGAGAAATTTTCTTCTCTGGTACTTTATATAATTCACGTCTATGAAAAAACAAACTAAAATCTACACCAAATAATAACGAATGAGAAAAATATACATTGACTCTACAGTTACTCTCAATGGGTATATGTGTCTATCTGTATGATGTGATAATTTTCGGAAGATCGGGGGATGAACCTACTACAATGGGCAGCGTTGAAGATAAGAATATCTTTTCTATGTTAGCATTGTTAGCCAATGCTTTTTCCAAAGAAGCCTTTGCAACTTTACTAATGCAAATAAGAAGAATCACAGATATTCCAAAACCAAGTAACACTCAACGAGTTGTTGAAACTTCATTCCATCCATGTATAAATTCTAAAGATCCTTATGAGTTGTGCCAACATATTGGTAATTTGATATGAGAAGAACAAATTTTTTTTCTCCCAATATTGAGTTCTTATTAGTAATTTGACATGAGTTGTCAAAATCAACTATCACTTGAAAGAAAAAAAAAGTTTTAGAGGTATGAATAGAATCTCCCCTTCTCAAATTAATTTCCATGAAATCTTGAATAAAATGTAGTAGGTAGTACTAAGTCTAACTATGACTGAAAGAATTGAAGGAAATAGAGAGAAAATGAAAGAAAGCAGAAAATTCGAAGAAGAAAATGGGGCTTCATCATCGATAGAGATGAGTTCGTACATGTACTTATAGTTAGCTAAGGAGTTGCAGATGATTACACGTGGCATAGCTAACAACTAAACAAGCATAATCAACAAGTAATTACCACATACAGTAATGAAGAAATTACTGAAGGGACTAACTCTAACACCCCCCCTAGCTTGAAGCTTGGATACAAGATGCAAGCTGTTGCAAAGAAAATCTAGTGGTGCCTTAACACCCCTCCTCAACTTGATGGGAGATTTGTAGCATCAAGTTGTTGCACTGCTGATTGTTGCTTTGGTGAAAATATCAGGCTTTGCTTCAACCAGGAGGAATGAGTGAACAATAGATTGCTGTGGGAAGAAGACATTACCAATATACTGTGAAACATATCCTTTGTAGTTTAAAGCATGTTGCTGATGTTGGGGATAGCAAGGATTTTGATGTGAATAACTTGTTCAAGTGATCAAAATATGTTGCTGCATTCCTTCATTGTAAGACATATGACCTCTCCCTCCATTTTGAGCAACAAAAACAGCAGGTGACACCATACTACCAATTAATATTAGCAGTAGAGCCATTTCATTGCATTCCTTGATTTAAACTTGGAATACTAGAAGGCATTCCGTTCTGCATAGTCTCTGTAGATTGATCCATAGTAGATTCCTCATCAAGTAAAAGAGAACGTAATTTGTTCATTGACATAGTTGTGATCAGAGATTAGACCACGATTTTGATAGTCAAGTAGTCATATGGAAGGCTATTGACAATAATGGTAACAATCTCTTCATCGGGAATATGAATACCAACGTAAGCTAATTGATCAGTAATGTCCGTGATACGCTGAAAATATTTGTCTATAGTGTCATTACCTTTCTGAATTGTGTACAAGTTTGTTTGGAGTTGCATAGCGGCTGTTCTAGAAGAAACATCATATCTCACCCTCAAATTTTTCCAAAATTCACATGAATTATTGCTCCCAACCACAAAACATAATGCTTCACTAGATAAAGTGGCAGTGATAAGAGTCATCGATTAATGCTTTATCATTCTTTTTCCATTCTTCAAACTCATTCTTTTTCCATTCTTCAAACTCCCTTGTAACTCCAGCATTCATGCCACCATCAGTCTCCAAGAATTGAGGTGGAGAAGAATATGAACCATCAATGTATCCCTCTAAGCCAAGGCTTTTGACCATATTTCCCATTTGAAATAACCAAGTAATGTAATTGGTACCATCTAGCTTCATAGGCAGTAAATTGTAAATGCTCGAGAGCATATATATAGATGAGTGGCTGATTATTGTTATTCATGACTATAAAGTAACAAATACCAATGCTTCCACTTCAAATGATTACGACACAATCAATAAGAGGCAGGAAACTTCATCCTTCATCAACCACATAAAAAGAGATTTCTCATTATTACCTTCACTGAGAAACAATTCATCCAAACAAACCCCCCAATATGCCACCAATTATCTTCACTTAATCAATAGACCATAAGGCTTGAATCTGAGTAGGAACAAGAGAATTTGAAAGCTCAAAGTAACTAGAAGAGTATAAACTGTATGCTAGAGATGAACATCTTCAAGAAAAGACCCAATCGAACACATGAAATAAACCGAAAGCTTGAATATCAATCATCACTTGCACAAATGAGAGGCAACGATTCCGAGTCTTGAATTTCTTCAAATGAAAAAGCTAGGGTTTCAATCTTCACTTTCAACTTTCAAATCAAATCACTAAAAATAACTTGCTTGAATATTAGAATTTTGTAAATAGGCATCAGTCCAAAACCAATGTCAAACTAAATTTCGACAGATGTCTTAGTGGGTGTAGAGAAAGATAAAAAAAATCAGACATTGGTCGACAACCGATGTCCACAACAATAAAAAACATCGCTTTCGAAACACAAATCGATGTATAATCGTTATAATAATCATAATTTTGTATGTTAACTATATTTAATTCTTCATATTTTCACATTTTATACTTAATAAAGTATATGTTGAACAATACCTACGTGAACATTTGCATCGATTTCTATTTCAGAAGTGATGTCTTAAACCCTTCTAGACATCAGTTTCTATAAACTATTGTTCGTTCTTGGCCATTTTTACGTGTAGCTAGCACATTATTTTTTTAGGAACGATATCTGTATCTTTAGGCGTCATCGGTTTTTTTTTTTCAGGGCTGATGTTTCCTTCAACACAGCACATCATTTTCATTTAAGCAAAACGATGTTCAATGGTTTTATATACATCGCTTGCTTTTTTCTAGAACTGAAGTGTTATTTCATTGTAGACATCGTTTATTGTTTCTAAAACTGATGTGTTGTTTCATTGTAAACATTGTTTTTTTTTTTTTTTTTGTAAAATTGATGTGTTGTTTCATTGTAGACATCACTTTTGTTTTGTAAAATCAATGTGCACTGATTTTGAGTACATCGGTTATGTGGACACAATTCGATATATTGATAATCATAAGACATCGATTTTCATTTTGATACTGATTTCTAATCTCTCAACTGACTTTGTTTTCCTTGGCATTACCGTTTTGTTATGCTTTTATATACTTCACTTCATTTTGACAAGCATGATATGCTAAGTTTGCATCTAGCTGCTGCTGGGAAAAGAATACATTTCTTAATCATCCAAAAATTGGGGCTTTCCATCAATTTTCTTTCCAAATTCATGATTCAACATATGTCACAAAAGAAAACCCCAAAACCTACAAAGGCTAGCCTAGAAACATATGAGCAACAATCTACAAAAGTTCTACAGTAAACTTTGCTTCAAAGCAAAAACTAGCCATGCTCAAAAATCACTAAAGAATCATTAAAGAATAATTTCATTTTGGACCAATTAAATCTAGTATACAGCAGGTGTGCCCCATGTTAGTATGAGCCATGAGTCAAGATTATTCCCTGCCTAATACAGGTAATTTGCCTGCTTGATAGATCATTTATTTAACATTATTGTGCTCACCCCAGGCAAAACATCCTCTGCGGCTTTTTGTAGAAGAAGTTCCATCTCTTGAGCCTGTTGAGTTTAGATAATGAACCACCAATTTCTTGTGAGAAAATTTAGATTACGGAAGAATTCTGAGAACATTAAAAAAAAAAAAAAAGAGTAAATAAATTAAAAAAGTATGAGTTGACCTTATGCCGTGGGATCCTCTGTTTGATATCCTCATAATATATTAACCCCAACTTCTATGAATGTGTCAATGAATCTTCATTCTTCAAATCATCTAATGTGCGATGTCCTTTCTCAAATAATTTTAGTGCAGTAGTTGGACCTACACCCCATATTTCCTCGAATAAGCTTATTGTTTTTACCTGCAATCAATTAACAAAAAGTAGAAAGCAGAATTATCAGAATATAAAGAAATGAGGTTAAGAGTCATAGTTAGCTCAGACATTGAGTTTTGCCGTTCAAACTGTGGTGATATAGATAACATTTAAAATCTACTTGTGAAATGTACATATATAACACACGTTTAGATTAGGGTCAGGCTCGAAGTAAATAGTAAAGGGCTAAATACAAATTACTACCCTGTGGTTTAGGTCCAAAATCAATTCAGTCCCTGAACTTCTAATTTCATCAAAAACACCCCTGCACTTTAAATTTTGATCTAATAGGTCCAATTTGTTAGTTTTCAGACAATTGAGTTATTTAACTTGTTAATGTGGCTCATATATGGCCTATATTTTATGATGTGGTGTCGAGGTGGTCTGCCTAGTCAATTTAGGAGTGAGTCCTACTATTGAAAATAAATAGTTTTTCAACAAATAATCCAACTATAAGTTGAACCCATAACAGAATATTAACGAATTGGATATATTAGATCAAAATTGAAAGTGCAGGGGTGTTTTTGATGAAATTAGAAGTCTAGGAACTGAATTGATTTTGGACTTAAACCACAGGGTACTAACTAGTATTTAGCCCAATAGTAAACATAACAGAAAGAAGAACTCAAATTTCAACTTTGCAGTAGAATATTTAAATCACAGAAGTGACAGAACTACTGAAAACTATTCCATTACCTTTTCAACTGTTTCAAAGTGGTCCAACTTGAATAGCTTTCCAGTAGTCACTATCTCTTGAATCTGAAATCACGGATGAAAAACTTAAGTTATTTTGAGGATTCTCCAGTCCATGGATAGGAACATGTACTCTCTCACTATATGAACTAAAATGTAACTCTCTAAGTAGACTAGTGATATCTGATTGAAGTCAAAGTAACTGATCACAATCTCTCACCCTTATTCTCATAACAGAAATACTCTCTCTCTCTCTCTCTCTCTCTCTGAAAGAAACTCTCATAATTCATATGCAACATTTAATTTAGACAACTTATACACATACAACGCATGGAATGAAATCTGTATTGAAAGAAACTGAGGCATGTATGTCACTTACATGATCTTGCATTGACTTTCCAATGCCAGGGGGCCCTTAACTTGTTCTACACTTTGAATCTTGAAAGGCAGCTTCTCTATAACTAGTATAGCCTTGTAATAGCTAAAAGATCTTTGATCATTGCCCAATACTTTAATTCATATAAACCAAATGACCACCAAACATCACAATCTATAAAACAAGAACTGCAAAGTAAACCAACAGAGATACCAGTTAACTCCTCACCTCTATATATGTTGATAAGCTTCCCAAATATCTTGGTTATGTCTTTGTTTAAATCAGGTGGGCTGTAGCGCATGGATGACTGCAATGACATGATCCTTACTTGGAGCTTTAGGGGTTTTGGGGCTCGGAATATGAGGCAACTCATCAGGAGAGGAGGATATTCTCTTTTTCGGTTTTGGGGTTTCTTCATCACTGGAAATGTAATCACTACTAGACTTGTCTGATTCCAATTTCAGATGGTACAAATCTTCTTGTACTTTTTTCCCTAAGCTCAAGCTATCCTCTAGCCATTGATAGAGTACAACTCTCTACAAAACACCATAAAGTTTGCAACTCTAAAGGTATAGGTATACTACTACTACAATTTAAGAGAAAATTAGATGAAATAGCAAGTAGCTAGATTTAATTGGGCCAAAATGAAATTATTCTTTAATGAAATTGTTCGAAGAGCTTCAAAAAGGGCTTCTGCGCAAAGCTTAATTTTGGAGAACTCACTAAATTGAGTAGACCCAGAAGAAAATCTGAGGACCAAACAAGAAGACTGATTTTCAGAAACCAATTTTCAAATTTACAGATAGATGCAAGAACTAAAATTCCCACTTGCCTATCAATTCTTAGATTATTTCATACGAGTATAGAGAGAAACAGTTCAAGATTAAAGGTAAACAGCAAGTAGTAAACTGCAAAAAAGAGAAATAGATAATAGAGGTATTAATTACTCATACCACACTAATCCAATCACAACTGTGAACAAAATGCACAGAAAATCAAAACAGGCAATGAAGGGTACCTTTTAAAGATTAGTTGCGTATCAAAGAAAGAAAACAACATAATCTGTAATACTATAGCCTCATAGACCATATGGTATCGCATCTTTCCCAAAGAATCAAAGCAGCAACTGTGATTTCATTCCAAGAAACAGAATGAACCAGAATGAACACAAAACAAAATGAATTGAAAGTTTAATCAAGCAATCCTCATAAAATAGAAACCAATTCAACTCCAGTTTATGGGGTTTGCAGCTCAATAAATCTTATTCACTTTTGCAGTTTACTTCTCGCAATTAACTGATCCAAAGTCTTTTCCTCTCCAGTCAACTCCAGACCGTCCAATCTTAAAAGCATAACAAAATCAGAGTCGAAACTCAAGGCACTACTAGAATAAAGCTCATAGACATCAGTTCCTAATCGATGTCAAACAAAAAAAATTTCAATGTCTTAGTAGGTGATGTTAAAAATCATGAAAACCCAGACATCAGTTGTTAGCCGATGTTAAAAATACATCTACACATCTCTTAATTTTAAGTGACCGATGTTAAAAATGACTCCACACATCACTTCCTTTTAAGCAACCAATGTTAAAAATGACTCGCTTGCTTTTAAGCAACCGATGTTAAAAATGACTCCACACATCTCTTACTTTTAAGAAACCGATGTTTAAAATGACTCCGCACATCGCTTCCTTTTAAGGAACCGATGTACATTTTCTTTACTAACATCAGTTTACAATCTACTATTATAGAATTGATGTTCTTAGTCATTTATAACATGAGTTTATTATTTCATGTTCTTATCTTTTCGTTCTTTTTGCTTCAATTTCTAGTAAAGGTGATTTGCTCCCTATGTGTATAAATCAGTTTCTTCACTAGAAAAACATCACAATGAGAATACAAGTTGTAACCAAAAGAAAATTCTCATTAATACTATTTTTGATAAAACAAGTACAAAGAGTAGGGAAAAGGGGACATATGACCATGACCATACAAATCAAAGAATAAAGCAATTAAAACCAAAATTGCATAGCTCACAATTTCAATTGGTACAAAGATTGGAAGGAATTAAGCAAGAGAGAACATACCCAACATACCCACAAATTCACTATTCTTGAAGCCACCCACAAACTCTAAACAAAAACAATCATACTTCAACAATTGAAAACATCGAAGAGCGAAAAAGAAAAAGAGGGGCTGGGTTTAGAAATTCATACACTGATCGGAGATGAGAAGCTGTGATGAGAAGCCACTCGCGCCGAATCTCCGCCGCTCTCTTGCAGTCGCCGAGCTTCAATTCAAGAAAGTAAGACGCAATGGCGTCATCGTAGTAGGAGGCACGTGAGATAAAGGACTGGACGAAGTCGATGCCGAAGAAGCCGAGGAGGTAGATGAAGGAGGCGATGAGGGTAACAACGGCGGCGACTTCAAGTGAGGAGGAGGAGGATGAGCTCGAGACTGAGCTAGTGAGCTTAGGGTTTCGATCTGTTTCAGTTTTGGGGTCGGGCGCTATTTTTGTCCAAGTGTGAATGTTTTAAGTTTTAGTACCTGCTTCCTCAATTCACTTAAAACACTTAGCGGTTTCACGAAAATCAAGTTCCTGCAAATTTTCAAACGAAACTTTTAACACCGATGATTTTAGGAATTGATGTTAATGATACACATTTAAATTGGTTTCTTTCGAAAATGATGTTCGCTTGATTTTTTACATCGCGTGCAAATCTGACCGATTTAAATTATGTGATGTCTATTAACATAATTCTAGTAGTGGAATCACTAGTGCTATGGTTCTTGAGCTAAATTCTTCAACAAATCATCGATATATTTCAACAAATCTTGACAAAATCAGAATGCAGATCTAATAAATTGAGGTTATCTGAAATGAGAACTCTCTCAAAAGGTGATCAAGAACTGAATCCACTCGAAGAAAAAAGCACTGCTTGAGTAACAGAGGTTTCCGGTGATGAATTTCGATGAAGATTCTGGTGCTCCGATGATGAATTCTGGTCCTAATCAGAACCTGGCTCTTGATGCCATGAAAGAACTGAAGGAATTAATAGAGAGAAAATGAAGGAAAGCAGAAAATTCAAAGAAGAAAATGGGGCTTCATCATCATCGATAGAGATGAGTTCATACAGGTACTTATATATAGTTAGCTAAGGAGCTGCAGATGATTACACGTGACATAGCTAACAACTAAACCAACATAATCAACAAGTGATTACCACATACAGTAATAAAGAAATTACTGAATGGACTTACTCTAACAATGACCACCAAGAAAAAGAAAAACTCAATTACAGGAAACTGTTTTAGATGTCATCAGATAGTTGATAATGAAAAGCTCTTGAACATTATACAGTGGTCTAACATGATGCTTGATTTATACGTTATGCATGACACAAGAACGTGGCAGGCAAGTTTGGTTCCTTCTGCGCGTGGAGGTCAGACCTCCGCAGACATCTCTCTTTCAGCGATTTGTAATAGAAAATTAATAATGAATATTCAGCTGTCAGCTTATGAATCCCTCAACCACTATCACATTCTTCTTCCTCTTCTTCTACAAAAGTACAACTAAACCTAGGGCTGTCACTCGGTCGGTTCGAATCGGTTATAGGTATTACCAACTTCAAAACCAAAGCTTTCGGTTTCAAAATTGAGCTACCAATTACCAACCAAAATTTTCGGTTTTTAATCATATCTACCAAATTCGGTATTTCGGTTTTCGGTATTACCAACTTTAGAACAACTAATTCTTTGTAATATAAATTAGAATGAACAAAATTAGGTTTTTCAATTTTATAACCATAAACTTCGTATTCATCTACTAATCATAGCTTTCTTTTATATATATGACATCAAATTTTATCTATTTTCAATAAAACTAGGTTATTTAACCATTTTAGACTAGGTTACTCAAAATACATGTATTATTAATTATGTAGTATATTGAGTAATGTTCATACTATTATGAAAACTTTTATGTTTATTTCTTAATATACATGTATGTGTTTTGAAAACCATAGTATATAAAGCTAATATTTAGATAGTCGGTAAATTCGGTATTTACCAAAACCAAACCAGTTTTTTCGGTAATTTTTGATTTCGGTTTTATCGGTTTCGATTACCAAAAATTCGGTTTACCAAACTTAAAGTATCGGTTGGTATTCGGTCGGTTTGGTAATTACCAAACCAAGTGGCAGCCCTAACTAAACCTGAGGAAAGATTCACGGCCTGGAATCAGGAGTACGGAATATTAATTAATATAACATAGCCATTTTGCATTAATTAATATTCCATTTGTCCTCGTCATATTCCATTTAGTCAATCACACCCGTTAATACGAAGACAAAAGGCGCTCGATCTCCATGTCTTAATTTTATTCCAATTGCCACGTTTTAATCCCTATGATCACACATCCTCCAAATACTAATCAATCCTCCATTGGCCCTCATTTCCCGTCCTCCACCTCCCATTTTCACATATATAACGAACACCTCTTATCTTCCCTTTACTTCTACCGTTAGTTTTCGCGTTCAGTAGCAGAACCAGGATTTGAAACTCGAGAATATATCAGATGGCGGCGTATGAGGCAACTGGCGGAGCGAACCCGGACTGGCTGAACAAAGGTGACAACGCATGGCAGATGACCTCCGCCACGCTGGTGGGTCTCCAGAGCGTGCCGGGGCTCGTCATCCTCTACGGGAGCATAGTGAAGAAGAAGTGGGCGGTAAACTCCGCTTTCATGGCCCTCTACGCCTTCGCCGCCGTCTTGATCTGCTGGGTGACGTGGGCCTACAAGATGTCGTTCGGGGAGAAGCTGCTGCCGTTTTGGGGCAAGGCCGGGCCTGCCTTAGGGCAGAAGTTTCTGCTCAAGCAGGCTGCCATCCCCGCCTCCACACACTACCACGCCAACGGCGATCTCGAGACTGCCATGGCCACGCCGTGGTACCCTATGGCGAGCATGGTGTACTTTCACTGCATGTTTGCGGCCATAACACCGATACTGTTGGCAGGGTCGGTGCTGGGGAGAATGAACTTCAAGGCGTGGATGATGTTCGTGCCTCTGTGGCTGACCTTCTCGTACACCGTCGGTGCGTTTAGCATGTGGGGCGGAGGGTTTTTATTTCATTGGGGAGTTATGGACTACGCCGGCGGGTACGTCATTCATCTTTCTTCAGGGACCGCTGGTTTCATCACTGCTTACTGGGTACGTTAACATTCATGCTAGTTTTTTTTTTTTTTTTGCCTCCTCTCTGAAGATATTAATGGAGTAATTTGCATTCTCAAAAAAAAAAAAAAAAAAAAGGAGTAATTTGGCATCAAAACGATTTTATAAGATTCTGTTTACAACAAGACCTATGGGTCCATTGCATTAATTTGATTTTGACATTAGGTGACTGTTATAATTTCTTGTTATGTAAAGACAGAACATGTCTTTTACCTCTAGCGTCTTTCATTGTAAAGACTAAAACACATAATGCCAGTTAGGTCATATACTCTCTTTCAAAATATTTGAATTTTAGCTATATTATCTTTCCGAGATCGTGTTTTATGAGATTCTGTTTACAACAATACCAATGGGTCCATTGCATTTAATTTCTTGTAATGTGAAGACAGACATGACATGTCTTTTACCTCTAGTGTCTTTTATTGTAAAGACAAAAACACATAATGCCAGTTAGGTCATATACTTTCTTTCAAAATATTTGAATTTTAGTCATATTATCTTTTTGAGATCGTTTTATCTCAATAATATAGAATTTGACATGTACATTTTTCTAAGAAGAAATGTGTCCATTCTTGCACTGAACCAAATCCAAATAATTACATTTCCCCATCGTCAACCTAGGAAAGTTAATCTCTTGTTTTTCTAAATTCAATCTCTTGGTATAAAGCTTTTCATTAATCTCAATACTAAAGATTGGTAATTTAACACATACATGCCAAACTGTTTAGCTAAGAGAGAATATTCATGCATATATTAGGTTTAGGAGAATTCTTCTTCCAATTGTTTAATTTCCAGTTAATCTGGAGTATTCTTCTCTTGGATTTTAATTAGTTGGTGCATATGCTAACTGCTAAGGAAGCAAGATATATGCCCAGTTGATTTAAACAACAGCGACATGCTTACAAATAAATCTTCATATTTATTTATCAATCTAATAAAATTGGACAAACTTTAAATATGATATTATGTTGGACAAAGCCTCGTTGTCTTTATTTCGTTGAGGTCAGTCTCATGGCAACAAGTCTTTTTTTTATTTTTTTTTATCAGCTGAAAATGATACTAAAATCAACTTGAACTCAAAATTAAACAAATAAATAAAACGAAATCTGAATATAATTTATAGACAACTACAAATGACTACCAGACAACCTTTTGTTTAACACAAAAGTCCACAACATTTCCCCTTATACAATTAAGGACACACCCTATTCTCTTTTATCCTTTCACAATTTTTACAGTATCAGCTATTATTTTCTGCTAAAAAGTCTTCACACAGTATCAGCCTAAGGACTAGCCCTCAACATGCCACAATTTCACCTAACGACTTCCTGTCTAAGCGGCTACTAACAGGGCGGAATCACTGCTGCCTTAGTATGATAAAGGGTTCAGATTTTTAAAACAAAAACATAACAACTGCTACTGCTACAAACTGCTACTGCTATTTTCAAATGCAGAAATAACAAAATATTTTTGTGACAAAGTAATGGGCGCAAACTGAATTTATTTATTCAAACATAAATACAGATACAGAACCCAGAGCCTCACTCTTGGGCAAACAGCTAGAAGCTGCTTAGCTACTCATAACTTGATTACAAATACTTACTTGCAATAAAAAGCACACTGCATCCACAGACTGGCTGCTACTGCTTCTTAGAAGTTCTTAGATCTAGAAATGATATAGTTATGAACTGATGCTCTCCTTTTGAATCTAGCACTGCTAAGCTTATTTTTTCGAATCTCAGACTAATCTCCGATTTTCGAATGCCTTCTAAGAGAAGCTAAAGCTCCTTTTATAGGGAGCGGAACTCAAAATACAATTCAAAACAACAAAATGTACAGAACAACTCCGTGATTTCCTGCTTTCCTTAGTGCTCCTGCTGGTGGAGGTCGGTCAGGGAAAAAGCAGATTCCTTTAGGTGAAATGTCTTTCACCTGCCTTTTGAAAAGCAAAAGTCACTTTTGGGAAAAGTCCAAAAGAACTTTCGGTGTTTTCTACACCTGCTGCTTCACATGTTCTCGTCGGTTTCTGAGTTGTGACCAAGGACAAACGAGTCGTTATCCTCCTGGGTCATCCTTGCTGTTGTTGCATTGTCTTCGACATCTGTATCAACATACATCTTGTAGTGGTTGTCAGTTTCAAGCTTTTCCACCCATCGTAAGCATGCCAGTGTCGAATCTATCTCCTTTCTGGTAAGAGATAAGAATAAGTCACTACTGACTACGTCAGGATGATCGTAAGCAGTGATGATAATTTTCTCTCCTGCTGCCAAGAAGGTATTGTAGGTATCTTCAGAGATGATCTTTTTGATATATTCTAGAGTCATGGCCTTCATCCATGGGATGCTTGAGTTTGGTTGGCCATTGTACCCTACACAGGCTGGTTGAAGATATTTCCTTTGAATAATTCTTACATAATGATAAGGAGGAATATATTCAACTTCACCGTTTGCCTTCTGGATCCATTCTGGAGGAGTGGATCTGAACTTTAGTCGAAGCATACAGTCATTCTTTCTTACATTTTTGACTGTGTTGACAATGATAGGCGGCAAACCTTTTAGATCATCATTTGTTTTAGTCCACAGATTATGGACAAAACCATTTTCAACAAGCCAGAGCTTGTGTTCTTGAGGATGTTCACTCTGAACATTTACCAGGTATCTTCCAACATAAGGTCCTGAAACAATAAAGAGAGTTGGAGGAACTAGGTCTTCTGGATTATGTCTTCCTATCAGACTATGGAATTCATGCCAGTCTGATTCATTAAGTGCCATGACAGGAACCCTAGCACTTTTTGGACTTTCAAGGAAGAGAATTTTTTCTTTTCTTACAGCACTCTGCTGTATATGGCTTTCTTCAAATTGTGGTCTGGCGTTCTCATATAGTTCTTCAGTTAGTGCAAAGAGTGCCGGGAACATTAGACCACTGCTTCTTTCTTGAAAGGCAAATAAGAGATTATCCAGGATTGCCTTCTGGTGATAAGCTAGTCTCCTGCCAGTTCTGAACACAAGAATGTCAAAAGTTCTTAATTCATAATTAAAAACATTTATGACTCCAGTTGGAGTTGGTCTGCTTTTTGGCAAAGCAGCAGCCGTCAATGGTCTTGATGAGCCTTTACCGTCTGCCGTTTGAGACGGGCTAGCCAATCCTTTACCCTGGGATTGATCAGTTGAGGCTAGTCGTTTAGGACTTAGCAGAAACCTTTTAAGGACCTTTTCTTTGGTTTCCATAGGATCCTCTTGAGGCTCATGTTCTTTCCCAGTTCTTCTGCTTCTGGGATTACGACCTTCGTCGTCTTCTCTTTGGCTAAACATTGCAATTTCTCTGGTCAATGTGTCTGGAAGATAATTATTGTTTCCTGCAATTAATTCAACATTATAATCATATTGGTTAAGAAATAATTGCCAGTTGGCTAATCTTCCTCTATCTGCAGCTTTATCTAGTTTAAAATTTTTGAAATTCTTTACTCTAGCACAATCGGTGCGGACAATAAAGGGTTTTCCAAGAAAAGCTGGAGAATTTAAAATTGTTTTTTTGACAGCCAAAATTTCTTTTTCCCCTGTGGGATAATTCAGTTCTGCAGGGCTGAACTTGCCACTACAAAATTTGCAGATCTTTTCAATGTTAGTTCCAGGCTCTCTTGCCAGAACCACACCGGACCAGTAATTATCACTCGCATCTGTCTGGAGAATGATTTCATCATTTTCCTCTGGTTGCTGTAGAGGAGGGAGGTTTTTGCAGAGATTTTTTATCTGCTTCACGATCTTTTCATCATCTTCTGTGAAGTTCCATTTTCTTTTGGAACTCGTCTTAGGTGATAACATTGTTGTTAACCCTGAGATTTTAGGGATGAAATCTCTTCCGTAATTTATTACACCAAGGAATCTCTCTAGACTCTTAGCATCAGGAATTCTGTCTGGAAACTTCCAGATCTTCTCAAGGATATGAGGCTGGAGTTTTATGACTCCATTCTTGATGTTTATTCGTAGGAAATCGACTTCATCGAGGATAAAGAAGATTTTCTTTTCTCCTAGGATAATTCCATGCTGAACTATCAGCTTTACGACCTCGTAGAGGTGTTTCATATGTTCTTCTCTGTTTTTGGAGAAGACAAGAATGTCATCTATGTAGACAACGCAGAACTCCGCAACATGTTTGAAGATGTTGTCCATCTTTCTCTGGAAGATTGAAGGAGCTTGCTTTAGGCCAAAAGGCATTACTAACCATTCGTAATGGCCCTGTGGTGTTCCAAATGCAGTGAGAGGAATGCTCTCAGGATGCATCTTGACCTGCCAGAAACCCGACTTTGCATCGAATTTCGAAAAGACTTTGGCTCCTCTGAGCTGGTTAATCAATACTCTTACTTGAGCAATTTGATAACCGTCTTTGACAGTCTTTTTATTGACATCTCTGTAGTCAATAACCATTCTAGCTTTTCCTCGTAGGTTTTCTGCATGATTTCTCACTTAGAATCCTGGAGCATGATGAGGGCTAGTGGATGGTTGAATTAATCTCTTGTTCAGGAGATCTTCAATATCTTTTCTGAATTCTTTTTGATCTTCCTCTTTATACTGAGGAATGGCTTTGACATGACAGATGGCATTCATTTCATGTAATCTTAATTCACAGACCACTGGGTCTTTTTCCCAAAACTTCTGAGGATCTACATCGATATTCTGCTCGAGTAGTTTCTTGATTTTTTCAAGAGTGGGAAGTTTCTGAGACTCAAGCTTATTCTGAAAGTGCTTGAGGTTATGCTCATGGATGAAACTAGCTTCTTCATCTTCTTCACCAGTTTCTTCTTCTTCTTCAGAAGTGTCTTCAACAAGTAATTCTTCTTGTTGCTTGATTTGGAGTATAGGTTCAAATTTGGGTTTGTAGGGGGTAAGATCACCACTATTCTATTGTGATCTCTGATATTGAGTAGTAAAACCGGGACCTACCACAGTTTTGGCTTGTGTGAGGCGGTCTGCCCAGAACACCCGTTCCCCTTTTCTGAAGCCTATTGCTTCTTCATCCTGAATGAATCGCTGTTGGAGAATAAAATCATTTCCCAACAAGAAATCAGATCCTTGGCCTTCATATTGCCAAACATTCTAGATGATAAATGTTCCTCCACCAATGGTGATATGAACATTTTTTCCTACTTTTTTCATGGTGAGATGGCTCCCATCAAATGTAACACCAATAGCAGATTTTTTCTTATCTTCTCTCCAGAGTTCATCTGGAATTGCAAATCTTTTTGCAACCGTGAATCCTGATCCATTATCTACAAAGGCATGTAGGTGATATTTTTTATGATCAGGGAATTTCAATCTAATATCTATGTAGTTGTTGTATCTACTTGTAGAGACAACCTTTGATTGTTGAAGCTCATTTTCTTGAGCTGCTTGTTCCTTTGGAATGAATGGTTTACATTCTTCTCTTGGAACAATTTCTGGTGTTTCAACCAGTTCAATTTCTTCATCGATTTTTTCTTCATCGATGATTTCTTCCTTTATTTTTGAGGAAGATGGTTCCATGACTTTCTGGAACAGAGTTTCTACTACTTTCGCCTTTTGCTCAGAGAAATATTCTTCATATTCTTGTTCAACCAACTGGCTGACAAGACCATTCTTGATTTTTCTTCTTGCTTCAGCTATGAAACATTCCTTGTGATAAGTTTTCTTAGATTCTTCACAAAACATAGGGAGACCATTCTTTTCATGACATAGGCAGTAGTCACAAACGAATGTACCAGGGTTCACCTGATAAGAAGACATTAATGCTTCTGTCTTGCTTTCTTCCCAATTTTTGATTCTCAAAACATTCATTTGTCTGGATTCGAAGTACTCTACTTCAGAATCTATCCCAAACTCATCTGATGATTCTTCTTCCTCAGACCAGGCAGAATAAACTGACCTGTCGTCATCTTCTTCATCAGAATAGGCTATTTCGTAGCCTTTCATGTTTGCTACTTTTACTATTTGCTCATATTCTTCGAAGAGAGCTTTAGTAGATCTTTTACCCTTTTCAGGGCATTCATTGGCATAGTGCCCTTCAGCTTTACATAACCAACATCGGCAAGCTTTCTTGCTTGGTTGTTTTTGCTGATGAGTATTCTTCTTTTTCTTGAAGAATTTCTTTTTAGGATCTTCATCCTTTTGTTTCTTATAATCGGAACTCTTCTTGAATTTCCAATCCCTTTTTTGATTACTCTTTTTGAAATTTTTAGAGTAATATTTTTCTTTCTTTTTTCTGTGGAATTTGGATTCATGACATCCCCAGTTTGTGGGCATATCTAATATTCCATAACAGAAATTTTCAACTCCTTTGAGTTGTTTCTTAGCCATCTTAGCTCTAAGATTGGCTTTGCATTGCTCTTTTAGTAATTGTCGGATTCTGTCGGCAATTCCTCCAACTGAAAATCTTTCAATTGGTTTTTCAGCTATGCTTTCTCTCACAGCTGTTCTCCATGGTTCAGGGAGTTTTCTATGCAACAGATTAACTAGATCAGTATTTTCTAGTTCACCAATTGTACAATAATATTCTTGAAACTCATTCAAGTATTCTTCGAAATATCTCATCTCACAAATTTTGAGAGCATAGATATTCGATTTTGCCGTTTCTTTGGCTTTTTCACTTAGATTTGAAAGATCTCCATAGAACTGATCGTACAGAGGTACTGCAAAATCATACGGAGACTTTGATTTTTTGATTTCTTCAAGCCAATTCCTTCCTCTGGCAGTTTCTTTGAAGGATAGGTAGTACTTTTTTGCTACTCCAGTAAGGGTAGTTTCATAGTACACCTGTAAATTTGGTGCTTCAAATTTACCAAGGGTAAGTGCAGAAGCCATCATCAGGCTGTCTACCCATTGGTCAATGGTTTTTCTTTTGTCTAGACTCTTGTCTAGATTTAACCAGATGCCATAGTTCGTGATCGGAACTCTAGGCAAATTGTCCTCTGGGACAAATCTTTGGGAATTTCTTTCCCCTTTTTTACCCGTGGGGGCTTTCTGAAATGAGAGTTTTGTTTCCTTTTTTTCTCTGCTAATGAAAGTTCTAGAGCTTTCTCCATCTTCCATTTCTATATCTTGGTAAGGAAAGACTTTTCTCGTCTTTCTGATTTTGAATTCTTTCATCTCTTCGAATATTTTTTCTAATCGATCAGGATTTTCACAATTCTCAGCTTCTTCATATAGTTCATAGAGCTTCTCAGCTTTGAACATATTGAATGGTCTGTTTAGATCAGCTTCTAGATCTTCTTCTGATATTGGCTCTACAATAGTGGGTTTTGTACCACTGACACTAGCTTCTCTAGTGCTGTAGCTTCTTCTCAGAAGACTGCTGTTTATCCTGAGGTTCTCAGGACAGACATCACTTTTTCTGTGATTGTCAAAGTTGAGGCTGATTTCTCCAGTTTTTCTACTCTCGTAGATCTTTGCTTTTGCTCTTTCCGGCTGCTTTTTTGGACCGGATAATTTCCATTCAAGAGGAAAAGTCACTTCATTCCAAGTAACTTTGTGGATCTGTTTGTTCAAAAAAAAAAAAAAAAAAACTTTGTGGATCTGTTGTGAATGGTTCTTCTGATTGGTGAGGAATCCAGTGGTAAGAACTGGGATATTTGTTATCCTTGTCTTAGGGGCTACTGTAGTACTCATCAATTTATAGTATATTCTATATACTATAGCAAGTTCTTGCATATCTTCTTTCATGGATATGCCATCTGTCTTGACTCTCAATCGTAGACAATAAGCTGCATCTTTCAAGCTGGTGGTGAAGTTGGGGAAGCAGTTGAAATATGCCACTTGATCACATAAGGATGCTTCGAGGGTTCCCAACAAACTAGCTTGGAAGTCTGTTAACCTATTGTCCTGTAGAACACATAGGACCGAACAGTTTATGCCTTCACGTGCAAGCAAATTTATGCCTACTTGGACTGCTCCAATATGCATAAATTGATATTTTTTTGCTTGAGCTCTGGCAACTTCTGAAGGAGTGATTAATAGTAGATCAGTCTCTCCTCCTGCTGTAGCTGGTGTTGTAATTTCCAGAAGTTTAAAATAATGGCTATCCATTAATTCAAACTTTCCCCTTTTGTAGATTTGTTTAAAATCTAACTTTGGGATTGAGGAATTTTTTACCTCTTGTTCGATTTCGTTGAATTCGAACTCTTCAGCATTTATGAGCTGTACTCCTTTCTTTTTTCCAAAGATGCTTAACATCTTGATATCTCTTTTCTCCGGGTTTTCATACCGGATACTAATCTGACTAGTAGATGGTTCCAGAAAAATCATGTTTGGAACACGATTTGTGTATGGTTTTTCTAATGGTTTGAATCCATTTGTTTTCTTTTTCACTGTAGGCACTTTCTTGTCCTTCAGTATATTTTTCATAGAATCCAGCATTTTTTGCTGTTCATTGATTTTTCTACTGACAACTGTCAGCTTTTCTTCTTCCGTTTTTGGCAGTTCCTTGATATAATCCAGTTTATTTTCCAATCTTTCCAATTGGTGGATTATAGCAGGTACTTTTTCTAGATGAGTTTGACATCTAGATAATTCTAATAACAGCCTCTGATATTTCTCATCAGAGGAATTTAATAGAGAATTTATTTTCTCTAATAACAATTCTGACATTGTCCCCATTTAGGAGGGGTTCTCCTTGAGCTATTTTACAAGCTCTGATACCAGTGATGTGCGGATCTAACCAATGCTCAAATAATCCAGAGGTTTTTGTTCTATTTCTAGAACATATAAGAGATTATCAATATCTTCTTCTAGTTTATAGAGTCTAGTTTGGAGTCTATAAATAATATCCCAGTAGTTGGGAGTATTTCTGTTGAGCTTATCTCTAAAGAGTTTCAGCTTTCTCAACTTTTCTCTTTCTGTGTTTAATTCTTTGCTAGTGTTCTTACAAATACCAAGTAACTCTAATCTGTCAACAATCGAAATTATGAATAGTAAAATAACTGTTTATGACAGGACCCGACCCAGGAATCACCCCTATTATCTGGATACGAGCCTGCGGGGCCCACATTAAGCGAAATCCTACCGAAAATTCGGCAGAACCTCCCCTAAATATGGGCAACCCAAAAATTTAACAAACCTGGATATGATTACAACAGTAACTTCTACTCAACCTACAATATCATATTCACAACCCAAGCATATATATTACATCCGGAAAATTTAAATCCCAACATAATCCTCCGTAAGCGACAACATCCATCAAACTTAAAGGAAAAGGTATATCAGAGCAACACTAAAACTAAGCCGATATCATACAAGGTAGGTTAAGTAATAACCTACGGACAAAAACGGAAGCGCTGATTTCCAAAGTCCTTGAGCCTGGACGCAATCTCGGCAATCTGAAATCTGGGCATTTGAAAACGAAGGGCCCAGGGGAAAACATATAAAACCATTAGAGTGAGTGGACAAAACCGAAACGAGAATCAAAACAATTTATGGTATGCTTCCCCATTTCTCTTTTTAACAAAACCATCATGCAGCGATACTTCATGAAAATTTCCAACTCAATCCTTTTTCCAAGAAACTCATTTGATTACTAGGAAGGACTGCTTCCTAGGCATCTCATGCCATCGGGGAGGGACTGCCACCCGATGACGCATCGGAAGGGACTGCCAACCGGATAGGAGGCGGTGATTAGTTGGGACTGCCAACTAGCCACAGGTAGTAGACGGGACTGCCGACTAACTACCTCAAGTCATCTGGAAAGGACTGCCAACCAGATGACACTTCGGATGGGACTGCCAACCGAGCTGTAGTCTGGACGGGACTGCCGACCAGACTATTACCTAGAAGGGACTGCCAACTAGGTAAGATACGCATGCGCCAAAACTGGCCTCCTTGTGATCAACTGCTTTCTTTTTAAATCCTTTACTTTCCATAGAGTCACATTTTCTCAAATAATAAATCAACTGAAAACTTATTTCCATGCTGCATGCATTATTTTAACAAAATAAAAGTCCACTCACAAGTGAATCCCGCAGCTAACCCTGCTGCCTGCCTGTGTCCTCCTCGCTCGAGGGCTCAGTACGTCCTGTCACAATAGAATAGGATATAATTAACCATATAATGAGATACTCTCAAAAACAACTCATTCCCCTCGGAATAAGTATCCGTTATTCACAAATGGTTATAAAACGCCCATCCTTTAATTTGGGATTAAATTCTATCATTCCTTTACAATCTCAATGCCCTCTAACTCAAACTACTCAACCGATTTTTAATTCGATTTCTCAATCGTTCAAGGACTTCACTTAATTTAAATCTTCACAAGAACCTTTCGATAACTAAATCAATTTAATCTCACCTCCTTCATCACAAACTACCACCAATCGACAATATAAATCCTTCCAAAAATTCCCACAATCATTCTTAATTTTTTCCCTTTTTCTAATTCACGATTCCAACTCCACCTTCTCAAATTCACCCTACTACCTAACAAATACTTCACAAAAGTCCTTTAACAAGAGATAACACCCAACACTACAAACATGACAAATCCAACATCTATGTTCAACAATCCAAATCCAACAATTTCAAATTTAACACAAAACTCAGAGATTAAATTCAATTCCATTTAACCCATTTAATCCAAAATCAACTCCAAAAAAACACAACCATTTCTAAACCTGCAACAGTCGACAATTTCCAACAAAACAACCCTCACAACCAGTCAACTAGCTTAAAAACAATTCAACAATCTTCAATCCTGCAACAACAATTAAAACTAGACAGAAGGGGTCGAAAATTCAACCCAAAAATCTGGAAATTCGGTGTTTACTGTTCATCACAACACTTCAACATCAATCTCACTTCCACAAGCTAAAATGAAGTTGAAAACATATCTAGCACTTCACAGGAAACCAAAACCATGAAGATTTCCGGCCGATACAGCCGGAAATCGAAGACCCAGTCGGAAAATAAAACCCGACCGCCACTGTTCATCAACACTACCACCTCCTCCGGCCAAATCAATCTACAAGGAGGTTGATAAAGTGTTCCATCCTTCCCAGCGACCCAAAAACATAAAGATTTTCGGCCGGAGACCGCCGGAAATCGAAAACCCAGCCGGGGTTCTCAAACCCGATCGGCTCACTTCCCCCTAAATTGAACAAATTGAAGCTACCCAGCTAAAATCGCGTACCTGAGAAGAAAGGGAATGAAGAGACGAAGCTACGGTGGCCGGAGGTGAGTCCAACGACGTCCGGTGGTGGAGGAATCGGCCGGAAATCGGTTCCGGGTGCGCAGAGACGGAAAGAAGAGAAAAGAAACAGGGGGGGGGGGTTTGATATCGGGTTCTCCCGATACTCTCTCTCTCTCTCCTTTTTAATAATCCTAATTTCCTTTTCATTAAACAAAACCAATAATTTCAAAAGGAAAAAAAATAAAAAAATACCTTAAACACTTTAATCACAACTTCCCCGTAAAAACTCCAATCGAAACAAACTTCGTATCCACGAACTCGATTTTTCGTATTCTACGACAATCTCAAAGAAATTTCCTAATTTACCGTACTAAAGAAAAGTCACTTTTCGGTCAACCACGGTAAAAAGTAATTAGTAGGTAC
Source organism: Rosa chinensis (assembly GCF_002994745.2). NCBI lineage: Eukaryota > Viridiplantae > Streptophyta > Magnoliopsida > Rosales > Rosaceae > Rosa > Rosa chinensis. The sequence continues at coordinate 31,025,502 of NC_037090.1, forward strand.
GGGGCATTACAGTTTACCTTCGAGTATAAAGGATGAGTTTATACCTGCAAATGTTTAGACAAACAAATTCAAAGCATGGGCCCATTACGCTCCGTCAATTTTTATTTTTACAGAGGAAAGAGATAACTATTAAGGAAAGTAAAAGACTCACTAAAGACAAAATGTCCTTAAGTGTAAACTTTTGTCCTTAAATGTGTAAAACCAAATGATGAGGAGTTATTTGTGTTTTGAAATCTTAGTAGGGGGGTATATGTAGTTTACTATATAATTTAATGATATGCTGACGTTGGTCGAGTTTCAGGTAGGACCTAGGGTGCAGATGGACAGGGAGAGATTCCCACCAAACAACGTGCTGCTGACTTTGGTGGGAGCAGGGTTGCTGTGGATGGGATGGGCCGGTTTCAACGGCGGAGATCCGTATGCGGCCAACATAACCGCCTCCATGGCTGTCCTCAACACTAACATTTGCGCCGCCACGAGTCTCTTGGTGTGGACGGCGCTCGATGTCATCTTCTTCAACAAGCCCTCCGTCATCGGAGCAGTCCAGGGAATGATTACTGGCCTCGTCGTCATTACTCCCGCTGCAGGTACTTAATTAGCTCTTTTACTTTTATCCTCCATTATGAATTTAGGGTTGGCTTTAGCGTAGAGACTCGTTATAATGTGAATTCAAGAGTTAACTCGAAGTTTATGAACAACATAAACAATTGGTTTGTATCAAATAACAGTTCATCGAATATACTAAATATTTCTACTGCTCCAAATTGCCATCGCCTACTGACACGAAACCACTAGAAGGCCAAGGATGATTGTCTATGCCACAGCCAGACATTTTTGCCACCGTTGCTGACCCAACTCCAGAACAGGAACAACCCGCTAGACGGCCAAAAGGAAGATTGTCTCTGTCACAACCTGCAGTGGTCTCTGTCACAATCTGCAGTGCGTCCTAACTGGTAGGAACTTATTACCGACAAAACCAAACAAAAAACCAGACTCTAAAACTCTAGGAACACCGGCCCACCAACAAGGGCCCAACAACAAAACCCTGCCCAACTGTATCTCCGTCTCCCCTACTCCGATCACCAGCCATTTCTCCTGCCCTCCAACATCCCTTTTGCGGCAACAAGCACCACCTACCATCATGTCGCCATCCCGGATCGAACACCAGAACAGATCAAACAGAGCCAATCCTGATCTGATAGATCCGAGCAGATCGGAACCGTGCTGTCATTACCACAGCACCACCCACCATTATGTCGCCATCCCTGCCACGCCCTGGAAATGCGCCGCCCCAGCACCACAACTCCGCCCCCAGATCCGATCAAATAGACCTCATCCAGATCGAATTGATTTGATCCAAACACAGTACCACCTAGCAGTCTCCAACCTCGTGCCGCCAAGCGAAACCGCTGACCAAGCCAGCAAAGGACAAACCACACTCCGGCTGCCGCCTCGATCTCCCCCTTCCTCTCCTGAGAAAATGTCACCGCAATCTCTCCGATTCAAACAAGATGCCTATTCAGGAACCCGACACTCACTCCAGACCCACACAGGCCGACATACACCCGTCCGACGACTGCAAAACGCGTCCCTTTGCTATATTAGATGGGTCAAATGTTATATTATGTAGAAAAGAAGAAAAGGAAAAATATTTTTGGGTCTCTTTCCATTAATTAATTTGTCTACACTTCTCTTATTTTTGCTCTTAATATATAATTGATAGGATCTGGGTGTCCATTAGAAAAAAATTTCTTATCAATCTATGTTTGTACGTTATCAGAGTTAACGTACATGTTCGTCCATGTGATATGAGGATGTACTTTGACTATGAAACTCATCAAGATTTTTCAATATTAAATTGTAATGTATATCGACTAATATTCTATTTTAATTAAAAGAAAGTGTAAAGTGAAAAACACTATAAAATTAAACGATAAAGCTAGTAATGCAAGAAGCTAGTGGCCTGTAGCACAATCCATTTTATGATATCTAACTATGTAATTGCATAGACTGATGGTACGTGTATTGTGTAATTTCGTGAATGAATTAGGTCTTGTACAAGGATGGGCAGCAATAGTGATGGGAGTATTGGCTGGCAGCGTGCCATGGTTCACCATGATGATCGTAGACAAAAGGTGGAGACTCTTAACCGCAGTTGACGACACCCTCGGCGTCGTCCATACCCACGCAGTGGCCGGATTCCTAGGCGGCATATTGACCGGCATCTTTGCCGAGCCCCAACTATGTGCGCTCTTCTTGCAAGTCACGAACTCTCGCGGGGTAGCCTACGGGGGCATCCAAGTGTTCAAACAAATCGCAGCTGCCCTGTTCATCATCGGATGGAACATCGTGGTGACCTCAATCATTTGTGTGGCAATTCGGTTTGTGGTTCCTCTACGCATGCCGGAGGAGCAGTTGTTGATTGGAGATAACGCAGTGCATGGGGAAGAGGCCTACGCTTTGTGGGGTGATGGGGAGCTGTACGATCATCCTTCTACTATTATAAATAATAACGGACGTGTGGCTGAGGCTCCCAGTTAGGCTGGGTTCAAAACCTCTTTTTTTTTTAAAAAAAAAACATTATTTGGAAAATGGTAAGTTTGCATCCAGTGGCGCCACTCAGGCTGTCTAAGCTACCCTCCTACCGAAATATCATTGTGAATTTTATCGGTTACAGTTGTACGTGTATTGTCACTGAAACAATTACATGTCCTCATTTGTATGTATATTGTGAATTATATCGGTTACAGTTGTACGAGTATTGTCACTGAAACAATTACATGTCCTCATTTGTATGTATATTGCTATTTGGGTTTGCATTTGGCTTATCGATGATGCGAATGATTATTTCCCATCACATGGAAATGCTCAATGGCATATTTCATGAACGATTGGTTGACATATAAACCATACTGCATGCCCAAACTCCAAAAGCCTTAAATCCTAAATTCGAGTCTAATTTACTGGACCCCTAATTTACCATACAGCCAATGCTCATATGAAACTGGATATATCTTGGCTCTTCCTCAAATGTATAGATGTTTTAGATTATATATGATGCAGAACATAACTCTACTTCTAATTTCATATTGGCTTGTTCTAAAAGATTGTTATGTTAAATCCTTTCTGAAACTCTAGAGAGAGAAACCCGTTCTGAAACCCAAATCTTCTCTTCAGTTGTCATTTGTTCCTTGTCCGGTGGCCCTTCGAGTCAGCGCAGGCCTCTGGCCTTGTCGGCGCACAGTGGGTGCAGCCGGACAGGACATCTTCACCTTAGTTGCAATGGGTCCTTGATGGACAACGACGAGATTTCCTGAAATAAATCAAGTCAAAGTGGAAGAGGCCGAGAGGTTGTCAGCACCAGTTTTCTTTCATCTGAGGTCATAGGGTTTTGCGGGGAGTCACAGTGGAGAGTCAGAGGATGGTGGATGGGGCTACGGGTCCTTGGTTGGATTCGCGGATTCCTTTTCTAGCATCCGGATTGAATAAGATGGGGGTCTTTCTTTGATTTGTGTGCTGCATGATCGAAGTAAGGGGTCTTGGCGGACGGGATTTGGAGGTGACAGATAAGAGATTCTTCTTACCTTGTTGGATCTGAGAACCTCCTGTTGGATGCGTTCAGGTGACAGTGAACAGTGGCAGGTGTCACGGACACGTTCTCGAGTAGGGCCGGAATTTTTTTGGCTTCCCTCAAGTCCGTGATGGTGCCATGCTGCCCCCCATATGACAACAAGACCAACCTAGCACACCTCAAAGTAAAATGTGCTTATCACTCAAGTGTTTCGCTGCCACCCAACACTCAAAATGGACACCAATATTTGGATGAATGTTTCAATCAACAAGACACACGAAATACGGGGAAACCCCAACCCTTTATTAACTCACACTTAACAAAAGGAACTCGTGTTGGATCTCCACAATACACTCCCTATTGGATGTGTTTAGGGTCTCAACACACTTGGTTTTTTATAGAGGGCAGCCAACCCTCGAAAGTTGACAACCCCAACTTCCCTAGGTACGTGTGTCAAGCACCCCACGCTTTTCTCTTACGGTTAACAACCCCCAACCGCCTAGGGATAAGATCGCTTAACTAGTCGATCTTGTGGTTGACAACCCCAACCACCTAGGTTTATCCAAAGGGGAGTTATCAAGGCAACCTCCTCCAACTTCCTTTGGATAAGAGCTAATAAACTATGCTAACCGCCGCTTGCATCGCCCTTGCATCAGCTTGCTTGGTTGCGCACTTGCAGCTTGCTTGCGTGCTTGTCAGCATGCCATCCTCGCCCCTCGCTGTGCGCTGACCTAGGCAGTCCCTCACACAGGCCATGCATTGCCTACTCTCAATGCATGGGCTTGCCATTAGTACTTAGCGAGGTTAACCCTCGAGTCTCCCTCCTTGCCTGCTGACTGGCCAATGTTGGCTTTGCCCGCTGCCTGCATGCTTGGCTAGCGAGGCTTGCACACTCAAACACTGGACTTCCTTGCCTTGTCTTCCTTGGACAACCCTTGTTGCCCTTCGACACTCGAGGTAGGCGAAGACATGCCTTAACCTCGGTGCTTTCACCCCTTGCACCTTCAAGGGTGTGACAGCAGGTGTGATAGAGTTGGTGTGGTAGCGGCAGTGATTCAGGCGGGAGAGTGTTAGGATTCGTTTGTCTTATGGGCTAGACTCTTACATGTTTTATGGGTCATTATTGTGTTGTGGGCTTATTACACTTTGTGACCATCTTATATAGCTACTGAGATGTACTACTCCAAGACTATCATTGAAGAATATTGAAGTTTTCATTTACTTATTTTCTTTAGTTTCCTTTAGCTTCCTTGTTTTACGATGTCATTTTCCGGTTACGATCTTGGGGATCATAACAGAGAGTGGTGTTAGGCTCCTTGCAGCTTTCTGCCTGGGCTTGGTGATTGGACTTGGGCCTTTACCCTAGGCTCTTTTTGTTTTAAGCTTAATTGCTTTTATTTTTGTCTTTTAATTTTAGGTGTCTGCGGGCCATTAATTAGTTGCTATCTTTTTTGGATAGAACACTAGAATGAGGTGAGGTTTATCCTGGTCTGCGCACCTTGAGTGTTGTGTTTGGCCTAGGATGGGAGCTAGTTTCTTGCATCGTCAAATGGTCGCAGTCTCCTGGTAGCAAGTTGAAACTAAGTGTCACAGACGTTAGTTTTCAGTGGCAGCATAGTGGGAAAGCTGATTTTATAAGTGTATTATGGCTCCGCGTAAGCATCATCTTTCTGATATGTCGCCAAAATTGTAAAGAAAATGGAGTAGCCAATCGTGCACTCTTTGCTCAGTGGTGCGTTTTAGAATACACAGGATTAGTGGAGACTCCTGATATTATTTCAAGATATTCTCTCCTAACTTATTATCAAATGGCATTTTGGCACTATGTCCTTCCTTGAATTCTATGGTTTCATGAATGGTTAAGGCTTAAGGGCAGCTGTTTTAGCCCTACCTGAAAAAAATAAAATAAAAAATAGAAAAAAAGATTGTTATGTTCGATAATCGATACTATTGATTTCCAATCTAACAGCCCATATGAACTGATGCTGCAACCTCAATCATAGGGACTAGGGGATCATGAAGAATTGAATCCTAGTAGAATATTACAGTTGATTCAACCAAATTATTAAGATAAGCAACTGCAGTCTATCAACAAATGAACATAATCCACAGTTATAATAGCAAATTACCAAAAACTACAAAACTAGCATAACAGTCCTTTGCCCAAAACTGAAAGGGCATATTTCCTTGCGGTTATCCAAACATGTACTTTATTTTCTACTAATCAAGGAAAATGTCCCTCACTATACGGTAGAGGAAAATGGTCGACATATTCTTTCTTTTTCCACTACAGAGATCTAGATTAGTCAAGGTTGATGAATGTTAAATTCTAACTCAAACCTGAAATTTAATTTGTAAATTTAACAATTTTAAGCTATGCTTTTTGTCTTTTGAATTTTCAATTCCATTTCTATCGACGTGACAATAGATTGTGTTGCATCTGCTTTATTTTATGTTATTAGAATTTGCCTTTTGTTTTTTACTTTTTAGTGTTGTCATTAAGTGTTGGCTAATATGTATGATGCCTCTGATTTGCTTAGTCGCTAAAATGCTTATGTTTGGTGTTTGGATTTTTTCATCAATATAAACATGCGGTGGTGGCAGGGTGAGACTAAGTGTCGTCGGATTTACTTTTCGGCGGCAACATATATAGGAGGAAAGCTGTGCTAAAGCTTGTAATTATGTTATGTTGTAATTGGATTACATATCGAGTTATCTTTCCGCTATGTCACTGCTATGTTAAAGTAAATGGAGTAGCTAATTGTGCACTCTTTGCTAGTTGGTGCTTGTTAGAATACAAGTCTCCTGTAGAGATTTCTTATATTATTTCGGAAAATAATCTAGATGCTTATTGTAATCAGGGTTTAGGCTCAATACCCCCCCCCCCCTTGTATTCAACAATTTTATTAATCAAGGCTTGAGGGCAGCCGCACTAGCCCTTTATTCAAAAAAAATATATATATATGTGGCGGTGGCAAGCTTATAAATGTAAATTTTAATATTAATTTGATGCATGTGGGCATGTTTAAGTCCCCTTACTTTGTGCATGAATATTCGGCTGGGGCAATCTACCATGTTGGTAAATTACTGAATTACTGTAAGCTAAAATCACAACCTTGTTGGTAAATTACTGGTGGAAATTTACAAATTACTACTAAATCTTTGATCAGATAAAAAAAAATTACCACCACCAAAACAAATTCACATAAATCCCAAACACCAAAACAAAATCTTTTGCAATTGATGATAATACCTATGAAACATATTCGCTAGCACTTGATGAAAATACCATGAACAAAATAAGGCAAATTCGGATAAAAAAAAAAATTTACATGCAGCACAATCCATTATCAAGTCGATAGAAATGAAATGAAATTTCAAAAAACATACCTCATATAATTAAATTTACAAACCAAACTTCATATCTAAGTGAAAATTCCAAATTCGTCAACCTTGGCTAATTTCGATCTAGATATGGATCTCAATCTGAATATGGACCTCTTCATTCCCTACGTCTCTTCCTCTTTCTGACTCCATATTTGGTTGTCATATATTTTTCTCTATTGTTTGTGAGACATTTTCATCAATATAAAAATAAAAAAACATTTCCCGGTAGGTTTCACTTATCCACATGAATTCTCTGAGTGCATCACAGGAAGAAAGTCTTCAGTACGTCTGTTGTGTCACGTGAATACTAGCACAGACCAAATAAGAACATTAGCAGTCAGTGGGGGCAGTTTTGGTATTTTGTAGAGGATAAGTAGGGCAATTTTGAAAACACAAAAATTGGTGGGTTTTAATTGGCAGCCGCACCATCCACGTGGCATAGTTTCCGTATTGAAGACTTTCTCCATCGCAAGGGAGTAGGATCTTTGGGTTTTGCACTAGAGAATAGTTAGGTAGTTAGGCTGTAATTTTTGGTACGTAATGTAACACTGTGTTACTTTACTGTTTAATTGCTCTTGTTATAAATATTACTTGATGATCGAGGATGTCAAACTGTAAGGATAGAAGATGTTGACACCTCCAATGCTACATTTCTACCATGCTTGAGAGATTGATGATACTTATTGCAAGGTCTAGCAATTCCATTGTTGTTTAACCTAGCATTGCAAGAGCTCCACACTTATTTGTGGGGGAAAAAGCAAAAGAAGTGCTCGGAACCAAAGTTTATTTGCATTAATTTGCTAATTTCAAACTGATTTAAATCCCTACGAGCTCTGTTTTTTGCGCTTCCATGCTAATTAAAAAATTTCTTGTCGTACATTGCAACAATACGACAATGCAACAGATTTGCTGATGGATTCAATGTCCATGATAGTACCCAGCTCAAATGAAAGCAAGCAAATTGGTGTTGCTGCTTTCGCAAAATGCCACACCTCGACCAGCATTCGATATTTTTGCCACATCTCAGCATTATTGGATACTGGACATTCTCAGTTGCCATTTTCCCGACTTCCATCCTTCAGGGGAAAGATGGCTCGACGGAAAGGAAATGGCCGAGTCATCTTTCGAGGTGGCAGAGTTTAGATAGCGGCCGGAATAGAACAATCTATAAAAGAGCCATTTCTGTGACCAAAACTAGATATAAACTGAAGCACATGGTTTCAGTATAGGCTTCAAAGGTCACAATTACACATTCAATACAAAATGACTGACGCAAGAAGAAGATGAAGCACCTTAAATTTCCAACTCAAAACTGGATGAAAAACATACAGGATCTCAAAGACCACATACATATCCACCCATAAAAATGTGACAAGATGCAAACCAAAAGGTAATACGTACAAGATGTAAAACTAATCTTCGGCTATATAAACATTACAAATTTCTTCCTCTATCGTCTTTGATCTTTCTCATAGGTATAGATACACACATATCTACTTATAATACTACAATTACTATTATTCGAGATACGCAGTAGAGGTTTGGGTTAATTTTCAATTGATGCATGTAGGAAAAAAGCTATCTTTGCTTGGACAACTGTATAGCTACTTAACTATCTTGCCTTGGACAACTGTATAGCTACTTGATCATGTGTAGTATAGCTACTTGATCATGTGTAGTCTCCTCAGCCCATGCAAACTGGTGCGACAGGAGTGAGAATTCACGACTCCTTACATCTTCAAGTTGCTCACACTCAGCCCATCTCTCTGCTAGATCCACTCCCTGCAGCAATCTAACCACTTCAGCCATTGTTGGACGGTCCTCAGGTGAGCTCTGGGTGCAGAGCAATGCAACCTGAATGACAGCACCGACTTCTTTTTCATCATAGGTCTTCATATTTCCATCCACAATGTCATCAAATCTATTTTCTCTAAGCAGCTTCTTGATCTGTCAACATCATAATCTCATCATTTTAAATTTTCAACACATCGAATAGATAGCAGAAAATTACATTGCGGATTAGAAAATAAATCATGAGAAAGTTCTATGGGAGTGAAATTTTTTTCCAGGGTCCAAACTATCAAGAGAAACATTGGAACCCCAAATTGGATTGAAATCACAGGAGACAAATTTATGTAAGGGGCTGAAAATACCAAATAGAAAAGAGATAGTCCTGGAGCACTATTCTACATCTGTGTTCAAACATGGCAACCAGTGGGCTTGTGACTACGTCACCCTCCTCTCACCCTTGGCCTAAAGAAGAAAGTTTTGCACCCCGTGATTACTAATACTAGTTATAAAATCAAGAAAAGCTCCGATATATATATATATTTATATATATATATATATATATATATATATATAATACAGATATTTATCACCATACAAGGGAGCGCATATCTTCTAACAATGAAATCAAAAGCATGTATTTCTATAATTAATTATTTGGTAGTTCATCAATTATGTATATCATTTATCAAGGAAAAAAAAGAAGAAAGCACTTGAGTAATTAACTATCAAATAATTAAACGGATTTTATTTCAATCAATCTGTAGTTGTACAAATATGAGAAAGAGTGTTTCTATTGAGACCTCCAAATCTGCTCACTTGACCTCATTCATAATCGAATTATTAAATTACATATATAACCTACTATAAAATGACTATTAAGGACAATAATTATATCAAAAAAATATTATTTTTATTTCTCTAGACTTTCCAATTCAATAATAATCAGATTGCATTCTTTATTATTTTCCTTATCTATTTTCATTTTCCAATTTCACTACATACTCATTAAAGCATTCATATATATTTAATAAGAACTAAAACTATGATTAAGATCATGTGACATAAAAATATATGATATACATGTTGAACACATTGTGAGGGAGAGCAAAATAAATCATATTATAACCTAAATCTAAGTCTATCTTTTATATTTGTAAAAAAAATATTAAAAAAAAAAGAGCTAGCATTTATAGAAAAACTAAAAAAATAATAATAATAATTAATCATGAGGTGCAGAAAATAGAGCAAAAAAAACATTAAGAAAAAAATGATTACTCTTTTTTTTTTTTTGCACAACTAAAAGAAAAAAAAAGTTTTAAAAAAAATCACACAATAGTTCATGTTATTTTCTTGTTGATTAGAAATTATTTTTGATTTTTTTTATTGGATAAGAGATTTATGTTGTCTGATTAAGGAATAGACATGTAATTAGATTATAGAGTAATTAATCATTGAAATGACTAAGTTTTTTTTATTTTAAAGATAATAGTTTGTTTGCAAATTATATGAGTGAGGTTATTTAAGGAACTTTAGTGAGGTGTAGTGAGTAAATTTAGTATTTGAAAATTTGATAGGAGGTGCAAAAAGCATAGAGGTCAAGTGAGCAAATTTGGAGGTTCCAATAGAAAAAGCTGGCTGAAAGACTTGGAAGCCATTTAACATTTAATCACTTAACGCATCAAGAGGGGCTGGGTTTAGAAATTCATACACCGATCGGAGATGAGAAGCTGCGATGAGAAGCCACTGGTGCCGAATCTCCGCCGCTCTCTTACAGTCGCCGAGCTTCAATTAGAGAAAGTAAGACGCAACGGCGTCATCGTAGCGGGAGGCGCGTGAGATAAAGGACTGGACGAAGTCGATGCCGAAGAAGCCGAGGAGGTAGATGAGGGAGGCAATGAGGGTAACAATGGCGGCGGCTTCGAGTGAGGAGGAGGAGGAGGAGCTTGAGACTAAGCTAGCTCTAGTGAGCATAAGGTTTCGATTTGTTTCAGTTTTGGGGTCGGGCGCTATTTTTGTCTAAGTGGGAAAGTTTGAAGTTTTAGTACCTGCTTCCTCAATTCACTTAAAACACTTAGCACTTTCACGAAAATCAGGTTCCTGCAGATTTTCAAATGAAACTTTTAACACGTACCGGTCATTTTAGGAATCGATGTTAATGATACACATTTAAATCGGTGTATTTTGAAAACGATGTTAGCTTGATTTTTTACATCGCGTGCTATTCTGACCGATTTAAATTATGTGATGTCTATTAACATAATTCTAGTAGTAGTGGAATCACTAATGCTATGCTTCTTGAGCTAAATTCTTCAACAAATCATCGATATATTTCAATAAATCTTGACAAAATCAAAATGCAGATCTACAAAATTGAGGTTATCTGCAATGAGAAATCTCTGAAAAGGTGATCAAGAACTGAATCCACTCGAAGAAATAAGCATTGCTTGAGTAACAGATCAAGGCTTCCGGTGATGATTTCCGATGAAGATTCTGGTGCTTCGATGATGAATTCTGGTCCCAATCAAAACCTGGCTCTTGATGCCATGAAAGAACTGAAGGAAATAGAGAGAAAATGAAAGAAAGCATGCAGAAAATTCAAAGAAGAAAATGGGGCTTCATCATCGATAGAGATGAGTTCGTACAGGTACTTATAGTTAGCTAAGGAGCTGCAGATGATTACACGTGGCATAGCTAACAACTAAACCAGCATAATCAACAAGTGATTACCAAATACAGTAGCAAAGAAATTACTGAATGGACCAACTCTAACAATGACCACCAAGAAAAGAAAAACTCAATTACAGGAAACTGTTTTAGATGTCGTCAGATAGTTGATAATGAAAAGCTCTTGAACATTATACAGTGGTCTAACATGATGCTTGATTTATACGTTATGCATGACACAAGAACGTGGCAGGCAAGTTTGGTTCCTTCTGCGCGTGGAGGTCAGACCTCCGCAGACATCTCTCTTTCAGCCATTAGTAGGCCTGCCACTCGGTCGGTTCGAATCGGTTATGGGCATTACCAACTTCAAAACCAAAGCTTTTGGTTTTGAAATTGACATACTAATTACCAACCAAAACTTTCGGTTGTTAATTATTTTTACCAAATTCGGTATTTCGGTTTTCGGTATTACCAAACTTTACAACAAGTATATTTTTGAAATATAAATTAGAATGAAACAATACGACTTTACCGAAACTAAATAACACTCTTATATCTAGAGTCTCATAACTGACATATAAAAAAGATATTGTCCTTAAATACACAGCGAGAGATCTTTGTGCAACTCTACTTTTCAAAATACAAAAGGGATCAGCTTTTTTTCCCCCTACTTCTACTGCTGAAATGAGGATACTAAGCTCTTTCTAAATATGAGCATCCCTGGTTCTTTCTGATATAAACAAAAGCTACCTCCAATGTACAAAAACGCTAATTCAGTCTTCCAAAATAAACAGCAACTGAGCAGCAAAATTATCTCCTATAAATATAGAGTGCATATCAAATACTTCATGCTAATAAAAGCTTTCACGTGAATTAATGTAACTAAATATGTGCTTCATATATGAAAAGCTATGGGAAGTAAACTAGAAAGCTGAGTATGTTGACATCAACCAATTAAACATAGCTTTAATTGGAATGAGTCAAGTTTCAGGCTATAACATATTACATTGTCCAAAGATTAAATTGTCGATTGGATTTGATAATTAAATATTTTACACATATAGTTAAAAATTTGATCATATTCTTTCTCGTTTCGACTTCAATCCATATGATTAATGACAATAGTCGTTTTTGTCCATATAGTTATTAATAAGAGTTCTCAAAGGGCAACCGCACTGAAACAAGATTTTGAGTTGCAACTTTTTACATTGGTAGATGGAGCTTGTCTGTATGAGCTTGTGGTTTCAAAGGGCACAAAAATTGGATTTGAGAAAGAATTATTAAGGCCAAATTTGTGAAAAGGATATTTTGGTAAATGACAATAAAAGAAGATTGACTGCATTGACTGAGACAGAAACGACAACAAATGAGACCGGTTATTTCATATCATGTCTATTACTATGTTATGAATACGTGGATGAAGTCAGATTTACCATCAGACTTTTTTTATTTATTAGCTCGCACGAAATGTTTATATGCCTACTAGTGTTGTCTACCATATTCATTGGTTATATAGAAATGTATACCTATCAAAACCAACGAGTTAAAAAAACAATACGTTGGATAACCGACCGGTGGATATAAAGAATGGGATAAGATACACGTATGGTAAAAATATAAGCCGTTTTCATCTTTGTATTGACCTCGATCCACATGGTCAATTGGTATGGCATTAATACCCTTATAACTAAAATACCTATAGTCAATCTATCACAAATCCTACCAAGGACAAGGTTCACACCTACCCTCTCATGGGATCAATATACGTTTACCTGGGTAGAAAATTTGGAGGAGTAAAATTATTGCGGTTCTATTACCATTAGAAATACAGTAACTTAAGATAAAATGATATAAACGTCCAAATTAATTAAAAATATAGATAAAATGTATATGATTTAATTTCAATTAACTAACAAATTAAAAATCTTATTAAGAAATGTAGTTTAATAAAATTAAAACTAAATACATACTTTGTCAAATTAAATATATCTTCCATATCAATGTATCATACATATTAAAATAAATGACTACATAATTAATTAATTATATATATATATATATAACTAGCATTTCGGTAAATTCGGTATTTACCAAAACCAAACCAACTTTTTCGGTATTTTTCGATTTCGGTCTTTTCGATTTCGGTTACCAAGATTCGGTTTACCAAACCTCAAATATTCGGTCGGTATTCGGTCGGTTCGGTAATTACCAAACCAAATGGCAGCCCTAGCCATTAGTAATAGAAAATTAATAATGAATATTCAGCTGTCAGCTTATGAATCCCTCAACCACGATCACATTCTTCTTCCTCTTCTTCTACAAAAGTACAACTAAACCTGAGGAAAGATTTACGGCCTGGAATCAGGAGTACGGAATATTAATTAATATAATATAGCCATTTTGCATCTCCGCTAACTCATACTCCATTTGTCCTCGTCATATTCCATTTAGTCAATCACACCCGGCTCCATTTGTCTTAATTTTATTCCAATTGCCACGTTTTAATCCCTATGATCACACATCCTCCAAATACTAATCAATCCTCCATTGACCCTCATTTCCCGTCCTCCACCTCCCATTTTCACATATATAACGAACACCTCTTATCTTCCCTTTACTTCTACCGTTATTTTTCGCGTTCAGTAGCAGAAGCAGGATTTGAAACTCGAGAATATATCAGATGGCGGCGTACGAGGCAACTGGCGGAGCGAACCCGGACTGGCTGAACAAAGGTGACAACGCATGGCAGATGACCTCCGCCACGCTGGTGGGTCTCCAGAGCGTGCCAGGGCTCGTCATCCTCTACGGGAGCATAGTGAAGAAGAAATGGGCGGTAAACTCCGCTTTCATGGCCCTCTACGCCTTCGCCGCCGTCTTGATCTGCTGGGTGACGTGGGCCTACAAGATGTCGTTCGGGGAGAAGCTGCTGCCGTTTTGGGGCAAGGCCGGGCCTGCCTTAGGGCAGAAGTTTCTGCTCAAGCAGGCTGCCATCCCCGCCTCCACACACTACCACGCCAACGGCGATCTCGAGACTGCCATGGCCACGCCGTGGTACCCGATGGCGAGCATGGTGTATTTTCACTGCATGTTTGCGGCCATAACACCGATACTGTTGGCAGGTTCGGTGCTGGGGAGAATGAACTTCAAAGCGTGGATGATGTTCGTGCCTCTGTGGCTGACCTTCTCGTACACCGTCGGTGCGTTTAGCATGTGGGGCGGAGGGTTTTTATTTCAATGGGGAGTTATGGACTACGCCGGCGGGTACGTCATTCATCTTTCTTCAGGGACCGCTGGTTTCATCACTGCTTACTGGGTACGTTAACATTCATGCTAGTTTTTTTTTTCCTCCTCTCTGAAGATATGAAATGGAGTAATTTGCATTCTGAAAAAAAAAAAGGAGTAATTTGGCATCCAAACGATTTTATAAGATTCTGTTTACAACGAGACCTATGGGTCATTGCATTAATTTGATTTTGACATTGGGTGACTTTTATAATTTCTTGTTATGTGAAGACAGACGTGTCTTTTACCTCTAGCGTCTTTCATTGTAAAGACTAAAACACATAATGCCAGTTAGGTCATGTATTCTCTTTCAAAATATTTGAATTTTAGCTATATTATCTTTTCGAGATCGTTTTATAAGATTCTGTTTACAACAATACCAATGGGTCCATTGCATTTGATTTTGGCATTGGGCCGGTGACTTTTATAATTTTTTGTTATGTAAAGACAGACATGCCTTTACCTCTAGTGTCTTTCATTGTAAAGACTAAAACACATAATGCCAGTTAGGTCATATACTCTCTTTCAAAATATTTGAATTTTAGCCATATTATCTTTTCGAGATCGTTTTATCTCAATAATATAGAATTTGACATATCCATTTTTCTAAGAAGAAATGTGTTCATTCATGCACTAAACCAAACCCAAAATAATTACATTTCCCCATCGTCAACCTAGGAAAGTTAATCTCTTGTTTTTCTAGATTCAATCTCTTGGTATAAAGCTTTTCATTAATCTCAATAATAAAGATTGGTAATTTAACACATACATGCCAAACTGTTTAGCTAAGAGAATATTCATGCATATATTAGGTTTAGGAGAATTCTTCTTCCAATTGTTTAATTTCCAATTAATCTGGAACTAAAGTCTCATGGCTACAAGTCTAATTTTTTTTTATCAGCTGAAAATGATTTTAGTATGAATTTGAACTCAAAATTAAACAAATAAATAAAACGAAATCTGAATATAATTTAATGATATGCTGACGTTGATCGAGTTTCAGGTAGGACCTAGGCTGAAGAAGGACAGGGAGAGATTCCCACCAAACAACGTGCTGCTGACTTTGGCGGGAGCGGGGTTGCTGTGGATGGGATGGGCCGGTTTCAACGGCGGAGATCCGTATGCGGCCAACATAACTGCCTCCATGGCTGTCCTCAACACTAACATCTGCGCCGCTACGAGTCTCGTGGTGTGGACGGCGCTCGATGTCATCTTCTTCAACAAGCCCTCCGTCATCGGAGCAGTCCAGGGAATGATTACCGGCCTCGTCGTCATTACTCCTGCTGCAGGTACTTAGCTCTTTTACTTTTATCCTCGATCCATTATGAATTTAGGGTTGGCTTTAGCGTAGAGACTGGTTATAATGTGAATTCAGGAGTTAACTCGAAGTTTATGAGCAACATGAACAATCGGTTCGTATCAAATAACAGTTGATAGAATATACTAGATATTTCTACATTATTATTTACCGGCTGGGTTGTTTGGTTTAAATATTTCACTGAAAGATACGTGAAGTTGTTAACACAAACCTTAAGTTAAGCAAAGTCAATCATTGAGACTTACTAAAATTTAATTGTCAGAAAAACGCGTCCCTTTGCTGTATTAGATGGGTCAAAGGTTGTTATCATGTAGAAAAGAAGAAAAGGAAAAATATTTTTGGGTCCCTTTCCATTAATTAATTTGTCTACACTTCTCTTATTTTTGCTCTTAATATATAATTGATAGGATGTGGGTGTCCATTAGAAAAAATTTATGTACGTCATTAGAGTTAACGTACATGTTCGTCCATGTGATATGAGGATGTACTTTGACTATGAAACTCATCAAGATTTTTCAATATTAAAGTGTAATGTATATCGACTAATATTGTATTTTAATTAAAAGAAAGTGTAAAGTGAAAAACACTATAAACTTAAACGATAAAGCTAGTAATGCAAGAAGCTAGTGGCCTGTAGCACAATCCATTTTATAATATCTAACTAAGTAATTGCATAGACTGATGGTACGTGTATTGTGTAATTTCGTGAATGAATTAGGTCTTGTACAAGGATGGGCAGCAATAGTGATGGGAGTATTGGCTGGCAGCGTGCCATGGTTCACCATGATGATCGTAGACAAAAGGTGGAGACTCTTAACCGCAGTTGACGACACCCTCGGCGTCGTCCATACCCACGCAGTGGCCGGATTCCTAGGTGGCATATTGACTGGTATCTTTGCCGAGCCCCAACTATGTGCGCTCTTCTTGCCAGCCACGAACTCTCGCGGGGTAGCCTACGGGGGCATCCAAGTGTTCAAACAAATCGTAGCCGCCCTGTTCATCATCGGATGGAACATCGTGGTGACCTCAATCATTTGTGTGGCAATTCGGTTTGTGGTTCCTCTACGCATGCCGGAGGAGCAGTTGTTGATTGGAGATGACGCAGTGCATGGGGAAGAGGCCTACGCTTTGTGGGGTGATGGGGAGCTGTATGATGAAACTAAGCATGATAAACATTACTCGGAAAATGGTAAGTTTGCATCCAGTGGTGCCACTCAGGCTGTCTAAGCTACCCTCCTACCAAAATATCATTGTGAATTTTATCGGTTACAGTTGTACGTGTATTGTCACTGAAACAATTACATGTCCTCATTTGAATGTATATTGTGAATTATATCGGTTACAGTTGTACGTGTATTGTCACTGAAACAATTACATGTCCTCATTTGTATGTATATTGTTATTTGGGTTTGCATTTGGCTTATCGATGATGCGAATGATTATTTCCTATCTCATGGAAATGCTCAATGGCATATTTCATGAACGATTGGTTGACATATAAACCATACTGCATGCCCAAACTCCAACAGCCTTAAATCCTAAATTCGCGTCTAATTTACGGGACCCCTAATTTACCATACAGCCAATGCTCATATGAAGCTGGAGATATATCTTGGCTCTTCCTCAAATGTATAGATGTTTTAGATTATATATGATACAGAACATAACTCTACTTCTAATTTCACATTGGCTTGTTCTAAAATATTGTTATGTTAAATCCGTTCTGAAACAGTAGAGAGAGAAACCCGTTCTGAAACCCAAATTAATCTTCCCTTCAGTCGTCATTCGTTCCTTGTCCGGCGGCCCTTCGAGTCTGCGCGGGCCTCTGGCCTTGTTGGCGCACAGTGGGTGCAGCCGGACGGGACATCTTCGCCTTAGTTGCAATGGGTCCTTGATGGACAACGACGGGATTTCCCTAAATAAATCAAGTCAGAGTGGAGGAGGCCGAGAGGTTGTCGGCACCAGTTTTCTTTCATCTGAGGTCTTAGGGTTTTGAGGGGAGTCACGGTACGTGGAGAGTCAGACGATGGTGGATGGGGCTACGCGTCCTTGGTTGGATTAGCGGATTCCTTTTCTAGTCGCCGGATTGAATAAGATGGGGGTCTTTCTCTTATTTGTGTGCTGATCGGAGTGAGGGGTCTTGGCGGACGGGATTTGGAGGTGACAGATCAGAGATTCTTCTTACCTTGTTGGATCTTAGCACCACCTGTTGGATGGCGTTTAGGTGACAGTGGACAGTGGCAGGTGTGATAGAGGTGGTGTGGTAGCGGCAGTGATTCAGGCGGGAGAGTGTTAGGATCCGTTTGTCTTAGGGGCTAGACTCTTACATGTTTTATGGGTCATTATTATGTTGTGAGCTTATTACACTTTATGACCATCTTATATAGCTACTGAGATGTACTCCAAGACTATCATTGAAGAATATTGAAGTTTTCATTTACTTATTTCCTTTAGTTTCTTTTAGCTAACTTCCTTCTTTTACGATGTCATTTTTTGGTTACGATCTCGAGGATCAGAGAGTGATGTTAGGCTCCTTGCAGCTTTCTTCTTGGGCTTGGTGATTGGGCCTAGGCCTTTACCCTAGGCTCCTTTTGTTTTAAGCTTAATTGCTTTTATTTTTGTATTTTAATTTTAGGTGTCTGCTTGCCATTAATTAGTTGCTATCTTTTTTGGATAGAACACTAGAATGAGGTGGGGTTTATCCTGGTCTACGCACCTTGAGTATCATGTTTGGCCTAGGATGGGAGCGAGTTTCTTGCATCGTCAAATGGTCACAGCCACCTAGTAGCAAGATGAAACTAAGTGTCACCGACGTTAGTTTTCAGTGGCAGCATAGTGGAAAAGTTGATTTTATTAGTGTATTATGGCTCCGCGTGAGCATCATATTTTTGATATGTTGCCAAAATTGTAAAGCAAATGGAGTAGCCAATCGTGCACTCTTTGCTCAGTGGTGCGTATTAGAATACACATGATTAGTGGAGACTCCTGATATTATTTCAAGATATTCTCTCCTAACTTATTATCAAATGGCGTTTAGGCATTATGTCGATCCCTTCTTGAATTCTATGGTTTCATGAATGGTTAAGGCTTAAGGGTAACCGTTTTAGCCCTACCTAAAAAAAATAAAATAAAAAATAGAAAAAAAAGATTGTTGTGTTCGATAATCGATACTGTTAATTTCCAATCTAACATCCTATATGAACTGATGCTACAACCTCAAGTCCTCAATCATAGGGACTAGGGGATCATGAAAAATCGAATCCCAATAGAATATTATGGTTGATTCAACCAAATTATCAAGATAAGCAACTACAGTCTATCAACAAATGAACATAATCCACAGTTATAATAGCAAATTACGAAAAACTACAAAACTAGCATAACAGTCCTTTGCCCAAAACTGAAAGGGCATATTTCCTTGCGGTTATCCAAACATGTACTTTATTTTTCTACTAATTAAGGAAAATGTCCCTCACTATACGATAGAGGAAAATGGTCGACATATTCTTTCTTTTTTTACTAAAGAGATCTAGACTAGTCAAGGTTAACGAATGTTAAGTTCTAACTCATACATGAAATTTAATTGTAAATTTAACAATTTTAAGCTATGCTTTTTGGCTTTCGAATTTTCAATTCCATTTCTATCGACTTGACAATAGATTGTGTTGCATCTGCTTTATTTTATGTTATTAGAATTTGCCTTTTGTGTTTTTAGTGTTGTCATTAAGTGTTGGCTAATAGGTATGATGCATCTGATTTGCTTAGTCGCTAAGATGCTTATGTTTGGTGTTTGGGTTTTTTTTATCAATATAAACATGCGGCGGTGGCAAGTTTTAATATTAATTTGATGTGGGCATGAACCTAAATAGACCGCATGGTCTTTAAGTCCCCTTACTTTGAACATGAATATTCGGCATTGTTGGTAAATTACTAAATTACTGTAAGCTAAAAGCCTAAAATCACAACCTTGTTGGTAAATTACTGGTGGAAATTTACAAATTACTACTAAATCTTTGATCAGATCAAAAAAAATTACCACCACCAAAACAAATTCACATAAATCCCAAACACCAAAACAAAATCTTTTGCAATGACTAAGCAGATCCTATGAAACATGTTGGCTAGTACTTGATGACAATACCATGAACAAAATAAGGCAGATTCGGATAAAAATAAATAAATAAATAAAATTTACATGCAGCACATTAATCCATTATCAAGTTGATAGAAATGAAATGAAATTTCAAAAAACATACCTCATATAATTAAATTTACAAACCAAACTTCATATCTAAGTGAAAATTCCAAATTCGTCAACCTTGGCTAATTTCGATCTAGATATGGATCTCAACCTGAATATGGACCTCTTCATTCCCTACGTCTCTTCCTCTTTCTGAGTCCATATTTGGTTGTCATATATTTTTCTCTATTGTAAACGAGACATTTTCATCAATATAAAAATAAAAAAACATTTCCCGGTAGGTTTCACTTATCCACATGAATTGTCTAAGTGCATCACAAGAAGAAAGTCTTCAGTACATTTGTCGTGTCACTTGAATAGTAGCACAGACCAAATAAGAACATTAGCAGTCAGTGGGGGCGGTTTTGGTATTTTCGTAGAGGATAAGTAAGGCAATTTTGAAAACACAAAAATTGGTGGGTTTTAATTGCCAGCCGCACCATCCACGTGGCATAGTTTCCGTATTGAATACTTTCTCCATCGCAAGGGAGTAGGATCTTTGGGTTTTGCACTAGAGAATAGTTAGGTAGTTAGGCTGTAATTTTTGGTACGTAATGTAACACTGTGTTACCTTACTGTTTAATTGCTCTTGTTATAAATGTTACTTGATGATCGAGGATGTCAAACTGTAAGGATAGAAGATGTTGACACCTCCAATGCTACATTTCTACCATGCTTGAGAGATTGATGATACTTATTGCAAGGTCTAGCAATTCCATAGTTGTTTAACCTACCATTGCAAGAGCTCCACACTTATTTGTGGGGGAAAAAGCAAAAGAAGTGCTCGGAACCAAAGTTTATTTGCATTAATTTGCTAATTTCAAACTGATTTAAATCCCTACGAGCTCTGTTATTTGCGCTTCCATGCTAATTAAAAAATTTCTTGTCGTACATTGCAACAGTACGACAATGCAACAGATTTGCTGATGGATTCAATGTCCATATGATAGTACCCAGCTCAAATGAAAGCAAGCAAATTGGTGTTGCTGCTGTCGCAAAATGCCACACCTCGACCAGCATTCGATATTTTTGCCACATCTCAGCATTGGATACTGTACATTCTCAGTTGCCATTTTCCCGACTTCCATCCTTCAGGAGAAAGATGGTTCGACGGAAAAAAACATGGCCGAGTCATCTTTTGAGGTGGCAGAGTTTAGATAGCTGCAGGAATAGAACAATCTATAAAAGAGCCATTTCTGTGACCAAAACTAGATATAAACTGAAGCACAAAGTTTCAGTATAGGCTTCAAAGGTCACAATTACACATTCAATACAAAATGACTGACACGCAAGAAGAAGATGAAGCACCTTAAATTTCCAACTCAAAACTGGATGAAAAATTAACACACAGTATCTCGAAGACCACATACATATCCACCCACAAAAATATGACAAGATGCAAACCAAAAGGTAATACAAGATGTAAAACTAATCTTCGGCTATATAAACAATTAAACATCACAAATTTCTTCCTCTATCGTCTTTGATCTTTCTCATAGGTATAGATGCACACATATCTACTTATAATACTATAATTACTATTATTCGAGATATGCAGTAGAGGTTTGGGTTAATTTTCAATTGATGCATGTAGGAACAAAGCTATCTTTGCTTGGACAACTGTACAGCTACTTAACTATCTTGCCTTGGACAGCTGTATAGCTACTTGATCATGTGTAGTCTCCTCAGCCCATGCAAACTGGTGCGACAGGAGTGAGAATTCACGACTCATTACATCTTCAAGTTGCTCCCACTCAGCCCATCTCTCTG
Organism: Rosa chinensis; assembly: GCF_002994745.2. Taxonomy (NCBI): domain Eukaryota; kingdom Viridiplantae; phylum Streptophyta; class Magnoliopsida; order Rosales; family Rosaceae; genus Rosa; species Rosa chinensis. The sequence goes on from NC_037090.1 coordinate 31,047,525, forward strand.
CTAGATCCACTCCCTGCAGCAATCTAACCACTTCAGCCATTGTTGGACGGTCCTCAGGTGAGCTCTGTGTGCAGAGCAATGCAACCTGAATGACAGTACCAACTTCTTTTTCATCATAGGTCTTCATATTTCCATCCACAATGTCATCAAGTCTATTTTCTCTCAGCAGCTTCTTGATCTGTCAACATCATAATCTCATCATTTTAAGTTTTTAACACATCGAATAGATAGCAGAAAATTACATTGCGGATTAGAAAATAAATCATGAGAAAGTTCTATGGGAGTGAAATTTTTTTTCCAGGGTCCAAACTATCAAGAGAAACATTGGAACCCCAAATTGGATTGAAATCACAGGAGACAAATTTATGAAGGGGCTGAAAATACCAAATAGAAAAGGGATAGTCCAGGAGCACTATTCTACATCTGTGTTCAAACATGGCAATCAGTGGTCTTGTGACTTAACCCTCCTCTCACCCTTGGCCTAAAGAAGAAAGTTTCGTTCACCCCATGATTACTAATACTAGTTATAAAATAAAGAAAAGCTCCATGAAATATATATAAGTAATACAGATATTTATCACCATACAACTACAAGGGACCGCATGTCTTCTAACAATGAAATCAAAAGCATGTATTTCTATAATTAATTATTTGGTAGTTCATCAATTATGTATATCATTTATCAAGGAAACAAAAGAAGAAAGCACTTGAGTAATTAACTATCAGATAATTAATTAAATGGATTTAATTTCAATCAATCTGTAGTTGTACAAACATGACAAAAGCTGGCTGAAACACTTGGAAGCCATTTAACATTTAATCACTTAACGCATCAAGTGTAGATAAGTTCGCAATGGTCCAGGAAGGCATAAAGGAATTTAGAAATCTTACATGGTCAAGCAGAAGAACATCCTCCTCTTCTTCAAGCCGAGCAAAATCTATAGCACGCTGACCAGTGACAAGTTCGAGAAGTGTGATACCATATCCAAAAACATCAGTCTTTTCTGAAGATTTTCCAGTGGACAAATATTCAGGGGCAATATGACCCATGGTACCACGCACTTGAGTAGTAACATGAGTTGCTTTTGTATCGACCAGCTGTGCTAGCCCAAAATCTCCAAGAACAGGCTCAAAATAATCATCTAGAAGAATGTTTGCAGCCTTCAAGTCACGGTGTATAATCTTAGGATTGCAATACTCATGTAGATACTCCAAGCCATGGGCTGCACCAAAAGCAATGCGCTTCCTTGTTGGCCAGTCCAAGCCTTTCTCTCCTGGTTTCAGATCTAACACATGCAAGGAGAAAATGTTAATAATTGATATTAACCAGAGAAATATGAGATTCATTATCTGCCATTCCAAATATTCAATGTGATATTAGTCTTCGAAGGAACAACTATAATATACCAATGATATAATGTAATATTAATTACATGATGTCCTTTGCATGGACATTTCATAAACAAAAAATAAATAAAGCTGCTAGTTCATGTCATAATATTCAGTAGCAAATTTAATCAACATGAAAATTAAACTATTTTGTTTTTGATAAAGGTTATCCAAATGGTTTAAAATATTTCTGCAGATTTTGTGATTCCTCATTAAAAACTTAAAATAGAAGACAAAATAGATCTAGAAACTGAAAATTCACTTTAAGTAGCTACAAGAACCTTTAACCTGAATGATTTTTTAAGTGAAGCACCTTCACTAGACAGCACTAAAAAAATACCCAAAAGCACAGTCATAAATATGTGCAAGCACATTCCAATTCTTCCTTTTTCTTAAAGAAAGCAAGTTCAACCTCTGACAACACGTCTAATTCTAAAAAATAAAAAATAAAAAAAGAATAATATGTTAAAATCAAGTACAAACTACAACATTCAACCATTGTTGATGAACAAGCTTGAGTTGGACACCAGTGAAAATGATCCATGCTTTTGGGAACATACCTCTCAAGCGATATGCAACACTCAGGTTTTTCATGAACGGATAAACAAGGACCCTCTCAGATGAAGTTGTACAAAAGCCAATCAACCGTAAAAGATTCCTATGAACTGCAACACTAATGAGTTGTACTTCTCTCAGGAATGCAGCCTCTCCACCAGGACTGTTATAGTCGGTAAGGCGTTTCACTGCAATTTTTACATTGTCTGAGAGAACACCTCTGTAAACTCTTCCAAAGCCTCCCTGTCCAATTATGTTATTCTCATCGAAATTATCTGTGGCAATTTGAATTTCACGCCAAGAAAATCTTCTCAATTGACCAAAGGAAATTTTACAGTCATCTTCACCTAAAATTGTTTAAAGAAAAAAAGAAAAGAAAAAAGGAGAGACAACAGATGTTAGATTCACAAGATTTGTAATTAGTTGCAGAGCATCAAAAATTTGAAATTGTGCTGCATCTTAATGTTATGAATAGAAATACATAATAATTTCATCCTTGTGAACCATTGCATGCATATTTTATTTATAATCCTGCACATAAGAATTGATTTATTTCCTTGTGAAATGGAGGAGTTTGATCATAAGAAATTAAATAGATTGAGATGGTTTAAACTATACATAGTCATGACAATTCTCATACATAAAGAGATGATCCTGAAAGTAAAATGTATGGAAAACTTACCCAAAACATCAACAAACACCTCATGCTTCAGACTTTGCATGTGATAATATCGATATCCAAAAATGGCCCCGATAAAAAGAAGTATTGTCACACCACAACTTGCCAAAGTTATAACTCTTCCAAGTTTTGATTTCTTGGTTGAAACTGCCAAAATTTTAAATATTCAGGTTTTGTTTAGTAACATAAACATAATCGGTAAACTGACACAGTATTTTTGAACAAAGAATAAACCACCGAGTGAAGAGCCAGAAGCACAAGGCTGGTTCAAGCTAGAACCACAAGTAAGTTGAGTTCCTGTAAAACTGAAAGGACAGCACTGTTATTAACAAGCCATTAGAAGTATTGAAAAGTTGCAAATTATAGAATGTTGAAATATGCTCAAGAAAACAGTTTAAAATAAGAGACACTCCAAATTCAAGTCAAGCAAAATAGGAACTATAGGAATCATTATTTTATGATAACAGGAATACAAGTATCTCAAAACATGCTCTTTATACATCCAAAAATGAGCAACATGATTGAGGAACTGTTATAAGTAGTAGACATGAAGTTAAATCATATACCTCCAACTCACTCTTATAGAAGAACTAAACATTTGTCTTTGAAAGACCAAAACATCATTTTATGATAAATACTTCTTTATCTTTAAAACTTATCTTTCACGATAAACTCTTTCAAGGGTGAAAGAAACTCTGGGAATATGTTCACCTAGAAATTGCTTCTATACTGCTTTATATGCCTATTGGAAGCAGAAATATACTCATATAAACAAAACAACGAATTAGGCAGATGAAATACAAAGTTTCAAGTGGCTCAGTCAGTTTGTGTGTGTGCATCCCGCCTATTGGTTTGTTAGTGTATCAACTTTCATTGTTGAGGTAATAGGTAAGTTGCCTCTGATCCAGCCACCTCTCCCCTACAAGGTCACACCTAACCTCAGTTCTTTATATTTAAGAAGAGGGACTAAGGTGAAAATCATTGAGGCCCTAAGAGAAATTAGCACCTGGGCTTTCTATATACCAGAGCATATCAATATCTTCATAAAGGGAAACTTTTGGCAATTTGGCTCTTTGATGTTACTCACAGCACTTTGGCAATTTGGCCCTCACATGACATCTTCATAAAGGGAAACTTTTAATCTTCAATGTTAGAGCATATCAATAGCTGATAGCTTGAAACAGGTGAGAACTACACACTAAGAGATTCAAGGTGAAACTACTCCTTCCATTTATACTAAAGCTGCAGTATAAAAAATACCGGAGAAACAGGCATGAGTAGTTTGAATACTAAAGGTCCCCCTTTTGGGAAGATGCCTATTGTATAACCTTCCATATAGTTTTATCCAAAGAAGATTACAGAAAGACAGCCTTCTACAACACTACCTTCAACATGCGTACACAACCCGCTATAAGAACCTAAATGTAACGCATGTTATATGTAACTGGTCTCCATTTAACCCAGTAGATACAATGAACATTCACCATTATCATCACAGTTTCCAATACATGGTTACAAGGGAAGAGAAAGGAAGTGAGTATCAAAGTTACGGAATTTACTTGAAAGTCGGAACCGTGAAGAGTTGCACCGGAATTTTTCCCGCTAGATCATTAGATGAAAGATCCCTGTCCAGTGATACACAAATACATTTATAAAATGGAGTTATTTTGCATAGTATGCAAACTGAATGGGCATGTGCTTAAATTAAAGCAATAAAACAAAGAACAGCATGAATAAGAATTGCTCACAATTCAGTCAACCCTGTGATATTAGAAAGTGAATCCGGAATATCACCAGAGATGTCATTACCCCTCAAAACCCTGAACCACAGGAGATAATCAATTTGTCATTTCTGTAGAACAAAGACAGTGAACAAATTTTGTTTTTAAGAATTTCTATTAAAAACAGTTGTGGATACTCAAATGGGTGGATCTCTCAGACACATAAGAAAATAGCATAATTGATTACTGTTGAACACCACAATTATTTAAAAGAAGTAGTAATAAAAATATGTTTTACATAACAGAAGAATAAATGAATTCTTTTAAGAATGGAAAATGCAATCTTACAAGTGCTTTAGATTGGAAAGTTGACCCCATGTATTGGGTATAGGACCTCTGAAGTTATTATTTGCAAGGTTTAGATTCTGGAGATGTGTCAAGTTGGCAAGATAAACGGGTAACAGACCCGTTAGACTATTATCCTGGAAGTCCCTGCCAAAACAAAAAAAATTGTTTATCAAACTTCATGGCTATGGGTGCAAAAAAATTTCTTGGAAAATAAAAATTACAGGAATGATGTTATTATTCATGAATGATGGTGTTAGTACAAGGGGTTTTATAGTTAAGGTATTATTCTACTTTATCCATGACTATAACTTGGTTTAATATATAAAAAGTTACAAGTATAAATCAAGAGATAGACCAATAAGGGTATAATATGAGTGAACCAAATCAGGGCCAACTCCACCTTGGCCATTTGGTGGTTAGACTTCAACAAATAGAGTTTGTTTTAGAGGATAGTTAGGCAATCTTTGTTGCCTTAAAAGGGACTGACTGTTTGGACTATGGTACCATCTAGCCTGTGCAAAGGTTCCAGAATGCGTTCACCAGAGGTTGTAAGGTTCATCTCTGTGCCTTTCCATTAGTGTTCAAACCAGGAGAACAAAAAAACAATCCTGTTTCTGGTGATTATTTCTAGGTTGCTGTCTCAACCGTCAGTTACTATTGAAGGAAGCCATTCATAGGTGTTCTCTTAATTATTCTTAAGGTAAATTTATTAAAAGTTGAACTGATTTCACTCTCTCAGTGTATTTCTGATAGTTATTCCAAAAGCTTGATTGTTCAGCAGAGCTTCTGATCTTGTGAATTCAATAATATCATACCAAAGAACCTTACAAAAGAATCAGACATCAGAAGTCAACGGTAGCGATGTAGGGTAGATTCTGGCTCAAATGGAACCAATGTACCACATTAAAATTAGTGTAGCATGTATCTAGTATGGTCTAGTCTACCTTTCTATAAACCAAATTTGAAGTAAAGATTGGTTTCTATTGAAAAATCAAGGAACCTCCCTAATGATTTATGATTCTTTGTGAACTAGGTGCTGAAAATTCAATGACTGTGTTATTGTCTTAGAATCAATGCAAGCAGAAATTGTTAATAGGTGTTTCTATTTAGGAGCAACAAAAGGAAATCTAGGAAGTCGCTGCACAGATATATTCTCTGTTGATAAACGTGGCTCAGATGCATGAGCTGAAGAAAATGAACTCATGAAACAATGCAATGTGATTACTCATAGCATCATACTAGACACTATATTATACAACAGCCTATTAAAAGGACTGGTTACTATTAGAATTTGATACCGATTGTAGTGCAGATATCTCAAACTTTCAAAAACTGAAGGCTATGTATATAATATATGAAAAACAATTCCCAGATATTACATGTTCCTAAGAATCTAAGCACAAGCTAAATTCAGCATATAAAATATTTAAGGCTCCACTATTCAAGTCAGATTATTTCATTTCCAGAATTAAAAGACAAAAAATCCTACTCTTGCTTTATTTGATCAATATTACTTCAAGTTGATCCAAACACACAAAATGTGCACACTAATGCATTAAGAATATGACTTACAGGCTGGACAAAAATTTGAGTTTGATAACGGAAGGAGAAAGTGTTCCAGAAAATCCATTTGATGCCAGGCTCCTGCAAATTAGTATATTCACAAACTAAATGCAGTGGAGAGATGACGGATTTAAAAGAAAGCAGTAGTAATGGAAGGGGATAGAGATAACATTTGTATATGATCATAGCAATTAGATTCACTTACAGGGATATGACATTTCCATTTCTACAAGTGACATGAGACCAGCTAAAACATGGGCTCACAAGATGATTATTCCAATCAGTTATTCGGCCATTGGAATCATTCAGTGCATTAAGCAAATCGATTAATGCTTCACCTGAACAGTACCGTAAGTGAAGAACGCAACTGTTAAGCATATGCTACAACATTCATAAGATTTGAAATGCATTCTATATTATGAGTGCGCTTTCATGGCATTTATCAACTTATATATGCTTAGATGCCATCTGTATAATCACTAATTTTTTTATATATGCTTAGCACTTCTTCATGTATATATATTAATACAGTGATAATGTCATGACCAACCTCATCTTGCGAACCAGCAATAATTATTGCTTAACAAATGTAATAGTTAATATGTTCCCGTACCTTCAACATCAGGCTCTGTAGATGCAAAACTGATTTTGAGCAAAATGAGTGCCATCAGCCAACTTATGATTGGCTTTAAAGGATGCCATCTAGAAGATGCTTCAGACATGTCAGGCTCTTCTATACCGAGGAATAAATATATAAAACCCAGGCACCTCTAGCCTCTTTTTGGCAAGACTACATTTGAAAAAGAAAATCACACATTTAGTAGCAGAAGAGATCCCAGCATAGAGAAAGAAAATACACATTTCTTTAGGTTACTCAGCTACAGAATGGATAGAAAATAAAAAGAGCATGGTTATGTTTCAGGGTAAAGTTACACCATCCACTTCGGAAGAACTAGATATAATAAAAGGGTTCATTCATGTAATGCATCTTCCTGTGCATCTTGCTTTACTTGTGCTGTCAACAGACATAGTAGCAACTAGTATACAGCATAATCCATGACCATGGTCTCATAGTGGTTCAGTATATTGTGATACCTATCACATCAAAATGATCTCCAACACTTATGTTTCTCAATGAGGTCAACATAGACAAACTATTGAATTGAATGCTTTATGCACTTGGCTCAATATTAATCAAACACTGCCACTGCAAAACACCCAATGGTATACTTAAGCTTTGTATTATATACCATGTATTTTACATAGAGTCCTCTTTAGGATGGCCTCATTAGCAGGTTGTCTTGCTCTGTTGAATCCTGTATTAGTAGTTAGCCAAGTCGGCTAGCAGTTCCACAAGTTATTGGGGTTACCAAGGTATCAACAACTTCGCTTGCCTATTTAACCTATTTATAGCACTTTACCACAACTGATCATGCTGCATACTATAGAATCTCGTCAGAATAGTTTCTTCATTGAATCCCATCAATGTTTAACTATTCAATTTCATTTAGCCAAGTGATTAAATTTGGTTCCTACCAGGCCAATCAGTTCAGTAGCCATAGCTAAGCAAACCATTGGTGTGTATTCAAGTCAGAAGAGTTACAAGTACTATCAAGTGTTCACATGAAAATATCTTATCACAGAGTTGATTAAACAGAAACCGTTCACTACCCATGACAGTAAGTAATAATCAATTAGAAACTCAAATACTTCTGCAAGATATAGTCAAATTATCAGTACACAAAAGAGTTGCACTGGAGACACTTGACAGTAGCTATAACTCTTTAAACCCTGGGATTAGCTCCTACTGGGATGAATGAAAATTGTCTTGACTGAGAAAACCTTTTACAGCAACTCAACAGAGTAACTCTAGACACAGAAGATATCTATTTCATCTAATACAACATATATTGGAGATATAGTCCCAACATATAACCCAGATCATTGAAAGAACAACAAGAAAACAGAATAACAAGAAGAAAAATGAAAAAGAAATTATTACAATATAAAAAGAAATGGAACATATATATAGAAAGTTGGAAGAGGACAAGAGCTCACTATTTTCAGCCATGGATGTTGCAACCCATCAGGAAACAAGATACAACAGCTGAAGAAGGAAGTGAAGTTAAATAATGTGATTTGCATCATGAGTGGTGAAGATATTTGAATTGAGTGATGGGTTAGTGCAAGGGTCCACAGAGCACTGAAAATTAGAAAGGGAAACAAAAAAGAGGAAGAAAAAGCAATTTTTGGAAGGCCAATGGGAGGGAATATGAGATACTTGTGTTGACTGTGTAGAATAAGAATGAGAATCCCACTAATTGTTGGGACACTAGGTTGATGACACAACCATTATCCTAAGTTCCTAACTAGTATAATTATTTTACAATTATCTTTTTAAATTCTTTTTTGAAGTTCTTGTTCATGGATCATGGATGTGCACCATGAGAACATATATGGGAATGTCAACTGTTTTTATGGATCAGTGAGGGTGGAAGTTGGTCGTGTTGGAAAATCCAATTTCTATTTCTTTTCTTAAGAAAATTAGTAATAGGTGCATTATTAAGAGTTATATTATCAATTAAGCCACCTACGTAAAAAAATAAATATATAAACGGTAGAGATACAAAGACGCATAAGAGTGACAGGGAGATGTTTTCTCCATGTATAGATTAAAGATGAAATCAAAGATATGACCGATTCATGGGCATGAACAGACTCGTGTCGGCGAGAGAAACACATATGTAGCTGTCCACCTTCGAGGGGTCGTCGGACGGCAGACATCTGGCTGGTTCGAGTTTTGCGTTAAAATAGGTATGTAGTTTCTGAGTCGAGGCAATGACTTTTCTGTTACACGACAATAACTTTTTAGTTCATCGATAGTAACTTTTAGGTTCATCGACAATAGTTTTTCAGTTCTCCAATTGTAGCTCTTTGGTACTTAAATGGTAGCTTTCGACAATAACTTTTCTGGGTTGCGGACGTCCTCTTCAGAACGGTCCTATATATATATATATATATATATATATATAGTCGTCTTCCACTCTTCCCATAATTATGTGTTGTGATTTTCAAAGTGGCGTATTATGTCATACAAGAAAATATAATCCACAAAAGCCATTCAATAATTCTACACTTTTCCCAAACAAAGCTACTTTAACATTGAACCTATCAGCATAACATAGTGCTCTCAGACCAAAGAAAAAAGGAAAAAGGAAGCATAACATAATGCTCTTTGGCATTGAGAAGGCCATTCATTTTCATCAGTTACGTGGAATTAGTGGAACTTAAAATGAGCTTCATGAGAAAATAATAAACCAAAACACAAAAACTTGCAATAAACAAATGAGTTGTACTGTCCGCAAACTTACCCCCCCCTCTATATACCCGTTCAGGACAGTTGCAACTAAAAGTGGCTCTACCCATAGTGAAAATATGCACAGTAAATTTCTCGTGGGAGTAGTAATTACACTCATACATCACACTGGTCAATGACTCAATGTCAAGTATCCCTAGATACTTTACTCCCTTGGATGATGATGATCTCTCTGTGTGTCCACTCTATCTATGACATCCAAGGCTTTTTCCTTATCTATACCATAATCAAAGACAGGAACCCCAGAAGAGAGCCTACTGAAAGGCAACAATTTCTTGGTTTCTTCCCCAGATGTATAGCTGTTACTCTTGTTCAATCTGCTCTGGTTTCCCAAACTAGAGTTTGCGTTGTCATAGTCCTGACTTTTACTAATTCCGGGAACCCGGCTTCTCTTACTGACATCCTGCAGCATCCTCTGGTCGTCAGTTGTTAGCATGGTTGAGGGGGGAATGTCCTTGAGCTGCTCATTTGTCTTTGGGAGGGTTTTGGTAGCTATGGACTTAACAGGTGACCGCATACCCACACTAGTGGATGCACGCTTACTTTGAGAGACCAAATAATGAAGCCACAATACTAGTTTGAGTACACAGGCTTCTCTTTTTTCCCTATTTGCATGATGGAATGTCTCAATCCGAATCACCTCAGTCTGTGGAGTTGGTTTACGGTTTGTCTCAGAACTACATAAAAGGAAGGGTAGACTAAGAAACCCAAACATGAAAAGAAAACATGGTAGAGGACAGTGAAAAGAAACAGTACATTGTTACTGACCCAGTACTCGCACACTCACCTACCCACCAATTCAAGGTGCCATTAGGCAGCAACTTCTGCTAGCCATTTTTGCAGACATCAGAGAAACCGTTTGAATTAAATATGAGAACATATGACTCACCTATACAATTGGCTTTTCATGAAATCATGGATATTGGAAAATCATATAAAATTGGTGAATATTTTGACAAGAAACTTTTATCTTCACTGGTAGGACTATGCAAGTTGGTGTGCAGGAGGATAATTCTTTTTTTGAGCCTTACAGTGCCAAAATATAACCCTGCGCATATTAACAGGTAAGCCAAATACTTCAGCTTGAAGCTTCTTGACAGTTTCATCCACAATCTGATGAAGCTTTATATAATTCTCAGTCCCTTGGAGAAGCTTATGACTCGAGGACACACAATAGCACAGGATGTCCACTTGTCTGTTTCCTTTGCAATAACCAACTTCCGCCAGGATCTAGATACATGTAAGAATACAAACCCCAATCAGATTGTTATACAGGAGGAAAAAGTAACGTCTATGTTAGTGCTAGGTACAGATATTACAAAAGAAAATAGAAGAGAAAGGTTTACCATCAGCAGAAGAATCCACGGACATAGTGATTGAATAACAAGCAGTCCGCAATGACATGCTTGCTTTGGATTGACCTTTCCGATTCCACTTGGTTTACAATAGCAAAGAATCATTGGCATTGGAAAAACTTTCGAGTTCCTTCCTCAGTTGACTTAATGTTTGGTATATACTTCTTGAATGAGAATGAGACTTATCATTGGCTAAGAATTTATGCACAACACCATCAATCTCGATGAAACTCCAAGCAGAAATTGAAACTACCTCTCTATCCTTCATCATTTTCCTTAGCCTCAACACATCCTCCCAGTTTTCCATTTTGGCATACATGTTCGCTAAAAGAACATACCTTCCACTATGTTGAGGCTCTAATTGAATGAGAAGCTTCCCAACCTTACCGGCTAACTCAAAATGGCCATGTATCAGACACCCGTTAAGTAAAGACCCCCATATAGCTCCGTCTGGTTCCATTGCCATACTTCTTATCAATATCTCTGCCTCTTTCACTCGCCCAGCACGGGCCAAGAGATCAACCATGCACCCATAGTGCTCAATCTCTGGAGCAATGCTATAAATTTTACTCATACGTCCCAATACTCGCCATGCTTCATTTATCAGAGTTTTGTGATTGCATGCAATGAGAACTCCAACAAATGTCACAGCATTTGGTTTAGGTCCCATCTTTTCCATTTCAGCAAAAAGTTCAAGCCCTGTATCATTCTCACCATTAGTAGCATATCCCATGATCATAGCACTCCAAGTAGTTACATCTTTACGCGGCATCTTATCAAATATCTCTTTAGCATCTTTAATGAATCCACATTTTGCATAAAAATCTATTCCTGCCGTACCGAGCTCAAGTCCATACTCAAAACCATGGTCATCTAAATACGTCTGAATCCACTTCCCTTCCTCGAATGCACCCACAGAAGCACAGGCATTAAGAACACTAACCAAAAGAGACTCTGTCAACCTCACATTCGCACGACAACGCTTGAAATCACGAAACAAATCAATAGCTTTGTTGAAACAAGCATTCTGAACATAACCCGAAACCATTGCACTGTAAGACACATCATTTCTCTCAGGCATTTTATCGAACAGGTCACGGGCATCATCAACCAACCCATTGCCACAATACCCACTAACAAGACTAGTCCAACACACCACATTCCTATCCAAACTTTCATCAAACACTCTCCGAGCAAATTCCACAGCTCTCAATTTACAGTACACACTAATAACTGAGCTAGTAACATAAACATCACACTCATGTCCAAACTTCATTATCTGACCATATATCTGATCAAGCAAAGGCACCCCAACACAAGCTTTAACCAAAACTGTGAAAGTTCGAGCATTTGGGTCAGCACCTATCCTTCTCATTTGGGTAAAAACAGAGAGACCCTTTTTGGAATGTGAGTTTTTCAAGAAACCCATGATCATGGAATTGAAATCAAAGACATTGGGTGCCGGAATTCGATTGAATAGAGTCTCTGCGTGGCGTAAATCCCCATGTTCCGATAAGGCGGAGAAGGCTAAGAGCTTGCTGGTGATGTAGGTGAAACGAGCTAGGCCGGTGATCAGTGTTTGGGCGTGGATTTGCTTGAGTTGGTTCATGCTTGAACATGTTTGAAGAAGAAGAAGACAGGGAGCAGGGTGTGGGTTTGATTTGAAAACGAGTCTGCTCATTTGGAGAAGAGTGGTCTGAAGCAAACAAATGAAGAGTAGGGAATTCCAGCATGACATGAAATTGAACTGGTTGGCGAGGGAGGGAGGGAAAGACTAGGGGCTATTATGACCCGGTGAAGACATCCGGAAGGCCACTTACTATTTGGTTGCATTGAAATTTCATTAAATGATAGGGCAATTTCATACCAGCTCCCACGTGAGAGCCAAAAAAAGTAGTTCACATAGCATTGTTAATTTGTATATGAGTGTATAAGATTTTTTTTTTTTTTTTTGGGGGGGGGAGCAGAAACCGAACTGGACTGGAAAATGGGTTGCGGTTATCAAACCGGAAGAAACAGTTAAGAAAAATGCAGTGGAGCGCACCGGACAACTGGAGGAAATCTTCAAACTGGGCTGCTGTAAGCCATCTGCATTCAGTTGTTCCAATGTAATTGATATTATAAACGTGCACAAGTAAAATTGCATTAATAAAAAAAGGCATAGGTATAATTGCTAGACATGTCACCATTCATGAAAGTAGAATTGCTCAGGGGGTTTGATCATAAATGCCAGAATTCAAAAAAATTCCATTTCATATAATATTATTCCCCGTCTCAGTGCTTTCAGAGAAAAATCACAATGACTAAACAGTGTATACAACACTTGCATGGAGCTAACTACTTAAACTTGATTAGTGGAGTACAAGAACATTGGTGGTGGTCACTCAATTTTACACTAGTGTACTTAAACCCCCCTCACAACCTTCCCCATAACTTGTTCACCCATCTCCTCCGATTTTCTTTTCCCTCAAACCAAACACCAAGAGGGGTTGAATTGAAATCTGGGAGGTTAGCTTTTGGAAAGCTCGAAAACTGATGAGAAAAGATAGCTTACATTTGGGAGGTTAGCCAGTGTGTGTGTGTGTGTGTGTGCATATTCTGCAAGTTCATTGTTTTACTGGTTCAGAACTACGATACAACAACCTTTTAAAGTCTGAAAGTTGTGCGCACATAAATGATCATTATATATGGAGAATAAAGAAGTAAAATTTCAGCTTTCTACAAGAACATGGGTATATAACATGAACTTAATTGAATAAAAGTGAGTCATGTTAAAAACAGAAATTTAAGTAGGCCCTAACCTGGACTGGAGCAATGTAACCGGCAATGACCGACATGAATTTCCAGTTGCATCAACCACGTACCTTAGCCACTCCAAAATCCGCTGGCTCCAAAAGTCCAATCCACTCCTATTGAACAAATCGATGCCCAAATTGGAGGGATGAAAAACAAGCCCAGAAAAGATAAGAAGAATAAAAGCAATCAAACAAATTGAAGAAGGATCACGAATCTCACACTGGAAATCGCCCAAACCAAAATCAACCAACCAAGGCGCCGACGGTGAACTTGTTGCATAGGAGTGAGAGGATCTCTCTTGTATAGTTTAAAGATGAAATCAAAGATTTGACCCGATTCATGGGCATGAATAGACTCGTGTCGGCGAGAGAAACACATAACACATACCTTCCAAGGGTCGTCGGACGGCAGATATCTGGCCCGTTCGAGTTTTGCCTAAAAACAGGTATGTAGATTTTCAATTCAGGATAGTAGATTTTCGAAAGATGATAATTAATTTTTTTTCAAGAGAATGATAATAATTTTTCTGAAGAAGTTTCGGTTCGTTAACAGTATTAGGGCATTGAGTTAAATTTTCTGAGTGCAAAATTTTTAAATGTTTCGTATTATCTGTATTAGGTTTATTAAAGAACACAGCGGTCTTTTGTCACCTATTATCATACCCAAAAGCAAATAAGACATCATCTTGATCTTAACATATACCACCGCAAGTGGTTCAGTGGATGCATTAGATCCCTCCACCGAAACGTTCAAGATTTGTAAACCCTACATTCTGCGTTCGAATGTTGGGTTGATTTAGTGTTATTTACTGAATTATAAATGTGGTGCGGGGAGGTGATGCAATGCTCTATTCGGGTCCTAAGTGGACTAATCTCTGAGCTTAAAAAGTTTTTGAGATACCGCGAACGGTTGAAAATGAGGGTGTGTGTGTGTGTATATATATATATATATATTAAAATAAGGGATCTATTTTTTGTCATTTTAATGGATTCTTTGTGGAACCCACTTTTTTATCATTTATCGACATCTCGACTGTTCAGTTCTTAGAGCTCTATGACTAGATCACTTTGCAAATTTTCAACCAAATTGATGACCGTTAAAGTATCAAACTAAATTTATCCAACTTAAACTGTTCATGTTTATAATTGTAAATTTTTTTTTTTTTTTACTTTGTCAAGGGAAACCCAAAGGCTTCCTAAGCCCAAAATAAACCCCTTCGACGCATGTGAAATGCTCCAACTGTGTATTGCAGCACAGTGCCTGACCACTTTGATAGCTTCAGGGTTTGAATTTAGGTTGGGGAGCACACCCAACTATGCAAGAACCATTAGGTCACTTGCACTGGTTGTTATAATTGTAAATCATAGTTATGGATATCTTAGAGCATCTTTAACAATGCTAGCCATTTTTTAGTTAAATTTTAGCCAAAGTAACTAAAAAGTCATTTTGGCTAGCCACTTTCTTTAGAAATACGTCTGCACAAGTTTTCTCTATTTTGGCTAGACTTGAATTTATATTATTTATTAAATGAAGAAAAATATATTAAACATATTTGTAAATTACATAGAATGACTTAAAAAGAATGTTTTAAATTAAGAAAAATAATAGAGTCTCATCTCGCTCTCTATATTTAGGAAAGAAATAGCTAAAAGTCAAAATGGAAAGTTACTTAGGAGTTTGGTGCAGCTGCTAAAATGATAAAAAGCTAAACATACTCTTTTATTTTTTTAAAGAAATGTGGATTTCATTAAACGCATGCCAAGATGGTCATTACATATCCTTCTGCTGTTTTTAACTAGACAAATCAATAAGTTGCAGTACTAGAACTACTGTGATATATAGGAGATAGACTAGGGCTGTCACTCGGTCGGTTCGAATCGGTTATAGGTATTACCAACTTCAAAACCAAAGCTTTCGGTTTCAAAACTGAGCTACCAATTACAGACCAAAATTTTTGGTTTTTAATTATATCTACCAAATTCGGTATTTCGGTTTTCGGTATTACCAACTTTAGAATAACTAATTCTTTATAATATAAATTAGAATAAACAAAACTAGGTTTTTGAATTTTATAGTCATAAACGTTGTATTCATCTACTAATTATAGCTTTCTTTTGTATATATGACATCAAGTTCTAGCAATTTTCAATAAAACTAGGTTATTTAACCATCTTTGACTAGGTTACTTAAAATACATGTACTATTAATGTAGTATATGTAGTAATGTTCATACTATTACAAAAGTTTTTATGTTTATTTCTTAAAATACATGTATGTGTATTGAAAATTGTAGTATATAAATCTAATATTTAGATAATCGGTAGATTCGGTATTTACCAAAACCAAACCAACTTTTTTGGTAATTTTCGATTTCGGTTTTATCGGTTTCGGTTACCAAAAAGTCGGTTTACCAAACCTAAAACATCGGTTGGTATTTGGTCGGTTTGGTAATTACCAAATCAAGTGGCAGCCCTAAGATAGACCATCTATATTCAAACTAACCGCTCACTTATTTAAGTGAGCCTATAAACTATGGAGATTGTAAGACATGATATATAGGCCCCTACCACACCTACCTATATTTTATCCTTGCCCTTCAAATTAGGGCTTAGGGGTTCTGTCGAGCACAAACACTTCTCGAACCCTAGGGAGATTTGACCTAGCAGTAGAGTGAAGTGGGCCCCATAGTAGAGCCCAAGCCCATCACTTTCTCTTTGCATTTTCCTTGTCTGGCCCATAATAGCAATGATGAGCCCAGTCCCAAGAAACATAAGCTTAGGCCTTATAGTTTGACCTAGCCCAATTGGGGCAAAGCCCAATTTCACGAAGGCATCAGCGCCGCTGCCACAGTCCCTGGCATCACCGTCGCAGGAAATCACGCCACCCATCACACTGCCAAAGACTAGCCTAACCATCTGATAGTACTGGGCAACCATTATCGAAACTGATTTGGACACCCAGATCGAGCAACTTGTCTCCATCACCTTTGCCATCTCAGGCCGCTTCGATCAAGCTTCGTCGGACATCACCCCTGCCAGCAGCTCCATCCCAACTCTGCCGCCCATTCGAGCCTTAGACAACGACGGTATAGTGCCGTCATACCAAGACAGATGGAGATCGGGCCGCCACCAATCAGGCCACCACCCAATACACCACCACCCCAATTGCAGGTCGCCGTTGAGCAGAAAATTGCTGGTCGTTACCATCCATAGACGGTCTGCTATTGCCGTCCTTATGAGCAAAGCTGCAAAAATTTTGCCCCGCCTTCGTGAGTCTCCGTTGCATGTCCCCTCCTCGATCGTTCTTGCCCAAACTTCCAGCGGCCCTGGGTCATCGCTGTCAACCCCAATTCGAAAAGAAAGATCAAGAGATCGGGAAAAATAGAGCGGTCCATACTCAAAGTTAGATTCGCTTTCCTTTGTTAAGAGTGGACGGAGTCGTCCTTGAGGTTCAACACGGCCAGAACCACTGTGCTTGGCACCGCCCCAGGGGAACAGTGTTAGGGTGAGCATGAAGAGGAGTGCTCTTAGAGAGAGATTACGGTTTGCCATTTTCGCTAAACATACTCTCTAAAATAGCTAAGAAGTCAAGATAAAGAGTCTGTTAAACATGCTCTTAACGATTATCAATTTGGTTGGAAATTTACAGAAATGATCTACTCATAGTCTTAAAAACTAAACAGTTAAGATATTAATATGTGATTAAAAAGTTTGTTTAATAACCGATTTCTAAAAATGGCTAAAAATAAGTAAATCCCTCAGTAGAGGGCCCCCAATATATATATAGACACACACACACACATATCCTATCAAGAGCGCGCTTTGAAATTAATGTGTGAAGTTTGAGTTTTTGGTCACTTTTCGGTCACATATCCACATCTCGACCGTTCAGTTTTTAGGTACTAGTGTATAGATCATCTCTGTAAATTTTCAGCCAAAATGATGATCGTTAAGCCATCGATAACTGCCTTAAAGCTAGTATGGTTTAGGTTGACAGATTCAGTCCGTTCATTGGTTTAAGCGAGTTAGATACCTTAACGATCATCAATTTGGCTGAAAATTTGCAGAGATGATCTATACAGTAGTACCTAAAAACTGAACAGTCAAGATGTGGATATGCGACCGAAAAGTGACCAAAAACTCTAACTTCACACGTTAATTTCAAAGCGGAGCTCCGCTGTAAATAAAATATGTATGTGTGTGTGTGTATACACACAGTCCGTCTCAGGTGCGGACGTCCGTACCGAGCGAAAGGTACGGATTTCCTGTTTTCGACCACTTTCCGGCCACATTTTTACATCTTAACCGTTCAGTTTTTAGGTCCTAGTGTACGGATCACCTCTACAAAATTTCAGCCAATTTGGTGATCGTTAAGGCATCCAAAACTGCAATTTACCATTATAAATACGAACGGTTCCGGTTCGACAGATTCGGTCCATTCGTATAAAATGCAGTTTTGGATGCCTTAACGATCACTAAATTGGCTGAAATTTTGTAGAGGTGATCTATACACTAGGACCTAAAAACGGAACGGTTAAGTAAAAATGTGACCGAAAAGTGGTCGAAAACAGGAAATCCGTACCGAAAATTCGGTACGGACGTCCGCACCTGAGAAAAATTATATATGTGTGTGTGTGTGTGTATGTGTATATATATATATATATATATATATATATATATATATTCGTCTTCCCATAATTGTGTGTTGTGATTTTCAAAGTGCCGTATTATGTCATACAAGAAAATATAATCCACAAATGCCATTCAATAATTCTACACTTTTCCCAAACAAAGCTGCTTTAACATTGAACCTATCAGCATAACATAGTGCTCTCAGACCAAAGAAAAAAAGAAAAAGGCCGCATAACATAATGCTCTTTGGCATTGAGAAGGCCATTCATTTTCATCAGTTACGTGGAATTAGTGGAACTTAAAATGAGCTTCATGAGAAAATAATAAACCAAAACACAAAAACTTGCAATAAACAAACGAGTTGTACTGTCCGCAAACTTACCCCCTCTATATACCCGTTCAGGACAGTTGCAACTAAAAGTGGCTCTACCCATAGTGAAAATATGCACAGTAAATTTCTCGTGGGAGTAGTAATTACACTCATACATCACACTAGTCAATGTCAAAGCATCCCTAGATACTTTACTCCCTTGGATGATGATGATCTCTCTGTGTGTCCACTCTATCTATGACATCCAAGGCTTTTTCCTTATCTATACCAAAATCAATGACAGGAACCCCAGAAGAGAGCCTACTGAAAGGTAACAATTTCTTGGTTTCTTCCCCAGATGTATAGCTGTTACTCTTGTTCAATCTGCTCCGGTTTCCCAAACTAGAGTTTGCGTTGTCAAAGTCCTGACTTTTACTAATTCCGGGAACCCGTCTTCTCTTACTGACATCCTGCAGCATCTCCTGGTCATCAGTTGTTAGCATGGTTGAGGGGGGAATGTCCTTGATCTGATCATTTGTCTTTGGGAGGGTTTTGGTAGCTATGGACTTAACAGGTGACCGCATACCCACACTTGTGGATGCAGGCTTACTTTGAGAGACCAAATAATGAAGCCACAATACTAGTTTGAGTACACAGGCTTCTGTTTTTTCCCTATTTGCATGATGGAATGTCTCTATCCGAATCACCTCAGTCTGTGGAGCTGGTTTACGGTTCGTCTCAGAGCTACATAAAAGGAATGGTAGACTAAGAAACCCAAACATGAAAAGAAAACATGGTAGAGGACAGTGAAAAGAAACAGTACATTGTTACTTACCCAGTACTCGCCCACTCACCTACCCACCCAAAACCATGGTGATCTCTGTTAAAAGATTATGGAACCAAAGAAACAAAATGATGAATCAGTAACGAGGTGTAGCAATAAAAAGCTACAAATGTATCTCACAAACGCTTGAGAAAAATATCTGCTTTGCAGAACAGCTGGCCATCTTACTTGGCTGTGTTTGCAGCCATTGGAACAAGCCAGTGTAGAGTTTTCTCCATCTCAGCTTTGATTTCTGTGATAGTGAGCTGCAGGAAACAATTTAGAAGGTAAAAAAAGCTACTTCAAAGTTCAAACAATTATCAGCTACTGACTTGCCAAAACAGAAAAAGAAAGCCTGGTTATAAATATCAGTTCTTCTATTATTCAAACTCTGAATTGCATTGTGTGTCTGCAACAATGTGATGCATTACTTTCTTTAAAAATGGATCCCTTCAAGGAAAGAGTGTCTATATAGAGAGTCCTGTTCTTAAAAGGGACGCCTCAAAAAATAAAAAATAAAAATAAGCATCATACTGGTGAAGCACAGCTCATGACATGATGAAATAAAATGAACCATGCATTTTTGAAGTTCCCATTTGATAATCATCTTTCATAAACCAATCCTAAATCATTACACCATTTGATTATCATCATTTTAATATTCATCAAGAACATTATGTCTGTCTAATTGTTCGATACTTTGATCTGTTATGAGAAGATAAGTAGATGACTAAATGGTTTCCAATTGGCCGATTTCATTTGCCAGAGGTCATCCTTGAATGAGGACCTAATACATGGATGCTTTGGATTGTTATAGCATTGAGGGATCGGTTCATATCCTTGGACAATTTTGTGGTAGAAATAGGGATCCTTCTTTACAAGGGGACTCCTATACATTATACATATATAGGGCCCTTCCACTGAGGGATTCCTTGTGGGACCCAACTTTTGACCGCATTTTAACATCTCGACCGTTCAGTTTTTCAGTCCTAATGTATAGATCAAATCTGCAAATTTTCAGCCAACTTAATGATCATTAAGGTATCGAACGAGTTTAAATCAATGGATGAACCAAATCTGTCCAACCTGAACCGTTCATGTTTATAATTTTAAATCACAGTTTTGAATACCTTAATGATTATCAATTTGGCTGAAATTTGCAGAGGTGATATACTCAGATAGACCTAAAAATTGAACGGTGGAGATGTGGATATGTGCTGGAAAAGTGGGTCTAATAAGCTATCCCTTATAATAGCCAAAAAAGGGATCCCTCACTAGAAGGGCCCTGTGTGTTTGTGTCTATATATATAATAGACGAGAGAGATGAGATAATACCTCTTCTTTAATATGGAAAGAGTGTAATTTGGAGCGTAAAGACGATTTTATATTAGGCGGCAAGCTCTGGTATAATGTATCTCTTGTAGTTGGAGGCGGAGCACTTGACCGGACTACCTAAATGCAACAAAGCAGACTCAGCAAAAAGCTTGAGAGGAAGATTATTGGTATATGGAAGATGCATAAGAGCGAAGACTAATACAGTTTAATTGTTAGCTGATATTTATTTAAATTATACAATTAGACAAATTACAACCCACTAGGTGAATTGTGCAATTGATTTAGCTTTTCATTAAAAAAAATGAAAAAATTATGTGATACAAGGGACAAATCAAATAACTCAACTCCACATTATTAGTTTAATCATAAATATATATATATATATATATATGTGTGTGTGTGTGTTACATCTGGGGTTAAAATGAACCAAAGCGTGCAGCATTAAGACAGTAAGGAGAGTATGAAACTATTTGCTAGTACTGAAAAGGATAATGAGAAACGTCCTTTCAGTTTCATTCATAAGATGCCTGCAGTACCAGTTAGAAATCATGTAAGATGCATAGCAGAGAATAATAACTCACAAGAGTATCGATTTGAAGAACGATATTTGCATAATGTAAAGAAAGTCCAGCAGGTCCCAACTTTTGATGTTTATTCGTAGCTCCCTCCACGGTTTTCTGACCCTCTGCATATGCCAATGAAGAAGCATCATTGTCATTTTTCCCAGAAAAGGAATTACAGACCAAAGTCAAAGAAGATAGTGTTTAATTCTTTGCAATGACTATCAGTCGCAACAAAACAAGGTTGAACAAAATAGCTTTACACAGAGTATTTGGAGACTCTAGGTGAGGGCAAAACATTGGTTCTAAATTTTGTGGAAATGGTGCCCATAAAATACTCAGGTCCTACTCAGAGGCTCAAGTAGTGATTGCACCCTTGAAAGCTATTGTTTTAGAGGGATGGGGACTATGATTGCTATAAAAGGTGAGCGATGTGGGATTCAGAAACCATTCCAACTGAGTATCATATAAAAGTTGAGTGATATGTGTTCTTTTCAAGTTTACAACAAACATACAAATTTTTCAGAACTTAAAAACAATATATTATAACACAAAAGCTAATACTTAATTGGGACTACACAGAAGTAGCCATTGTTACATATAAAACTATGTTTTATGGATCATCGTGATCAAGATTATCTCTTGATAAAATTACTAATCATGTATTGAAGCCTGAAACGATATGCTGTTCAAAGATCAAATTGTCACATGTACTATTGGCAGTTTGGACCTGAAACATACATACCAGCACTACCAAAGGCAGCATGTATCTCTAGATATAAAAAGTGAACTATTTCAACAAGCTTTTCCATCACCTGCATTCCAAAACATCAAATGTTACAAATTAAAACAGTAACTAGTATGCCATTACTTGTTTATAAAGCAGACACTGAACTTTGGGAACTAAATAGATCATGTCCTATACAGTGTGAAGTTAACTTAATACTTAAAATTTCAAACAACCAGAATTTTCAATGGTCCAAGATTTTGTTACTACTGGAGAATAACATATATGTGTGCAATACAAAAGCAGGAGATAATAAACGTCTAGAAAAAACAGGTCATGGAAAACCGATCAGCAACTCAATGAAATGCATACAATTACCTCTTCCATACTTTTGGACCAAAGTGACTTTTTCTTTAAACTTTTAACTAGTTTCCTTTGGCTTTTTAGTTCAGACCTCATGATTCCAAGGGTATCGCCTATGAGATGAACAGAAACAAAAAGAAGTGATATAATCAGTTAAGTAACACTCCACATCAGATCATAAATCATGATTCTTTCGCATGCACATACATAGTATAACATGGCATGTTACAGATCAAGGCTCCAGTATAAGTTTCATCTCAATATCAAATATTGCACATAACACAAAGAAAAGAAATTGAATTGATTATATAATTTGCTCAAATACACAGTCATTGGAAATATATGAGAACTAGGAGACAAGAAAGTATGAGATTAGAGAGAGCTTTTGCTTCAGCTCAAAACCCTACTAATAATGGGTAATTGTAGGCATTGTACAAGGCTAAACTTAGATTGGTTTTATTCTTTCGAGGATTTCATCATTATGCTATTGCAGTATTTTAGCCATTTTATTAACTATGTACACAATGCCTTTAGAAGTGGCCATCAATACTTGAAACAATCCTATACTTTATATCATTGAGTTAGTTCTGCTAACATTCAACTTGTACAAACATTTTCTATACAATAAGAATAGCATTTCATCACCTCTGTCAGTGGAAGATGAAATACTCTCCTCGAACCGCTTACGTTCATAGTCTTGTTCAAATCGGTCCAATGCATGGAACTCATGGTATAATTCCTGTAGGCAAGAGAATATTAGTGCCTTGCTCTTTTGGAAAAACAGATCAGTTAGAAAAGCTCAATAATGTCGGATGCAGCACTTGAGTGGGACAAATAGGAAGAAAACTTCCTTAAGCTCCCAAAACACACTTTCTTCTATGTTTATGGATATAAATGGAAAATTACTCAAAGCGAAATTAGTAAGTGAGGATGATAATTAGTGTTGAATTACTAGGAAAAGATGAGATGAACAAATGAAAAGAAAATATGAAAACTTGAATTTTTTGTTTTTTTTTTCAGTGATGTATATAGATAGTATAATTATCAAACAAAAATATTCGTCAGCCCATAAAAGGATATATAAAAATGCTCTATATCTCTGGTACCATAAGATGATACTTACAGCAGTATATTGGACTAGTGTCATCAGTTGCTGCATTACCGAACTGGCCTCATCCTTCAGATGCTTCTGAGGAATAAGTTCTCTACTGATTCTGTAGTATAAGATAAGATGTCACCGAGTAAGAATATGATCTCTTAAACAAACAAAAATGTCCCCAGGTATAAAATCCGGAAAGTATATATACTTCTCAAAATATCTGTCCAAGTTGTGCCACTGAGGATCTTTACATCGATTTCCAAAACGAACCACCTCCCCCGAGAAAATCTTTAACTCCTCCCTATCAAATCAAGAGTGAAGTTTAACAAATGAGATTCAACATGAAAACAAATAAAACACATGCGAAGCTCGCTCATTTGCATAACAAAATGAGGTGGTTAAGTATTTTGCAACTAGATTCACTATCCACCTTTTATCAGCTGCAACAATCCTCATCAACTCGTCCGTATCTGTGGATACTAAATACTGCACACCTTCCGAAGGAAACACCACTTCTTTCAGATTCTTAATACTTCTGGTCGAAACAGATTGCATAAGATTGTAACCCTTAACAACAGTGTTTGCAATCTCGAATGCTATAATTGCAATCTCATTCCCCTTGGCCGGCGGTGCTGAATTGAAGCCGGCGCCGGAATTCAAATTCGTCATGCTGCTCCCAAGCGTGTCCAGCACCGATACCGCCCCTCTGCCTATACGTGATCCCACCTCAGAAACCTGCAACATTTATTGATCAAACAGTTTCGTAAATCCGAAAATACTTGCTATGTGTGATGAATAAGCATAAGCAGAGAGAGAGAGAGAGAGAGAGAGGAACCTTGGCCTTAGACCTGAAAGAGCCGGATTTATAACGGGGAATCCCATCGTAGAAATCGTCAGTAGTGTCAGCTCCTCCTTCATAGACAAGGGCAGGACCGTCGTGGGAGTATCTAGCAGGCTGCTGCTGTTGCTGAGTAGTATTTATATCCACGGCCGGTGGCGGAGCCACCTCAGTGGCGGCGGCGGTGGCGGTCCTCTTGGAGTTTCTCAGTTTGTAATCATCGACGACTTGGCGCCGATTGTCGCCGGCCCAAGGGTTGGCGGCGGAGGGAGCGTTGACCGCCGCGCGGGAGCTCTTGGAACAAAGGCCTCCCATGGCGCCAAAGCGAAATTACAAGTATTGCTGATCGGAAAACAAGTGGTGATGATGATGAAGATGAAGTAGCAGCAGAGATGGTTTGGCGGCTGCGATCGGAGAAGAAGAAGTGGGGTAAGGGGTGAAGGGTGGTTGGAGGGAAGAATAATAATAATGAAATAGGGAAGGAGCATAGCGATTGGTGGAGAGAAGGGGAAGACTCGTTTGGTTTTGTTCGCAGCCGGGGGGAGGAAGGCTGACGTCTGCTTGCTCTGGGAGACTCGCGGACAGAAGGGAATGGGTCAATATTCAAACTTTACGCGCTGACCAATGTTCCGCTCCCCCGGCCTTTTTCCTATCTGGCAATCGCCCATGTGGCTCCATTATATATTTCAAAAATAAGACTCCCCTCCAAGATGCCCGCTCTTGTATTTGTTCAACGCATTATTAACTTCAAAGTTAAAGTTTTCAGTTTCGAGAAGAATAAAAAAGTTTTATGATAATGGTTATTAAATTTAGTTTGATATAGAAATAGATTAGTTCAATACAGTATTGAAGGAATTTTTTTTTTTTTTTTTAAATGACTGGTGCGGCTACCCTCAAGCATTAATTAATGAAATTACATAATACAAATGAAGGGACGTAAAGCCTGAACCCCAAATTACAATAAGCATAAAGAGAACATTCTGAAATAATATCAAAACTCTCCACAAAATCTATATACTCTAACAAGCACCAATTAGCAAATAGTGCACGAATGACTACTCTATTTGCTTTGAGATAGCGGTGACATACCGGAAAGATAACTCTATAACGAAGAAGCATCATTACAAATAGCACAGCTTTCCCACTATGTTGCCGCATGGAAATAAATCTGGCGACACTCAATTTCATCCTGCCACTAGGAGGTTGCATCCATTTGATCAAGCAAATAGCTCATAGCCTCGCTAGGCCAGACAAGGCACACAGAGTGTGCATACCGGGACAAAGTGAAACTATGTAAGAGTCTTTTTATTCAAATGAATGTGTATTACATACATTAAGAATCTGAAATTCTTAAAGTAATAATTTAACTATTGTTTAAGTCACATTTGGCCTAACTGAGAGTCAATTTCTAATAAATATAATTTTTATTTTGAGTAGAATAAGCATGAAAAATATAATAAAATATTGACCTCCATAAACAATAATTATGATGAGAACAACAAAAGTGTTAAAGTAAAATTAAGATTGGAATTGGTCTACTCATTTCATTTCATAACCCCTTTATATAAGGATAGGATTACAACGGAAATATCAATTACATTGATGATACTAAATGCTGATTGAGCTGTGATTTGTAATTGCTTGATTCCCTCTCCGTCAGTTGCTTTGACGAAGGCACACAATGTGTTTTTCCTTTGACACTCCCCCTTGTGCCAAGTCAAAGACGAAATGGTGCATGAGTTGTTGCCTCACTAAAAACCTTGCCAAGTGACAATAAAAACCTTGTGGGACAAAAATACACCTTGGTCGAAGGAAAAGAGCACAACACACCTTTTACATTTGAGAATGACATGTGTGTGTTAGACTCCCCCTGACGTCTACACCTCCCCCTGATCTTTACATTAATCAATTGAGCTTGGAAAGTCTTCGCATTCCTATGCTTTTCACATGTTTCTCAACTGTGGCCTTAGGCAATGATTTGGTGAACAAATCTGCCACATTCTCCTCAGACCTTACTTGATTCACTTGAATCTTGAGGAGGGTCTGTTGTTGCTGATTGTAGGAAAACTTTGGCGATATGTGTTTTTGTATTATCCCCTTGATATATTTTAGCTTCATCTGTTCGATGCAAGTTGCATTATCTTCATAAATGCAAGTAGGCTCTTCAATGGTAGAACTCAAACCACTAGTCCCTCGAATATGTGTGATGATAGCTCTTAACCATATACACTCACGAACCATCTCAAGTAGAGCAATGATCTCTGAGTGGTTCGAGGAGGTAGCGGCAAGGGTTTGCTTGGTTGATCTCCAAGATATCGCCGTGTTCCCAATGGTGAGTACATAACTATTTTAGGAACGACCTTTATGTGGGTCATAGAGGTACCCAGTATCAGCAAAACCAACCAAACGTCATTTGGTGTTTCAGTGTAGTGAGTGACGCTTTCGCCATCAACATTTCCTTTAGGGATTGCAGTTCCATATGCGGTCCCTCTTGTCTCTCTATAGGGAAAGAACATTCTCAAGTCAATGGTCCCTTTTAGGTATCGAAGATGTTCTTGATACCATTCCAGTGACGCTGCGTTGGCGCTGAGCTAAATCTAGCTAACAAGTTTACTGAGAATGCAATGTCTGGTCGAGTAAATTGGGCTAAGTACAATAATGCGCCTATTGCACTTAGATAGGGAATTTCAGCTCCCAACACCTTTTCGTCATCTTCCCTTGGACGAAATGGATCTTTCCCTGCATCCAAATTTAGACCGATCATGGGAGTGCTAGCAGGATGCGCTTTGTCCATGTTATATCGCCTGACTTTTGGACATACGCAGACTGGTGGATTAGTATTCCACAAACTCGGTGTTCTAGTTCAAGGTCTAGAGAGAATCGAGTTTTCCCAAGATCCTTCATCTCAAATTCGGATTTCAAGTAGCTCGCGGTTGCTCTTATTTCATCAAGAGTACCTATTATGTTCATATCATTGACATATACAGCTACAATTGCAAATCCGGAACTTGTTTTCTTTATGAATACACAGGGGCATACTTCATCGTTCTTATATCCATTTCCAATCAAGTAGTCACTTAGACGGGTATACCACATCCGCCTGGATTGTTTCAATCCGTAAAGTGAGCGTTTCAACTTAATTGCAAACGCAATCTGTGGTTTAGAGTCACTTGACTTGGGTAATGCAAGGCCATCAGGCACTTTTCATATATATATCTCTGAATCTAGATCCCCATAGAGATATGCAGTAACCACATCCATGAGCTGCATTTCCAGTCCTTTGGAAATTATTAAGCTAACTAAGTAGCGGGACGTTATAACGTCCATTACTGGAAAGTATGTCTCCTCGTAGTCAATTCCAGGGCGTTGTGAGAAACCTTGCGCCACAAGGCGAGCCTTGTACCTCAAGACTTCATTCTTCTCATTACGTTTTCTGACAAAGGTCCATTTATGTCCTACAGGCTTTACACTTGGTGGGGTTAGCACTACCGGACCAAATACTTGTCTCTTTGTCAGAGAATCTAATTCTGTCTGGATTGCTTCTTTCCATTTAGGCCAATTTGCTCTTTGTTGACATTTTGCAATAGAGCGTGGTTCGATATCATCATGCTCTATGATTCCTTGAGCAACAGTATATATCATCAATGTGTATGGAAGATCTTTCTATCAACTCATACGCACTCTCATAATCCTCTGAGATTTCTTTGTTCTCTGGAATAATTTTTAACATCGGAGCGTCCTCCAGTGTTGATTCATGGACATAACTATAATCAGAGACAATCTCATGAGAGGGATTCTATACATTGATGATTGGTTTGTGCCTTACTCACCCTTTTCTTCCTTGGGTGAGTGTCAATCGAACCAAGTGACCTCCCCCTCTTCCTTGGGGAGCCACGGCCTCAACCACACCTCCACTAAGTGCGGTTGCAGTGCCTCTATCTGTGGCACCGTGCCCCTTGTTAGGGACTTCTAACCTTGCAGGCACATTTGCAGCTGGTATATGTGATCTCGTCACTTTAACGATATCAGTAAACGCATCAGGCATCGAATCTGCTACGTTCTGAAGATCGATTATTCTTTTCACTTCACTTTCACTTTGTGAAGTGCGGGGATCAAAATGAGACAGAGTGGGGACAAACCACGACAATTCCTGTCGTTCCCTTGGAAAATCCTTTTTCCTATCTCCCCCTAACGACGGGAAGACTGTCTCATCAAAGTGACAGTCCGCAAATTTAGCGGTAAAGAGATCGCCTGTCAAGGTTTCCAAATAGCGGATAATTGTTGGGGATTTGTATCCAACATAAATACTTAATCGTCTCTGAGGACCCATTTTGGTGCGCTGTGGGGGCGCAATAGGCACATATATTGCTCAACCAAATATGCGTAAGTGTGAAATGTCAGGCTCATATCCAGTTACCAACTGGTACGCAGAAAATGGTTGGCTAGCTGTGGGTCTGAAACGAATAAGTAAAGCTGCGTGCAATAATGCATAACCCCATGCAGATATAGGCAGGTTGGTGCGCATAACCAATGCCCTAGCCATCATCTGTATCCTTTTGATGGTGGCTTCTGCGAGACCATTTTGTGTATGCACATTGGGTACAGGATGCTCTACATCGATCCAAATAGATATGCAATGATCATCAAATGCTTTTGATGTAAACTCTCCAGCATTATCAAGCCTTATAGAATTGATAGGGTGGTCAGGGTGGTGAGCCCTTAAACGTATAATCTGTGCTAGGAGTATTGCATCATTTCTTGTGGACAAGAAAACGACATGTGACTAGATTGTCGAAGCATCCACCAGAACCATAAAGTACTTGAATGGTCCGCATTCTGGATGGATAGGTCCACAGACATCTCTTTGTATCCTTTGTAAGAATGGAATGTTTTGTTTTGTATCTTTAGCATAAGAAGGTCTCGATCCTGTTTTTGCTAAAGAGCAGGCTTTGCAAAACGAGTGATGTGCTTTTGAAATAGTCAATGAGGCATAATGGGAGGGAGGTAGTGCTTCTGGTACTTCAGAAGGCAATGACTGCATACTAGAACCGACACCTTGCAGTGTGGCGGATTTTTCTCCCATTTTTCACTCGAAAGAAGGGATGTTCGTGTGAGTTCTTTAAAAAATACGGATCATCATGTCACGACCTCGGTGCCATAGGCGGTCATGCAAAAGCCTGTATGAGTCAGTGTCCCACATTTCATTGTTGGTGATAGTATAGGATTCAATGATCCAAATCGTAGTGAGGTACAGTCCACTAGATTAATTGACTCATAAGTTTCTCTAAGATATGTTTCCTTCCACAGTCATTAGATGTAATATCAAGGTATTCAGTTCCATTCTCACAGTGTGTTTTTACATGATAACCGTTGGCACAAATTGCTTTGAAACATTAACAAGGTTCGATTAGCTCTTGGTGCATATAGAGCGTCTGTGACTTTAAATGTTGTGCCATTAGGCAGCAAAATTTTTTGGCAGTTCCTCGCCCTTTTATTAGTTGTGATAATCCGATCATCGTAGTCACAAAGGAATTATAGGCTATTAGTTCAATGAATAATTGCCTATTTCTTAATATTGTGTGGGTAGTTCCACTATCATCTAAGCACTCAAGTTCTCCTTCATTCATTCCTACAAATAAATGGGAGGTATTTAGAAAATATAACTCATATTCTTTAGAGTATTTCTGTTTGCGTAGAATGGTATTCTTTTCATTCTAATAATTTTTCCTTCTTTCTAAATGTATTTCTTTACATCTTTATAGTGCTATTTCGAACCATGTAAATATGTGTATAGAAAATAAATTTGAATAAATTCAATGCTTCAGAATAAAATTTGAAATTTATTAATAAGCCAACGATAATCAAATCAAGGTCTTGTTCAGAAATCTTATTCATCAATCCATGATTGAAAATAAACTTTAAGACCAATCAATAGTCTAATTAAAAGTGAGGCATTATGCCTTCACAACTGTCTTTGGAAAATAAAAACAGATCAGTCAAGATTGAGAGCATCCATTGACTTAGCAAGTTCCTCTTTGCCATTGAAGTCTGCAATTGTAAGATTGACGTCTAGGTCATGACCTCCTTCTTCCATATAGTGAGCCTCTTGTTCTTTAGACTCTCTATACCTCTTGTAATTTGCAGCTACTCTGTTATTTGCTTGGCAGTTCTTGTACCAATGCCCAATGAATCCACACCTATAGCATGGTTCATTGTCAACTCTTTCCTTTTGCATCTTGTTTCTACGATCCCCATGTCCCTTTCCACGTGGTGCATTGTTGCCACGTGGGTAGGGATCAACACGTCTAAACCCCCTTGCATTGGAGTTATTTCCACATTTCATTTTTCCATAATTAGCCTCGGGAATTTTCTTTGTCCCAGTGGGCTCGGTATTGTTATTCAAGAGAATCTCATTTTGTCTCTCAGCCACTTGCAGTAGACTTATCAACTTATTGAAGGTTGTGATTCTTTTGTTGTCATACTCCAACTGATACTGGTTCGCTAATATAAAAGCTGAATTAGGAAAGGTGGTAAGACTCTTGTAGATCATATCATCTTCTGTGATTTCCCTTCCATAGAAATTGAGACGTGCCTTTAAGCGCAACATGTCCTTGTTGAAGTCATTGACCTTTTTATAGTCAAGCAAGCGGATTCCATTTCACTGAACAACCAGTCCTGAGAGCAAAGTATCGTGAATGTTCCCAAAACATCCTTTAAGGGCATCCCACAGTGCTTTGGGTGTCTTCAACTGAAGGTACTCCCAGCGTAGGCTAGGATCAATATGTCGCCTCAGAAAAATTAAGGCATCTGCTTTCACCTTATTAGATAGTTCATCATCTTTGGGGTCAGTAATGGTGGCAGTGTAGTCTTTTGCCACAAAGGCAGTTTCCATATCGGAAACCCAACGATGGTACTCAAGTCCTTCTGAGTCCAAAATGTCAAACTCAGGTCGAGTTGGATCAGCCATCTACATAAACAAGAGAGAAGAAATAAATTACGCAGTCATAAAGACATCCACGTGAATTATTTTCCAAACGTATAAATTAGATTTCAAGACCAAGATTCGTAATGGTCACACTTTTTTTTAATTTGATCATGATCTAGAGGATTCCATTTAATATGAAAGTACTTAGAAACCTTAGTATTACACACTTTAATATTAGCTTTGCAGTAGTTAGCTCCCAGAGTAATAGCCCCGAAGAAGGTTTGAGAATGGGAGGGAATTAACTGTTTAAAAACTACCTGATTTTTGGTATGCCAAATTGATCAAGAAATCAGAAGAACATGTGATATAGTATCTACACTTCTACAGTAATGTCAGGATTATGAAACAAAGATTCTATCCAAGAACTAAAAGAACCAAACCAATTATTAGGAATATGTATATTATTTGAGAATCTCCAAACAGCCCTAGCAAAGTTACAATGCATAAAAAGATGGTTTAAATTTTCAATGCCATTCTAGCATAAAGGACAACAAGAAGGAATATTAGGATTATAAAGAGAGAGCTTATCTCTTGTCTTCAGTCGATTTCTCAAAAGAGTCCAAGCAAAAATCTTAATTTTAGGAGGAATATTCAAATGCCAAATTTTATTCAAAACCTTGGATTTAGAATGAGAGGCATTCTTACGTGCAAGTAACCAAGAAGCACTCTTGATAGAAAACTTACCTAAGCCTGAAGGTCCCCAAACAAATTCATCCAGCATATCATTCAGAAGAATAGGAACAGCAAGAATTTGCATAATAGTGTCATGAGGAAGCAATAAAGAAAGAGCATCTTTATTCCACTGAAAGTTCTGAATAAAAGAAGAAACTGTAATAGTCCAATCTAAATTGTTCCTTTCATCTTTAGGGATTATCAAATAAAGAGGATAAGGCAAAACCCAATTAAAAGTCCATAATAAAATGTCTTTACCAATCCCAACAGTCCATCTCATACCTTCCATTACTAAAGATCTGACATCAAGAATTCCTCTCTAGGCTAAAGAATTAGAAGCCTTTTTATTAACAGTATATGCTGGAAAAATTAATGCCGCTCATTTATATAATTTCTCACTTACTTATTGAGAGCAAGCGTACAAGAGACAAAAGTCTCTAATCATCTGAATAAATTTAAATGAAACTTCCACCGCCGGCCAATACACTTATTAGTTATCACTCATTATAAAACAGAAACAAACTTCACTCATTAGTCATTACATCATTTCACTCATTCAAAGACGGACCCATTTGGTTTGGGCCCTAATCTAACAGGGCCGACCCATACCCACCTTCAAGAAAACGGGTCAAATACTCAAGGTTTTTCGCCAGGACTGAAAAATTGATAATATCCTCGAAATTTCTGTGATCTTTCCCTTTTTTTAGGCTCTCGATATATCTTTGACTTACCAAGAGAATATCGGGAGAAATTTTTAAAATTTCCAGAAATATTTGAAATTTTGGTGATATTTCCGGAAATATTCAAAATTTTTGCGAAATTTCAAGATTATCGCCACCTCTCGCAATATGTGGCTCGTGAAAACTTAGCCCTTATCCTTATTCAATCCGACTAAACTGATAGCATCTAAAGAGGAAAACTTTAAAAATTTATAGGGTCATGTATTGCTCTTTGTGTCTTTTCCCTGCATGCTTATAAATCTTCTAATTATCTAATTTGCTAACTAGTAAACATTTGGCTCTATTAAAAAAAAAACTTTTCTATGTATTTCAATGGACTATTTTCTACTTCTTTTTCTGTTTATTGGGAGACCGATTTTTTTTAAACATATGTATTTAATTGTAAAATATTATTATAATTAATAATTAACTCTCCTAGTCTCCTATTTAAATCATTTTTGAGAATTTTCATGTAGAATTTCATATATTTGTCATGTCAGTGTATCTTATTATACTCCAAATTACTACAATCATTATACAATTAAGTGCATCAAACACTTTTTTTTAAATATTATAGGTAACTGATCGTGTAAACATTTCATAAAAATTCATTAATGATTTCCATGTTACTTTCTAAATTTTCATCATTTTTTTCAAAAATTTACTTACATCGAAATTTCTCAATATTTCCATCAAAATTTTCATTTTTTTAACTATCGATATTTCCTCGATATTCGATATTTTAGTTCTTAGTTTTTTGTTTTCCTATCCGCACTCAACTAGCATACATGCCCGCATGGTTCATGAATCATAAATTGACTAACACTTTCAAAAAGCTCTGGATTAGCATCTTTGTCTGGTAATTCTGCTGAAATAATAGAATCTATATCAATAGCTGTATAACATTTGTAATCTTTCTTCAACCAAAATAACATATAAGCATGAGGAATTCCTCTTTTTTGAAATTCTATCATGCAAACATCTGCCTCAACTTCTCCAAAAGGTTCTCCAGATTTGATATAAGTAATCATATTTTGTAATTTAATTTTAAATATTCTTGAAATTATATCAGGTCTATCTTCAGCTTTACATCTAGGATTTTTTTCAAAATATCTTAGTATTTCTACCCATTTAACATTGCAAGTAAAAGTGATAAATAAATCGGGATTGCCATATTGTCTACAAATTGCCATAGCATCTAGATAACTATTGATCATATCTCTAGGACTTCCAGTATGAGAACTTGGTAAAATAATTTTTTGTCCTAATTCATGACCCTTATTAATTCCACTTGAAACTACAGTACAAAGGTCTTTATAAATTTCACTTCTAAATTTTTTTTTTAATTTTTTCTAATCCAATCTAAACAATCTTCTTCAACAGTTGCATACGAATCTACTAAATATTGTTGAAATAATCGTCCACCTTGTAATAAAGTATTTGCTTCATAATTTCTATCTTGAATTTGATACGCAATATAATTCCGCATTGACATTTTTTCTCTTTTTTGTTTACAATTTATTCCAATACGTTCCATTCGTAAATTTGGTGTATATCCATCATCACCATATGGAAAAAGGATTGAATATTGCAGTGACATATTTTGGATGTATTTTAGAAACTCGTTGTAAACATCCATTATTTGATTCAATAATTATGTCTTTATTTGAATTGTGCTCTCCAATATTACCAACAATTAAACCACCAATTTCTTCACTCGTCGGCTTTTCATATTGTTTACCATCAGTAGATTGACAATTAAGTATACTCATATTAAATAAAGGTAAAGAAGGATTTTCAAATTTATCCCTCATTATACAAAATTCTTTTACTAATTCATTAATTTCATCAAACATCTTAATAAGCCCTTCCACATTATTTGGCTTGACATTTTGATTAACATGAGTGGGGTCAATAGCATTAATACGATTTGAGATCTCATTTTTTGTATCATATACATAATTATATTTAGGAGATTCATCCTCAGAAGGTAATATAGAACTCTTAAATGATGTACTTGACCACTAATCTTGAATACAGAAGGACCTGATCTAGTATTTATTTTTTATCAATTGTTTTTTTTTTTTTTGAATAGGATTTGATGTTATTAGATATCAAAGCCATGAAAACAGGCTAGAGTCTAACAGAACTTACATAAGAAAACCCGGGACAAACCGGATAACCTATCTAAGCCACTCTAAACTCATTAAAGTTTAAAGGGACGCTCGTTGAACAGCAAGCCTAAACTAAGTAAGAGTAGTCTCGCTCTCTAAGGAAGAAATATTTATCTAATCTAATCTGCCAATCACAAAATTGTGGTACAAATATCAACCAGAAACGTCTTAGAAAAGCCTATAAAAATTACCCCTACTTCAAAAGGCTTGAGTTCAGAATGTCTTTATCTTGGATACCCTAAGCAAGTACTTTTTCCTTCCCCTTAGGGTTGGAACTAGCACTTGCTTCAGGCTCTTCAACAGCCAACAACCTTGGCAACAGGTTGGTCTTCATGCTTTTCTTGGAAATATGCAGGCTCGAAGTGAGCCTAGGCCCAACGGCCCAAGCCCAAGCCTGAGCTAAGTGAAGTGAAGCCCATTCATGCTGCCTAGCTATCACCGCTGCTGCCGATAGCAGGGTTTTCGGCGGTCGACCCTTCCACCAAACCATCTCGTCGTCAATCAACGACCCACCAAATTTGCCGATCTGCCTTGCTCTTCAACCGCTCTGCTACCTTGACACCGCAAGTAGCTAAGCGCTTATCCAATCAAAGCTAGCCTTCCCACCTGCTGCACGACCTCGACGCGAGACGCACTTGGACTCCCACTTCAAGCGCCACTCGGTCCAATTAGCTCGAGTCCGACCTCCCACCTACCGCACGATCTCTATCTGCTTCTTAACGTCGATCCCCAACACGCCTCAGAAAACGTGTCCACTCACACCACGGCCTCTCAGAAAGGAGACGCTGCACTGCTGCTAGACCGACGGATTGCCGCCGCCACTCTCTCTTCTCAACCCTAGGGTTGCCGGTTCTCTTTTTTTCTTTTTATCAATTGTTGCTCCCATTGATGTAAAACAAAACATTGAATTATAAACTCGAATATTTTTTTAAAAAACTTTATTTTGTAATAGTGTTTTCAATAAATCAGGAGTGGTCTAGATTCTGGAAGTTTGATTCGTCCTTTTTTACAAGAATTTGTATATATGAGCCGTGCATTCGCAGACGATTGTTTCATAGCTTCTCCAGACCAAAAATATGCGTCGCAATAAGTACATTTATAGATATTATCTCCTGAATCTTCATAGTTCACAATCAACCCTGTCATCAGAAAAAAAATTTTGGTCAGACAATTGATATAATAGATAATTGTTAAAAGATAATAAATAAGATCTGAAGTAAATAACCTTTTCTAGTTTGTTGATACAGTGCTTGACCAATTGAATGCGAAGATTCACCTATTGTTCAGAAATGAATAAGAAGATTACTAATCATAAAAATAATATACAATTATAAAAATAATATATCATTATTATCCAGAAACAATCACACTCACAATTATAACAATTTGTACAAATTGAAAACTACCATTATTAAGAAAAATAACTCAACATCATTATAATTACCGATTCTAATGGCATCAGTGTGTAAGCTTTGATGAGCAAACAAAATCTCATTTACAATCATGCTAGGATCTTGTTGATCATTTGCAATTCTTTTGTCACGATGATCAAATGTATCAGCATTCTCATGACTGATGCAAATGTTGGAAAATATTTTGAACTTATCATTATCTAAAAGTATTCAGATAATAGTTTTGATTTAATGAGAAACTGATTAACAGAAATGCATATCTAAAACTCTATTCTGTTATCAATTTGAAATTGTGTCTCATTTGAAGTAGGAGACTTATCTGTTAATGAACCTGATTAACATTAAGGATATATACATGATAAACATCAAGTATCTGCAGATGAAATCTTTAGGAAATCTTGGACTCCTTATGGGATGAGCACAAGATTGATATTGGCCCCTATATATATAGCAGATTAAGTCCCTGTGTTAACTACACGTTTTTAGCATTGAGTTCAGTCCCATTCTGTAAGCTAAGAGTAGTATAACATAGAAGACTTGTTCTTCTCGTTTGTTTCTGGTTCTGTGTTGGTGCATTGAAGTTTCTGGAGTTAGCAAGCTTTTGGAGTTCGTGGCTTCTGGGTTTGCAGTGCAGAGTGCAGACAAGGGACGTTGTGGTTGTCAAGCTGTTGCTGGGTTTTTGCTACTGAAGAACATAAGAGATGGCTGCTGGACAATACAGTGAACCTCTAAACAATGGTAATCATAATGACCCACAATGGAATTTATATACTGTGGCTATTGACTTTGTGTTCTCTTGATGTATTGTTTTGTTTTCTTTACATCACTTGGTCCTACAGCAAAAACTCTGATTCTCTTTGATCACCAGAGGTTGAGACACTGCAAATACAATTTGAATAATATTAACTACTTTAAATGTTTAAACAGAGAACCGATTTGAAAAAAATTATTCATTTGCACAAACATTGTAAAGCTCACAATACATGTTTACCTTCTTTCCACCTTGTTGATCTTCTTTGACAATCTGTATTCATATCAAAAATCTTAGCAAAGTCTTGATGATTACTTATTAATTCACTATTCATTTACACCGATACGGTAAAGCTGATAATAAATTATTACTTGGTCTCCGTTTTCTTGATCTAATTTCACAATGTGTGATGTGTGTTCATATCAGAAACAGCAGCAGAAGTTTGATCATAAGGCATTCTCTGCGTTTTTTTTTTAGTACGTTGACCTCCTGCATTATGATCTTCTAAATCTGCCATCACTGTAATCACAAATCATTATTTATTAGTAAACTTTCATGTGGTTTCACTTCAAATATTAATAATTGAGCCAACACACAAAATAATTCAAATTCAGCTGCACACTATTTCATCATTAATTGTACAATCTTTAAATAGAATAGATTTCATTATTAACTTTTAGAACTATTGACAGAAATAAATAGAAAAGAAGAGGGATGTAAAACTGAATAATGTGTGTCTAGCTTATGGTTAAACTGAATATACACTGATGAGCAATTGCTTTAGAGAATTGAAGGTGCTCACTGTAACGGTTTCTAATTGCTGAATAACGTAACGGTACTTGGTTGAATTTCTTATTAATTGCCATCTATTGTATGATTTATATGAAAGTATCCAAAGCAAATAAAATTTGATGACTTTGGCTATATTCATTTATTCACAAACTATTTTCAAACAAACACTCACACCTCACACTTCTCTAAAACGCATACCTGAATTTAAACCAGTTGAAAAATTCAATGCCAGACTGTTCACAGAATCTGCAATACGAAATAACAGCAGTTAGAGAATCCAATATCGCTACAGTTATGTAAATGATAAATTCAATATAGCAATCATCTAATGAAGTTTAGACTCTTTACCTGAATAGAAATAGTAGCCTGAAATAGCACTAAATAGTAAATAACAGACAAAGGAACAGTGGCACAAAAATCACAGCAAAACTTCTTTGCATAGAATCTGCAAAAGAGAAACAAAATAATAATGAAAAAAAAAAAAATTTCTTCAAAATTAGATCAAAGAACACACAATTTTGTCAACACAAAATTAGATCAAAGTCAGAAAATATGGTGATTTCTCTAGTAGTCAATTCCAGTATAAGAGCAAGAATCAAAGCATGCTTCTTTTAACCATTATATGTATAAACCCAACGAAACACATCGAACCACAAAAAAGCTGGCACCTCTAAAATCCTTGCACAAATTCCCAGTCAAAATAAAAAGCTGGAGGTCTGGGAGAGAATTCTTTATGATCAGAGTCATAAAGAGTGTGAGAAGCAAAGCATGGCCTAATCAAATGTCACATATATAAATTGATCCCACGATGAAAGCATTGGAATTAAATTACAATTCTATGAAACTTATATATATATAAAGGAATCACAAAATTGTTGATATTGGATACGTTTCCCATATTGAAATTATCATTATAGCATGCTGCAATCTGCTATAGGCTTAATTGTTGACATTCTTGGACTGAAATTTCTTTTCACAGTAAATAAGACCTCTTACACTAAACAAAACAGCAAGGAAGACTAAGAATAAAATCTCAGACCCAAATTGAAATCAAAACATAAAAAAGTAAGACAGCAAGAAAGAAGAAGAATAACAATGTTTACAAAATGTTAAAAACAATGTTTA
Source organism: Rosa chinensis (assembly GCF_002994745.2). Lineage (NCBI taxonomy): Eukaryota > Viridiplantae > Streptophyta > Magnoliopsida > Rosales > Rosaceae > Rosa > Rosa chinensis. The sequence continues at coordinate 31,086,623 of NC_037090.1, forward strand.
CAAATTGAGGTACTACGCCTTCTCTGGCTCTAGCTCGATCAAGACATCTGGAGAATACCCAAAGTGGCTACCAGAATAACAATTTGAAAATCACAAATTGACAATGATAAAGCTAATCTACATCTACAAATCAACCAAAGTCAATAAATCAATACCAATCAATACCAACTAATCTGATTGAACATGACAAAGTAAGTCTACGAAATCAAGCGAGCAACCATCCAATGAAAATTTTGAAATGACCAAACATCAGAAACAAAGCTTGAAACCTTTCCAACCAATTACCCAAATCCCAACTCTGAAGACAAACAAAAGCCCAAAAACATAAAAACCCATAGCAATTCAAAACCAACAACAACTATAAACACAACTAACAAAAACAAAAGTAGAAGAAAATGGCCAAACCTGCGATCCTCACTCTCGCCAAACCCACCAAAGCCACAATTCAGAACACCACAATCCCTTCTATTACTCCAAAAACACCTCCAATTTCTGAATTAAACACCTGATTCACAAAACCAATTACCAATTACATAGTTCTCCAAAGCACCATAAAGTTTGTACCGTAATTCTAATCTAACAAAAAAGCATGAAAACCCATCATAAGCTCAGAAATAATTTTACCTACTGAAATCAAAGGAATCATACATGCTTTTGATTGGTTCTGTATTTCTTTATTTGATTTACGTTGAAAGTGAAAGAGATCTGGACCTTAATAACATACCAGTTTTTAGATTTCCAATTCTTGATCTTTTTTTATCCAACACTCTCACCTAACCTAGCTAGCTTGAGAAATATTCAGTCACAATTTGCATTATATATATGTTTCCAGTTTACTATATATCCATCTGATCTACCTATCTTTAAAAGCCTAAATTGAACATCAGCAACTTGACTTTCGTTCTTCATTATAATATGTCAAAATGGGTGTTTATGAGGAAATAAGAACCAACCTACTAAAATAATAGAGCATACATTGTTGAATTTGATGGATCCACCCAACAATTCAAGATGGGATCACATATGCATGAACCATTTGAGTGATATCATCAATCATAAATGCATCTCCCAGTACCAATTAATTGATAGATGTATAGATACATAAAGCACATGAAAGTATGCTTCAGACAAAGCTACACAGATATATATATATATATATATATATATCTGGCAAAGCTAGACAAATATATCAGGCAAAGCTATATACTAAGCACTGAGGAATTGAAAACTGAACCAACTTGTCCCAAAAAATTCGGTTTATGATCACAGGTACGATAGACTCAAACAAAGAAATATCAGGACAACTTTTCTCAAGCAGTTATGATAAATTGAAGTCCCCTATTAGGACAGCTGAATAAATAAATCTACTCCAGATAATCACTCAAACTAATTAGGAGAAACAAAACCTCCATCAAAACACGCAACGCAAGATTGGATCTTTATGGTCAATAGATGATTACACAGATTCAGAAGTAGGAATCTGATCAGAAGGGAAGGGAAGCACATAAAATACTAACCAAAGTGTGTATTGATTCATTAATCAAAGTAACGTCTTTCACCAAAATCTAAACAAAACAATATGATGAACGATCCAAAGCAATAAAGGTTGAAACTTGAGGGAGAGCAACTAACCTCCGATTTCAGATGATGAGGTGAGAACTTGCCACTGATCTCTCTCTATCTCTTCGTGCAAAGCAAAGAAACACACCCGATTTCTGTCTCTCTGTCTCTATCTCTTCGACCCTAAACCTCTCAATCCTCCTTATACGACTGTAGAAAAGAGAAGCAATCCACTGATTATAGAAATCTGGATCACACTGGCAATTTAGATTAGACGACTGTAGAAAAGAGACAAAGCAACCCACTCTCAATTTAGATTAGATGGCTCTTGAAGAGAGAAGAAGATAAAATGAATACACAGCAATAGCCAACTCAGAGAGAAGATAAGACCGATGCACAGCAAAACCAAAAAAGGAAAAGAAAAAAAAAAAATTCTCAAATGAGAGCAGAACCGTCTTTTCCGACCCCAAGGTACTGTAGCTCTTATGAACAGTAAAAACAGTGCAACTCACGTTTAGTTTATAGAGAATAAACTAGTTACAGAGCCCGCACTTTGCAGCGGGTAGTACAAATGCATCAATTGTTTTCTTTCTAACTGAACTCACATATAAGGTATGGGTGTTCTATTATATACTTGAGAGTAATCCGAAGAAACATGCGTCTTTGCCTATGTTTTTTGTGCCTTCCTTGCTAGTGCTACCCGCTCCTTGACCTGAAATAAAGATTTGCACCATGAATATCCCAATAGTTGGGATAATATAACGAGTTCCATCTCTTCTAGCTACCATCTAAACTCTAGGAGTATATATCAAATCAGGCACAAAAGAGAACTAAATCAATGTCATCACCATAACATCATCAAATGAACCCATTCATTTAGAAGTTAGCAAAGACTATAATAGCTTACTACACGTTCAGTACACCAATCCCCAACCCCAAGTCCAAATGTACACACAACAAACTAACCTCATCAGGTGTCAATGCAGGGTAATATCCAAAGTATTTCATGGTTGCATAGCACTGAAACTTCATCCCTGATTGTAGTGTCCTTCCCCTTGGAGCTCCCTGCACGGTAAAAACCAATTATACAAATCAAACATCATAACCTTCTTTATTTGCTCTCTTTTTGTCATTACTTCACTCATTTGAAGTTTAATTTTTCATTCAGAGAACAAATGCAACATACACTATTTGTAGAAAATTTTATTGCACTGTTGTTTGAAATTTATATTAATTGCTGTTTGCTGTTTGCTCTTTGTTTATTTGTAAGCTGATTCACATTTACAGAGACATGAAGAAAAAATGAAGTCAAATGGATTCAAAAAGTTTATGAAGCGAGAAAAACTAATTAGCAAGTATTCAAAACAAAAACTTAATATTAACAATATGTACATGAAAAACATATCTCAGATCAAGGATGGATCTAAAGATCCTTTTTTTTTTTTTTTTTTTTTCTTTTTAAGCAAAATAAAGCAAGTATAAGTGATTGTGAGATGAAGTCCTAATGTAATCTTATATGTACATATATGTTAAACTTCTGATATCCATAACCACATAAAAGTGGAAATTCAGCAATCCCCACTAATTAATAGTGATATAAAAACTGAAGTGAAGAGTATATTATTCTGGAATAAACTTAGTAATGCATTCAAAAACAGTGGAACTAATCTCTACTATTTTAATGTAAATGCAAAATATTGATGTTGAATACTGATACTGAACAAAGGTGTTTATAGAGAGACAGAGAAAAAAAATATAAAATAAAAAAATAAACTGATATTGAACAAAAATGTAAGTAGCAGAACCAAAGTTTAATAATTTGATGATTCATTGAACTATAGAAACTTTTTAATTGATGCTACATGTAGTTTTCTAATTGTGTTGGTTTAAAGACCAATATGTAGTTTTATTATGCTTTGTTTTTAGAGAAAACAAAATCCAAAATTCACAGATTCAAAAAACTTGATGAACATGGTTAAAGATCACTCGCACAACTGCAGTTGAAAGCTATAAATAATAACATGAGCATTTGAACCAAAGTGATACAGAATCTTGAACATTAGATCAAATTCAACTTGAACAAACTATTGGCGGATTAACAATCAAAATATAGGAGGTGTAGTTTTCCAAAAGAGAAAAAGAAAACAAAACAGTTTAAAAGCTATAAAGTATAAAGAGAAGTGGATACAGTGGTCCAAAATACAAACAAATATTTAAGAGTTTGAAGTATAGTTTTCAATTAACAGAAGAAATATATTTTAAGCTGTATCAAGTCAGCAAGATATTATGCAGTATAGCTGTAGATAAAGAAAGGCTTTGTTAGAAAGACAATCGTATAATTCAGATCATATAGCACTTGTAGCAAATTTTAATGCCAGTTTTTTTTCCAAATTGACATCAATTGTTATTCACATTTTTTTCATTTGTAAGCTGATTGATATTGACAGAAACAAAAACATGATATAAAGTGAAATAGATTGAAATATAAACCTCCATAGAGCAAAATAACTGATAAAGAGCCACCTAACCAGAAAAATTTGAAAACAACAAAAGATACAGCAAAAACAGGTCTCAGGTTAAGGTTACATCTGAAGGTTTAAATGAATTTTTTTTTTTGGTTTTTTTTTTGGGGATTAATCGAGGATAATAGGGTTTTCATTTAGCTGCTAATAGGATTCTCATATTGGAAATTAACTTGGTGCAATAGGATTCTGATTTAGCAGTTAATCCAATTTCGTATTTATTTATACTTTGACCTTCTCATATTCACAGCCACACTAAATTTGAAACAGTGCAATCCACTAATGAACAATAATGTTAACACTGAAGCCAATAGTAAATGATACGGGAACAAATACAGTAATTGATCTAAAGAGAGTGCAGCTAACTTCTACGAATGTAATGTAGTCGTCTTCAGAATTTTACTTGCCTTCAAAAGGTAGATGCATCAGTTTTAGAAAGCCTTTTGAAAACTGCGTTTTGATGAGCTAAGTTTATTTTGATAAAGTGCACACAGTATCTCTGCTGCAAGAAAACAAAAAAATCAAGATAGATGTTATACTAAAGGGAAATCAGACAGAAAGAAAAAAGCCAAACAACCCATGTCTAATCACCACAACCTACGGTTTAAGAAGAACAGTCCCAAAACATAAGATTATAAAGAGAGAGTTGTTACCAGATGCAGAAGAGACCAAAAGCTCCTTCAACCGTACCCCTTTCTAATGCTCTTCCCTTGATGCTCAGTGCATATCCTTCCAGTAAGTCTGCATGCCCATGCTAGTGTTGTGTGGAAAAAAGAACATATTTATTGCATTAAGTAACATAAGTTAGGCCTCTTTTCCACTTTATTTACATGATTTTCTGGATCTCTTTTCCATTTTATTTACATGATTTCCACTTCGTTGCCCATAAACCTGCAACCTCGACCTCCTCCGACCTCGATCGCTGCCCAGAACGGCCTGGGATGCCTCCAGCCTCCGTCCGGCAAGCCCCGAGCCGCCATCGCCGCCTGAAACTCCGCACTTTAGCGAAGTGCGGCCGTCCGCTTCAGAACCCACCCGTATATATATATATATATATATATATATATATATATATATATATTATATGTTCCGGTGCACACACAGAATCCTTTTCACAACTTATCACAGAACCCTTGATTGACAATATAGAGTTCAGATAGTGACTTTAAGCGGGCATTATAATTTATGTCCTGTTTTCCTCTATCATTGTCTCAACTAATAAACAATCAATTTATTCAAACAATATCTAATAAGAGAGATGCCAGCTCAGACAGGTTTCACCACATCACTAAGCTGCACAAATAGATGAAAAAAGAAGAGAAAAAAACACGTTGTGGAATATATATATATAGCTACATTTGCTGCAGCACGATCTCAAACATAAACCTGTATTCTTATATTACTTCAATGATTTTTTCCGAAACCAAAAATAAGTTTTCACTTTATTTTGGAGGTATCTACTAACACAATACTTGCATAGAAAAGGAGGGCAAATTATTTCTATGGACACTGTACAAAGGATTCTGCTGCAGTCTTTGGACAGCAGTAGCAGGTCGTGCATTAACAGAAACCACAGTTGTTGTACATGCTTTTCTCCATTCACTCTATCCTACCCCAACTCCAAAGCAAAGAATAAGCAGAATGTCTCCTCATTCACAGTTAAGAGAAGTAGGGTTTTCAAGGTGTAGAGTTGACTGAGACCCCTTGTCGTAGAGGCGAGCAAGGCCGGTCCATATTTGAAGTTTGATTCCTACATGCACACCTCTACCTCAAACACCAAAAGAGATATAGAATCACTATTCCAACTTTTATTCATCACTTGTAATACTATCACGAATGTAGAGTACTAAACCCTGAATTAAAGACAGACAAACTACATTAAATTGGAACAAATGGCAGCATAGACAGACCCTGATCAAGTCCCCTATTCTTCAACCCCAACGTAACTATGATCTTAAAGAATTTCTCGGTGAAGGCCAACACCAACCAAAAGGAGGAATCTTTACACTCTTTCCTGCTTCTTTCATAACATTAAGCCATATGCAGCATTTGGCCAAGACTGCACTTTTTCAGAACATCAGACCATAAAGCATACGATTTCGATGCCTAAAGGAAGCTTCAGAAAGAAAACAACTTGATCAGAAATAATGAGATGACAACCAAATTGGTACTATTTCCTTAGATGGGTAAAGCTAAGACTTCCAATACCAGCCACCAAATCATTTGTAGATTTCAAACAGTAATGGGTGATACAGAAAAAGTTTGATGGAATCTGAAGGTTACCTGGATATATTAAGAACCCAGAGCAATTCTAACTCGATGCACAGCTTATACTCAATGCAAAAATGGAAAAACCCAAAGTCTCACCACAATCTTGAATCCCCCTCCTCTTCTATTCCCCACCCCGCGTCTGGATAGCTACAGTAGCACTCGAGGGCACAACCGTCTTTTCACCTCACATCATACTCTTTCTCCTTTTCTCCCGGGGCCCCACACTTTTCCGAGGAAACAAGCAACTCCTCCGAGGTTCTTCTGGGTCCAACTCCAATCCAATCAAGAACCCAACTTTATGTGATACCATGCCCGTGACCAAGTTCTTGTTTCTCGGAGAAGCCTCTCCTGATCCGTGCCCGTCTCTGCTGAAACCAATAAATGATGCTCAAAAACCAAAGCAAGGAACCAAAGTGAGTCTACTTCTGAAGCCTGTTATTCATTGTTCAAGTTTCGCACTTTAGATTTGCTGTTTGCTCAGAAACGTTGCAATATTATAGTAATGATGAAATGCCCGGATGGTGGTGGATGAAATGTGTCATGAGTTTCTGAATCAAATTTAGGCTGCAGTAGTAGTATTAATAAGAAAAGATACAAGTTCCCTTTTGTGGTATTGATCTAGCACTGCATAATAAACAGGCCATAGACCCTTTTTATTAGGAAACAAGGCGATCAAGAATCTTCAGTCACATCCAACTAGGAGTGGAATTGAAGCTGAAGAATCAGAACCCATATATGCCCCCTTTTTCCAACACTTACATATAATATCACTCATATTTTATTCTCTCATCACAAGTTATATAGTAGCCTAATAAATCCAAAAACATGAAAGTAATTAATTAAAACCGTTTAACAGTTCTCCTTTGATCGATTCTCAGTTGTGTGTTGTTGTGCTTTTTGTCTCTCACTTAACTTTGTCGGCCGTTGACATGGCTCTTGACATCGAATCCATCCCCATTGGGCTTCCTAGTGAGAGCAAGGTGCACGCCCGGGTCGTGGTGAGTGCAGGAACTGTTGTACACAATGGAGTTGTTGATACCTTGAACATTGCTGTTTGTGAATGAACTCAGAGGCAGCTGTGATGAGCTCCCTGCCTTAATTCCTTTGTGGTGACTTTTGTCCTTCATTTTTGGCTTGCCTTCCTCACCACTGCTGCTGCTGCTTTTATCAGATTCATGACTCCCAACTGTCTGTGCCGACTTACCATTGTGGCCTTTCTTGAAAAGATAATGAGAATGCTCCCCACGTTGCTCATGATGTTTATTAGGGGATCGCATGAGTTCCATAAAAGCCCCTTTGTTATCACCTGCAAGAGTTATGACCCTCATGCCTGAAGCCTCCTCAGAATCAGATGATAACTTCTTCTTGGTGATTTTCTCTTCTTGCTTTGCATGGTGGGCATGATTGCCAGGCCTTTGGGACTCACGAGTAGAGTCATGATCCTGCTTTGAGACTCCAGTACTGAACCAGGAAGTCGGCTTTTGATCAATGGTCTTTTGGACCAGCACCGTCTTCTGCTCAGCCTCTAATGGAATCCTTTGATCAGTTTGATCTGCAGTGCTGGACCTTAACTGAGATGGTGGCAGTTTGAGAGGAGAGGGTGGCGGGGCAGTAGGTTTGGGCCTGCTAGGCGACTGAGGTGGGGTATTATTCACCGGCTTAAGGGTTCTGGAAGGCGGAATGTAACTGGGACTAGGCTCCCGAGCAGTACTGGGTAATGAAATGGTTGTGCTTCTGGGTTTAGGCGGAGAATAAGTTTGTCGTGGCACTGAAATTGTAGCGGCTGCGGGTTTTGGAGGAGAAGTCTGTGGTGGTGGTACTGCTCTGGAGGTAGCTGGATAGTCGGACACTGAAGTAGTGACCCTGCTTGTAGGAGATGGCACCCCTGATGTAGAGGATGGGGCTACCTTTCCAGGAGATGATGGTACTGATGAAGAGGATGTGATGGCAATTGCAGTTGCAGGAGGGGATGCTGCTGAGGGAGCAGAACTAACGCCACGAGCTGGGGACGATGGAACTGATGCAGTAGAACTCGTCATAGCCAAAGGTGGTGCTGGAGCAGCAGCAACCGGTGGGGGTGCCACAGCAGATGGCCGTGGAGTTGGAGTTGGGGCTGCTAGTGGCCGTGGAGTTGGAGTTGGGGCTGCTGGTGCGGGCGGAGTTGGAGCTCGGACCGCTGGTGGCGGTGGAGTTGGAGTTGGTGCTGCTGGTGCTGGCGGAGTTGGAGCTCGGACCGCTGGTGGTGGTGGAGTGGGTTCAGCAGGAGGAGGAGGAGCTAGCGGCCTCAATGTTGGTCGAACCGCAGGTGCAGGGGCAGGGGTTGGTGCCGGGGTGGGTGCCGGGGCTGGTGCAGGAGTCGGGGCTGGTGCAGGGGCTGGGGTTGGTGCCGGGGCTGGCCGCACCATGGAGCTTAGTCGAAACCAAGGACGAGTAGGTTGTGCTGCCATAATTAATCACAAGGAATAGTTTGAGGTAGAGAGTCTATCCTAGAATCAATGAAGGAACCTAGGAATTGGACACAATGAGAAATGGTTCGTGTGTGCTGTTATTTATAGGTATCAGAAGTCTGGGCACGGGAACTTAAGTTTGAGATAATAAAAAATTTGAGGGGATGAACTTATGGAGAAAAACATGCAAAGCACGCTAAGAGGGGAAAGTGAAGAGAGAAATAAGAAAGGCATCAGATGCTGGCAATGCACCTAATTTTCTGGTCTCTTTTGAAGGGAAAAAAGCACCCTGAATTCATGATGCAAGATTGGTATCCAGTAGAGTAAATTAGAAGAGTTATGATGGAGTGACCTCCCCTTGTTTGTTATTGGGGATTCTCTACACCATAAACAATCTTCAACAATGATATCTCATGAACTCTTTACATTTTAGAAAACCAATTGCCTCATTACTTTTGAATTTGTTTTCTTTAGGATTTGACAGCTAATTGACAACATTTTATTATACCATTGATTTCTGATGTGTTCTCTCTGATATTAGGGATTTCAGTCTACTCCGGTCTGGGAAGAATAACTTTCTGTCTGTGTTGTGAATCTTATTTGTCAACACACTATGGCAGTTCAATTCTTGCAAGTTTAATACTCATTTCTGTAGCACTTTGTGAGTATTCGTGTAGTTATGTTTCTATTAGAACAGTTTGAGATGAACATCAAAAACCCTTTTGGAGAAAAAGTAGAATTCATAGATGATTCACATTCTGTAGATTTGTAAATATTTTGCGGTAGTTGGTGTCACCTCATATTGTCATATTCATTTACTTCATGCTGTAAATTTTTCTAATGCAAGAATTAGAATCAATTCTTCGAATTTTAACTGTGCTAATGGCTGCTAGCTCTCTCAGGAAGGACAAGTCACGTTGCTTGATTGTTAGTATTGCTTTCAACGTACAATGGGCTGGCTAGCAATAATGGCATATATGCATATGATCAGTGTGCTTCTTTCGTTAGTTTATGAATGATGGCTGACAGTAAAAGACCATTGTTATTCTTAACGATCACAAAAGCTAGCTATGTATTTAAGGGTCACTGTAATAGGATTCTTGAAATCTTCTGAGGATTTTGGTACCGCTAATGTCTGTGTCTTCCTCCTGACTTTGCTTGCTGCGGCTTGAGATGCTGCTACCACTTTCACTTTTGCCTGTCTTCATGTCCTTTAAGATTCATCTAGTTTGATCACTATCAACGTATGGACGGTATGAGAGGGGAGGGTCATTTTCGTTAATTTGTTTCAGCAGTGGAGTGCAGGGCAGCTGAAAGGAAAAGACAGATCTGTAGGACGTAAACATAAATTAATGTCCAAACTGCTGAACGATTCCCAGTGACCCATTTGAGTACATTTGAGAAAGTTGAAGAAAGTTAACAAGTGGGTCATTAGAATATCTACCTTTTTTTCTTTCTTCTTTTCTCGTTAGTTTGTGGAGGGTTGAGTTGAGACAGTTACTGTAATTTTTAGATACCTTTTTTCATGTCTAGTGTTGAATGAAGCTTCATGAAGCAAAGCACCTATGCAAGCTTACTGACCAGACCGCCAGAGCTTGATGTATCTAGAATTCTGGTTCCGGACCCTGGTCAAGGCCTTGGGTTTGCACCGGGGCGTACTAAGTCCGGGGGATAAGAGTAAGGATTGAAGTCCCCTTGGCTCCACGGACAAGGGTTCCGGATAACCATCTCACGACTGCTTAGTTTATATTTCTGCAACCCAAGAAAATGGCTCCTTACGCAACCAAACATATAGAAGCAAGGTTATGAAGCGGGGTATATTATGCCTTAGCAAGGTCAAAACTTCAGCTCTTATGTGCATCTTTGATTCAAATTGTGATATCACATTGTCATGGGAATTGAAATTTACGTAATTTAGGTCGAGGACCCATATTCAGAACATTCACAATCTTCCTATAAGCTGTCTGGATTGGTAGCAAATAGTTGTCTTCTTCCTTTATTGACGGATCTGTTTTTGTCATATGCAGTGGATGAGCTGGTGTGCTGGCACTAGGTTGATTCTTTGTGCTTGGAAAGATACCTTTCACTATGAAGTCATTTGCTTCACTGATTTGGATTAGGAAAATGTGAATTTGCCCTTTTGCTTGCAATATTTCTTCTGGCAATGTTTCCTGTGGAGCATAAGGGTACCTGTTTATGAGTTCTCTCTGCAAGTCATTCCAAACAATTGTTCAGCTGGTTTTCCTCTAAGCTTGACTGTGGCTTCACTGTTTGGATCTTCAATGGTGGCATGGACTCTATAACTGTAAAAGTATGTACCATTATTAGTAAGCAATATATTTGGTTGCTAATTTTGTGAGCAGCTTTATGTTCAAAAGTTAAAAGAGAAGGTATACAGAGAGTAAATTGAAATATGAGATTATTAATATGAGAGTAGAAAGTAAGTTCCCCTGTCTGCATTGTGTTTTCTTCGTTCCTATAGCTCGAGATATTAAAAGAGTATAAAGTGATTTAAGAAGTTAAAGGTTGGTCTGAGACTTGCTGCAAATGTAAAAACTGAAATTAAGGAGAATAATTGAACTTGCTGCATATAAAACTGACAGAAATCAAATGGAATCAAACAAAGCAAACAAAATAGCCTTTTAACTTCTTCTTTTATACAAATATTCCAGTGGTTTAGATGTGCAAAACCGGAAATTTTTGAAACATCAAAGGTAAAGAATAAACAAATTATGAAAACACTATAGCTATGATCAATTCCACAGTCTGATTTTACATCTCACTCAAAGATCAAAACAAAAGCCTAAAAGGGTAACTCAAAACAAAACCATAAACACAAAATCCATTTTAACTTCTATCTCTAACTTTAATCCTTCAAAACAGGCACTCCCAGTTAGCTCTTACTAATCAAATTTCTTTTACTCAGATATATAAATAAGATCGGTTTGCAAAATTCACAATTTAGTTGCCCTTTCCGAAGTTAGTGAGCCTAGCATGTAAGGTTCCTCAAAATTCACAATGCTATTCTCTAAAAGCATTGAAGGTTACTAATATATAATGCAGGCTTGGTTCAAAGCACTGTCAAAATTGAACTAAAGGTTATGAATCTTAATGACAGTTAGGTATTCTACTTTGGAAAATTATGAATGTTGTTTGGAGAAGCACAAACAGCTTATCAGTTTGTGAAGCCTTCTCAACAGCCTGAGGATATAATCTGCAAAAGCAATAGGAAAAGCTACATTAAGTTGTTTCTTAACTCTTCTATATGCATACTAAAGGGAAAATTTAAACAACAGATATGAATGAAATTGAAAACTGGGTTTGTGAGCTGTCCCTTGCTCCAGCAGACATATCCTAGTATGAAATTGAAAAATCATTACAAAAGAAAGAAAAAAAATTGCAAAGGAGAACTGTTTAGTAGCGATAATTAGTCATAAAGAAAAGCAAAAATCAAAACAACATTGAAGTTGTGACCATTGTTTGGAAGTTTTTATATCAGTAGCAGCAACTCTTTGGTTTTCATGGGGGATTTAACAAAGTTAACTTTTGTTATTGTGGAAATCTGATCTTGAATTCATTGTTATTAAATGAATACTATGTAAATGAAGTTCTTATTGAGTATTTGAATTTGAATTCATTTCGTCATCAGCAAATTATTGAGACAAAGCTGTTTGCAAATTTGCAGTACTTTAGTTTCTTATTCTTATTCAGATACAAACCATAAATTCGTTACCTGATTTTGATACAGAGCTAATGTTTATGAACTCATTCATGCAATTTGAATAATAATTAAAGTTTGCACAGTTTGGAGGTAGACAAAAGTAAGGGTACTCACAATGATGATCAGAACACAACTGGGCTCTTGATTTCAAGTACGGCTCTTGGAAGCTGCTTTTCTGTATTAAATCAAAGATATAATAAGCTATCTAGTAAACCACTACAACCAAAACCAAATACCCAAATTCATTTTTTGCTTCCTTAGATTCATGTCAAAGATATAATAAGCTATCTCACCTAAAGCATAACATAAAAGGAAAACTCACAAATCATCTTGACCACAGATCACACTACTAAAAAATTGCCATTGTATGCTTTGGACGCAAAAGAAACCTAACAACAATTAGGTACATATCTAGATCAAATCCATGATTATCAAGCTCAAAAATCTTATCAAATTCACTGAACAACTCATATAATGCAAACCTCTCTTAACATAAAACTCAGACTGGAGGTTTATAAAATTAAAATATCAACAGATAATCATCTTTTTTTTTTTAATCAAACAAAAAGATACCTATCAAACAATCATGCTTGGTCCAAGAACATACCTATCGATTCAACTGAGGATGTTCTCTGAGCACATGATCACCACTGGAACTTTGTAAATGATTCTTGTTTCACATTCATACCAGACAAATAAATCTCCAAGCCATCAAAATATTGGGACAATCACGATTTCAAAACAGAAAGAGACAAACTTCTAAGACAACAAACATATATCAATTTTTCTGGTTAAAAACAATGTTCAATGACATAGGAAAAAAGAAAAAAGAAAAAAAAAACTGACTGAAAATAAGAAACAAACCAAAACGAAGCAAGAGGCTGACTCAATAATCTCTCATCTTAAATTGGATTGAGTTTTGGGTTAAGAGACTGCTTTAGGTTCGTGTAGATAATAGAAACGGTTTTATCAACTCAATATGGATATCAGAACTTGGAATTTAAAGAATTACATGCATATGCATTTACATGTTAGATTCTGTTTTTTTTTTTTTTTTTTTTTTGAGAAGAAACAGCCTTTTATTAAAATAGCAAAAATTGAGATACAGGGAGGTGGACAAGGAGTCCGCTTTAATGATCTAAAGAGGGCAGCTAGGGCTATAGGCCTAGCATCTCATCTAATAATACTAATCAAGGCTTAGGGGCTTATACTACAGCTGCTTGCCAGTTAAGTATAATGGAAGAAAGACTATAATCCTTGAATTCCTTAGAAATAGAAACCCATAAGGATGCCCAGAACTTGACTCTCTCCCACAGGTCTTCCTTCTCCACCCCTCCATAGTTTTCAAATAATCTTTTATTTCTTTCCATCCAGACCACCCAAACTACAGCTAGCACCCCACAACCCCAAAGGGTTCTGGCCTTTTTACCTTTACCAAACGCTATGGGGTTTTCTCTTAGCAAGTCATTTCTCTCTAATGGAGTTGTCCAGTCCACTCTTGCCTCCCTAAATAATTTTTTCCATAAGAAATTAGCCACTTCACAATGCACGAAGACATGATCAGCACTTTCCCCTTGAGCTTTGCATAAAATGCACCAGTGAGAAAAACAACTTCCCCGTCTTCTCCTTTGAAGAACATCACATGTATTCGTCTTCCCCAGTACCACAAGCCATCCCAAAATCTTCACCTTAGTAGGGACCTTGACCTTCCAAATAAACTTTGCAGGAGCAAAAATTGGACCTGATCCACCACTAATTAAGAAGCTATGGAAAGATTTGCAAGAGAATTTCCATTAGGCTCAAGCTTCCACCTCCTTTCATCTGGTTTGGACTCCACTAATCGGACATTTTCTAGCTAAACCATCAGCGAGGCAAACTCCTCAATCTCTTCATCATTTAAGTTTCTTCTGAACCCAAAGTCCCAGCTCATCGGAAAAATGAGAGGGATAGCTAACCTTTCCACTGAATAGTTGGTGTGTCTTGATAGTCTGAACAACCTTGGAAAGTAGAATTTTAAGGGTTGATCCTCTAGCCAAGAGACTCCCAGAACCTCACTCTTTTGCCATTGCCCACAATTAGTTTATGACAGAGAGAATATTGGCTTATTCCTGCTGAAATATCCTTCCAAGGACTTCTACTTGATCCACCCAAACTTGGCTTTGCGTCCCACCCATTCACATCATATCCATATTTGCTCCTTATTACAGCATGCTGTAAGGACTCTCTCTCCAAAGGAAAACTCCAAAGCCATTTCCCTAGGAAAGACTTATTTTTTGCTAGTAGATTCCCGATTCCCAGCCCTCCTCTTTCTTTGCTTTTGGACACTATCTCCCAACGAACAAGATGGTTCTTCTTACCCTCTCCGACACCATCCCAGAAAAAAAATTTCAGAAGAGATTCTAATCTCTTTGCTACTCCCACTGGAATTTGGAATAGAGATAAATAGTATGTTGGGAGGCTGCTTAGAACTGCTTGAATCAATGTCAGCCTACCGCCTCTCAACAAAAAAGCTTTTTTCCAACCCTCCAATCTCTTCTCAATTTTCTCTACAACTGGGTTCCAAAATGAGGCTTGCTTGGGTTACCACCTAAGGGAAGGCCCAGGTATTTCATAGGCCAAACTCCAATCTCACAGCCTTGTTCATCAGCCATCCTTTCTAATCTCCCAGCCTCAGTATTTATTCCAACTACGGAGCATTTTGATTTATTGATTTTCAGCCCTGAAAACAAACAGAAACTTTCTAGGACCATGTTTAAATTATTCCAATTCTGGTCATCATCCTTCAAAAAGAAAATTGTATCATCAGCGAATTGCAGATGAGTGATTTCAACCTCTTCCCTCCCGACTACCAGGCCTTCAATTAGTCTACAATCTCTTGCTCTCTCCATAAGTCTATCCAGGACATACACCACTAGGGTAAAAAGAAAAGGTGATAAGGGGTCACCTTGCCTTAATCCCCGAGAAGCATCGAATTTTCCTCTTGGTCTCCCATTTATCAGAATAGAAAAATTTGCTGACCTCAGACAACCCCCTATCCATTTTCTCCATCTGTCTCCAAAGCCTTTACTTTCCATAACATAATCCAAAAAGTTTCACTCTACGTGATCATACGCTTTCTCAAAGTCAATTTTGAACACCAGACCCTCTTTCTTCTTCTTCCTTGTCTCATCAACCACTTCGTTAGCCACCAAAACTGCATCTAATATTTGTCTCCCTCTTATGAAAGCGCCCTGGACACCAGAAATGGTGTCACTTAAAACCTCTCTCAATCTCCAAGCTAATAACTTTGCAATAATTTTATATAAGCTTGTTATCAAGCTAATAGGTCTGTAATCCCCCACTTTTAGGGAATTTGCTTTCTTTGGTATAAGGCAGATGTATGTCTCATTCGTCACCTTATTCACAACTCCGTCTGTGTGAAATTCTGCCATAACATCTAATACCTCTCTTTTGACCACTTCCCAATTTCTTTGTAGAGCTGCGAATGAAAATCCGTCTGGACCCGGAGATTTATCCGTGTCACACTCGAACACTGCTCTTTTAACATTTACATGTTAGATTCTACTATTAAGCCTTCAATTCCAGAACCAACCAACAATCAAAGAGATTCTAATAACATCCCCACCGATATAACATACAGTAAAATCATAACTTGAAACCTCTCCAATCAATAATCAACAACCCAGACCCGCAGACAAACAAAGCCCCCCAAAACGCAGAAACCCATACCAATTCAAAACCATCAACAACAAAAGACCCACTCAAAAACCGAATCACACAAAAACTGACAAAAGCACTAGCAGCAGAAGCAGAAAACTTAGACACAGTATTGTTCATTGTTGTGATTAAGACAGAAAAGCGAGATTGCAGGAGACGAATGTTCAGACTCTTGCTATCTATACTGTCAAACTGAATTGCAGGCGACTTCGTTAATGCCTAATTCTCCACTTCTTAACAAAATGGTAACAAAGACCACAAACACCCTCTTTCAAAAGAAAAATATCTAGGTTTTATTTCCTGCTTGCAAATACACTAATTTTAATTGGTTCTGTAAAAACTCATGTGCAGACAATTGCAGGGGCAGTTAGATAAACTGTCCTTACTCTTGCATTGCTACTTGCCATGCTCCGAACACCGAAAGCATACAAACATGTAACCCCTATAATAACAATTTGAAACCTCAGAAAATCATTTACAGTTACCACCTAAATCCGTCCCTTGTTTTTCTCAAGAAAAAAACAGTGACTAAACGGCAATAATATAGAATATAATGGTGAAGAAACTAAGCAGTTTTGTCTGCTATTAGTCTAATTAGCCTAATTTAAATACTATGAAACTTTGTCATTCATAGAATTAATTCTGATACATTTTTGCTTCCAGCTATGCATTCTAATAGCTTAATTCGGATTGCATAGCGATCAAAAAGTTTACATAGCAGACAATATGATAATCAGAATAGCTTTTATTTTGTTTAATGAATGAAAACCTTCAAACTTTGAACTGTTTACAACTTCCGATCCAAGATTTTTGTGGTTTAAAAAAAAAAAGGAAAAAAAAAAAAAAAGCAAAATAGCACTGAAATTGTTTGGAACAAACTAATCTAATTGTCCAAAAGTTTGATGCCAATCAAGAACATTAGATAACAGACACCAGAATGACTTTCATTTGATTTAATAATTAAAAAGGTTCCAACTTTCAATTGTTAGCACAGTATAAAACTATTAATAGGTAGATGCTAGGCTACCAACTGAAAACACGAACAACACTAAAAGAAACTAAGAACAAATTTCACATAATCACATGCAATAAGACAAAATCCATAAAAAAAAAGAACCACCCACTGAAATTGACCAAATCCCACAGATTAGACCAATTCTGATAAGAAGCATGACCTACATTTACATCGAAAACAGAAATTAAGCGAATACAAAAGCAAATAGTTTGTGCTGGGATTGATCCAAAAAATAAAAGATTGATCCAAATAGTATGCACATGGCAAAAAGGTATCAGCAAATAGTAATATCATTAAGTCTGTAAGCACTGTTTTATACATTCCTACTGGTTTAGCTACTGTTACCTTTTCTGCTATCAACTGATGTGCTCTTTTCTAAGTTCTAAGATTCTTCTCGAACTGTATTAGCTGCCTCTTTTGATATGCTTATGGAAATCCCTGCAGTATATCATATGTAGAGGACCAGAGGTTAAATCCATGTCAAATCTAACTCGAACACAAATTTGCTGTAAACAGAAGTGAAAGCAAAAAGAAAAAACAAAAAACAAAAAACAAAGGTTTGAAAGTCACATTGAGCAAACACTGATTAGTTAATTATATTTCTAATAGTAGCTGCACATATTTTCAGCTACCAGGCTCTATTACATATATAGCCAAATAGCCAAGATCCAAAACCCAGCAGAAAGAAAGAAAGGAACCCAGAAAATCATAACTCCAGTTTTCAGAAGATCATAAATAGCTGAAACCCAGAAAATCATTCTTACCTACCACCCAAATTCACCCCCTTCCTCCCCATATCAAAACCCAATAATTCCAATAGCTGAAAAGAAAATCGTTGCTTTTATCTTACATCTCTTATAAACTGAATCACATCAAACTCCAAATTCAACAACCCAATAAACACCCGTAAATAAACATGAGTAATCAGATATGGTAAATAGTATTTCAAAACAGTATCAGAACCCAATCTCCAGACGAACCTCTTCTCTTCTGCTTTCGATTCCAACAACCCAATCTCCTCTTCTTCCTCTCTCTCGGATTAGCTTTCCTCTCTCGCGCCAGTCTCAGAACAGTATCTTATGAACACCAACCTGTCCTTAGATGTATGTATAATAAATTAGTTAAAACACTGCACAAAAGTTTAATTATAAACCATAGTGAAGTTATGATAAGATCATTTACTGTTCATTCCTGACTTTCCTTGCTTTTGGTCCATTATCTTATTAGCTTTAACTCTTGAGCTGGACACGTTTTGGTTCTAGTTGACAGTTGGTTCAGATTATAACATTTTTGTAAAGACTATATATATGTTATTGTGGGAACCCTGTCCTGATTATGAAATGAAAATGCAGTTTCTTTAGTTTTCCTTCGTTCTTTCTTGCTTTTGGTAAACTGACTCTACCAACTGGTATCAGAGCATGGCTCGGACCGTGCAAGCTCCTGCTCCCTCCTCCACCCCAGTCACCTCCGCTTTGGTTCCACCACCACCCCCTCCTCCAATTACCCACCTAGCTTCTTCCTCTTATCAACCAACTGATGCAGCAGAACCTTTACAAAGGGCAGAATTTCACAACTCCTTAGCCATTCTTCAAGAGGAATTCCACCAGGCAATTGACGCAGTCAACAATAACCATACATCCTTTCAAAATCACATCACTGCACGACTTGCAGCTTTGCAAAGCACTATGATGCAAGTTCTTACTGGACAACACCAACCCCTTAGCTCGGCATCTCCCTCCACCCCCACTTCAACTCCATCATTTTCACCACTTCCACCACCGCGTACACCGGCCCACATCCCACCTATAACATTTGGGTCCATCTCAACCCCAATCACTTCTTACCAAGGTTTGAATTCTCCTACTCCTTTCCCAGCTCTCACATCACCAATACCTACACGTCCCGAGTCCTATCCACACACACATCAACCATTGCCATCTGCACCACCGCAATATTCCACCATTTCATCAATTCCACAACCACAATTTACCACCACAAATAACGCTTACCACACCCAAGCTCACCACACACTTCAGTATGAACCCCAATTCTTCAGACCCCCAAAAGTCGACTTACCTCGATTTACGGGTGATGATGCTGCCGGTTGGATCACCATGGTCGAAAGGTATTTGCGCACCCAGCGCATACCACAATCAGAAAAGGTGGCCATTGCAGCTTCCCATTTTGGACCCGATGCTTGTTTTTGGATGAACTCGTTTGAACAACGACATCCATTGATTACTTGGGAGCAGTTTGTACCGGCTTTCTTGGCCCATTTCGGCGCAGGTGCGAATCATGATTTCAAGATTGCACTATCACACCTGCAGCAGACGTCAACAGTGGAGCTCTTCATCACCGCCTTCACCAAACTGTCCTGCAGAGCCCCGGATTGGAACGATGATCATCTTCTTCCCATGTTTTTGGGCGGCCTGAAACCGGCAATCCGCAACGATGTCAAAACCTTCAATCCTCTCACTTTGACAGAGGCACAAAGGCTGGCACGATGCTGTGAGGCTAAGCTTTCCGAATTCCAGTCGACCTCCGACCTTCCCCCAATCCTCCATACTCAACCACTTCCCCATTACCTTACCGTGCCAACCATACCTTGTCCTCACCTGCTACCACCCAACCACCTAACCCACCACAAGTACAACTTACCAAAACCCCGACCCATCGCAATCCCAGAATCCTTTCCACATCAGAACAACGTGAGAGAAGAGCAAAAGGTTTATGCTTTAATTGTGATGAGCAGTACACCCCCACCCACTCATGTAAACAACCATTCCTAGCCATACTGGAAGCACCTACTGCCACACCAAGTGACGAATCCTCTGACACTCTAGATTTTCCTGCATTTGGTGCCTGAGGTCAGGCCCTACTCAAGGGGGGAGGAGTTGATAAGATCATTTACTGTTCATTCCTGACTTTCCTTGCTTTTGGTCCATTATCTTATTAGCTTTAACTCTTGAGCTGGACACGTTTTGGTTCTAGTTGACAGTTGGTTCAGATTATAACATTTTTGTAAAGACTATATATGTTATTGTGGGAACCCTGTCCTGATTATGAAATGAAAATGCAGTTTCTTTAGTTTTCCTTCGTTCTTTCTTGCTTTTGGTAAACTGACTCTACCAAGTTAGGAGTTTGTGAATACTATATATCTTTGGTCCAGAAGTGAATATGAGGTAGGAAATATTGATTTTCCAAAAGCACAATAAAAAAAGACTGCATGTTTTAAAGAGCTGGAAATTTTCAGCAGACATGTACAGTTCAATGATCATAAGTCAATAACGCAAACACCACAAACACATTAGCTGTATATCAAAATCAGGTAAATAATAATATGGAGTCTTTACCTGAATAAGAAAAAAAAAGAGGCCGAGAATTCCATACAGCTCTATCTGAGTAGTTTGCTGATGAGAAAACTCCAGCACTGACTCAACGCAAGCTGCACCATGAAGCAGTGACAAAATGAAAACAACCCTACGATCGGATATCGGAGAAGATGATGAAGAGTCAGCCCTCTGACCCGAAATTAAAGAAGGAAAAGCAGACCTGAATTCACCCCCAAATCTTTGCTGTTCAAAGAAAATCTCAATCCAACAGCACCAAACACCCATCAGCCTCCTCTTCATCTATATCCACAGGTACCACACTACTGATCGATCAGCCACAATGCGTTGTACACTCGTACAACCTGTGAAGTTAGCCTGACATTGAACACAAAAATTTACAATCTACACCATGAAGGTCACTTTCCAATTTCAATTTCAACTTCAACTTCAACTTCTTTCAGTAAAACCTAAATCATGAAAACTCGCTGATACTGAGCTGAGGATTATCACCATCTTCTTCAATAGAACAGAAATTAACGGAAACAATCAGGGGCAAAAGAGTAAAACTGAAACTGACCTCTGGAGGCGGTGATGAGCGAGGGGCAAGAGTGTAAAATGCCACAGAAAAGACAGCACAAGTGTACTGTGCCTTTAGTATATAGTAAACTAGAAAATCTGCCCGCGCGCTTTGCCGCGGGACTTGTTTATAACAAATAAAACCTCTTGACTAGACAAATATAACTGCATTAAGGGGTATATAACAAATTGATTCTGTCGCTCTAAGTGAACTAACAACTAACAATAATCAAATGAAGTTTTCAGTTTCAAACAAATCTTTCAGATGTTCATTTCACACTTCATACAACAATCCCAAAGCTCATTTGTGTACTGATCTGAAAGGTTGTCATCTTCGTGCTTTGTAGAGTGGAAATTCCGTCCCTCTAGCCATGGAGCATGCAAGATTTGAAGGACGCTTGAAGCTTATATATCAAGTTTCCCTTCTCAACTTTCTTAGTTGTCCAAGAATTCAGCATTCCTGCTAGCAGCTACAATGTTGTGGGTTCTGAGGGTGACTCTGATATCGTAGCATAACTTCCGTAGTCTCAAAGACCGCGACAGAAGTGGAAATTGTGTGACCTGTGAAAATGAATGAACGAACAAATTAATTTCAAGAAACCATTGACCTGCAATAATCAATTGGATTTTGTGAGGAATTGTTTTAGTATACCTTGTGAAGCAAATATCTGCTTCCCTTTACTTTAATTATGAGATCACTTGAAACTTCAAAGGAAACTGCCAGCGGAAAAAGAAGAAGAAAAGAAATACAAGAGTCTTTTAGTAACAACCTTCTATTCATTAATGATGCAGCATATCTTAGAAATAATTTCATATTTAATCAGGTGTGTTTTTACCTTATAGTGTGACAAGTCATCAGTGCAACCAAGTTTCATAAACTTCATGACTGATTCCTTACTCTAGAAATTATCAGTGCAACCAAGACCTGGAATCACAGATAATTCATTTATATATGCATCCTTCCTCATCCAGATTTGAGGTTGATGTGTATTTCCACAGTTGTCACGCGCTGTACACACAGTTGAACAATCAACTTTGATACCTTTTATCAAATTTCGTAGGTTTAAAGATCTAACTTAAAAATACATTGCACTTGGTATTCTCGCACAAAATTTTAAATATGTAAATATGTGAAACTTGATGAACAATTGTATCCTAATGCAAGCCATCAAAAAGTCTGCATTTACACCCTATGTGAAAAGCAAAACTAATTAACCTCTGCCTTGCACTTTAAATTCCTTCAATTGATCCTCACAAAGTATAAAATCCAATAACCCAATTCAAAAATGCGCTGAACAACAGAAAACAATGGAAACAAAAAGCATGTACCATATACAACTGCCATTTCTTCATCAGGCTTCCTATCTGCTAATTCAAAGAACTCCTCAAGCGGGTGGCCGTCGTCCGAGCCATAGAAGCAGCACCAGAAACTTCTGATTTGGCTGCAGCAAACAATGTTTGCCTGAAATACCTTAATAGTAGACAGAGCATGAAAAACCATATGAAAAGGTATAATCACAATAATGGAAGCAAACAATGAACAAAATCAGACCAAAAATTACAATCAATAAAACAAAGATATTGTGCATTACAGACGCTAATACAATAATATAAACATATCCTTCATAAACAATCTTCCAATTCCTAAAGTCAACCACTAATTGAGAAAAATTTAATCCACATACAGGTACAGAAAGAAATAGACAACATTTCTGTGAAAGTTGTAGTTCAAATCCAGTAAACTTACATTCTTCTCCACTTGTATTCACTTGGAGCAAGACCGTCAAAGGCTTTCCCCTAATGCTAGAAACACAGTATTAGGTTTGCAATCTGCAAAACATTTAAAATAACTTAAAAACCAACCAAATCGCTATTAGTTTACCTTAGTATTGGGGGTATCATCGTCGCTGGAGCTGGAAGATGTGCAAATGAAAAGAGCAACTGCTAATTACTTAACGGTTCTAACCACCTCTGCCACCTCATTCAAGAAGCTGGATTCCTTACAGCCTCTTCTTTCAAGTACATCCTGCAGGAGAATATATGGATGCCATGAGCTATGCGTGCACAGCTTTGAAACATAGCCCAAAAGTGCAAGCTGGAAATGACCTTTACTGCATTTTTTGAGGTTAAAATCAAATAAAACATTTTACTGTATTTTTTGAGGTTAAAATAAAATAAAACATAAACTTTGAAACATATCCCAAAAGTGCAAGCTGGAAATTGCACTGGCTTGATAGACAGTAAAATTGCCAGTGGCAGAAGAAAAAGCAGGACAAAAGAAGATCATTCTCCTAAAGTTAGTTCTACATAACCTTGAACAAATCCAAGGTCCTCGATCAGCTTGTGGCGTACACATAGATCAGAACAAATAAAAGAGCTGCTCATAGAGAGTCAAAATGCATGCATATTACCCAAAACGCTGGCAAAGCAGATAATCTCCTCCAAGGCCCTCCATCATGATATGAGTTTCCCTCATTTCCAAGTATCTCTTCAGCCTGACCTGAATGGATAAACAATCATTGCATAATTAGGTAATAGCATAAGTGCCAATAACAGTACTGAGAAGAAGACTAAAATATCTACGTAATGAATAGAGACATGAGGTAAGTGAATGGCTGAAGAGGACAATATTCAATTGTGTGTGTGTGTGTGTACAGTGCATGTGTATGTAAATAAAAGGCCAGAGAATACCATAGCATAAACTCAGGCACATACCCAAAAAAATAAAAAAAATAAGAGCAACCTCAACCATCAAATAACAACATATATTTTACATTTTTACAGAAATCAGAGAACAGAAAAAAAATACGAAATAAGTAATGAGCACAACATAAGAGAATAAAAACAGGAAAGAGAGAATGTTACCTGATGCAGAGAGAGATGCCGAAAGTGAGACTCAACTTCTATAAACATAGTCCACACCTATAACAGCAGTAAATTAAAAACTATATATATATATATATATATATATATATATGTATGTATGTATGCAGAGTTGCAAATGCACCCAATCAAAATCAAATGCAGAAAAATACAGTACAAAGCCATTTAAAAAGAGCAGCACGTACTACCTTAATTTCAAGGACTAATCTAAAATTTGTGAAACTAGTTCAAAGAGAAGGAGGTAGAAACCTTGTTGTCTAACAGAGTAAAAGAACAAATTAATCATATGGTAAAGCCAATCGAATACAGTAGCAACCCAAGAAAAAATGAATCAAAAGCTTGAATCAAAGAATTTGAATCAGACAGTTTCCAGCTTTTAGACATAGAGTACAATTTTGTATATAGATGAAAAATCTAATAGAACTAAAATCTTACCAAGCTTTGAGTGACACTGATGTTGATGGGCGGTTTTGATGTCGGCAAAGAGGACAGAGTGATCTTGATGGAGGCTTCTCGAAATGAAAAAGTAGTCTGGATTATGGATTTGAACTATTTGGCAGTATATAGAAGTGTTTTATATGGACCTGGATAATGAAAAGTAAATTGGAAACGAACTGCAAGCATGGCTGGAAGTAGCCAGAAACACGTTGCTCTAGCTTGAACTGCATCTTTTCCAATGCTTCCGACAATTTTGGAATGAAGATTAATTATGAAAGAGATTGTAAATATATTTGGATATTTATTAACAAAGTACCATTAACTATAGTAATAAAATTATTCATAATTGTATCAATATATAATAATGTGACATATATTTAAAGGGATCATCTACCGTACATTAATGTATCGATATATTAAGTAGACTAGGGTCAATACAGAGGTAGACTAGCTCAGTACATGGGTAGACATGCATGGAGTTAGTCTACACTTGTACCGAGCTAGTCTACCTCTGTATTGAACCTAGTCTACTTGATGTATCGGTACATTAATGTATTGAAGTATTTTCCATATTTAAATTGATAAATTTTGCAAAACATCTTTATAAACTATATTTTTAGTGTATTTGTTTGGTATATTGTTATTATTATTTATCTGTTTAAGGATATCTCTATTTGTGTTTGGCCCAAACTCTAGGTTACTTGACCTAGTGGTAATAGGGTTTAATTAGAAGAATCTAAAGATTATCTTTCCTTGTATGATTCAGACTCTATGCATTGTAATCCTCTATATAAAGAGGCCCTTATTATCAATGAGAACACACAGCAAATTTCTCTCAATTTCTGATTCCCTAAAACACGTTATCAGCACGAGCTCTAACCCTAGCCCTAAAAACCCTATATCCCCCGCAGCTCCTACGCATCCCCGCAGCGGCTTCCCAACAAACCTCGCGGCATCCCTGCAGCATCCTCGCGGCATCCCCGCAGCGGCTCCGCAACAGACCTCGAGGCATCCCCGCAGGGGCTCCTCAACAGACCTCGCGGCATCTCCCAGCATCCTCGCGGCATCTCCGCAGTATCCTCACAGCCTCGCAGCGACCCTGCAGCATTCCTGCACAGACCAGCCGACAACTTTTCCGATCAAGATTTCCGGCAACTTTTCAAGGTAAACTTTTCTAAAAGTTTCCTTTTTTGAAGTTTTTCAATTTCTTCTTCTTTTTCTCGGGGACTTCAAACATCCCCTCTTCTACCCCCCTTTTCTTCTTCATAGGGGAGACAAATAGCCGAACTGTGGGGGTTCGTGTTCACTCCAAGCTTGGAGCTTGTAGGGTCCTCCAAACTCAGAGTTTGTTGAGAAGAAAACGATTGACCACATACATCGTTGTTTCGATCTAATCCAAAACCCCTCTTGGAATCGGATTTTTCTTGGAAGCGACTACACTCAGAAAATCCCTAATTTCTTAGAAGCGACTACGCTAAGAAATTTAATAGTTTTTCGTGGTAGCCTTTTTCGCTCCGAAACTAACCCTAATCTTGTGTTGTTTTTCAGGATGAGTTACCTGAACAAGTTGAACTTTGTTCCACTAGAGACAACTAGCGCTGGATACCATAGGTGGGTCCAAGATGTGCGCCAACATCTGAAGGCTGATGGACTTCTGGAAGCCATCCAAGAGCCTAGTCAGAACGTGCTCTCCATTGAGCAAGCTACTGCTTTTGAAGCAAATCAAGCTAAAGCCATCATTCTCATGACAAGGCACATGAATGACGCGCTCCAAAGTGAATAACTCAATGAGGAAGACCCAAGAAAGCTATGGGTTGAACTTGAGCAGCGATTTGGCAACGTTCGTGACTCCCTGCTTCCTGATGTGCGATGGCATAGCCTCCGCTTTTGTGATTTCAAGTTTGTGCTTGATTATAACTCGGAAGCTCTTCGTATCAAGTCTCTGATGGAGTTTTGTGGTCAAGCCATAACTGATACAATGTTGATCGAGAAAACTCTCTCTACCTTCCCCGTCTCTGCCCTGATGATTTCAAAGAATTATCGGATTGATGTGAAAGCAGGACGCATCACAAGATTTCATGAGCTCATTGGCGCCATGAACGTAGCTGAAAAGCACGACAACATTCTTGTGAAGAACTATAACGCTAGACCCGTGGGAACCAAGTCTATTCCGGAGTCTTACTATAGTCACGCCTCCAAGGGAGGACGCAAGGAGCGAAACCCTAAGAGTAGGGACAATTCTGGACGCTCTAGTCCATATTCTCGCCCTAAAGAGGAAGGAAATCGCCATGAGAGGTGTACACGGAACCGTGGAGGTCAACGTGTGAAGAGAGAGAGAGGCGGAGCCTCCGGCTATGGTGGTGGCGCCACCAAGAGTAATAGTCGTCCAAATCATGCACCAAAAGCATCTCGATCAAGGGAGCCTGACCATAAAGATGTTTGTCTTCGATGTGGATCAAGTGGACATTGGGCAAAGAAGTGTACTGCATCCCAGAATGTTGCAAACGCATACAAGACGTATCGTGAAGCAAGGGAGGCAAATTACATGGAACAAGAAGATCAAGATGGCGATCTCGATCTAAGGGTGGAAGACTACAAGGATCAAGACCCAGAAACTGGCGATTTTGATTAAGTCTTTTATTTTCCAAGAGATGTAGGCAATTGCCATATTATTGGATTAGATTTTCTTTGGTTAAAGAAACGATGATGTAATTCCGTTTGGCTTATTAATAAAAGTCGAGTTCTTTTCTTTCTGACTCCTTTTTAATTATGAGCCTTTCATTTTAGGAATGGATGAACAACAATGTCTTGCGGATAGTGCGATTACGCACACCATTCTACGATATAGGCAATTATTCTTGGAGATGTTGCCTACATATTCATCTGTGACTACGATGGCTGGGCCATCAAGCTTAGTTCAAGGACATGGAATGGCCCAATTCCTTTTGCCCAATGGCACCTTGATTAAAGTCACTGAAGCTCTCTACGCTCCTAAGGCAAATCGAACCTTATTGAGTTTTAAAGATATAAGAGCCAACGGATTCCATGCTGAAACACATAGTGAGAACGGAATAGAATTCCTTTGCATTACCTCTAATGATTGCGCAAGAAAGCGCATCTCAGAGAAGCTTATGTGTCAATCTAGTGGACTTTATGTCACTACAATTCGACCTATTGAATCCAATAATGTCATAAGAGAAGATCTCTTGGATTCTGACACATATTGGCTTTGGCATGACCGACTAGGGCACCCTGGTCGTGATATGATGCTCTGTATACTAAAGACTTTACACGGACATCCATTCTTCAAAGTGAGAAGAAGCAAGAATTGAAAATTGATTCATGGACTTAGCAAGACCGCAACAATTGCAGCTTCTGGCGCTGCAGCCTTCTTGGGGAGCCATAGGGCTGCCCAAGTCCCATGTGATGACGCTATCAATGGCGCCAACCATGAGCATGATGCCATGGTTGCCTCTCCTAGTGGCCATGACGCCATACACACCAATTTCCATGGCTCTAATGCCATGATGGGAGATGTAGTCACACATTTTGCTTCTCATCACGCTACAGACGCTCAGGCCCAACCAAAATCCTCATTGGTTGCTTCTAAGGCCCCTCGCTCATTTTGCAAAGCCTATTCATTTGGGAAATTAGGACCGAGATCGTCCTACGCAATGGATCCCAAAATACTCATTCTTTCTTACAGAGAATCCAAGGGGATATCTGTGGACCAATTCAACCATCATGCGGACCTTTTAAATACTTTATGGTATTGGTTGATGCGTCGACACGCTGGTCACATGTCGCGCTGTTGTCCACTCGAAATGCTGCTTATGCTAAACTCCTCGCCCAGATTATCCGTCTAAGGACTCACTACCCTGATCATCCTATTAAGTCGATCCAACTTGATAATGCGGGGGAGTTTACATCGAAAACGTTCGATGACTATTGCATGTCACTGGGGATTGATGTAGAGCATCCAGTTCCCCATGTACATACCCAAAATGGTCTCGCAGAAGCCGCTATCAAACGACTACAGATGATAGCACGGACATTGGTTATGCGCACCAATCTCCCTGTCTCTGCTTGGGGATATGCACTATTGCATGCAGCGACACTAATTCGTCTACAACCCACTGCAACCCAATCTTACTCTGCATTACAGCTAGTGACTGGGTACGAGCCTGATATCTCGCACTTACGCATTTTTGGGTGTGCCATTTATGTGCCTATTACGCCGCCACAACGTACTAAGATGGGTCCACAACGACTAATGATTGCGAACAAAGGTGCATCTTAGAGAAGTTTATGTGTTTCTCTAGTGAACTCTATATCACTATTCGAACTATTAAATCCAATAAAGTTATGAGAGAAGATCTCTTGGATTTAGACACATATTGGCTTTGTCACGATAGGATAGGTCATCATAGTCATGATATGATGATCTGTCTACTAAAGACTTCACACAGACATCTATTTTCTCGAGCGAAATGAAGCATGAATCAACAGTTGATTCCTGGACTAAGTGTGACCGTCGTCACTACCATCCACCACCAGCCTAGGGCTGGCATAGTCCTTATCCATGATGCCATGGATAGCGTAATCATGGTGATGACACCCCAGGTGATGTTGCAATCACAAACTTTACTTCAAATAGCGTTTCAGACGCTTAGGCCTAACCAAAATCCTCATTGGTTGCTTCTAAGGCCCCTCGCTCATTTTGCAAAGCCTATTCATTTGGGAAATTAGGACCGAGATCGTCCTACGCAATGGATCCCAAAATACTCATTCTTTCTTACAGAGAATCCAAGGGGATATCTGTGGACCAATTCAACCATCATGCGGACCTTTTAAATACTTTATGGTATTGGTTGATGCGTCGACACGCTGGTCACATGTCGCGCTGTTGTCCACTCGAAATGCTGCTTATGCTAAACTCCTCGCCCAGATTATCCGTCTAAGGACTCACTACCCTGATCATCCTATTAAGTCGATCCAACTTGATAATGCGGGGGAGTTTACATCGAAAACGTTCGATGACTATTGCATGTCACTGGGGATTGATGTAGAGCATCCAGTTCCCCATGTACATACCCAAAATGGTCTCGCAGAAGCCGCTATCAAACAACTACAGATGATAGCACGGACATTGGTTATGCGCACCAATCTCCCTGTCTCTGCTTGGGGATATGCACTATTGCATGCAGCGACACTAATTCGTCTACAACCCACTGCAACCCAATCTTACTCTGCATTACAGCTAGTGACTGGGTACGAGCCTGATATCTCGCACTTACGCATTTTTGGGTGTGCCATTTATGTGCCTATTACGCCGCCACAACGTACTAAGATGGGTCCACAACGACTAATGGGCATATTCTCCAACCATCGTCCACTACCTTGAATCTTTGACAGGCGATCTCTTTACCTCTAGATTTGCGGATTGTCACTTTGATGAGACAGTCTTCCCATCGTTAGGGGGAGATAAGAACACAGATGTTCAACATGAACTACAGGAATTGTCGTGGTCTGTCCCCACTATGTCTCATCTCGATCCCCGTACCGCACAGTCTGAACTTGAAGTGAGAAGAATAATCGAGCTCCAGAACGTAGCAGACACTCTGCCTTATGCGTTTTCTGATGTTGCCAAAGTGACAAGATCACACATACCTGCTGCAAACGTGCCTGCAAGGATTGATGTCCTAAATACTGGACATCACGCTACTCCTGTGACACCAGGAGATGGCGCCATTGCCTAGCATGGCAATGATGTGGCATCTATGGCCGCAGGTCCCGCAAGGAAGCGCGGTAGACCAATTGGTTCGAAGGATACTCGCCCTAGAAAGAGAGCGAATGAGGCACAAACAAATTCTTTGATCATCGATTCTCAAAATCTGTCCCATGAGAATGTTTCGGATTACGATTATGTCCAAGAGACATCATTGGGAGACGCCTCAATGTCAGAACCTATCCATGAGAACGTAGAGATCTCTGTAAATTACACTAGTGTACATGGGATGTGGGAAAGAAACTCCATCATCATTGATGATGTATTCGCGTATTCAGTGGTGCGCATAAGATTATTGAGACCGATGACATCGAACCACACTCCGTTGATGAATGCCAACGTAGAGCTGATTGGCCAAAATGGAAAGATGCGATCCAGGCAGAACTTGATTCTCTAGTGAAAAGAAAGGTATTTGGCAAAGTTGCATAAATACCACCCAACACCAAACTAGTTGGTCACAAATGGGTATTCGTTAGAAAGCCCAATGAGAGAAACGAGATTGTAAGGTACAAAGCTCGCCTTTTGGCGCAAGGCTTCTCACAACGCCCTGGAATCAACTACGAGGAGACCTATTCTCCCGTAATGGACGTCATTACGTTCCTCTACCTTGTCAGTTTGGTAGTTCCTGAAAAACTGAGCTTATGGATGTGGTTACTGCGTATCTATATGGGGATCTATATACAGAGATATACATGAAGATCCCAGATGGAATTCAGTTACCCAAATCAAGTGGCTCTAAACCACGGAGCGCGTTTGCGATTAGATTGAAACGCTCACTATATGGATTGAAACAATCCGGATGGATGTGTTATAACCGTCTAAGTGACTACTTGATTGGAAATGGATATGTCAACAATGAACTATGCCCATGTGTGTTCATAAAAATGACAAGTTCCGGATTTGCAATAGTAGCGGTTTAAGTCGATGACATGAACATAATTGGCACCCTAAAAGAGTTGAGGGAAACCGCTGAACACTTGAAATCCGAGTTTGAGATGAAAAATCTTGGGAAAACACGGTTTTGCCTCGGTTTAGAACTTGAGCACCATAGAGATGGTATCCTGATTCATCAATCAGCTTATACCCAAAAGATGCTTAGGCGTTTCAACACTGACAAGATTAAGCCTTCAAGCACCCCAATGATCGTTCGTAGTCTTGATCCAAAAAAAGATCCATTGCGTCTAAAAGATGACGACAAAGAAGTGCTAGAGGAGTGCCCTACCTAAGTGCAATAGGTGCATTATTGTACTTAGCACAATGCACAAGACCGGATATCTCATTCGCTGTGAACTTGCTAGCTAGATATAGCTCTGCGCCAACACGACGCCATTGGACTGGTGTTAAAGATATCTTTCGATACCTAAGTGGTACGATCGATATGAGCTTGTTCTATCCTTACAGAGAGAAGATGGATTCGGACCCATCAAGTGCCAGGGACGCCACACATGGTGGACTGCGTTCCCTCTCCCCAACCCAAAACGATATAAGTGTTTTGGAAGGTTTTGCTGATGTTGGGTACCTCTCTGACCCACACAAAGGTCGTTCCCAAACTGGCTATGTTTTCACCATGGGAAAGACCGCGATATGTTGGAGGTCTACAAAGCAGACCTTAGTCGCTACCTCTTCGAATCATGCAGAGATTATTGCTCTTCACGAAGCAGTTCGTGAATGTATATGGCTTCGATCCATAGTTACGCATGTTCGAAGCAATTGTGGTCTAAAGTCTACCACAGATGAGCCAACGAGCATTTATGAGGATAATGCTGCTTGCATTGAACAAATGAAGCAAGGCTACATCAAAGGCGACAACACCAAGCACATATCGCCTAAATTCTTCTACAATCAGCAACAACAGAATCTCCTCAAGATCAAAGTGAACCAGGTTCGATCTGAGGAAAATGCGGCAGACTTGTTTACTAAGTTATTGCCCAAATCCACGTTCGAGAAACATGTGGCAAGAATTGACTTGCAGAAATTATCTGAACTCCCATGATCGTAATCATCAGGGGGAGGCGCAGACATCAGGGGGAGATGTCTACATGTTCGTCTCGAATCGTGAAGGGTGTGTTGTGCTCTTTTCCCCCTTCGACCGAGGTTATTTTTGTCCCACTGGGTTTTTGTTACTCGACAAGGTTTTTAACGAGGCAACGAGAGAAGCACCTCGTTTGGACAACACAAGGGGTAGTGTTTAAGGATATCTCTATTTGTGTTTGGCCCAAACTCTAGGTTACTTGACCTAGTGGTAATAGGGTTTAATTAGAAGAATCTAAAGATTATCTTTCCTTGTATGATTCAGACTCTATGCATTGTAATCCTCTATATAAAGAGGCCCCTATTATCAATGAGAACACACAGCAAATTTCTCTCAATTTCTGATTCCCTAAAACATTATCAAAATTTTCAAACCATTTATTGATGTAACTCTTGAAAGTGCAACAGATAATTGTCCATGAGTAAAAACAGGTTTAGGCAAATATATACCGACTTGATTTAGCGATTGACCTTGGCTTTTATTAATTGTCATAGCATATATAACATGGTCTAACTGGAAATTGACGTCTTTTAAAAATAAATGGTCATTTATATCCAGTTGCTGTAAGAACAATTTTAGGTATACAATTTTTTTGTTATGTATAATTTCCTGTCAATATTTTAGCTTCTATTAATCGATCAAATAAATTTGTGACTATTAATCTTGTATCATTGCATAATCCAGAAACTTGATTTAAATTTCTTAACAACATGATTGGCATTCCGATCTTTAATGTTAATTTATGTGATGGTAATCCAGTGAATTCGAGTTTATTCAAAAATTCAATGGGATACAAAAGATCAATATTTTCATTGTTTTTAGAATTTGATAAAATGGTGTCTGAACTTAAATAAGTAGTCACATCACCCGGTAATAGATTTATAGCATAATCATTTATATCATGCACAACAGCATTTCGTGGTGTTACTATTGCACGTTCTTTTAAATAATCAAATTTATTGTAATTGGTCTTAAAATTTGAATAAGTTGCAGAAAAAATTGCTTCTATTGAATTTGTATAAGTATGAATAAGTATATTATTTGGAATTTCGATCCAAGATGTATCTTTATCATTTTCATAATCAACTGAATTATTTTACCCTCTCCGATTTGTAATAACCAGTGTGCAAAATCTGAAATATTTTTTTTGTCCACATCAGTTAACTTTCTTCTTGATAATCTCATATTTTCTGTTAAATGGAATATTTTAAATGATTGCCAAATATATGAATAGTTTAATGAAGCCTCAATTACTTGCTCTTTAGTTCCTCCTGCTATGACAGGTGAAATTTGTCTAAAATCTCCTCCTAATAAAATAGGCTTGCCACCAAATAGTTTATCAACTTGTGTATTATTTGCATTTGATAGAATATCTAGTAAAGATTTATGGGGCCGTGACCACTTACCCAATTTCAGCTTAGAAATTGCCCACTTACTCCACTAAGAGTTTTTTAACCCCACCTACCCAATCTAACATCTTTTGACAATTTTGCCCCTATTATTAAATTTTCACTCTCTCCTCTCAGTCTCTCTCTCTCTTCCCCCCCTCTTCGATCCATTTTCTCTCTCCTCCCTCCCCCCTCACCGATTTCTCTCTCTCTCTCTCTCTCTCTCTCTCTCTCTCTCTCTCTCTCTCTCTCTCTCTCTCTCTCTCTCTCTCTCTCTCTCTATTTCTCTATTCTCACCTCCGGTGAGGCGTCAAACTTCGGATTAGAGCTTTCTCTCTCCGGTGCAGCAGTGCGGCGTTGAACTCCGGATCATGCCTGAAGCTCTCTCTCCGGTGCGGTGGTGCGGCGTCGAACTCCGGATCACGCCTGAAGCTCTCTCTCTCCACCGGCACGCCTGAAGCTTTCTCTTCACCTCCGGTGCGGTGTCGAACTCCAGAATCACGCCTGAAGCTCCGGTCGGAGCTACCGGAGTTTAACTAAGTCTAGATGCAGAGCATCGACGAGGCTATCGTCGGTGGCGAGGTCGATAACAGGTTGGTGTAGACCACTGCTCTGCTTATGCTGCTCTTCGCAATTCCCTCCACTGCTTCTGCTACGGGTCTCGGGCCTCACCCATCGAAGTCGGAGAAGGGAGATATGCAACCGTCGAAGTCAAAGATGGGAGGAGAAGAAGAAGTGGGTGCCCAGAGCATTTTCTGGGTGCCAGAATCCAACCAGCTCATTTCGCAAGTCAAGGATTCAGTTGCTTCAGTTGGTTGACTCTGATAGGTCCTTGTGGTTGTATTCAAGATAGGTTGCGTAAGTCCTACTGCTACGTTCACTTTCAAAAGGGACTGACGTCCTTGTTATTGTTTTGCTGTATATGAAATTCACCCAATTTTTAAATCATAATTAAATTAGTATACGATTTTAACATTTTGGTTGGAAGTGGTTATATACACAATGTCAAATTA
Organism: Rosa chinensis; assembly: GCF_002994745.2. Lineage (NCBI taxonomy): Eukaryota > Viridiplantae > Streptophyta > Magnoliopsida > Rosales > Rosaceae > Rosa > Rosa chinensis. Next base: position 31,121,326 of record NC_037090.1, read on the forward strand.
CAAGGTCATTTGACAATATGGGTTGTTGCTAGAAGTTATTGTTTTGTTTATTATGATTTGGTTGGGCAATAATAAGATCATTAGTGGGAAATAAAACGATTATTGGAAGATAATAATAAGATTATTGGGGGGCAATAGACAGATTATTGTCCCCCAATAATTTCTTAACTGTGGTTAATTAATCACTGAAATTAGAGTTTTGATAAGTCTTATGTTGTTTTGAGTTTATTAAAGTACAATAATCTGTCAGTGATAGAAACTGGTGATTTTTGGGGTGGTCTATTGGGAGGCAATAGACAGATTATTGCCCCGCAATAATGTCTTAACTGTGGTTCATTTATTACAGGTCATTTCAACAAAATGTTGCTAGATTCATTAACCAAAATAATTAGGTTTATTGGGGGGGGGGGGGGGGGGGGTCATAATATGATTATTAGGGGGTAATAAAATCAGATGCCGGAATCTGGTCACCAGTCCGGCAGTCGGATTCGGGATTCCGGTGACTGGTTGTCGGATTTCGGTCACTGGACGCCGGACTCCGGAGACCGCGGCCGGCCACTGGTCACCGGAGCACAGCAAGGTGGAGGATGACTTCTCTCTCTAAGTGAGAAAGAATGAGAGGGCAAAAAAGTCCTAAAAATAAATAAAAAGAATAAAAAAGAATTAATTGGGTATTAGGGAAATAATCCCTTACAGTGTTTTGGGTAAATGGGGTTAAAAAACTGTTAGTGGAGCAAGTGGGCAATTTTTAAGCTGAAATTGGGTAAATGATCATTTCCCCAAGATTTATCTAATGATTCAAAATAATATTTGTGGCATATTGGAGCTTCATCCCAAATAATTAATTTTTTTTTTGTCAATTAATTTAGCAAGGTGAGTACCTTTTTTTATTGGACATATTGATAAATGGTCAAGTAAATCCTTATTTGTGTGTCTGGCCCAAACCCTAGGTTACTTGACCTAGTGGTAATAGGGTTTAATTAGAATGATCTAGATATTCCTATTCAATGTATGATTACATTTCCTTGTATGATTTGGATTCTATGCATTGTAATCCTCTATATAAAGAGACCCTTATTATCAATGAGAATACACAGCGATTTTCTCTCAATTCTCGTTTCTCTAAAACACGTTATCAACACAAAGCCCTAACCCTGAAACAAATAGTCAAACCCTGATTCAAGAAGCTAAAAACCTTGAACCCGAATACAAAATCTTGAAGCGTTTTCTGCCTCCACCTCACACCTTGAAGCACTCGATCTCAGGGGTCCAAAACCGGCAGTGCTACCCCAAGAACCGGCCGGAAACCTACCGAACCGGCCACCGGAAGCTCTATACAACCCGCAGCAAATATTCCACCGGTTCACGACCTTCCAGACCTCCAATTGCTACCAAATTTTTATAGAATCAGAGCCTCTGTATCACAATCCGGGAACTGGAAAAAAATTTCCCCTAAATCGGGCTAAAAATACATGAACCGGCCATATGAGGAACTGCACCCTTGAACCGGCAGAAGCAGAAAAGAAAAGAAGAAGAAAGAGAGAAGAAAAAAGCAGCCCAGCCCAGAAGGAAGAAGACAAAGCCCAGAAGAAGTCAAAGCCTAGCCCACTAACACAGGCCCACTGACATCAGCCTGCCACGTCAGTATCAGCACCACGTCAGCACCAGAGCCAAGTCAGTCCACCGGTCAACCATCCGGTCAACGCCGGTTGATCGTTTCCGGTCAACTTTCCGGCCAGTTTTCCACCGACTTTCAGGCTAAATTTCCCGGCGACCTATTTCGAGGTAATTTTTACTAAACGTTCTCGTTTTTTTAGAGTTTTTAATTCAATTTCTCTTCTTTTTCGGGGACTTGCAACCTCCCTTCTTCTACCCCCCTTTCTTCATCATAGGGGAGACCAAATTAAGCCAAACTGTGGGGGTTCGTGCTCACTCCAAGCTAAGAGCTTATTGAGATCTCCAAACTTAGAGTTTGTAGAGAATTTATGATCGACCACTTACGTCATTGTTTCGATCTAATCCAATACCTCTTGGAATTTAATTTCTTGGAAGCGATTACGCTCAGAAATTTTATATGTTTTCGTAGTAGCCTTTTACGCTCCGAAACTAACTCTAATTTCTTGTTCTCTTTCAGGATGAGTAACTTGAACAAATTGGACTTTGCTCCATTGGGAATAACATGCTCTGGATATCACAGGTGGGTTCATGATGTCCGCCAGCATCTCAAGGCCGATAGAATCCTGGATATGATTCTCGAGCCTAGCCAGGACGTGCTAACTATTGAGCAAGCTCAAGCTTTGGAAGCAAATAGAGCAGCTTTAGAGGCAAATAAGACGAAAGTCGTCATCCTAATGACTCATCATATGGATGATTCGCTCCAGTACGAGTGCATGAATGAAGAAGACCCAAGAAGGCTGTGGGTATCACTCGAAGAAAGATTTGGCAACGTCCGTGACTCCCTGCTTCCTGACCTAAAAGTGAGATGGCATAGCCTCTGCTTCTGTGATTTCAAGTCAGTTCTTGACTACAACTCGGAAGCACTTCGCATTAAATCCTTAATGGAATTCTGTCGTAAAGAGATCACAAATGCGATGTTGATTAAGAAGACTCTCTATACCTTCCCCGTCTCTGCATTGATGGTTACTAAGAACTATCGAATCGATGTTACTGCAGGACGGATCACAAGGTTTCATGAGCTCATTAGAGCTATGAATGTCGCTGAAAAGCATGACAACATCCTTGTGAAGAACTATAATTCAAGATCCGTGGAAACAGAGCATATTCTGGAATTCAATTATAGTCACGCCCCAAAGAGAGGGCGCCAAGAGCGAAACCCTAATCTTAGGGATACATTTGGACGTTCTAGTCCATATAATCGCTCAACTTGGTAAGGTAATCGCCAAAATAGGTAAACACGGAACCGAAGAGGTCAACGTGGAAAAAGAGAGGGAGGCAATGCCTCTGGCCATGTTGGTGGCGCCACCAACACTAAGAGCCATCTAAATGACACTTTCAAAGCGCCTTAATCAATGGAGTTTGAGCAAAGAGATGTATGTTCTCGATGTAGAGTATCTAATCATTGGGCACACATTTGTAGAGCTCGTGAAGAAATTGTCACCGCCTACAAAGCATATTGTGAAGCAAGAAAAGCTCACAATGTGGAACAAGAAGATCAAGAAGATGATCTAGGGTGAAGGGTTGAAGACTACAAATCTGGCTGGGATCAATAGATCGCCAATTCTGTTTAAGTCTTTATTTTTCCAAGAGATGTAATAGGCAATTACCATATATTTTTGTAGTAAATGCCAATGGTTTAGTTTTTCTTCAAAGTAGGCTCACCCAAAGTAAGTGTGATGTCTAGGAAGGTTTTGAGATTAGTGGTACTTAAGCGAGCCTTGCTCCACCGATATCTCTCTACTCACTTGGTCACATTTATTTTGGAATTACCGAAAGAAGTTAGACGACTACCATTGTTTTGCATTAGCTAGCATTTTGGATTAGATTTTCTCTGGTCAAAGAGACAATGATGTAACTCTGTTGGCATGAATAAAATTTTTTGTTCTTTTCATTATGACTCAATTTTGATTCTGAGCATATTACTTTGTGACTACGATGGCTAGGCCATCGGTATTAATTCAAGGACATGGAATAGCCCAAGTTCCACTTGCCAAATGGTACCTTGATTACTGTCACAGAAACTCTCTACGCTCTTAGGGAAAATCGTACCCTATAGCCAACGGATTCCATGCGAAAATGCATGTAGAGAACGGAAATTAGTTCCTTCGCAATACCTCTAACTATTGTGAACAAAGGCGCATCTTAGAGAAGTTTATGTGTCTCTCTAGTGGACTCTATGTCAATATTCAAGCTATTAAATCCAATAAAGTTTTGAGAGAAGATCTCTTGAATTTAGACACATATTGGCTTTGTCACGACAGGATAGGTCATCCTGGTCATGATATGATTATCCGTCTACTAAAGACTTCACATGGACATCTTTTCTCTTGAGCAAAATGAAGCATTAATCAAAAGTTGATTCCTGGACTAAATGTGACCGACACTGTTGCCTAGGGCACCGCCTCCGTCTACCACCAGCCTAGGGCTGGCACAGTCCTTATCCATGACACCATGAATGGCATCCATCATGGTGATGGCTCCCCAGTTGATGCTGCAATCACCAACTTGCTTCAAATAGCATTTCAGATGCTCAGGCCTAACCAAAATTCTTATTGGTTGCTTCTAATGCCTCTCGCTCGTTTTACAAAGCCTGTTCCTTAGGGATTTTAGGACTGAGACTGTCCTATGCAAATGATATGAAAATACTCATCATGTTCTTACATAGAATCCATGGGGATTCTGTGGACTAGTTCAACCAACTTGCGGACGTTTAAATATCTCATGATATTGGTTGACACGCAAACATGCTGGTCACGTGTTGTGCCATTGTCCACCTGTAAATGCTGCTTATGCTACACTTCTAGCACAAATCATATGACAACGGGCTCACTCCCCTGATCATCCTCTTCCGTCAATTGGAGTTTACATCGAAGACTTTCGATGGTTATTGCATTGAGACTAATGTTGAACATTATATTATCATGAATACACCCAATTGGTCTCGCGGAAACGACCACGATGGTAGTCCAGACATTGGTAATGTGCACTAATTTCCTTATATCCGCTTGGGATGATGCAATATCGCATGCAGCTATGCTAATTCGTCTACGACCCACCGCCACTCAATGTACCTCTGCATTACAGCTAGTGACTGGGTACAAGTATCGTACTTACACATATTTGAGTGTGCCTTTATGTGCTAATTGTGCCGCCACAGCGCTCTATAATGGGTCCTTACAGACGAATGGGTAACTCAGTTGGATTTGAGACTCCAACAATTGTCTGCCACTTAATGTCCTTGCATGACGATCTCCTTACCGCTAGATTTGCGGATGTCACTTTGATGAGACAGTCTTCCCGTCGTTAGGGGGAGATAAGAACACGGATGTTCAGCAGGAACGATAGGAATTGTCGTGACATGTCCCCAATATGTCTCATCTCGATCCCTGTTAAAGTGACAAGATCACACAAATATGCTGCAAACATGTCTGCAAGGAATGATGTCCCTACGAGAGGACGTAGAGCCACCCTACACGGAGGTAGGCATGGCGCCAATGCCAAAGAGAGTGGCACTCTGGCGTTATAGGCTATGGGCCCAGCTAGGATGCGTGGGATGCCTGTGAGCTCGAAGGATACTTTAGCACATTCCAATCCTTTGATCATCGACACTCAAAATCCGTCTCATAAGAATCTTCCGGGTTATGGTTATCGTTGGGGGATGCCTCAATGGCAGAACTTATTCCTGAGAATATAGAGCTCTTTGAAAATTACACTAGTGTACATGAGACGTGGGATAGAAACTCCATCATAATTGATGATGTAGTTGCGCATTTTGTTATGCATGAGTTTGTTTGAGTCCGATAACATCAAACCATGCTCCATTGATGAATGAATTCCAACGTAGAGAGATTTGGCCTAAATGGAAAGATGTGATCCAGGTTAAGTTCGATTCTCTAACGAAGAGGAAGGTTTTTGAGCTAGTGATGCCAACACCTCGTAACATAAAACCTGTTGACTAATGGGTCTTCATTAGAAAGCGTGATGAAAAAAAGATATGGCAATCTCACCTTATGGAGCAAGACTTCTCACAAAACGCCCTGGAATTGACTACGATGAGACATATTCTCTCGTAATAGATGTCATTGCACTCCACTACCCTATCAGTTTGGTAGTTTCCGAATAACTGATTATGCACCTCACAAATGTGGTCACTACTTATCTCTATAGGGATCTAGATACGGAATGTACATGAAGGTTAATGGTGAACTTTATTTACCCAAGTCAAGTGGCTCTAGACAACGGAGTATGTTTACAATAAGGTTGAAACGCTCATTAAGATGACTACTTGATTGGAAAGGGATATGCCCACGCGTTTCTATAACAAGTTTCGGATTCTATTGCGGTTTATGTTGGATATAATCTTCATTGGAAGCCCTTAAAAAGTTAAGGGAAACTGCTGAACACTTGAAATCCGAGTTTGAGATGAAGGATTTTGGGAGAACACGATTATGTCTCGGTTTGGAATTTGAGCATTGTGTTGATAGATGCTTAGGCATTTTGACAAGGTCAAGCCTTCAAGCACCCCCATGATCGTCTGTAGTCTTGATTATGAAAAGGATCCTCTTCATTCAAATGATGATGATGAAGATGCGCTAGGGGCAGAAATGTCCTAGTTAAGTACAATAGGCGCATTGTTGTACTTAGCTTGAATAATGCACAAGACCGGACATCTCATTTGCCATGAACTTATTAGCTAGATATAGCTCTGCGCCAACGCAACGCCATTGGATTGATGTAAAAGATATCTTTCGGTACTTGAGATGTACGATTGATATGGGCTTGTTCTATCCCTATAGAGAGATGATGGATTCGGACCCATCACACACTAGGAACGCCGCCAACACTGGCCTGCTTCCTCTATCCCCATCCCAAAATGACATAAGTGTTTTCGAAGGTGTTGCTGATGTTGGGTATCTCTCTGACCCATACAAAGGTCATTCCCAAACTGGTTAAGTGTTCACCATGGGAAAAGACAGTGATATGTTGGAGGTCTACAGAACAGACCTTAGTCGCTATATCTTTGAACCATGCAGATATTATTTCTCTCCACGAAATGATTTGTGAATGTATATGGATTGGATCCATAGTTACGCATATTCGAACAATTGTGGTTTGAAGTCTACCACAGATGAGCCTACGAGCATTTAGGAAAATGCTGCTTGCTTTGAACAAATGAAGCAAAGGCTACATCAAAAGCGACAACACCAAGTATAATCAGCAACAACAGACTCTCCTCAAGATCAAAGCGAACTAGGTTTGATCTGAGGACAGTTTGGCAGACTTACTCACTAAGTCATTGCCTAAATTCCACTTTTGAGAAACATGTTGGTAGCATCGTTTGCGGAAGTTATCCTAACTCCAATGACCGTAGTCATCAAGGGGAGATGCAGACATCAGGGGGAGGTGTCTACATGTATGGTCTCGAAACATGAATGGTGTGTTGTGCTCTTTTTCCCCTTCGACCGAGGTTATTTTTGTCCCACTGGATTTTTGTTACTCGGCAAGGTTGAGTGTTCAAGTAAATCCTTATTTGTGTGTCTGGCCCAAACCCTAGGTAACTTGACCTAGTGGTAATATAGTTTAATTAGAATGATCTAGATATTCCTATTCAATGGATGATTACCTTTCCTTGTATGATTCAGATTCTATACATTGTAATCTTCTATATAAAGAGGCCCCTATTATCAATGAAAATACACAGCAATTTTCTCTCAATTCCCGTTTCTCTAAAACAATAAATTATTCATTGTAAGAGGTATTTTAAATCTAGAGTGAGCAGTTTGGCCATTTGGAAGTAATATTGAAGCAATTCCAGATGAAGCAACAACCAAAACAATTTTTCCTTCAGATCTTAGTTTGCTTATTATTGTATGCCATAAAAAAGTTTTGCTGGTTCCTCCATGACCATGAACAAAAAAAGTATTACATGCTTTTTCTTCAATTGCTTTAATGACTTCATCATAAACAATTTTTTGACATGCATTTAATTGAGTGACTAAATTTGCATGTTGATGTTTCAATTCAACACAATTATAATTTAGCTCTTTATTTCATAATTTATTGTCTAACTGTAGCATTCTATTTGTATCAGGCATTGGTAATTGATGATCTTTTAAAGAAGTTGATGATAACTTAAATAGTTATTCCAATTCAAATAGTAACCTATTTTTTAATTCCAAGTCAGATAACATTAGATTTGGATTTCCAATTTCATTTCTAGCTTTATATAAGATATCATCACACATATTTAACCAATGTGAATCTAATAACATTTGAGGATCTGTGACATCACAAAATAAGATTATTGTGACAAAGAGTTGTCGTATTTCAGAAGCAGTTGCCACATGTGAGGAATTTGTTAATGCTTCAATACATTCTTTATCATCACCCAATAAACCTAAAGATTGACATGCTTCTTGATAAGAAGAATATACTGTGCCATTAATTGTTTTTATTGAATCAAAATTGCGACAACCTTTTTGAACATTTAATAACTTTCTCATGAAATATAATTCGCCTGATGTAGGAGGTACATTTTTTAGTCGACCAATGGTTTGATACTGCTTTCTTGGTGCCCAATATTTTTGTCATTATGCCAAACAAATTTAGTTGGAAATTCTATATAAATTAATTGACATGCTTCTGGATAAGTTTCATTTGCTTTAAACCATGCAATAAGCATAGTATCTTCTGTACTTTTATACTTGATCACTGATTCAAGAGACTCAAACTCATTAAAAACACAAAGCAAGGAGAGAGAAAATAGCCGATTGAGAGAGCACGAGTCGATCTTCCGTCCCTGTCCGGCGGCGTGCCCTATTGTCGTCGTCGGACGGGCCTTGTCAGCCCCGTGTGGGTCTGGAGTGAGCCAGAACTCTCAATCGACATCCTTGTCAGTATCGGGGGGTCTTTGGTGGTAGTTTGCAGGTTGGGGCAAAGGGAGATCACGGTGGCTATTGAGATTTGGTCTGTTCATCGTTGGCCTCGTCAGCGGAGGGGATGGGCGGTGCGACTCCGGAGGCTGTTAGGTGGCGACGGGTTTATGGCAGCACAGCGTCTCTTTGATCAGTCTTTTCTGATCTGGATCGGATCTATTGGATTTGATCTGGTGACGGGGGTTGTTGATAGTAGCGTGCAGCCACGGCGCAAGGGTGGTGCCAACATGATGGTGGTGGCAGTCTGGAGTTTCAGGCGAGGCAACACTGGTAGTAGTTTTCCGGCGGCGGCCGGTGTTGGATTGCGCCAAGCTTGGCTGGCAGCGTGCACTTCTCTGTTTTCCTGTGTTACGGCTTGGGCTAGGGCTCTTCTTTTCGGCCTGGGCTGGGCTGGCTTTGTTTTCTATTTTATTTTTATTATGACTTATGTTAGCTGGCTAATGTTGCCGCGCATTTGGTGCGTAATAAATCCCTGCATCTATTTTACAGGGCTAGTCGGACTGAATGCCTGTGTATGCACTCTATGTGCCTTGTCCGCTCTAGGTATGCGGCAAATCAAATGGTTGCTACCGCCTAATGGCAGAGTAAAGCTAAGTGTCGTCGGATTTCACCTCCGGCGGCAACATAATAGGAAAGTTGTGTTTATGATAATTATGCTATGTTGTAATCGGGTTACATATCGAGTTATCTTTCCGTTATGTCACCGCTATATCAAAGCAAATAGAGTAGCCAGTAGTGCACTCTTTGCTAGTTGGTGTCTAGTTAAATACATTTTCTTTGTAGAGACGCTTGTTATTATTTCAAGATGTTCTCTAGATGCTTATTGTAATCAGGGGTTTAGGCTCAATGTCCCCCCCCCCCTATATTCGACAATTTCATTAATCAAGACTTGAGGGCAGCCGCACCAGCCCTTCATTCAAAAAAAAAAAAAAAACTCATTAAAAACAATATTTTGTTCTGAAGGTAGATGAATTTGTAAATGTTGAACAGCTGGATGTCGATAATGAATTGGATATTCAAATAATCTCCACACAGATTCATGAGGAGTTAAATAACGACAATTAAGATAAATTTGAATTTCATCATTGAAGTTTTCGATCATGGAATAAAATTCGACCTCGATCCGGTCCTTTATTAATGTATTTAAATAAATATTTAATTAATATAGATTGAGAGCATGACTCAACATTAATGTGAGCATTATATTTTAATAATAAATTTGAATTATACAGTACAACAAAATTATTACCTATATGTATACCATTTTTTATCACAAATTTTGTAGGATCATCATGACGTTTGTAAGTAGGAGGTGAATTTGTTTCAAATATAGTATTTGCATTATATGATTTTGGAAAAAATTTACAACATTTTCCATCTCGCATGTAAGGAGATTTTGAATTTATTTGTCTGCATGGTCCATGAATCATAAATTGACTAACAATTTCAAAAAGCTCTGGATTAGCATCTTTGTTTGGTAATTCTGTTGAAATAATAGAATCTATATCAACAGCTGTATAACATTTGTAATCTTTCTTCAACCAAAATAACATATGAGCATGAGGAAGTCCTCTTTTTTTAAATTCTATCGTGCAAACATCTGCCTCAACTTCTCCAAAAGGTTCTCCAGATTTGATATAAGTAATCATATGTTGTAATTTAATTTTAAAAATTCTTGAAATTATATCAAGTCTATCTTCAGCTTTACATCTAGGATTTTTTTCAAAATATCTTAGTATTTCTATCCATTTAACATTGCAAGTAAAAGTGATAAATAAATCAGGATTGCCATATTGTCTACAAATTGCCATAGCATCTAGATAATTATTGATCATATCTCTAGGACTTCCAGTATGAGAACTTGGTAAAATAATTTTTTGTCCTAATTCATGACCCTTATTAATTCCACTTGAAACTGCAGTACAAATGTCTTCATAAATTTCACTTTTAAATTTTTTTATATTTTTTCTAATCCAATCTAAACGATCTTCTTCAACAGTTGCATACGAATCTACTAAATATTGTTGAAATAATCGTCCACCTTGTAACAAAGTATTTGCTTCATAATTTCTATCTTGAATTTGATACGCAATATAACTCCGCATTGACATTTTTTCTCTTTTTTGTTTACGATTTATTCCAATACATTCCATTCGTAAATTTGGTGTATATCTATCATCACCATATGGAAAAAGGATTGGATATTGCAGTGACATATATTTTGGATGTATTTTAGAAACTCGTTGTAAACATCCATTATTTGATTCAATAATTATGTCTTTATTTGAATTGTGCTCTCCAATATCACCAACAATTAAACCACCAATTTCTTCACTCGTTGGCTTTTCATATTGTTTACCATCAGTAGATTGACAATTAAGTATACTCTTATTAAATAAAGGTAAAGAAGGATTTTCAAATTTATCTTTCATTGTATGAAATTCTTTTACTAATTCATTAATTTCATCAAACATCTTAATAAGCCCTTCAACAATATCTGGCTTAAGCAGTTAGAGAATCCAATATCGCTATAGTTATGTAAATGATAAATTCAATATAACAATCATCTAATGAAGTTTAGACGCTTTGCCAGAATAGAAATAGTAGCCTGAAATAGCACTAAATAACAGACAAAGGAACAGTGGCACGAAAATCACAACAAAACTTCTTTGCATAGAATCTGCAAAAGAGAAACAATATAATAATGAAAAATATCGCGACTTTTACTCCCCCTCTCTTTCTCGCTCGGCTAGGGTTAGGGTTTCGAGTATTTTAGAGTTGTGCAGCGTCCCGCTTCATGGCTGCTGCTATTGCCTCCATGACTGCCAGGCTAGCGACCAAGTTGTCGCTCAGAGAGGGTGAAGAACCGGTGGACTTGGGGAACCTTAGGGTTCCGAGGAAGGAATTCCTTGCACGCCATTTTTATTTGGTGGGAAACTCAACACTTGCATGGCGGTGGTTTTGGATTCATTCCGGAGTGCGATTCGATCCATGTGGAGACTGACGGGGATGGTGGAGGTCCAATTTCGAGGTGATCGATTTCTTTTTACGTTCACTCATGAACGTGATGTTGCGATGGTGAAGAAGGGTGGTCCATGGGGCTTTCAACGGGCTATGATTCTGCTGAATGACTATGATGCCTTTTTGGAGATTGCTGAGGTGAAACTCAACTTTGTCTGGATCTGGGTTGCGCTTCAAGGTATCCCACCGGGTATCTTGATTGAACCCATAGTCAGATTGATGGGAGGGACGATTGGAGTCAGTTGTGTAGGAAAATTAAAGATACAGGGAATTATCTATTGGCATGGGATCGTACCACTTTCAAGGGCCGTAGGGAAGAACTGGAATCAGTTCGAATGCAGTTGGATGCCCTGCTGCAGAAACCTTTTGACCCGGAGGACCAAGCGTCTTCTGCTCAAGTTTGCTATGTGAGGCGCCAGGCTAACTTGGTGGCACATAGGTTAGCTCAAGAAGCGAAGCAGGCTTCGTTTTCTCTGAATTTGTTTCATTTTCCTCCTCCAAGTGTGGAGGAGATTATAAACCTTGATTGTAATGACTATTAAGTCAATGAAGTCAGTTTTTTTCCCCTAAAATAATAATAATAATAATAATGAAAAAAGAAAAAAAAATTCTTCAAAATTAGATCAAAGAACACACAATTTTGTCAACACAAAATTAGATCAAAGTCAGAAAATATGGCGATTTCTCTAGTAGTACGTCAATTCCAGTATAAGAGCAAGAATCAAAGCATGCTTCTTTTAACCATTATATGTATAAACCCAACGAAACACATCGAACCACAGAAAAGCTGGCACCTCTAAAATCCTTGCACAAATTCCCAGTCAAAATAAAAGCTGGAGGTCTGGGAGAGAATTCTCTATGATCAGAGTCATAAAGAGTGCGAGAAGCAAAGCATGGCCTAATGCAGTGTCTGAGAAACAAAGCATGGCCTAATCAAATGTCACATATATAAATTGATCCCACGATGAAAGCATTGGAATTAAATTACAATTCATATACTATTATTAAGAGAAGAGGCTTTGTTAGACAAAGTGCATATGAAATTACATATAGATCCTTATATCATATATTAATTTGAGATTATATTTAATAATTAAGGGATAAGAAGGTAAATAAAAAAAACAAAATTGAAAAAAAATAAGAAAATAATATTTCACTCATCTGCAGATAACTTCCCACTTACCCACTATGTGCATTTCATTCAGGACAAAACTTCCCACTATCTGTAGTAACTCCCCACTTCTTTTGAAAAATGTTTCTCCACATCTATTTAATTAATAATTGTGCACACCCAACGGGTGTGTGTTTTGTTCTAGTATATATGAAGGAATCACAAAATTGTTGATATTGGATACGTTTCCCATATTGAAATTATCATTATAGCATGCTGCAATCTGCTATAGGCTTAATTGTTGACATTCTTGGACTGAAATTTCTTTTCTCAGTAAATAAGACCTTTTACACTAAACAAAATAGCAAGGAAGACTAAGAATAAAATCTCAAACCCAAATTGAAATCAAAACATAAAAAAGCAAGACAGCAAGAAAGAAGAAGAATAACAATGTTTACAAAATGTTAATGGAGAATTCCACAAATGGTCACTCAACTATGACTCATTCGACACTTTGGTCACTCAAGTTTCAAATATATCACTTTGGTCACTCAATTATTATACTGTCAATCACTTTAGTCACCTAAAGAGTATTTTTTCTCACTTTAATCACTTCTCCCAATCATTCTAATACATATTTCTCATTTTTTCACAATTGGTTTGATGAAAATAGCATTAATATTGTGGCAAATAATTTTTTTTTAATGAAAAAAATTAACAAAGTGACTAAAGTGATTGACAGTGTAATAGTTGAGTGACCAAAGTGATATATTTGAAACCTGAATGACCAAAGTGTTGAATGAGTCATAGTTGAGTGACCATTTGTGGAATTTTCCCTAATGTTAAAAACAATGTTTACAAATTGAGGTACTGCGGCCTTCTCTAGCTCTAGCTCGATCTACACATCTGGAGAATACCCAAAGTGGCTACCATAATTACAATTTGAAAATCAAAAAATTGACAATGATAAAGCTGATCTACATCTACAAATCAACCAAAGTCAATAAATCAATACCAACTAATCTGATTGAATAAAAAACCCTATGAGCGAGAACCCCTCTCGCTTGCCTAACGTGCCAGCCGCATATCTCAGCCATGGAAGCACTCGAGGCTTCCCTAATACTGAGCGCTCAGGCTCTCGATTCCAGCGAAGCCCGCCGTGACCGCGACAAAGGGTAGTGCGCTGCCCTTATATCATCAATTCGACAGACGATCAGATGGATCTATTTTCTTTCACCGGGATCAAGCGAGCGTTGATCGCTGTTTGGGCAGGGTTGTCAGCTCAAGGGATCTAATATGGATCTGGGATCCGGGTCCTAGATGGTGGTTTCGCTGTTTCCTTGTAGCTCTGTCATTTATGGTGATGGTAGTGGTGTGGGCATGTGCACACGTGAGGCTGACGACGGAGCTGTGCGTCGTGATGGGGTTTGGTGGTCTGTTAGAGTGATGGTTGACCATGGCGCCATTCAGTGAGGCTACGTCTGAGATGCCGACGCGGTCAGTGTTGATGGCCGGGCAGAGATGGCGTGATTGGATGCCAAACAGAAGTTGGATGTCCAGATCAAATCTGGCAAAGGCTTTGGGCTGCTGTTGGGTTCAGATCAGAATCCATTCAATGGGCTTAACCTCTCCAGGGGGTGGATTCAAGAGATGCGATGATGTTGTTCAATTCTCCTGTTTTCTTTTCGCTGGGATGCTGGTTTTACTTTCTGGTAGACTGTTCGTTTCTACTTTCTACAAAGAGTCTCAGTACATTCACGCTGTGAGTACCACAATTGCGTGCCTTGGCGAGCAGTGTGTTTTAGGCTGGGACGAGTTTAGATTTGATTGGTTGACCAATTTCTTACATGCTCAGATTGCAGATTCTGATGGTTTGATCTACAAATCTCAAGGTTGTGACAATAGTTATATTGTTGGTAATTATCTTGAGGAGGCTGAGGATTTACCTTTAGTTTCTGCTAGGTTTCCTACAAGTGTTTCAAAGCAATGTTCTATTGTACATGGACAAGTTATTGGTGTAGTACACCTTCTAATTTGTTCTACTTTAGCTCTAGGGTTAAGTCTTTCTTGGCCTTTGTATGCTCCCCATTGGGATGCCCTCATGAGCGATTTCAATAGCTAGTTTAATGAATTCTCCTTTCCTAAAAAAAAAAAAAACTAATCTGATTGAATATGACAAAGTAAATCTACGAAATCAAGCCAGCAACCATCCAATGAAAATTTTGAAATGACCAAACATTAGAAACAAAGCTTGAAACATTTCCAACCAATTACCCAAATCCCAACTCTAAAGACAAACAAAAGCCCAAAAACGTAAAAACCCATAGCAATTCAAAACCAACAACTATAAACACAACTAACAAAAACAAAAGTAGAAGAAAATGGCCAAACCTGTGATCCTCACTCTCGCCAAACCCACCAAAGCCACAATTCAGAGCACCACAGTCCCTTCTATGAAAATGTTCACCTGGTCAGTTATTGACTAGGAAAATAATACTCAACCACCCTTGGATGTAAATCTAATGGCAGAGAGAATTATTATTAAGTTGAGGTGTTTTGTTTTCCACCATTCGATGTAAATCTAAGGGTTATTGAGCAT
Organism: Rosa chinensis; assembly: GCF_002994745.2. Lineage (NCBI taxonomy): Eukaryota > Viridiplantae > Streptophyta > Magnoliopsida > Rosales > Rosaceae > Rosa > Rosa chinensis. The sequence continues at coordinate 31,136,669 of NC_037090.1, forward strand.
AAATTCTTTGGTCAGCAACTGACTAGGTGAACTCTACTTGTCCCTTCTATTACTCCAAAAACACCTCCAATTTATGAATTAAACACCTGATTCACAAAACCAATTACCAATTACATAGTTCTCCAAAGCACCATAAAGTTTGTACCGTAATTCTAATCTAACAAAAAAGCATGAAAACCCATCATAAGCTCAGAAATAATTTTACCTACTGAAATCAAAGGAATCATACATGCTTTTGATTGGTTCTGTATTTCTTTATTTGATTTACATTGAAAGTGAAAGAGATCTGGACCTTAATAACATACCAGTTTTTAGATTTCCAATTCTTGATCTTTTTTATCCAACATTCTCACCTAACCTAGCTAGCTTGAGAAATATTCAGTCACAATTTGCATTATATATATGTTTCTAGTTTACTATATATCCATCTGATCTACCTATCTTTAAAAGCCAAAATTGAACATCAGCAACTTGACTTTCGTTCTTCATTATAATATGTCAAAATGGGTGTTTATGAGGAAATAAGAACCAACCTACTAAAATAATAGAGCATACATTGTTGAATTTGATGGATCCACCCAACAATTCAAGATGGGATCACATAGGACATAGACCCTTTTTACCGTGGCACTGAGATGGTCGTCTGCGGCAACGTTGAGAAGAGGAAGATTGCCACATTTATGCTCCAAGGCGATGCACGGGTGTGGTGGAGTGGCACGCAGAGAGTGATGGATGTGTCCACCATGACTTGGAATGAGTTTGTGGAACTGTTCAGGAAGAAGTACTTTCCGCCTTCAGTGAGGGAGCAATTGGAAAGGGAATTCGTCTCGTTAGTCTAAGGGACTAAGAGTGTGAGGGAGTATGAGGCTGAGTTCTCAAGGTTGTATCGCTTTGTGAGACAGATGGATGCTGAGAGCTTAGCTATGAAGTTTCAGTGGGGACTGAATGCTTCGATCCGGCGTGATGTCGCCGTTCTGGTACTGAAGGTGATGGAGCTCATTTTCGCTAAGGCTATGGCCATTGAGCAGGAGAACTTGATTTTCCAGGAGTAGGAGTCGGCTGAGAGGGACTCCCGAAGGAAGGGAAAGGCAACTGCTGAGAACAGTGAAGGGACAGATGCGCAGGGTGGGTTCTGGAAGAGGCACAGGACTCATCAGCAGGCGCCAGCTAGGGAAGCGGCTGCACCTGCTAGGGTTGCACCTGTTGGACAGGGAGTACCTCTGAAATGTTACAACTGTAAGGAGATTGGCCATACTGCTAAGGCTTGCACAAAACCGAAGAACTTGGCGTGTTTTACTTGTGGCCAGACAGGGCATTTCTCAAGGGATTGTACCCAGCAGTAGGGTAGGGGACAAGGAAATCAGCGAGGACAGCAGCCTTTGGGGCATGTCTGAGTGGATGCTAATTTCAAGCAAAGTGTAGGGAATGGAGGTGTCGTATCGGCCTTAAGACTTTTCTTGCTAAGGCGAAGTATGATAGTGGAGAACCTAATTCCTTTGTGTGCTGTGACAGGCTTTGCCTGATGTCTATAATTAGACTTTTGCGTGTGGCTTCCTTTTGTAAAATACTGTTTTAGGTGGTATGTTGCATGATGCATTTTTCATTGTTGTAACAGAGGAGTCTTTTACAACTTTGTTTGTAGGTACAATACCATGTGACAATTGATGGGTAGTTCGGCCGAGGCTGAATCTCATCTTACTGTGTTCGGAGATAGTTGGAATGCTTATTGTGATTTTGCAAATAGTTGACTGTGGCAAAACCTAGAGTTTATCGATTGATTTGGAATGAAATGTCATTTTAAATTTAGCAATGAGAGTGTTGTAATGGATGATATATCGATGACTGTGAGGACAGGACTCTGGACTCTTAGGTAGTTGTGCATAGTGCTGTAGTTTGCAGAATTGTGTTGCATTGGTACGTGATTGAAATAGGTGAGATGTTTAGATTACCTCCAAGTGGGATGGTAGGATGCATTAGAATGGCGATATTAGGTATAGTACCTATATCGATTGTTGAGAGTGATGCATGTTGTACCTTGAGGTGTGGAGATTCGATGTTTAGTTCAGCCATATCTCCAAGGTATTATGTGGTGCAGCATATTTTATTGATTTCTATATGGATTACAAAGAAACTTTGATCGGGGATAATTGACTAGTTCAATACTCTGTGGAGGCTTCAGAATGAGTGCTTTCTTGCAGGAGAATCAGAATTGGATTTTTGGAGTTGAGTTTATTCGTACTTGTTGGTTTTGTACGTTTAAATTTCGGGACGAAATTTCTTTAAGGGGGGTGGAATGTGATGCCCCGGAAATTTGTAATTATTTTCCGAGGATTTTCCGGAATCTAATTTTTTGGTTGTTGGACGGTTTCGTGGCTCGTGGATGGAGCGGAAGTGTTTCAGATGAATTTTTATTCGGAAAGTGTGACATTAGGGGGGTTGCAAAGGTTGACTTTTGAAGCGTTGGGATTCTCTGAAAACTTCCTTCATGAAAGTTGTAGAGCGCGTCGATACAAGTTCGTGGACATATGGAACGTGAGAATCGGAGTTCGTATGAGAAAGTTATGGCCATTGGAAGGAATTTCCATTTTGGTATAAATAGAAGTTTCCCGAAGGAGAAACTTACTATTTTCATTATTTCCTTTTCCGGAAACCTTTTCACTTCCTCTCTCTTCTCTCTCGGCTGCTACCTTCAGAATCGAAATAATCAGAGTGACCTGACCCGAACCCGATATTTCGACACTGTCGGAACTTGCATCTCCTGCAACCTCTTCCGGTGAAACGAGCCCAGATCAGTTCGCCTCCTTGCTCCGGTCGTCTCTGTGGTGGTCTCTAGCGGCGATTCTCCCTCACGGCGACGCTGCAAGACGGCACAGGTTGAGGAAATCGGACCGGACCGGAAATCGTACCAAGAAGTCTGTTAGTAAATATGTCACACTTTTCCTACTCAACTACTACTCACAATTATATCTTATTAGCCAAGTCAAAAGTAGTTTAAGAGGGAATGCTTCAGATAAATGGAATAAGATAGTATGGAAACCCGTTTTGACTAGGGATCTCTATAATTTTCAACCATTGATTTCACCAAGTCGAGGAAGATGGATGAAAGTAAAACACTAACAAGTACACACATTGAACAAGAACTCAACTATTCTTTTTCTACCTTCAAAACAAAACTGCAAAATAAAATCTGTGCAAGACAAATCATCTCAATGTCCTCCACAATAAGCAAATAGCACTCTAATTGAAAAGGAGATTTTTTTTTTATTCTCCTATCTTCTCACTTGTCAAACATTGTTTTGTTTCTCTAACATATCTATGCAACATAAATCTTCAAGCACTTCAAGGAATGCCATAACAACAATGCCATGTTCCCGCAGAACTACAGAAACTGTTGCAGCTCATGCAACAATATAAAACTAAGTTTGGTCGTAGTATAACTGCACCTAACTCTAAAAACACTTGTAATGTAACTAGGTCATGAGTGCAAGCTAAAACAATAGAAAGAAACCACTTTGGTATGATCAACAAAGTGGACCTTTATCAAAGTACATTGTCAGTCAATCCTTCAGTCTTAGTCATTTAATATGCATCTACAACATGATTGAAAACGAGATGACTACAACTACTACATCACACCTGATGACTGTCCTGATGCGAATAACTGAATATGAAACAGTAAAGTAAAATTAAAACCATTAGCAGTGAAAGCTAAGCTAAGCTATGAGCTAATGAAGGAACTGTTGCTTTGGCTACCTACCTGCGATACTGGATAGGCAATATTACCAGCCTTCCAGATAGCAATCTTACCCGCGCGCGCGCTCATACACAGGCACATGCAGCAATGAATATTAGACATTTAGTCTCATACATTTTATTTTTGTTTCTACATTTTCTCTGGACCCTTTTTTTTCTTTTATTTGAAAGGAAACAGCTTTTTATTGACAAAACAAATACCATAATACAAAGAAGCGGACAAGAAGTCCACATAAGAAAAGAAAGATAGTTTGAGGAACAGAACAAGTTGCTCAACTGACAGTAAACATGCTTGCCAATTTAGAATAAGAGATGAAAGAGTGTAATCTTCATAGTCCCCAAATATAGAGGCCCAAAGAGAATCCCAAATCTTAACTCTTTCTCACAACTCTTACAACTCCGCACTACCTTAGGCTTCAGACGTCCTTTTATTTCTCTGGACTTGAAAAGAAAAATTAAGCCAGGTCTACACTTGTTTGCTAACTGCCTAGTCTAGTACGTGCAATATACACAAATAAATGCAAATCTTGACAATACATACTCAACTCTCTAAACCGCAAGTTAAGAAATGGCAGTGTTATATATATATATATGTGTGTATATATATATGATTATACATGTGCGATAACAATTTAGTTTAGTGCAGTGCATTCATATAATGGGTTGGCAAAACCTCCGTGCATATATTTGTGCAGATTGGTGCTTCTTTAACAAGATGATAGTAATTACAATCATAAATTGCATCAGGAAAAGGAAACGGCATGCTTGATCCCTGTTAAGCTTTTCACCAAAGACTCAAGAAATCAACACTTCCAGTAATCATACCATTTACAGGAATCCATATCTCTCACTGTGAGACCAAAACATTGCAATGGCTTCATTCATATAAATATATATATATATATATATATATATATATATATATATCAGGAAGCTATTCAGTAAACCAAGTTTAGCAATAGAAAAACAAACACCAGTTAAGGTAAAGATCACTTACAGGTAATGTAGGCCAAGCATCCCCCTTGAATCCCGACCAACCTTCTCAGCCTAAGACAATTATATGAATTGTCTTACAGGTAGTGTCATCTCCCATAATTCATCACTAAAATATCAAAATTTGGATTTCGTTGAAAGACCTTAAAATGATGGGAATTCCATAAATCCAAACCTAGAATTAATCAAACGCATCTAAAAATACATAATGACGCCTTACTAAGGGAATTAGAGCACGAATTTACCTTGGGCATCCAAACTTGAAGTTCCTCTTCTTTCCCCCAATTCTCTAACTTCATCCTCTATATCTATCAAAACCCAACGGTGAAATATGAAAAGCACGACAACAACAAACCCTCCTACCTAGTGGCCAAATACCAAAAAGCCCTTAAACAAAACCCTTTTTAATCTTTTTTTTTTTCTTTTTTTCCTCGGTTGCTACATTATGAATGCAGCTACGTCAGCAACTGCCTGAAGGCTAGATCAACATTGCATGTTGACGCTTCTGATGGGAACTATATCTAGAAAAAACAGATAGACTATAAACTTCTGACTATAGATAAAACTGAATATAAGGTGCCCCTTTAAATACCATGTACAATTAAAGACTTACCAGGAAAACCAACATAAAATGCTGCCATCCTGCACTCAATTGCTCTAAGAGAGCCAGGAGCGAGAACTGTGCCAACCACTATATCCCCTACTTCACTTGGGTTCAAATTTTTCCTCTCTATAACTGCCTACATAACAAGTACATCACAGATAAATTGGCCATATAGACCTAAGATGAAACATACAAATCCCGAGACTCGACATTCTTTCCTATGAAAATTCAACTGTATATTTATCTTACCTTCAAAATAGGTGCCAGCAAATCATCAGCTAAAGTATCCTTAAAACCGCCTCGCTTTGCTTTGTAAATGGCAGTTCGGTAGGCCCTGTTTAACATGATTTTCAAGGCAATATTAAGCACAGGGAAGGTATAAACATTATCAAAAGACATAGATTGCAAAAGAGTAAACAAATTTCTCATTTCAGTCAATTACTCACGCCACAATCACTATATCCTTCCCAGCAAATCCTTTTGTAGCACCAAGTTTCCCTATCAAGGCCAACAAAATAGAAGAAACATGTTACAAAACAGAAGAACTATTATCCAAACTCAAAACCCCAAAACCCAAATGAGTTTTAATTGAAAGAAGAAAGAGTTCTTGTCAAACAACATGGAAAATAAAACCCCAACACATAAATCCATTTCAATCGAAGGAAAACCACAGCACTAAATCGAAGAGAAACCCCAAAGACAAAACCCCAATATAGCTATATCCATTTCAATCACCCCATCCCCAACTAGAAGAAAAACCTAATCGAAATCAACTAAAATCGAAATTTTGGATAATAAGCAAACCTAAAATTTGCAGATAAAACCCTAAATCGATCTAGGATTAAACCCAGTCGAAACCCTAAACTAAAAAACGATTGAAACCCTAAATTGCTTACCAATATCCGAATTAAAAAAAGCTCTGCTTGTTGCTGGGGAGGTCCACTAATCCGGTCGCGAAAGATGAAGTAGAGGCCAAGAAGAAGAAGGAGAGACCAAGAAGAATTGAGAGAGTGAGAAGATGAAGGAGAGAGGAGAGAGTGAGAATCGAGATCTGAGAGAGCTGATTGAGAAGGAGAGAGGCTGGTGTTCGAGTTTTCCAGTTTCACTGGTTCTAGGTCGAGCTGAGTGAGCAAGAGAGAGCACACGGGCTGGTGTTGGAGTGAGAAGGACAGAAAATGATTTAATTGCGAGGGATCTATGTAAAAAAGCACAAGTCAAAATAACTTCGAAAATTTTAAAACAAGCTCTACACTCAGACGACATTTAAATGTTGTCTAAATGTCACAACATTTTCTAGTCAACTAGAGTTCGGCTATTTGAGAGAGAAAAGTACCTGATCAAATTTTGGATATCCCTCCACATTTGAGATAGGAAATCATCGTCTTTTACAGCAACAGAAATGTGTTATCTGAATGCTGACCATTTTTTCAAATTGAACTAGTATGGTTTTAGTCTATATTCAGACAACACAAAAAAAATTTATGTCGTCTGAAAAACTCAGACGACAGAAAACAATTCTTATGTCGTCTGAAGTGTGTCGTCTGAAGCACATTTTGGCATAGTATAGTGGTAATAGGGTTTTAATTAGAGAGAATCTCGGAGAATATCTTAGAGATGTCCACTCATTGTATGATTACCTTTCCTTGTACAATTCAGATTCTATGCATTGTAATCCTATATATAAAGAGGCCCCTATTATCAATGAGAACACACAACAATTCTCTCTCAAATATCGTTTCTCTAAAACATTATCCTTTTTTTTTTGGGTTGAAAATTAGTTTTAATTATCCTTGAACCTTAATGGAATGAAGCGTAAACTATTAATACACTAGCTAAATCCAATTGATACAAATCTTTTCAAGGTCCTCTTACCTTATTGATCGATGTATGCCCATAATGGCATTGTACCCATGCCATATGCGCATATTTGTGGTTCTTTGTTGGTATGCTAATTCGAAGTAACATGTATTATTATTATTTTTTTAAAAGAAGTAGCAAATATTTTTTTTTCCTATATTTATTGTTCATGTCAAATCCCAAAATTATTCAACATAATTTAAGTGTCTTTCAATTTCTGCATTTAGTACAAAAAAAATATATTAAACTTTAATTTTCTTATACTTATATGTTTTGAAGAAAATGTTATTTATTTTTATTTTTGGTAAAAGATTGTGTTATTCCTAGAGGATGACTAAAAATGAGTTTAATTTATTAGTTAATACCAATTTGACCTTCCTAAGTGAGATTTTTGGCTACGGCACCATTGAAGGTATAACACACGAAATTCTTTGAAGATGATGTTCAAAACTTGATGTGGACGGCACGTTGAACTAATTTTTGTTTCATTTGATTATAGAAAATTGAATTGATAATAGAATAGGGTGGTTCTAGTTGGACCTCTAAATTTGCTATTTGGACTTCTCATACTTAGTACACCTCTAATTTACTTTTTAGAATACTTGAAAAGTTAAGTAGACCTGCTAATTTTTACCAAAACACCCTTGAACATGAGATACAACAATCTGTCACTCTACTTTTTATCTCTATCTTCAACCATGAGAAGAAGAATGAATCAAAATCACATAATATTGCTATCTTATGATTATGTCTCTCCTCCACCAAAATTAATCAGAGGTTCTCGATCTTTATATGTTGCTAGAATCCTTTTGAATTTGCTAAAAGAAGGATTTCAAGGGTTTTGGGTTGGAAGATCAAGTAATTACTATATCATAATATTCAATGAATTGAAAGCAACACTACTAACAATCTATAGCCCTAAGTCCAAACACTTGGGACTATGCTTGTTAGGTTTTCTTTCGAGCACTAATAAGTATAGTTTTACTCGGTCTATTACTACGTCCTAGGTTATCGTAGTAATAGGCTTGCTTTCGTAAGTGACCAGTACTAGATGTATAATGAATGGTCTAGTCCCTCTGTACCATGTGGTACCCCCACAACCTCTTGTCTATCTGTCAATGGTAGCGGAGGGATATGTAATGGTCATTCTGGCCTGAGATTTATGATAACAATCATTTAACGATTGATTCAAAAAAAAAAATATTCAATGAATTTAGTTTAAGGAAATTCCAAATCAGATTGTTTTGAATTTATTTTTGTATTAGATGATGTGCTATGTATAGATATTATTATTTTTACTTAATTATTTTAGGTAAATTGCAAAACTACATGGCAATATAAGGAAATTCCAGAATAAATAAATAAAATTATATTTACTTATTTAGGGATGTAAGAATAGTATTTTTTTGTCCCTCCATTTTTCTCTGTTTGTCATTATTTGTCTTTTTATATGACTTAATAAAGTCTATTAATAATTGAAAAAAGTTAGAGGTCCAATATCAAATTTGGAGGTCTAACTAGAACCACCCAATAGAATATACAAGACTAGGAAAAGATGTTTCACTTTAATAATGATTTTCTACTTTGATTTATCACTTAAACGTTAATCGTTAACATAAGTAGGGTTGTCAATGGGTCGTGTCGGCTGGGTTCATGTCGGGTCAAGGTGTATGTCGTGTCACAAGAGACAAACCCGAACCCAACCCATTTATTAATCATGTCGAAAATTTAAACTCAAACTCAACCTATTTATTAAACGGATTACCCGTTTCCAACCCGCTTAACCCCTTTAATAAATAGGTCGTGTCATGTTCGACAAAATGACCCATTTAAGGGTTAACACTGCGACCCATTAAACTAAAAACATGCATAAATTGATTAAATTCACTAAAAATTTCATAAGATGAAGAATATAAATAATTAAATCCAATAATGATGAAGCAAAATATTTCAAATTGTCTAATCCTAGGATCAAATACTCCCAACGTCCAAAATTTCAAGAAGAAATATAGCATAATCGGGTTATATGGGTCCACTTCGTGTTGGAGGGTTGACCCGTGTCCGACCCGTTTATTAAATGGGTCATGACGGGTTGACCCGCTGCCGACCCGCTTTTTAATTGTGCGGGTTCAACCCGCTTTATTTCGTGCGGGTTTCGAGTTGTGTTATCGGGTCGTGTCGAAATTGACAGCCCTAAACGTAAGTACGTTTTCTAATCTCTCTCTTCCCCATTGCACTGCTCAATCCATTAATTTACAAAAATTTGAATCTGAATATTACGATTTATGAGTTAATTGAAATTACAAGCTGTTAATATGTTCATGAATAGTAGCTCATAATAGTAATGGAAACTCATTAAAACTCATAGTAATTCACGTAGAGGAGTTATACGGATTCAAATTTGCTCACCATTTTTATTTTGTGGTGATATTACCACCCAATTAAAACTTGCCACGTCACGTAAAATTAATTTAATACTTAAGATATATTTGTTTAATAAAACATCATGATTAACTATAATTATGTTTTATAATAAATGACAGTACGATGGCAGACAGACTAGAGCTCTAACTGAATCGTAACCTGTCACCCGGCCAAGGTTCAATCTTACGATATAATATTGCCATGAGGATGCAACCTGCAACCTCGGATCCTTAGGCCAACCTGACCCTCAGATCAAAACGTTAAATCAACCCAAAAGGAGAAATCACAACCTGTGACTCTCAAATCCTCAGACCACCGGTCGTCAGATCAAAACGTTAAATCGAATCAAAAGGAGAAATCACAACCTGTGACTCTCAAATCCTCAAACACTTTTCAAAACAATAGAAATACCATTTCCCACCAATTGTTTTTCAAAAGCCACAACCCAAAACAATAAAAAGCATCATTTCATGCATATTGTTTCACAAATCCACAAACCACCAAAACATATATATTTCATGTAAACACATATCCACTAATACATGAATACGTATGTATATATATACATCCCATAATATATATATACACACATAGTCATCTACTCAGAATTGCCACTAATACCATTTATAGTTTGCAGTCAACTAATTAACTCTTAAAACGATAAGGGTATTCCCGTTCGTGAATGAACTTCGTGAGATTACTCACCTCAGAATCCCGCTGCGTCTTCAATACAGAACCGAACTAACACTATCACCAACACCTCGTCCAATTCACCTTTAGAAGCACCTAATCACCAATGATCTCAAATTAGTAACGATTCACAAACGATTTAAGTCCGAAACCCTTGTTTTGAACTAAAATCCCCAAAGTGGCGCCAATCGAGGCGAAACCACATCCGAGACCTCCCAAAGTCTCCGGAATACTTCCACGATCGATGTGACCAAACCACAAGTCGATCGGACGCTCAAATCCTCACGGATAGCATAAATCGATCGGTATGAAACTGCAAAAATCATAACAATTCCAAACGAACTCCAAAACTTGCATATTATATATCGAAACGCTCGTATCAACGAGTAGAACATATATAATACCAAAAACAGTTCCTTAAGTGGCCGGAACAGCACCGGAACGCCACCATAGATGGTGGTTCACCGCTGCCGGCCAAAACTCTATATTTCCCAAAACTCCCAACATCAAAGTTCTTCATCTAAGCAAGCTTGTGAATTCACATAACTAGCTCGAAGTCAGAAAACAAGCTTAAGGGGTCGAAAACTACCTCACAAGCCGTGAACAGTAATCCAATCCGAGTTGATCGAAGTTTCATGTGAATCGATCCAAACAACCACCAAGGATCGATCGACGAGGCCGCTCTGAGTTCAACCAAGAAGACTTGAAGCCTTGCCGACGTCGGAACAAGGAATTCCGATCGGGTCAGAAAACACCAACCTGCACCGCCACCGTGGAGGAGAATCGGTGTTAGAGGACACCAGAGGGACGACCAGACGGAGGAGACGAACTGATCTGGAAAGTTTCGTCGCCGGAGACCGCCGCAGTTCGCCGGAAAAGTCGGGTCGGATCGACCGGGTCCGGGTCGGGTCAGTCGGATTATTTCGATACTGAAGGTAGCAGCCAAGAGAGAAGAGAGAGGAAATGAGTTTCCAGAAACGGAAATAATGAAAATAGTAAGTTTCCAACTTGGGAAACTTCTATTTATACCAAAATGGAAATTCCTTCCAATCGCCATAACTTTCTCATACGAACACCGATTCTTGCATTCCACATGTCCACGAACTCGTATCGACGCGCTCTACAACTTTTGTGAAGGAAGTTTTCGGAGAATCCCAACGAATAAAAAGTCAACCTTTGCAAAACCCCCTAAAGTCATACTTTTCAAATAGAAATTCGTCCGAAACGCTTCTGCTCCATCTACGAGCCACGAAACCGTCCAATAACCATAAATTAGATTCCAGAAATTCCTCAGAAAATAATTACGAATTTCCGGGGCATCACAGCTGGAATCCTTTTGAATTTGCTAAAAGAAGGATTTCAAGGGTTTTGGGTTGGAAGATCAAGTAATTACTATATCATAATATTCAATGAATTGAAAGCGACACTACTAACAATCTATAGCCCTAAGTCCAAACACTTGGGACTATGCTTGTTAGGTTTTCTTTCGAGCACTAATGAGTATAGTTTTACTCGGTCTATTACTACGTCCTAGGTTATCGTAGTAATAGGCTTGCTTTCGTAAGTGAGCAGTGCTAGATGTATAATGAATGGTCTAGTCCCTCTGTACCATGTGGTACCCCCACAACCTCTTGTCTATCCGTCAATGGTAGCGGAGGGATATGTAATGGTCATTCTGGCCTGAGATTTATGATAACAATCATTTAACGATTGATTCAAAAAAAAAAAAATATTCAATGAATTTAGTTTAAGGAAATTCCAAATCAGATTGTTTTGAATTTATTTTTGTATTAAATGATGTGCTATGTATAGAAATTATTATTTTTACTTAATTATTTTAGGTAAATTGCAAAACTACATGGCAATATAAGGAAATTCCAGAATAAATAAATAAAATTATATTTACTTATTTAGGGATGTAAGAATAGTATTTTTTTTGTCCCTCCATTTTTCTCTGTTTGTCATTATTTGTCTTTTTATATGACTTAATAAAGTCTATTAATAATTGAAAAAAGTTAGAGGTCCAAATATCAAATTTGGAGGTCTAACTAGAACCACCCAATAGAATATACAAGACTAGGAAAAGATGTTTCACTTTAATAATGATTTTCTACTTTGATTTATCACTTAAACGTTAATCGTAAACGTAAGTAGGGTTGTCAATGGGTCGTGTCGGCTGGGTTCATGTCGGGTCAAGGTGTATGTCGTATCACAAGAGACAAACCCGAACCCAACCCATTTATTAATCGTGTCGAAAATTTAAACTCAAACTCAACCTATTTAGTAAACGGATTACCCATTTCCAACCCGCTTAACCCCTTTAATAAATAGGTCGTGTCGTGTTGGACAAAATGACCTATTTAAGGGTTAACACTGCGACCCATTGAACTAAAAACATGCATAAATTGATTAAATTCACTAAAAATTTCATAAGATGAAGAATATAAATAATTAAATCCAATAATGATGAAGCAAAATATTTCAAATTGTCCAATCCTAGGATCAAATACTCCTAACGTCCAAAATTTCAAGAAGAAGTATAGCATAATCGGGTTATATGGGTCCACTTCGTGTTGGCAGGTTGACCCGTGGCCGACCCGTTTATTAAATGGGTCATGACGGGTTGACCTGCTGCCGACCCGCTTTTTAATTGTGCGGGTTCAACCCGCTTTATTTCGTGCGGGTTTCGAGTTGTGTTATCGGGTCGTGTCGAAATTGACAGCCCTAAACGTAAGTACGTTTTCTAATCTCTCTCTTCCCCATTGCACTGCTCAATCCATTAATTTACAAAAATTTGAATCTGAATATTACGATTTATGAGTTAATTGAAATTACAAGCTGTTAATATGTTCATGAATAGTAGCTCATAATAGTAATGGAAACTCATTAAAACTCATAGTAATTCACGTAGAGGAGTTATACGGATTCAAATTTGCTCACCATTTTTATTTTGTGGTGATATTACCACCCAATTAAAACTTGCCACGTCACGTAAAATTAATTTAATACTTAAGATATATTTGTTTAATAAAACATCATGATTAACTATAATTATGTTTTATAATAAATGACAGTTTTATATTGAGTGGTGGTATCACCACCAAAGTATTGGTGGTGAGCAAATTTGAATCCGGAGTTAATACACAATACATGAATGGCTTTTGCGGGTACTTGATCTCTACTTCATTTGGGCAAAACATTTCAAAGTTTGACCTATATATTCTCAAGTCAAAGTTTCTATTTATATCATATTCATATTCATATTCATTACCGAAGTGACGGTTTTTGTAAATTAATATTCTGATGGATCTCTATATGCATGGCCTTCGTTTGCTATAAATAGCACAGACTGTGGATACTTGTTGCACCAAATCAGAGAGAACCAATTGATCTAGCTCGAAAATGGCCAAGTACCCTTCAAACCCTCTGCTTCTTGTGGCTCTACTTTGTGCTTTTGCAGCTGGAGGAATCAACAGTCTTGATCAAAATGGTATTTGCAAATCATTGGTGGAGACACAAGGCTATACTTGCCAAGACCATCAAGTAATTCATGAACTGTCGCAAAATGATCCTTAATTAATTCTACTTTTATCAGTTTCCTTCACTCTACTTCTTTATCTCTCCACGTATATGAGTTGTATATGAGTTGCACGTAAGAGAGAGTATTAGTTTGATATACATTGTTAACTCATTTAGTTACAAGTTAAGTTTTATCATGAAAATTATGATGGAATATTTCAGGTAACGACAGAAGATGGTTACATCCTCGGATTGCAGAGGATTCCATCTGGACGTTCCAGTAACAATTTGACCGCTCAGAAGCTGCCTGTTTTATTACAACATGGACTTACGATGGTTCGTACCTTATTATATGTTTGAACTACATATTTGAGAGCTTGCAGTACAACATGTTGCATGTAAATGTCACACATTGACCGATTGAGAAACATTGTGTGCGGTAATAGGATGCTGCAGCATGGCTAATCAATCCTCCAGATCAAGCTTTGGCGTTTATCTTAGCCGACAAGGGGTTTGATGTATGGCTTGCTAATGCTCGAGGAACGCAGGCTAGCCGTGGACACCAATCACTTAGTACTAATGATCCGGTAAATACTTTGCTTTTACAAATGGCCATGATCAGCATTCTAATCATTCACTAATGATATTGACATTATCACCTATGGATCCTGTAGACTTATTGGGAATGGACATGGGATCAATTGGCTGCTTATGATCTTCCTGCTTTCTTTAATTATGTGAACAATCAAACAGGACAGAAAGTACACTATGTTGGCCATTCACTGGTAAGTATTCAGTTTTTTAATTTAAAAAAAAAAAAAAATTATGTAAAAGGGATGACTGAGGTTTGATGTATTTGAATTATAGGGAACATTGTCAGTATTAGCTGCCTTGTCACAACAAAAGCTGAGTAACACACTAAGATCAGCTGCTTTACTTAGCCCGGTTGCTTATCTGGGTCAGATCACCACAATGTTGGGAAAAATTTCTGCTCAATCACATTCTGTTGATGTAACACTACTCTATATATTGACTCAACTTACAAATTTTGTAATTAGTCGAATATGTATTCTGAAATTTATTGATGAATTTACTAGAATCTGATCCATTTCCTTCAACAGGGACTCTACGCCTCTGGTATCCGCGAATATCCTCCTCAAGGGTGAGAATGATAACAATGTTAACCAATTTTGCTTCCGTAGAAGGTCATTAGTTTGCATGAAATATATTACCTAATTCAGTTTGGTACATTTTCATAATCTTTTCTCCAAATCCCAACAGGGTAGCTGGACAGAACTTGGAGACATTTCTCTGCTCACAACCGGGTGTGGACTGCTCCAATTTTATGGCGGCTGTAACCGGTAATCCTAATGTTAAGCCTTTTCTCATAAGTCATAACCAAAGTAACTGCTGTACCTTTCATTTTTTGTTGATTGACCTGCATTTTTCTTTTTTGTGTTCCATTCTATAGGTCCTAATTGCTGCATAACTCCAACAAGTTCAAATCTTATCTTTCAGCATATACCACAGTCCACTTCCACAAAAAATATGGTACATTTGTCTGAAAGTAAGTCTTTCATGTCCTAGGTTCTGAGCTACGTACTACTAATTGCTACAAAATTTCAATTTTTGATTTGTGTTTATGGATTTTGGACAGTGATCAGGAGAGGAACAATAACAATGTTTGATTACAATTTTCCGGCCATTAACATGCAACACTACAATCAGCTTACTCCTCCGGTGTACAACATGGCAAGCATTCCGAAAGACGTTCCTCTTTTCTTGGGCTATGGAGGGAGAGATGCACTTTCGGACGTCAATGATGTGAAGGCTTTGCTTAATGACCTTAGTGATCATGACAAGGACAAGCTTGTGGAA
This sequence comes from Rosa chinensis, assembly GCF_002994745.2. NCBI lineage: Eukaryota > Viridiplantae > Streptophyta > Magnoliopsida > Rosales > Rosaceae > Rosa > Rosa chinensis. The sequence goes on from NC_037090.1 coordinate 31,152,387, forward strand.
CAATACGTGGAGGAGTATGCTCATATGGATTTCATTATGGGAGGGAATGCCAATCAAAAAGTCTACGATCCTCTGCTCACTTTCTTCGGGCAGCATTGAGCGTCTTGACTCCTTAATTTGTAGTCTCTAGATCTTCCTTCTGTCTTGCATTTATCAATTTTAGAGACTTTTTTTTTCCTTTAGTAGTAGTAATAGCTAGATATGCATATTTTCATAATAGCTTTCTCATTGTGTATTACTTTGATTTCTTGGGAATAAAACTAGCTAGGCCTTGTCACAATGCTGGATTGTTTCATCACTAATAGTAATTGATATATAGCTACAAAACAAAGGACAAAAATGTGAAAGAACAGTAAATTTTCAAATGCTACCAGGTAGCCTCAGAATGTTAAATATGAAGAACAAAGAAGAAATAACAAAACAGATCGAAATCATGTTTTTATTGATGAGCACCATGATCGATGAAAATATAAGAATTAACATTAATTCTAACATGATATGAAATCAAATAGAACAAATAGGCCGGCTACCTTAATGAAGAGACCAATAGGCTCTACTTTCTATGTTCTCAAACATAGATGTTTGGTCTAAGAGCAAAATGATTCTGGGCTGCAGTAAGAGCTGCTATAAATGGATCATCAGCATAATCGTTTCCCTTATGATGACTCTTTAAGCTTTTCGATGGAAAGAAAAGATCCTCACAGCAAATAGCAGAAGTCGATGAAGCTGCATTAACTCGATGATCAATAAGGTTCCTCCTAACTGAGGATCTGAACATTCTTTTCATCTTGCTGAACAAGTTGATGAGCTTCTCCATCCTCATAAGCTTATTTGCGTTGTTGCTCATAATGTATTTTAAGACCAACTGCTTGTTTCTATTTTTACAGAGGGGATCGAGATGGAAGAATGTGTTAAACAGCTCTCCAACAGAATGCTGGCATCACATGTATTTTGTGTAAGCTTATCAAGATAGAGCTAGCTTGTATCTATGAAACTAGCTTAAAATTTTCCTTTTTTCTGTTATTCATAAATGAATATTGAGAAGCTCCACTGGCCTTGTCCTTTTCTTGATTTAGAACCGATTGTAGCTATAGCTTTGAGAATGTTACGTCTAGTCTGTTGAGAGACTAGAGATTTTTGGTTTCTTAGATCACCTCAAACAAACAAATATACAGAAATACTTTTTTCGTCGAGAAGACTTCAAACTACAAAAATTGATGTTTGTAAAGTCCCACTTTTATTCTCAAAGTAGAGAATTAAAACATTTATTTTGGTTTGGTAGGACTCTGCTCCACCTTTCATCATTTCACACTGTAATAGAGACCAATCGGGTCTTCCGAACTTCCGTTTTTGTTAGTTCCATATTTGCTTTTTTTGGTTTATTGGGGAAGTTTTGGTTTTGATCCCCCTCTATACTCTTGTTTTCTTTTTCTTAATATAAGAGAATAGGAAGGATATGTTCCTTGCCTGTCCAAGCCTTTACCAAAAAAAGAATTGTAACATTTGGCTTGCGTGAGAGTACATGAATTTCTCCACCGTTACATTCTTCTCATGAATTCATTAGGTTCTTGACATGCTTCTCATGAATTTCTTTACCGCAGAACACATCTATTTTAGAATGCCAAGATCCCCAGCCAACTGTCAGGAAAGAAAAGAATTCAATTCGTTTGAAAAACAGTTAAGAAAATGAAATAAAAAGAGTGAAACACCCTCTCCATACGACGTAACCGTTGAGAGTTGTTGTGTTTTTAATTTTCTTTATATATTTATTTTTTTAAGACTATATATTGTGACATAAATCTTTTAGGAATACATCCGAAATAATAACATGAGCCTCCCCTATATCCAGAGTACAACACCATTAGCTTCTCAATAACAGTATATCCTATACTTATATAGTCAATTTTTTGACCTAGCCGCTCTTGTGCTAGGGTTACTTTCTTGAGCAAGAAAGTAACATCAATCATCTATGGATTTGGATGTGCTTAGCTGGAATTGCAGAGGAATCTGCAACGATGCCACGACCAGGGCTTTGAAGGATCTATGTTCTCAAAATCGTCCACAGATCGTGTTTTTGCGTGAGACGAAGATCAGTAGACTTGAAGATTTCAAAAATTTACGTAGAGCGTTAGGGTTTGCTCATGCGGAGGAGGTGTTGATTGAGTGTAGGACAGGCAGGAGGGTTGGGTCTTTTCTGGAATGATGAAGTGAAGATCCATGTTGGGACTAAATCTTCGCATCACATTGATGCAGTGGTTGTGGGGGAAGATGGGACTCCATCTTGGCGTCTGACTGGGTTTTATGGCCATGCTCGTACCAACGAGAGAGATAGATCATGGCAATTGCTGCGTGATCTCTCTGACTTTGATTCGTTGCCTTGGGTGGTGATAGGAGACTTTAATGAGATTCTGAATAGTGGGGAGAAGATAGCCGGGACTATTCGACCAGAGAGGCAGATGCAGGGCTTCAGGGAGCCGTTGGGTTATTGTGAACTCTTGGATTTAGGGTTTCAGGGATATATTCTGATATTTTGTTACGTCTGGACCGGGCTGTTTGCACCACTGCGTGGATCGATATTTTCAGCCATTCTAGGGTGATTCATCTGGCACCCTCAGACTCCGATCATGTTCCGGTGCTGTTACGTGCGAGTCATGCTCCTCTGTTTGCACGACCTAGGGCCCATTGTTTTTAGTTTGAAGCCTTTTGGTTGCAGCACCCTGATTGTGATGGGGTTGTGAAAGCAGCTTGGGGTACGGATGTCTCGAGCTTCCCTATGTTTTGTACTGCGAAGAAGATCATGTATACTAGGATTCACCTAGACAAATGGTAGAAAGAGACTTTTAAGAGTCGGCAATTGCTGATATCGAGTATCCGAGCTAGATTGGAGGAATTGATGAATGTGTTCCCATCGGTGTCAATACAAGTTGAGAAGAAAGAGCTAATGGATAAGCTTCAGAGCTTATTATTCCAAGAGGAACTATTTTGGAAGCAGCGTGCTAAAATTACATGGCTGAAGAAGGGGGATAGAAATACCGGGTTCTTTCATCGGAAAACGGAAAATAGGAAGCGCAAGAATACTTTGCAAGGCTTATTTGATGAGGAGGGGAAGTGGCATGAGGATGATGTGGGTATAGAGAATGTGATTACTTCATATTTCTCTAAAATGTTCAAAGCTTCCGAGATTGATTTCGAAGCTCTGAATTTGACTATTGAGGCTATTACTCCTTGTGTTACACAAGAAATGAATGATCAGCTTTGTGCCACTTATACTAAGGAGGAGGTACGCTTTGCCTTGTTTCAGATGTATCCTACTAAGTCCCCTGGTCTAGATGGATTGCCGCCTCTTTTCTTCCAACATTATTGGGAGCACATTGGTGATGATATTGTTGCGGCAGTTCATAGCTTTCTTCAAACAGGACAGCTTCTGAAGCAAATCAATTTTACTCATATCTGTCTTATTCCAAAAGTAAGTAATCCAGAACATATGTCAGATTTGAGACCAATTGCACTATGTAATGTTATCTATAAGATATGTTCGAAAGTCATTGCCAACAGGCGGCTGAAGATAATTTTACCAGCAGTGATTTCCCCATTCCAAAGTGCTTTTATGCCGGGCAGATTGATCACTGACAACATATTAGTGGCGAATGAGATTGCACATTTTGTACATAATAAGCCGGATGGGGATGTTGAAATTTTAGCTTTGAAGCTGGATTTGAGTAAAGCCTATGATAGGATGGAATAGACTTTCCTAGAGAAGGTGATGACCCGGTTTGGCTTTGCTAGAGGTTGGATTTCTATGGTGATGCAATGCGTGAGTACAGTGCAGTACTCCTTTTTTATCAGAGGGCGGCCACGAGGATATGTTTCCCCTAGCAGGGGATTAAGACAAGGTGATCCATTGTCACCTTATCTTTTTCTTCTGGGATCAGAAGGATTCTTAGCTTTACTCCAGAAGAGTCTAGTTGCAGGTACTCTGCCAGGCATTGCAGTTGTCCTAATGCACCCCCGATAAATCACTTGTTGTTTGCGGATGATAGTATGCTCTATGCTCGGGCTTCGTTGGAAGCATGTAGTGTCATTCAGGAAGTGTTGGAGACTTATAGGAGAGCTTATGGTCAGGTGGTTAATTTTGCCAAGAGTTCGGTGGTGTTTAGCAACAATGTACCGGTTGATATACAGGATGATATTTCTGGAGTATTGGGTGTGGAGGTGGTGGAGTCTCATGCCAAATATCTAGGTCTTCCCACTTATGTAGGGTGTAAGAAAACAGCTACTTTTCAGTATATCAAGGAGAGATTGTCAAAAAAGCTTACTTCATGGCACGGTAAATTATTGAGTGGTGCAGGAAAAGATATTTTGATTAGGGTGGTGGCTCAGGCGTTACCTAATTATGCAATGAGTGTCTTTCAACTTACTAAGAGTTTTTGTGATGATCTGGAACAACAGTGTGCACGATTTTGGTGGGGAAGCACGTTAGATAAACGGAAAATCCACTGGAAGAATTGGAATGCTTTGTGTAATCCGAAGGAAGATGGTGGGTTAGGCTTTCGAAGCCTATCCAATTTCAACTCTACTATGCTAGCCAAACAAGCTTGGAGGATTGTGAATCACCCTTCATCGCTTGTTGCTCGGATTTATAAAGCGAGATATTTTCCGGATACTTCTTTCTGGGAGGTAACTTCTCATGCTTCTCCCTCGTACTCGTGGAGAAGCATTTTCTCAACTCGAGATATGCTGAAAGATAGTTGCTACTGGCAGGTGGGCAATGGAGAGTATATTGATATCTACTCAGATCTTTGGGTAGTGGCTTTACCTCTTGGGAGACCCATACCTTCAGGATTGGCTACAGTTGAGGTTAGTAAAGTTCACGAGTTGTTAAGTGGTACTGGTGGATGGAGCATTCCTTTGTTACAAGAAATTTTCACAGGGGAGGAAACCACGGCAATTGCTGCAATTCCATTGAGTAGGAGAGCAGTCATTGATAGGCTTTGTTGGAAGCTTTCGAAGGATGGAAAGTTCTCGGTGAAGACGGCATATCGATCTGTGTTTATGAAGTCTGCAAGCTATTCTCCGTTGTAACTTCCTGTCGGCTCAGGCTTTTGGAAAAAGATTTGGAAGGTGCTTATTCCCAATAAAGCAAAAATTCATGTTTGGAGAGCTTGTCTGGATATCCTTCCTTCGCTAGGTAGCTTGGCTTCGAAGCGAGTGGTTTTGGATTCGAATATTTGTGTTTTATGTGAGTCTCATACTGAAACAACAATCCACATTTGTTGGGATTGCTCTTATACTAGGAGGGTGCTTCACATAAATGCTATGCTACAATAAGTATGCCACAATCCGAATAATATGCTTGGTGATGTCATTCGTTGGTTGAGTCAGTGTGCGAATCAATTATCGCTAATACATTTTGGAGAACTTTTATTCTCGTTATGGGGAATTTGGAAGGAAAGAAATGATCGGGTTTGGAATCAAAAGAGGTGTGAGGCCAGGGATGTGAGTTTGGGGATTGTCTCTAGGCTGCAGGAATTTACGGTTCACAATTTGAAACCCTACCAACCTAAGGTTAAACGTGGAGCAGTGTGGAAAGCTCCTCCTGTGGGGGTGGTGAAGGTCAATGTTGATGGGGCATTCCATCACACTTCCAGGAAGGGTGGCTTGGGTTTTGTTTTCAGAAATGAGAATGGAATAATTCTGGGTGGTGGCGCCTGGCCCTTGAGCGGGTTGAATTCCCCAAAACATGTTGAAATTTTGGCATGCAAGGTTGCTTTAGAGTTTGCGGAGGTGCATGGTTTTGGACCTGTTATTTTAGAGACTGATGCTTTAGAGGTTCAGTGTCAACTTTGTTTGCATGACTCTGTCAATTTATCAGGGCTAGGCAGAATATATGATGACGTTGTGGCTCTCTTGGAGGCTCACAATGTTATCCAGGTGACTCATGTGGGTAGGAAAGGTAATGGGGTAGCACATTTGTTGGCTAACCATGCTTGTTCTATTAGACATAATGTTTTTTATTTTTCAACTCCAGAATTTTACAAGCTGCAATTGCAGTTGACCTTTGTACTGTGTAATCTTTTCTTCCTTTAATAAATGGCTGACCTCCCTTGATTCAAAAAAAAAAAAAAAACTTCTCAATAACAGTCGAAAGTAAATTGAAGGAGTTACATTCAAATAAGCACAACAATATTCCGCTAACCAACCAATAGGAGATAAGTCCTCAGCTTGCCGGCATAGTGTGGATACCAGTGCTGCACATTTAGTCTCAACCTCTACCGTGCACCAATCATGCTTGCTGCACTATATTGCCTAGCGCCTACCTTAGAGATATTGCTTCCACTTACAACGGTGAGGTGGCTCCTTTCACATAAAGATAGAATCTGGCTGGAAAGTACAAAATCGCCCTGTTCATTCCTTACCACTACTCTCAGGCCAACATCCTTAGTCCCTAGCAGACCTAGCCGACATGTAAACATGGGATGATTGTTCAGAGATTCAAAATATATGTAATGCATTGCTCGCTTTCTCCCTCTCAGTCTCTGTCTCTTTTACACATGGCGCGCGTACACACACACGCACATCAATGAATATCAGAAACACTTTTATCCTTTTACATTTTTGTGTGCTCCTAAGAAACATTAAAATATTCAGGGAAACAAAGGTAAGCCAAAGACATGTTGACTCTTTAATGTATCATGATACTAACTTTTTGCAAAGGCATTTCAAATTCCAAAGTCCATGAATTCAAGAGCCGGTTGCTTGAATTCTGGGATTCATAGTTGAAGGGTTCACGGACTCAGGGATTTATAGAATTATATTAAATAACTAAGATACAATATATAACTAACATGATTGAATAAGAACTGCTTGCTTGAATTCCAGGATACTTATGTATTAGGGACTTTGGGACTGTTCTGGAGACTTTTTTGACGGGTTCACGATAGGGTGCATACTCTAATATGCAGCAAGGAACATTAGTCTTACCATTCTTCTCACATCCCTAAGTTCTCAGAATGTTAGCCAAAAGCAAGTTTTATCTCAGAAAACTTATATTGCCTAGTACCAAGAAGTCTGTTAGTAAATATGTCACACTTTTCCTACTCAACTACTACTCACGATTATATCTTATTAGCCAAGTCAAAAGTAGTTTAAGAGGGAATGCTTAAGATAAATGGAATAAGATAGTATGGAAACCCGTTTTGACTAGGGATCTCTATAATTTTCAACCATTGATTTCACCAAGTCCAGGAAGATGGATGAAAGTAAAACACTAACAAGTACACACATTGAAAAAGAACTCAACTATTCTTTTTTTGCCTTCAAAACAAAACAGCAAAATAAAATCTATGCAAGACAAATCATCTCAATGTCCTCCACAATAAGCAAATAGCACTCTAATTGAAAAGGAGATTTTTTTTTTTTTTTTGATTCTCCTATCTTCTCACTTGTCAAACACTGTTTTGTTTCTCTAACATATCTATGCAACATAAATCTTCAAGCACTTCAAGGAATGCCATAATAACAATGCCATGTTCCCGCAGAACTATAGAAACTGTTGCAGCTCATGCAACAATATAAAACTAAGTTTGGTCGTAGTATAACTGCACCTAACTCTAAAAACACTTGTAACGTAACTAGGTCATGAGTGCAAGCTAAAACAATAGAAAGAAACCACTTTGGTATGATCAACAAAGTGGACCTTTATCAAAGTACATTGTCAGTCAATCCTTCAGTCTTAGTCATTTAATATGCATCTACAACATGATTGAAAACGAGATGACTACAACTACTACATCACACCTGATGACTGTCCTGATGCGAATAACTGAATATGAAACAGTAAAGTAAAATTAAAACCATTAGCAGTGAAAGCTAAGCTAAGCTATGAGCTAATGAAGGAACTGTTGCTTTGGCTACCTACCTGCGATACTGGATAGGCAATATTACCAGCCTTCCAGATAGCAATCTTACCCGCGCACGCGCACATACACAGGCACATCCAGCAATGAATATTAGACATTTTAGTCTCATACATTTTATTTTTGTTTCTACATTTTCTCTGGACCCTTTTTTTTTCTTTTATTTGAAAGGAAACAGCTTTTTATTGACAAAACAAATACCATAATACAAAGAGGCGGACAAGAAGTCCACATAAGAAAAGAAAGATAGTTTGAGGAATAGAACAAGTTGCTCAACTGACAGTAAACATGCTTGCCAATTTAGAATAAGAGATGAAAGAGTGTAATCTTCATAGTCCCCAAATATAGAGGCCCAAAGAGAATCCCAAATCTTAACTCTTTCTCACAACTCTTACAACTCCGCACTACCTTAGGCTTCAGACGTCCTTTTATTTCTCTGGACTTGAAAAGAAAAATTAAGCCAGGTCTACTCTTGTTTGCTAACTGCCTAGTCTAGTATGTGCAGTATACACAAATAAATGCAAATCTTGACAATACATACTCAACTCTCTAAACCGCAAGTTAAGAAATGGCAGTGTTATATATATATATATGTGTGTGTGTGTGTGTGTGTGTGTATATATATATGATTATACATGTGCGATAACAATTTAGTTTAGTGCAGTGCATTCATATAATGGGTTGGCAAAACCTCTGTGCATATATTTGTGCAGATTGGTGCTTCTTTAACAAGATGATAGTAATTACAATCATAAATTGCATCAGGAAAAGGAAACGGCATGCTTGATCCATTTTAAGCTTTTCACCAAAGACTCAAGAAATCAACACTTCCAGTAATCATACCATTTACTGGAATCCATATCTTTCACTGTGAGACCAAAACATTGCAATGGCTTCATTCATATATATATATATATATATATATATATATATATATATATATATCAGGAAGCTATTTAGTAAACCAAGTTTAGCAATAGAAAAACAAACACCAGTTAAGGTAAAGATCACTTACAGGTAATGTAGTCCAAGCATCCCCCTTGAATCCCTACCAACCTTCTCAGCCTAAGACAATTATATGAATTCCAGGTATAGTTAGTGTCATCTCCCATAATTCATCACTAAAATATCCAAATTTGGATTTCGTTGAAAGACCTTAAAATGATGGGAATTCCATAAATCCAAACCTAGAATTAATCAAACGCATCTAAAAATACATAATGAAGCCTTACTAAGGGAATTAGAGCACGAATTTACCTTGGGCATCCAAACTTGAAGTTCCTCTTCTTTCCCCCAATTCTCTAACTTCATCCTCCATATCTATCAAAACGCAACGGTGAAATATGAAAAGCACGACAACAACAAACCCTCCTACCTAGTGGCCAAATACCAAAAAGCCCTTAAACAAAACCCTTTTTAATCTTTTTTTTTTCCTTTTTTTTCTCGGTTGCTACATTATGAATGCAGCTACATCAGCAACTGCCTGTAGGCTAGATCAACATTGCATGTTGACGCTTCTGATGGGAACTATATCTAGATAAAACAGATGGACTATAAACTTCTGACTATAGATAAAACTGAATATAAGGTGCCCCTTTAAATACCATGTACAATTAAAGACTTCCCAGGAAAACCAACATAAAATGCTGCCATCCTGCACTCAATTGCTCTAAGTGAGCCAGGAGCGAGAACTGTGCCAACCACTATATCCCCTACTTCACTTGGGTTCAAATTTTTCCTCTCTATAACTGCCTACATAACAAGTACATCACAGATAAATTGGCCCTATAGACCTAAGATGAAACATACAAATCCCGAGACTCGACATTCTTTCCTATGAAAATTCAACTGTACATTTATCTTACCTTCAAAATAGGTGCCAGCAAATCATCAGCTAAAGTATCCTTAAAACCGCCTCGCTTTGCTTTGTAAATGGTAGTTCGGTAGGCCCTGTTTAACATGATTTTCAAGGCAATATTAAGCACAGGGAAGGTATAAACATTATCAAAAGACATAGATTGCAAAAGAGTAAACAAATTTCTCATTTCAGTCAATTACTCACGCCACAATCACTATATCCTTCCCAACAAATCCTTTTGTAGCACCAAGTTTCCCTATCAAGGCCAACAAAATAGAAGAAACATGTTACAAAACAGAAGAACTATTATCCAAACTCAAAACCCCAAAACCCAAATGAGTTTTAATTGAAAGAAGAAAGAGTTCTTGTCAAACAACATGGAAAATAAAACCCCAACACATAAATCCATTTCAATCGAAGGAAAACCACAGCACTAAATCGAAGAGAAACCCCAAAGACAAAACCCCAATATAGCTATATCCGTTTCAATCACCCCATCCCCAAATAGAAGAAAAACCTAATCGAAATCAACTAAAATCGAAATTTTGGATAATAAGCAAACCTAAAATTTGCAGATAAAACCCTAAATCGATCTAGGATTAAACCCAGTCGAAACCCTAAACTAAAAAACGATTGAAACCCTAAATTGCTTACCAATATCCGAATTAAAAAAAGCTCTGCTTGTTGTTGGGGAGGTCCACTAATCCGGTCACGAAAGATGAAGTAGAGGGTAAGAAGAAGAAGGAGAGACCAAGAAGAATTGAGAGAGTGAGAAGATGAAGGAGAGAGGAGAGAGTGAGAATCGAGATCTGAGAGAGCTGATTGAGAAGGAGAGAGGCTGGTGTTCGAGTTTTCCAGTTTCGCTGGTTCTAGGTCGAGCTGAGTGAGCAAGAGAGAGCACGCGGGCTGGTGTTGGAGTGAGAAGGACAGAAAATGATTTAATTGCGAGGGATCTATGTAAAAAAGCACAAGTCAAAATAACTTCGAAATTTTAAAACAAGCTCTACACTCAGACGACATTTAAATGTTGTCTAAATGTCACAACATTTTTTGGTCAACTAGAGTTCGGCTATTTGAGGGAGAAAAGTACCTGATCAAATTTTGGATATCCCTCCACATTTGAGATAGGAAATCGTCATCTTTTACAACAACAGAAATGTGTTATCTGAACGCTGACCATTTTTTCAAATTGAACGAGTATGGTTTTAGTCTATATTCAGACAACACAAAAAAAAATTATGTCGTCTGAAGTGTGTCGTTTGTAGCACATTTTGGCATAGTGTAGTGGTAATAGGGTTTTAATTAGAGAGAATCTCGGAGAATATCTTAGAGATATCCATTCATTGTATGATTACCTTTCCTTGTACAATTCAGATTCTATGCATTGTAATCCTATATATAAAGAGGCCCCTATTATCAATGAGAACACACAACAATTCTCTCTCAAATATCGTTTCTCTAAAACATTATCCTTTTTTTTTGGGTTGAAAATTAGTTTTAATTATCCTTGAACCTTAATGGAATGAAGCGTAAACTATTAATACACTAGCTAAATCTAATTGATACAAATCTTTTCAAGGTCCTCTTACCTTATTGATCGATGTGTGCCCATAATGGCATTGTTCCCATGCCATATGCGCATATTTATGGTTCTTTGCTGGTATGCTAAATCGAAGTAACATGTATTATTATTATTTTTTTAAAAGAAGTAGAAAATATTTTTTTTTCCTATATTTATTGTTCATCTCAAATCCCAAAATTATTCAACATAATTTAAGGGTCTTTCAATTTCTGCATTTAGTGCAAAAAAATATATTAAACTTTAATTTTCTTATACTTATATGTTTTGAAGAAAATGTTATTTATTTTTATTTTTGGTAAAAGATTGTGTTATTCCTAGAGGATGACTAAAAATGAGTTTAATTTTTTAGTTAATACCAATTTGACCTTCCTAAGTGAGATTTTTGGCTACGGCACCACTGAAGGTATAACACACGAAATTCTTTGAAGATGATGTTCAAAACTTGATGTGGACGGCACGTAGAACTAATTTTTGTTTCATTTGATTATAGAAAATTGAATTGATAATAGAATAGGGTGGTTCTAGTTGGACCTCTAAATTTGCTATTTGGACTTCTCATACTTAGTACACCTCTAATTTACTTTTTAGAATACTTGAAAAGTTAAGTAGACCTGCTTATTTTTACCAAAACACCCTTGAACATGAGATACAACAATCTGTCACTCTACTTTTTATCTCTATCTTCAACCATGAGAAGAAGAATGAATCAAAATCACATAATATTGCTATCTTATGATTATGTCTCTCCTCCACCAAAATTAATCAGAGGTTCTCGATCTTTATATGTTGCTGGAATCCTTTTGAATTTGCTAAAAGAAGGATTTCAAGGGTTTTGGGTTGGAAGATCAAGTAATTACTATATCATAATATTCAATGAATTGAAAGCGACACTACTAACAATCTATAGCCCTAAGTCCAAACACTTGGGACTATGCTTGTTAGGTTTTCTTTCGAGCACTAATGAGTATAGTTTTACTCGGTCTATTACTACGTCCTAGGTTATCGTAGTAATAGGCTTGCTTTCGTAAGTGAGCAGTGCTAGATATATAATGAATGGTCTAGTCCCTCTGTACCATGTGGTACCCCCACAACCTCTTGTCTATCTGTCAATGGTAGCGCAGGGATATGTAATGGTCATTCTGGCCTGAGATTTATGATAACAATCATTTAACGATTGATTCAAAAAAAAAAATATTCAATGAATTTAGTTTAAGGAAATTCCAAATCAGATTGTTTTGAATTTATTTTTGTATTAAATGATGTGCTATGTATAGAAATTATTATTTTTACTTAATTATTTTAGGTAAATTGCAAAACTACATGGCAATATAAGGAAATTCCAGAATAAATAAATAAAATTATATTTACTTATTTAGGGATGTAAGAATAGTATTTTTTTTGTCCCTCCATTTTTCTCTGTTTGTCATTATTTGTCTTTTTATATGAGTTAATAAAGTCTATTAATAATTGAAAAAAGTTAGAGGTCCAAATATCAAATTTGGAGGTCTAACTAGAACCACCCAATAGAATATACAAGACTAGGAAAAGATGTTTCACTTTAATAATGATTTTCTACTTTGATTTATCACTTAAACGTTAATCGTAAACGTAAGTAGGGTTGTCAATGGGTCGTGTCGGCTGGGTTCATGTCGGGTCAAGGTGTATGTCGTGTCACAAGAGACAAACCCGAACCCAACCCATTTATTAATCGTGTCGAAAATTTAAACTCAAACTCAACCTATTTATTAAACGGATTACCCATTTCCAACCCGCTTAACCCCTTTAATAAATAGGTCGTGTCGTGTTGGACAAAATGACCCATTTAAGGGTTAACACTGCGACCCATTGAACTAAAAACATGCATAAATTGATTAAATTCACTAAAAATTTCATAAGATGAAGAATATAAATAATTAAATCCAATAATGATGAAGCAAAATATTTCAAATTGTCCAATCCTAGGATCAAATACTCCCAACGTCCAAAATTTCAAGAAGAAGTATAGCATAATCGGGTTATATGGGTCCACATCGTGTTGGCGGGTTGACCCGTGGCCGACCCGTTTATTAAATGGGTCATGACGGGTTGACCCGCTGCCGACCCGCTTTTTAATTGTGCGGGTTCAACCCGCTTTATTTCGTACGGGTTTCGAGTTGTGTTATCGGGTCGTGTCGAAATTGACAGCCCTAAACGTAAGTACGTTTTCTAATCTCTCTCTTCCCCATTGCACTGCTCAATCCATTAATTTACAAAAATTTGAATCTGAATATTACGATTTATGAGTAAATTGAAATTACAAGCTGTTAATATGTTCATGAATAGTAGCTCATAATAGTAATGGAAACTCATTAAAACTCATAGTAATTCACGTAGAGGAGTTATACGGATTCAAATTTGCTCACCATTTTTATTTTTTGGTGATATTACCACCCAATTAAAACTTGCCACGTCACGTAAAATTAATTTAATACTTAAGATTTATTTGTTTAATAAAACATCATGATTAACTATAATTATGTTTTATAATAAATGACAGTTTTATATTGAGTGGTGGTATCACCACCAAAGTATTGGTGGTGAGCAAATTTGAATCCGGAGTTAATACACAATACATGAATGGCTTTTGCGGGTACTGGATCTCTACTTCATTTGGGCAAAACATTTCAAAGTTTGACCTGTATATTCTCAAGTCAAAGTTTCTATTTATATCATATTCATATTCATATTCATTACCGAAGTGACGGTTTTTGTAAATTAATATTCTGATGGATCTCTATATGCATGGCCTTCGTTTGCTATAAATAGCACAGACTGTGCATACTTGTTGCACCAAATCAGAGAGAACCAATTGATCTAGCTCGAAAATGGCCAAGTACCCTTCAAACCCTCTGCTTCTTGTGGCTCTAATTTGTGCTTTTGCAGCTGCAGGAATCAACAGTCTCGATCAAAATGGTATTTGCAAATCATTGGTGGAGACACAAGGCTATACTTGCCAAGACCATCAAGTAATTCATGAACTGTCGCAAAATGATCCTTAATTAATTCTACTTTTATCAGTTTCCTTCACTCTACTTCTTTTTCTCTCCACGTATATGAGTTGTATATGAGTTGCACGTAAGAGAGAGTATTAGTTTGATATACATTGTTAACTCATTTAGTTACAAGTTAAGTTTTATCATGAAAATTATGATGGAATATTTCAGGTAACGACAGAAGATGGTTACATCCTCGGATTGCAGAGGATTCCATCTGGACGTTCCAGTAACAATTCGACCGCTCAGAAGCTGCCTGTTTTATTACAACATGGACTTACGATGGTTCGTACCTTATTATATGTTTGAACTACATATTTGAGAGCTTGCAGTACAACATGTTGCATGTAAATGTCACACATTGACCGATTGAGAAACATTGTGTGCGGTAATAGGATGCTGCAGCATGGCTAATCAATCCTCCAGATCAAGCTTTGGCGTTTATCTTAGCCGACAAGGGGTTTGATGTATGGCTTGCTAATGCTCGAGGAACGCAGGCTAGCCGTGGACACCAATCACTTAGTACTAATGATCCGGTAAATACTTTGCTTTTACAAATGGCAATGATCAGCATTCTAATCATTCACTAATGATGTTGACATTATCACCTATGGATCCTGTAGACTTATTGGGAATGGACATGGGATCAATTGGCTACTTATGATCTTCCTGCTTTCTTTAATTATGTGAACAATCAAACAGGACAGAAAGTACACTATGTTGGCCATTCACTGGTAAGTATTCAGTTTTTTAATTTTTTAAAAAAAAATTATGTAAAAGGGATGACTGAGGTTTGATGTATTTGAATTATAGGGAACATTGTCAGTATTAGCTGCCTTGTCACAACAAAAGCTGAGTAACACACTAAGATCAGCTGCTTTACTTAGCCCGGTTGCTTATCTGGGTCAGATCACCACAATGTTGGGAAAAATTTCTGCTCAATCACATTCTGCTGATGTAACACTACTCTATATATTGACTCAACTTACAAATTTTGTAATTAGTCGAATATGTATTCTGAAATTTATTGATGAATTTACTAGAATCTGATCCGTTTCCTTCAACAGGGACTCTACGCCTCTGGTATCCGCGAATATCCTCCTCAAGGGTGAGAATGATAACAATGTTAACCAATTTTGCTTCCGTAGAAGGTCATTAGTTTGCATGAAATATATTACCTAATTCAGTTTGGTACATTTTCATAATCTTTTCTCCAAATCCCAACAGGGTAGCTGGACAGAACTTGGAGACATTTCTCTGCTCACAACCGGGTGTGGACTGCTCCAATTTTATGGCGGCTGTAACCGGTAATCCTAATGTTAAGCCTTTCCTCATAAGTCATAACCAAAGTAACTGCTGTACCTTTCATTTTTTGTTGATTGACCTGCATTTTTCTTTTTTGTGTTCCATTCTATAGGTCCTAATTGCTGCATAACTCCAACAAGTTCAAATCTTATCTTTCAGCATATACCACAGTCCACTTCCACAAAAAATATGGTACATTTGTCTGAAAGTAAGTCTTTCATGTCCTAGGTTCTGAGCTACGTACTACTAATTGCTACAAAATTTCAATTTTTGATTTGTGTTTATGGATTTTGGACAGTGATCAGGAGAGGAACAATAACAATGTTTGATTACAATTTTCCGGCCATTAACATGCAACACTACAATCAGCTTACTCCTCCGGTGTACAACATGGCAAGCATTCCGAAAGATGTTCCACTTTTCTTGGGCTATGGAGGGAGAGATGCACTTTCGGACGTCAATGATGTGAAGGCTTTGCTTAATGACCTTAGTGATCATGACAAGGACAAGCTTGTGGAACAATACGTGGAGGAGTATGCTCATATGGATTTCATTATGGGAGGGAATGCCAATCAAAAAGTCTACGATCCTCTGCTCACTTTCTTCGGGCAGCATTGAGCGTCTTGACTCCTTAATTTGTAGTCTCTAGATCTTCCTTCTGTCTTGCATTTATCAATTTTAGAGACTTTTTTTTTCCTTTAGTAGTAGTAATAGCTAGATATGCATATTTTCATAATAGCTTTCTCATTGTGTATTACTTTGATTTCTTGGGAATAAAACTAGCTAGGCCTTGTCACAATGCTGGATTGTTTCATCACTAAAAGTAATTGATATATAGCTACAAAACAAAGGACAAAAATGTGAAAGAACAGTAAATTTTCAAATGCTACTAGGTAGCCTCAGAATGTTAAATATGAAGAACAAAGAAGAAATAACAAAATAGATCGAAATCATGTTTTTATTGATGAGCACCATGATCGATGAAAATATAAGAATTAACATTAATTCTAACATGATATGAAATCAAATAGAACAAATAGGCCGGCTACCTTAATGAAGAGACCAATAGGCTCTACTTTCTATGTTCTCAAACATAGATGTTTGGTCTAAGAGCAAAATGATTCTGGGCTGCAGTAAGAGCTGCTATAAATGGATCATTAGCATAATCGTTTCCCTTATGATGACTCTTTAAGCTTTTCGATGGAAAGAAAAGATCCTCACAGCAAATTGCAGAAGTCGATGAAGCTGCATTAACTCGATGATCAATAAGGTTCCTCCTAACTGAGGATCTGAACATTCTTTTCATCTTGCTGAACAAGTTGATGAGCTTCTCCATCCTCATAAGCTTATTTGCGTTGTTGCTCATAATGTATTTTAAGACCAACTGCTTGTTTCTATTTATACAGAGGGGATCGAGATGGAAGAATGTGTTAAACAGCTCTCCAACAGAATGCTGGCATCACATGTATTTTGTGTAAGCTTATCAAGATAGAGCTAGCTTGTATCTATGAAACTAGCTTAAAAATTTCCTTTTTTCTGTTATTCATAAATGAATATTGAGAAGCTCCACTGGCCTTGTCCTTTTCTTGATTTAGAACCGATTGTAGCTATAGCTTTGAGAATGTTACGTCTAGTCTGTTGCGAGACTAGAGATTTTTGGTTTCTTAGATCACCTTAAACAAACAAATATACAGAAATACTTTTTTCGTCGAGAAGACTTCAAACTACAAAAATTGATAGTTTGTAAAGTCCCACTTTTATTCTCAAAGTAGAGAATTAAAACATTTATTTTGGTTTGGTAGGACTCTGCTCCACCTTTCATCATTTCACACTGTAATAGAGACCAATCGGGTCTTCCGAACTTCCGTTTTTGTTAGTTCCATATTTGCTTTTTTTGGTTTATTTGGGAAGTTTTGGTTTTGATCCCCCTCTATACTCTTGTTTTCTTTTTCTTAATATAAGTGAATAGGAAGGATATGTTCCTTGCCTGTCCAAGCCTTTACCAAAAAAAGAATTGTAACATTTGGCTTGCGTGAGAGTACATGAATTTCTCCACCGTTACATTCTTCTCATGAATTCATTAGGTTCTTGACATGCTTCTCATGAATTTCTTTACCGCAGAACACATCTATTTTAGAATGCCAAGATCCCCAGCCAATTGTCAGGAAAGAAAAGAATTCAATTCGTTTGAAAAACAGTTAAGAAAATGAAATAAAAAGAGTGAAACACCCTCTCCATACGACGTAACCGTTGAGAGTTGTTGTGTTTTTAATTTTCTTTATATATTTATTTTTTTAAGACTATATATTGTGACATAAATCTTTTAGGAATACATCCGAAATAATAACATGAGCCTCCCCTATATCCAGAGTACAACACCATTAGCTTCTCAATAACAGTATATCCTATACTTATATAGTCAATTTTTTGACCTAGCCGCTCTTGTGCTAGGGTTACTTTCTTGAGCAAGAAAGCAACATCTATCATCTATGGATTTGGATGTGCTTAGCTGGAATTGCAGAGGAATCTGCAACGATGCCACGACCAGGGCTTTGAAGGATCTATGTTCTCAAAATCGTCCACAGATCGTGTTTTTGCGTGAGACGAAGATCAGTAGACTTGAAGATTTCAAAAATTTACGTAGAGCGTTAGGGTTTGCTCATGCGGAGGAGGTGTTGATTGAGTGTAGGACAGGCAGGAGGGTTGGGTCTTTTCTGGAATGATGAAGTGAAGATCCATGTTGGGACTAAATCTGCGCATCACATTGATGCAGTGGTTGTGGGGGAAGATGGGACTCCATCTTGGCGTCTGACTGGTTTTTATGGCCATGCTCGTACCAGCGAGAGAGATAGATCATGGCAATTGCTGCGTGATCTCTCTGACTTTGATTCGTTGCCTTGGGTGGTGATAGGAGACTTTAATGAGATTCTGAATAGTGGGGAGAAGATAGCCGGGACTATTCGACCAGAGAGGCAGATGCAGGGCTTCAGGGAGCCGTTGGGTTATTGTGAACTCTTGGATTTAGGGTTTCAGGGATATTCTGATACTTTGTTACGTCTGGACCGGGCTGTTTGCACCACTGCGTGGATCGATATTTTCAGCCATTCTAGGGTGATTCATCTGGCACCCTCAGACTCCGATCATGTTCCTGTGCTGTTACGTGCGAGTCAAGCTCCTCTGTTTGCACGACCTAGGGCCCATTGTTTTTAGTTTGAAGCCTTTTGGTTGCAGCACCCTGATTGTGATGGGGTTGTAAAAGCAGCTTGGGGTACGGATGTCTCGAGCTTCCCTATGTTTTGTACTGCGAAGAAGATCATGTACACTAGGATTCACCTAGACAAATGGTAGAAAGAGACTTTTAAGAGTCGGCAATTGCTGATATCGAGTATCCGAGCTAGATTGGAGGAATTGATGAATGTGTTCCCATCGGTGTCAATACAAGTTGAGAAGAAAGAGCTAATGGATAAGCTTCAGAGCTTATTATTCCAAGAGGAACTATTTTGGAAGCAGCGTGCTAAAATTACATGGCTGAAGAAGGGGGATAGAAATACCGGGTTATTTCATTTGAAAACGGAAAATAGGAAGCGCAAGAATACTTTGCAAGGCTTATTTGATGAGGAGGGGAAGTGGCATGAGGATGATGTGGGTATAGAGAATGTGATTACTTCATATTTCTCTAAAATGTTCAAAGCTTCCGAGATTGATTCCGAAGCTCTGAATTTGACTATTGAGGCTATTACTCCTTGTGTTACACAAGAAATGAATGATCAGCTTTGTGCCACTTATACTAAGGAGGAGGTACGCTTTGCCTTGTTTCAGATGTATCCTACTAAGTCCCCTGGTCCAGATGGATTGCCGCCTCTTTTCTTCCAACATTATTGGGAGCACATTGGTGATGATATTGTTGCGGCAGTTCATAGCTTTCTTCAAACAGGACAGCTTCTGAAGCAAATCAATTTTACTCATATCTGTCTTATTCCAAAAGTAAGTAATCCAGAACATATGTCAGATTTGAGACCAATTGCACTATGTAATGTTATCTATAAGATATGTTCGAAAGTCATTGCCAACAGGCGGCTGAAGATAATTTTACCAGCAGTGATTTCCCCATTCCAAAGTGCTTTTATGCCGGGCAGATTGATCACTGACAACATATTAGTGGCGAATGAGATTGCACATTTTGTACATAATAAGCGGGATGGGGATGATGGAATTTTAGCTTTGAAGCTGGATTTGAGTAAAGCCTATGATAGGATGGAATAGACTTTCCTAGAGAAGGTGATGACCCGGTTTGGCTTTGCTAGAGGTTGGATTTCTATGGTGATGCAATGCGTGAGTACAGTGCAGTACTCCTTTTTTATCAGAGGGCGGCCACGAGGATATGTTTCCCCTAGCAGGGGATTAAGACAAGGTGATCCATTGTCACCTTATCTTTTTCTTCTGGGAGCAGAAGGATTTTTAGCTTTACTCCAGAAGAGTCTAGTTGCAGGTACTCTGCCAGGCATTGCAGTTTGTCCTAATGCACCCCCGATAAATCACTTGTTGTTTGCGGATGATAGTATGCTCTATGCTCGGGCTTCGTTGGAAGCATGTAGTGTCATTCAGGAAGTGTTGGAGACTTATAGGAGAGCTTATGGTCAGGTGGTTAATTTTGCCAAGAGTTCGGTGGTGTTTAGCAAAAATGTACCGGTTGATATACAGGATGATATTTCTGGTGTATTGCGTGTGGAGGTGGTGGAGTCTCATGCCAAATATCTAGGTCTTCCCACTTATGTAGGGTGTAAGAAAACAGCTACTTTTCAGTATATCAAGGAGAGATTGTCAAAAAGCTTACTTCATGGCACGGTAAATTATTGAGTGGTGCAGGAAAAGATATTTTGATTAGGGTGGTGGCTCAGGCGTTACCTAATTATGCAATGAGTGTCTTTCAACTTACTAAGAGTTTTTGTGATG
This sequence comes from Rosa chinensis, assembly GCF_002994745.2. NCBI lineage: Eukaryota > Viridiplantae > Streptophyta > Magnoliopsida > Rosales > Rosaceae > Rosa > Rosa chinensis. The sequence goes on from NC_037090.1 coordinate 31,173,033, forward strand.
ATCTGGAACAACAGTGTGCACGATTTTGGTGGGGAAGCACGTTAGATAAACGGAAAATCCACTGGAAGAATTGGAATGCTTTGTGTAATCCGAAGGAAGATGGTGGGTTAGGCTTTCGAAGCCTATCCAATTTCAACTCTGCTATGCTAGCCAAACAAGCTTGGAGGATTGTGAATCACCCTTCAACGCTTGTTGCTCGGATTTATAAAGCGAGATATTTTCCGGATACTTCTTTCTGGGAGGTAACTTCTCATGCTTCTCCCTCGTACTCGTGGAGAAGCATTTTCTCAACTCGAGATATGCTGAAAGATAGTTGCTACTGGCAGGTGGGCAATGGAGAGAATATTGATATCTACTCAGATCTTTGGGTAGTGGCTTTACCGCTTGGGAGGCCCATACCTTCAGGATTGGCTACAGTTGAGGTTAGTAAAGTTCACGAGTTGTTAAGTGGTACTGGTGGATGGAACATTCCTTTGTTACAAGAAATTTTCACAGGGGAGGAAGCCACGGCAGTTGCTACAATTCCATTGAGTAGGAGAGCAGTCATTGATAGGCTTTGTTGGAAGCTTTCGAAGGATGGAAAGTTCTCGGTGAAGACGGCATATCGATCTGCGTTTATGAAGTCTGCAAGCTATTCTCCGTTGTAACTTCCTGTCGGCTCAGGCTTTTGGAAAAAGCTTTGGAAGGTGGTTATTCCCAATAAAGCAAAAATTCATGTTTGGAGAGCTTGTCTGGATATCCTTCCTTCGCTAGGTAGCTTGGCTTCGAAGCGAGTGGTTTTGGATTCGAATATTTGTGTTTTATGTGAGTCTCATACTGAAACAACGATCCACATTTGTTGGGATTGCTCTTATACTAGGAGGGTGCTTCACATAAATGCTATGCTACAATAAGTATGCCACAATCCGAATAATATGCTTGGTGATGTCATTCGTTGGTTGAGTCAGTGTGCGAATCAATTATCGCTAATACATTTTGGAGAACTTTTATTCTCGTTATGGGGAATTTGGAAGGAAAGAAATGATCGGGTTTGGAATCAAAAGAGGTGTGAGGCCAGGGATGTGAGTTTGGGGATTGTCTCTAGGCTGCAAGAATTTACGGTTCACAATTTGAAACCCTACCAACCTAAGGTTAAACGTGGAGCAGTGTGGAAAGCTCCTCCTGTGGGGGTGGTGAAGGTCAATGTTGATGGGGCATTCCATCACACTTCCAGGAAGGGTGGCTTGGGTTTTGTTTTCAGAAATGAGAATGGAATAATGCTGGGTGGTGGCTCCTGGCCCTTGAGCGGGTTGAATTCCCCAAAACATGTTGAAATTTTGGCATGCAAGGTTGCTTTAGAGTTTGCGGAGGTGCATGGTTTTGGACCTGTTATTTTAGAGACTGATGCTTTAGAGGTTCAGTGTCAACTTTCTTTGCATGACTCTGTCAATTTATCAGGGCTAGGTAGAATATATGATGACGTTGTGGCTCTCTTGGAGGCTCACAGTGTTATCCAGGTGACTCATGTGGGTAGGAAAGGTAATGGGGTAGCACATTTGTTGGCTAACCATGCTTGTTCTATTAGACATAATGTTTTTTATTTTTCAACTCCAGAATTTTACAAGCTGCAATTGCAGTTGACCTTTGTACTGTGTAATCTTTTCTTCCTTTAATAAATGGCTGGCCTCCCTTGATTCAAAAAAAAAAAAAAAAGCTTCTCAATAACAGTCGATAGTAAATTGAAGGAGTTACATTCAAATAAGCACAACAATATTCCGCTAACCAACCAATAGGAGATAAGTCCTCAGCTTGCCGGCATAGTGTGGATACCAGTGCTGCACATTTAGTCTCAACCTCTACCGTGCACCAATCATGCTTGCTGCGCTATATTGCCTAGCGCCTACCTTAGAGATATTGCTTCCACTTACAACGGTGAGGTGGCTTCTTTCACATAAAGATAGAATCTGGCTGGAAAGTACAAAATCGCCCTGTTCATTCCTTACCACTACTCTCAGGCCAACATCCTTAGTCCCTAGCAGACCTAGCCGACATGTAAACATGGGATGACTGTTCAGAGATTCAAAATATATGCAATGCATTGCTCGCTTTCTCCCTCTCAGTCTCTATCTCTTTTACAAATGGCGCGCGTACACACACACGCACATCAATGAATATCAGAAACACTTTTATCCTTTTACATTTTTGTGTGCTCCTAAGAAACATTAAAATATTCAGGGAAACAAAGGTAAGCCAAAGACATGTTGACTCTTTAATGTATCATGATACTAACTTTTTGCAAAGGCATTTCAAATTCCAAAGTCCATGAATTCAAGAGCCGGTTGCTTGAATTCTGGGATTCATAGTTGAAGGGTTCACGGACTCAGGGATTTATAGAATTATATTAAATAACTAAGATACAATATATAACTAACAGGATTGAATAAGAACTGCTTGCTTGAATTCCAGGATACTTATGTATTAGGGACTTTGGGACTGTTCTGGAGACTTTTTTGACGGGTTCACGATAGGGTGCATACTCTAATATGCAGCAAGTAAGGAACATTAGTCTTACCATTCTTCTCACATCCCTAAGTTCTCAGAATGTTAGCCAAAAGCAAGTTTTATCTCAGAAAACTTATATTGCCTAGTACCAAGAAGTCTGTTAGTAAATATATCACACTTTTCCTACTCAACTACTACTCACGATTATATCTTATTAGCCAAGTCAAAAGTAGTTTAAGAGGGAATGCTTAAGATAAATGGAATAAGATAGTATGGAAACCCGTTTTGACTAGGGATCTCTATAATTTTCAACCATTGATTTCACCAAGTCCAGGAAGATGGATGAAAGTAAAACACTAACAAGTACACACATTGAAAAAGAACTCAACTATTCTTTTTCTGCCTTCAAAACAAAACAGCAAAATAAAATCTATGCAAGACAAATCATCTCAATGTCCTCCACAATAAGCAAATAGCACTCTAATTGAAAAGGAGATTTTTTTTTTTGATTCTCCTATCTTCTCACTTGTCAAACACTGTTTTGTTTCTCTAACATATCTATGCAACATAAATCTTCAAGCACTTCAAGGAATGCCATAATAACAATGCCATGTTCCCGCAGAACTACAGAAACTGTTGCAGCTCATGCAACAATATAAAACTAAGTTTGGTCGTAGTATAACTGCACCTAACTCTAAAGACACTTGTAATGTAACTAGGTCATGAGTGCAAGCTAAAACAATAGAAAGAAACCACTTTGGTATGATCAACAAAGTGGACCTTTATCAAAGTACATTGTCAGTCAATCCTTCAGTCTTAGTCATTTAATATGCATCTACAACATGATTGAAAACGAGATGACTACAACTACTACATCACACCTGATGACTGTCCTGATGCGAATAACTGAATATGAAACAGTAAAGTAAAATTAAAACCATTAGCAGTGAAAGCTAAGCTAAGCTATGAGCTAATGAAGGAACTGTTGCTTTGGCTACCTACCTGCGATACTGGATAGGCAATATTACCAGCCTTCCAGATAGCAATCTTACCCGCGCGCGCGCACATACACAGGCACATGCAGCAATGAATATTAGACATTTTAGTCTCATACATTTTATTTTTGTTTCTACATTTTCTCTGGACCCTTTTTTTTCTTTTATTTGAAAGGAAACAGCTTTTTATTGACAAAACAAATACCATAATACAAAGAAGCGGACAAGAAGTCCACATAAGAAAAGAAAGATAGTTTGAGGAATAGAACAAGTTGTTCAACTGACAGTAAACATGCTTGCCAATTTAGAATAAGAGATGAAAGAGTGTAATCTTCATACTCCCCAAATATAGAGGCCCAAAGAGAATCCCAAATCTTAACTCTTTCACACAACTCTTCCAACTCCGCACTACCATAGGCTTCAGACGTCCTTTTATTTCTCTGGACCTTGAAAAGAAAAATTAAGCCAGGTCTACTCTTGTTTGCTAACTGCCTAGTCTAGTATGTGCAGTATACACAAATAAATGCAAATCTTGACAATACATACTCAACTCTCTAAACCGCAAGTTAAGAAATGGCAGTGTTATATATATATATATATATATATATATATATATATATATATAGGAAAAGGAAGATGTATATATATATATATATATATATGATTATACATGTGCGATAACAATTTAGTTTAGTGCAGTGCATTCATATAATGGGTTGGCAAAACCTCTGTGCATATATTTGTGTAGATTGGTGCTTCTTTAACAAGATGATAGTAATTACAATCATAAATTGCATCAGGAAAAGGAAACGGCATGCTTGATCCCTGTTAAGCTTTTCACCAAAGACTCAAGAAATCAACACTTCCAGTAATCATACCATTTACTGGAATCCATATCTCTCATTGTGAGACCAAAACATTGCAATGGCTTCATTCATATATATATATATATATATATATATATATATATATATATATATATATCAGGAAGCTATTCAGTAAACCAAGTTTAGCAATAGAAAAACAAACACCAGTTAAGGTAAAGATTACTTACAGGTAATGTAGGCCAAGCATCCCCCTTGAATCCCTACCAACCTTCTCAGCCTAAGACAATTATATGAATTCCAGGTATAGTTAGTGTCATCTCCCATAATTCATCACTAAAATATCCAAATTTGGATTTCTTTGAAAGACCTTAAAATGATGGGAATTCCATAAATCCAAACCTAGAATTAATCAAACGCATCTAAAAATACATAATGAAGCCTTACTAAGGGAATTAGAGCACGAATTTACCTTGGGTATCCAAACTTGAAGTTCCTCTTCTTTCCCCCAATTCTCTAACTTCATCCTCCATATCTATCAAAACGCAACGGTGAAATATGAAAAGCACGACAACAACAAACCCTCCTACCTAGTGGCCAAATACCAAAAAGCCCTTAAACAAAACCCTTTTTAATCTTTTTTTTTTCCTTTTTTTTCTCGGTTGCTACATTATGAATGCAGCTACATCAGCAACTGCCTGAAGGCTAGATCAACATTGCATGTTGACGCTTCTGATGGGAACTATATCTAGATATGATGGAATATTTCAGGTAACGACAGAAGATGGTTACATCCTCGGATTGCAGAGGATTCCATCTGGACGTTCCAGTAACAATTCGACCTCTCAGAAGCTGCCTGTTTTATTACAACATGGACTTACGATGGTTCGTACCTTATTATATGTTTGAACTACATATTTGAGAGCTTGCAGTACAACATGTTGCATGTAAATGTCACACATTGACCGATTGAGAAACATTGTGTGCGGTAATAGGATGCTGCAGCATGGCTAATCAATCCTCCAGATCAAGCTTTGGCGTTTATCTTAGCCGACAAGGGGTTTGATGTATGGCTTGCTAATGCTCGAGGAACGCAGGCTAGCCGTGGACACCAATCACTTAGTACTAATGATCCGGTAAATACTTTGCTTTTACAAATGGCAATGATCAGCATTCTAATCATTCACTAATGATATTGACATTATCACCTATGGATCCTGTAGACTTATTGGGAATGGACATGGGATCAATTGGCTACTTATGATCTTCCTGCTTTCTATAATTATGTGAACAATCAAACAGGACAGAAAGTACACTATGTTGGCCATTCACTGGTAAGTATTCAGTTTTTTAATTTTTAAAAAAAAAAATTATGTAAAAGGGATGACTGAGGTTTGATGTATTTGAATTATAGGGAACATTGTCAGTATTAGCTGCCTTGTCACAACAAAAGCTGAGTAACACACTAAGATCAGCTGCTTTACTTAGCCCGGTTGCTTATCTGGGTCAGATCACCACAATGTTGGGAAAAATTTCTGCTCAATCACATTCTGCTGATGTAACACTACTCTATATATTGACTCAACTTACAAATTTTGTAATTAGTCGAATATGTATTCTGAAATTTATTGATGAATTTACTAGAATCTGATCCGTTTCCTTCAACAGGGACTCTACGCCTCTGGTATCCGCGAATATCCTCCTCAAGGGTGAGAATGATAACAATGTTAACCAATTTTGCTTCCGTAGAAGGTCATTAGTTTGCATGAAATATATTACCTAATTCAGTTTGGTACATTTTCATAATCTTTTCTCCAAATCCCAACAGGGTAGCTGGACAGAACTTGGAGACATTTCTCTGCTCACAACCGGGTGTGGACTGCTCCAATTTTATGGCGGCTGTAACCGGTAATCCTAATGTTAAGCCTTTCCTCATAAGTCATAACCAAAGTAACTGCTGTACCTTTCATTTTTTGTTGATTGACCTGCATTTTTCTTTTTTGTGTTCCATTCTATAGGTCCTAATTGCTGCATAACTCCAACAAGTTCAAATCTTATCTTTCAGCATATACCACAGTCCACTTCCACAAAAAATATGGTACATTTGTCTGAAAGTAAGTCTTTCATGTCCTAGGTTCTGAGCTACGTACTACTAATTGCTACAAAATTTCAATTTTTGATTTGTGTTTATGGATTTTGGACAGTGATCAGGAGAGGAACAATAACAATGTTTGATTACAATTTTCCGGCCATTAACATGCAACACTACAATCAGCTTACTCCTCCGGTGTACAACATGGCAAGCATTCCGAAAGATGTTCCACTTTTCTTGGGCTATGGAGGGAGAGATGCACTTTCGGACGTCAATGATGTGAAGGCTTTGCTTAATGACCTTAGTGATCATGACAAGGACAAGCTTGTGGAACAATACGTGGAGGAGTATGCTCATATGGATTTCATTATGGGAGGGAATGCCAATCAAAAAGTCTACGATCCTCTGCTCACTTTCTTCGGGCAGCATTGAGCGTCTTGACTCCTTAATTTGTAGTCTCTAGATCTTCCTTCTGTCTTGCATTTATCAATTTTAGAGACTTTTTTTTTCCTTTAGTAGTAGTAATAGCTAGATATGCATATTTTCATAATAGCTTTCTCATTGTGTATTACTTTGATTTCTTGGGAATAAAACTAGCTAGGCCTTGTCACAATGCTGGATTGTTTCATCACTAAAAGTAATTGATATATAGCTACAAAACAAAGGACAAAAATGTGAAAGAACAGTAAATTTTCAAATGCTACTAGGTAGCCTCAGAATGTTAAATATGAAGAACAAAGAAGAAATAACAAAATAGATCGAAATCATGTTTTTATTGATGAGCACCATGATCGATGAAAATATAAGAATTAACATTAATTCTAACATGATATGAAATCAAATAGAACAAATAGGCCGGCTACCTTAATGAAGAGACCAATAGGCTCTACTTTCTATGTTCTCAAACATAGATGTTTGGTCTAAGAGCAAAATGATTCTGGGCTGCAGTAAGAGCTGCTATAAATGGATCATTAGCATAATCGTTTCCCTTATGATGACTCTTTAAGCTTTTCGATGGAAAGAAAAGATCCTCACAGCAAATTGCAGAAGTCGATGAAGCTGCATTAACTCGATGATCAATAAGGTTCCTCCTAACTGAGGATCTGAACATTCTTTTCATCTTGCTGAACAAGTTGATGAGCTTCTCCATCCTCATAAGCTTATTTGCGTTGTTGCTCATAATGTATTTTAAGACCAACTGCTTGTTTCTATTTATACAGAGGGGATCGAGATGGAAGAATATGTTAAACAGCTCTCCAACAGAATGCTGGCATCACATGTATTTTGTGTAAGCTTATCAAGATAGAGCTAGCTTGTATCTATGAAACTAGCTTAAACATTTCCTTTTTTCTGTTATTCATAAATGAATATTGAGAAGCTCCACTGGCCTTGTCCTTTTCTTGATTTAGAACCGATTGTAGCTATAGCTTTGAGAATGTTACGTCTAGTCTGTTGAGAGACTAGAGATTTTTGGTTTCTTAGATCACCTCAAACAAACAAATATACATAAATACTTTTTTCGTCGAGAAGACTTCAAACTACAAAAATTGATAGTTTGTAAAGTCCCACTTTTATTCTCAAAGTAGAGAATTAAAACATTTATTTTGGTTTGGTAGGACTCTGCTCCACCTTTCATCATTTCACACTGTAATAGAGACCAATCGGGTCTTCCGAACTTCCGTTTTTGTTAGTTCCATATTTGCTTTTTTTGGTTTATTTGGGAAGTTTTGGTTTTGATCCCCCTCTATACTCTTGTTTTCTTTTTCTTAATATAAGAGAATAGGAAGGATATGTTCCTTGCCTGTCCAAGCCTTTACCAAAAAAGAATTGTAACATTTGGCTTGCGTGAGAGTACATGAATTTCTCCACCGTTACATTCTTCTCATGAATTCATTAGGTTCTTGACATGCTTCTCATGAATTTCTTTACCACAGAACACATCTATTTTAGAATGCCAAGATCCCCAGCCAATTGTCAGGAAAGAAAAGAATTCAATTCGTTTGAAAAACAGTTAAGAAAATGAAATAAAAAGAGTGAAACACCCTCTCCATACGACGTAACCGTTGAGAGTTGTTGTGTTTTTAATTTTCTTTATATATTTATTTTTTTAAGACTATATATTGTGACATAAATCTTTTAGGAATACATCCGAAATAATAACATGAGCCTCCCCTATATCCAGAGTACAACACCATTAGCTTCTCAATAACAGTATATCCTATACTTATATAGTCAATTTTTTGACCTAGCCGCTCTTGTGCTAGGGTTACTTTCTTGAGCAAGAAAGCAACATCTATCATCTATGGATTTGGATGTGCTTAGCTGGAATTGCAGAGGAATCTGCAACGATGCCACGACCAGGGCTTTGAAGGATCTATGTTCTCAAAATCGTCCACAGATCGTGTTTTTGCGTGAGACGAAGATCAGTAGACTTGAAGATTTCAAAAATTTACGTAGAGCGTTAGGGTTTGCTCATGCGGAGGAGGTGTTGATTGAGTGTAGGACAGGCAGGAGGGTTGGGTCTTTTCTGGAATGATGAAGTGAAGATCCATGTTGGGACTAAATCTGCGCATCACATTGATGCAGTGGTTGTGGGGGAAGATGGGACTCCATCTTGGCGTCTGACTGGTTTTTATGGCCATGCTCGTACCAGCGAGAGAGATAGATCATGGCAATTGCTGCGTGATCTCTCTGACTTTGATTCGTTGCCTTGGGTGGTGATAGGAGACTTTAATGAGATTCTGAATAGTGGGGAGAAGATAGCCGGGACTATTCGACCAGAGAGGCAGATGCAGGGCTTCAGGGAGCCGTTGGGTTATTGTGAACTCTTGGATTTAGGGTTTCAGGGATATTCTGATACTTTGTTACGTCTGGACCGGGCTGTTTGCACCACTGCGTGGATCGATATTTTCAGCCATTCTAGGGTGATTCATCTGGCACCCTCAGACTCCGATCATGTTCCTGTGCTGTTACGTGCGAGTCAAGCTCCTCTGTTTGCACGACCTAGGGCCCATTGTTTTTAGTTTGAAGCCTTTTGGTTGCAGCACCCTGATTGTGATGGGGTTGTAAAAGCAGCTTGGGGTACGGATGTCTCGAGCTTCCCTATGTTTTGTACTGCGAAGAAGATCATGTACACTAGGATTCACCTAGACAAATGGTAGAAAGAGACTTTTAAGAGTCGGCAATTGCTGATATCGAGTATCCGAGCTAGATTGGAGGAATTGATGAATGTGTTCCCATCGGTGTCAATACAAGTTGAGAAGAAAGAGCTAATGGATAAGCTTCAGAGCTTATTATTCCAAGAGGAACTATTTTGGAAGCAGCGTGCTAAAATTACATGGCTGAAGAAGGGGGATAGAAATACCGGGTTATTTCATTTGAAAACGGAAAATAGGAAGCGCAAGAATACTTTGCAAGGCTTATTTGATGAGGAGGGGAAGTGGCATGAGGATGATGTGGGTATAGAGAATGTGATTACTTCATATTTCTCTAAAATGTTCAAAGCTTCCGAGATTGATTCCGAAGCTCTGAATTTGACTATTGAGGCTATTACTCCTTGTGTTACACAAGAAATGAATGATCAGCTTTGTGCCACTTATACTAAGGAGGAGGTACGCTTTGCCTTGTTTCAGATGTATCCTACTAAGTCCCCTGGTCCAGATGGATTGCCGCCTCTTTTCTTCCAACATTATTGGGAGCACATTGGTGATGATATTGTTGCGGCAGTTCATAGCTTTCTTCAAACAGGACAGCTTCTGAAGCAAATCAATTTTACTCATATCTGTCTTATTCCAAAAGTAAGTAATCCAGAACATATGTCAGATTTGAGACCAATTGCACTATGTAATGTTATCTATAAGATATGTTCGAAAGTCATTGCCAACAGGCGGCTGAAGATAATTTTACCAGCAGTGATTTCCCCATTCCAAAGTGCTTTTATGCCGGGCAGATTGATCACTGACAACATATTAGTGGCGAATGAGATTGCACATTTTGTACATAATAAGCGGGATGGGGATGATGGAATTTTAGCTTTGAAGCTGGATTTGAGTAAAGCCTATGATAGGATGGAATAGACTTTCCTAGAGAAGGTGATGACCCGGTTTGGCTTTGCTAGAGGTTGGATTTCTATGGTGATGCAATGCGTGAGTACAGTGCAGTACTCCTTTTTTATCAGAGGGCGGCCACGAGGATATGTTTCCCCTAGCAGGGGATTAAGACAAGGTGATCCATTGTCACCTTATCTTTTTCTTCTGGGAGCAGAAGGATTTTTAGCTTTACTCCAGAAGAGTCTAGTTGCAGGTACTCTGCCAGGCATTGCAGTTTGTCCTAATGCACCCCCGATAAATCACTTGTTGTTTGCGGATGATAGTATGCTCTATGCTCGGGCTTCGTTGGAAGCATGTAGTGTCATTCAGGAAGTGTTGGAGACTTATAGGAGAGCTTATGGTCAGGTGGTTAATTTTGCCAAGAGTTCGGTGGTGTTTAGCAAAAATGTACCGGTTGATATACAGGATGATATTTCTGGTGTATTGCGTGTGGAGGTGGTGGAGTCTCATGCCAAATATCTAGGTCTTCCCACTTATGTAGGGTGTAAGAAAACAGCTACTTTTCAGTATATCAAGGAGAGATTGTCAAAAAAGCTTACTTCATGGCACGGTAAATTATTGAGTGGTGCAGGAAAAGATATTTTGATTAGGGTGGTGGCTCAGGCGTTACCTAATTATGCAATGAGTGTCTTTCAACTTACTAAGAGTTTTTGTGATGATCTGGAACAACAGTGTGCACGATTTTGGTGGGGAAGCACGTTAGATAAACGGAAAATCCACTGGAAGAATTGGAATGCTTTGTGTAATCCGAAGGAAGATGGTGGGTTAGGCTTTCGAAGCCTATCCAATTTCAACTCTGCTATGCTAGCCAAACAAGCTTGGAGGATTGTGAATCACCCTTCATCGCTTGTTGCTCGGATTTATAAAGCGAGATATTTTCCGGATACTTCTTTCTGGGAGGTAACTTCTCATGCTTCTCCCTCGTACTCGTGGAGAAGCATTTTCTCAACTCGAGATATGCTGAAAGATAGTTGCTACTGGCAGGTGGGCAATGGAGAGAATATTGATATCTACTCAGATCTTTGGGTAGTGGCTTTACCGCTTGGGAGGCCCATACCTTCAGGATTGGCTACAGTTGAGGTTAGTAAAGTTCACGAGTTGTTAAGTGGTACTGGTGGATGGAACATTCCTTTGTTACAAGAAATTTTCACAGGGGAGGAAGCCACGGCAGTTGCTACAATTCCATTGAGTAGGAGAGCAGTCATTGATAGGCTTTGTTGGAAGCTTTCGAAGGATGGAAAGTTCTCGGTGAAGACGGCATATCGATCTGCGTTTATGAAGTCTGCAAGCTATTCTCCGTTGTAACTTCCTGTCGGCTCAGGCTTTTGGAAAAAGCTTTGGAAGGTGGTTATTCCCAATAAAGCAAAAATTCATGTTTGGAGAGCTTGTCTGGATATCCTTCCTTCGCTAGGTAGCTTGGCTTCGAAGCGAGTGGTTTTGGATTCGAATATTTGTGTTTTATGTGAGTCTCATACTGAAACAACGATCCACATTTGTTGGGATTGCTCTTATACTAGGAGGGTGCTTCACATAAATGCTATGCTACAATAAGTATGCCACAATCCGAATAATATGCTTGGTGATGTCATTCGTTGGTTGAGTCAGTGTGCGAATCAATTATCGCTAATACATTTTGGAGAACTTTTATTCTCGTTATGGGGAATTTGGAAGGAAAGAAATGATCGGGTTTGGAATCAAAAGAGGTGTGAGGCCAGGGATGTGAGTTTGGGGATTGTCTCTAGGCTGCAAGAATTTACGGTTCACAATTTGAAACCCTACCAACCTAAGGTTAAACGTGGAGCAGTGTGGAAAGCTCCTCCTGTGGGGGTGGTGAAGGTCAATGTTGATGGGGCATTCCATCACACTTCCAGGAAGGGTGGCTTGGGTTTTGTTTTCAGAAATGAGAATGGAATAATGCTGGGTGGTGGCTCCTGGCCCTTGAGCGGGTTGAATTCCCCAAAACATGTTGAAATTTTGGCATGCAAGGTTGCTTTAGAGTTTGCGGAGGTGCATGGTTTTGGACCTGTTATTTTAGAGACTGATGCTTTAGAGGTTCAGTGTCAACTTTCTTTGCATGACTCTGTCAATTTATCAGGGCTAGGTAGAATATATGATGACGTTGTGGCTCTCTTGGAGGCTCACAGTGTTATCCAGGTGACTCATGTGGGTAGGAAAGGTAATGGGGTAGCACATTTGTTGGCTAACCATGCTTGTTCTATTAGACATAATGTTTTTTATTTTTCAACTCCAGAATTTTACAAGCTGCAATTGCAGTTGACCTTTGTACTGTGTAATCTTTTCTTCCTTTAATAAATGGCTGGCCTCCCTTGATTCAAAAAAAAAAAAAAAAGCTTCTCAATAACAGTCGATAGTAAATTGAAGGAGTTACATTCAAATAAGCACAACAATATTCCGCTAACCAACCAATAGGAGATAAGTCCTCAGCTTGCCGGCATAGTGTGGATACCAGTGCTGCACATTTAGTCTCAACCTCTACCGTGCACCAATCATGCTTGCTGCGCTATATTGCCTAGCGCCTACCTTAGAGATATTGCTTCCACTTACAACGGTGAGGTGGCTTCTTTCACATAAAGATAGAATCTGGCTGGAAAGTACAAAATCGCCCTGTTCATTCCTTACCACTACTCTCAGGCCAACATCCTTAGTCCCTAGCAGACCTAGCCGACATGTAAACATGGGATGACTGTTCAGAGATTCAAAATATATGCAATGCATTGCTCGCTTTCTCCCTCTCAGTCTCTATCTCTTTTACAAATGGCGCGCGTACACACACACGCACATCAATGAATATCAGAAACACTTTTATCCTTTTACATTTTTGTGTGCTCCTAAGAAACATTAAAATATTCAGGGAAACAAAGGTAAGCCAAAGACATGTTGACTCTTTAATGTATCATGATACTAACTTTTTGCAAAGGCATTTCAAATTCCAAAGTCCATGAATTCAAGAGCCGGTTGCTTGAATTCTGGGATTCATAGTTGAAGGGTTCACGGACTCAGGGATTTATAGAATTATATTAAATAACTAAGATACAATATATAACTAACAGGATTGAATAAGAACTGCTTGCTTGAATTCCAGGATACTTATGTATTAGGGACTTTGGGACTGTTCTGGAGACTTTTTTGACGGGTTCACGATAGGGTGCATACTCTAATATGCAGCAAGTAAGGAACATTAGTCTTACCATTCTTCTCACATCCCTAAGTTCTCAGAATGTTAGCCAAAAGCAAGTTTTATCTCAGAAAACTTATATTGCCTAGTACCAAGAAGTCTGTTAGTAAATATATCACACTTTTCCTACTCAACTACTACTCACGATTATATCTTATTAGCCAAGTCAAAAGTAGTTTAAGAGGGAATGCTTAAGATAAATGGAATAAGATAGTATGGAAACCCGTTTTGACTAGGGATCTCTATAATTTTCAACCATTGATTTCACCAAGTCCAGGAAGATGGATGAAAGTAAAACACTAACAAGTACACACATTGAAAAAGAACTCAACTATTCTTTTTCTGCCTTCAAAACAAAACAGCAAAATAAAATCTATGCAAGACAAATCATCTCAATGTCCTCCACAATAAGCAAATAGCACTCTAATTGAAAAGGAGATTTTTTTTTTTTGATTCTCCTATCTTCTCACTTGTCAAACACTGTTTTGTTTCTCTAACATATCTATGCAACATAAATCTTCAAGCACTTCAAGGAATGCCATAATAACAATGCCATGTTCCCGCAGAACTACAGAAACTGTTGCAGCTCATGCAACAATATAAAACTAAGTTTGGTCGTAGTATAACTGCACCTAACTCTAAAGACACTTGTAATGTAACTAGGTCATGAGTGCAAGCTAAAACAATAGAAAGAAACCACTTTGGTATGATCAACAAAGTGGACCTTTATCAAAGTACATTGTCAGTCAATCCTTCAGTCTTAGTCATTTAATATGCATCTACAACATGATTGAAAACGAGATGACTACAACTACTACATCACACCTGATGACTGTCCTGATGCGAATAACTGAATATGAAACAGTAAAGTAAAATTAAAACCATTAGCAGTGAAAGCTAAGCTAAGCTATGAGCTAATGAAGGAACTGTTGCTTTGGCTACCTACCTGCGATACTGGATAGGCAATATTACCAGCCTTCCAGATAGCAATCTTACCCGCGCGCGCGCACATACACAGGCACATGCAGCAATGAATATTAGACATTTTAGTCTCATACATTTTATTTTTGTTTCTACATTTTCTCTGGACCCTTTTTTTTCTTTTATTTGAAAGGAAACAGCTTTTTATTGACAAAACAAATACCATAATACAAAGAAGCGGACAAGAAGTCCACATAAGAAAAGAAAGATAGTTTGAGGAATAGAACAAGTTGTTCAACTGACAGTAAACATGCTTGCCAATTTAGAATAAGAGATGAAAGAGTGTAATCTTCATACTCCCCAAATATAGAGGCCCAAAGAGAATCCCAAATCTTAACTCTTTCACACAACTCTTCCAACTCCGCACTACCATAGGCTTCAGACGTCCTTTTATTTCTCTGGACCTTGAAAAGAAAAATTAAGCCAGGTCTACTCTTGTTTGCTAACTGCCTAGTCTAGTATGTGCAGTATACACAAATAAATGCAAATCTTGACAATACATACTCAACTCTCTAAACCGCAAGTTAAGAAATGGCAGTGTTATATATATATATATATATATATATATATATATATATAGGAAAAGGAAGATGTATATATATATATATATATATGATTATACATGTGCGATAACAATTTAGTTTAGTGCAGTGCATTCATATAATGGGTTGGCAAAACCTCTGTGCATATATTTGTGTAGATTGGTGCTTCTTTAACAAGATGATAGTAATTACAATCATAAATTGCATCAGGAAAAGGAAACGGCATGCTTGATCCCTGTTAAGCTTTTCACCAAAGACTCAAGAAATCAACACTTCCAGTAATCATACCATTTACTGGAATCCATATCTCTCATTGTGAGACCAAAACATTGCAATGGCTTCATTCATATATATATATATATATATATATATATATATATATATATCAGGAAGCTATTCAGTAAACCAAGTTTAGCAATAGAAAAACAAACACCAGTTAAGGTAAAGATTACTTACAGGTAATGTAGGCCAAGCATCCCCTTGAATCCCTACCAACCTTCTCAGCCTAAGACAATTATATGAATTCCAGGTATAGTTAGTGTCATCTCCCATAATTCATCACTAAAATATCCAAATTTGGATTTCTTTGAAAGACCTTAAAATGATGGGAATTCCATAAATCCAAACCTAGAATTAATCAAACGCATCTAAAAATACATAATGAAGCCTTACTAAGGGAATTAGAGCACGAATTTACCTTGGGTATCCAAACTTGAAGTTCCTCTTCTTTCCCCCAATTCTCTAACTTCATCCTCCATATCTATCAAAACGCAACGGTGAAATATGAAAAGCACGACAACAACAAACCCTCCTACCTAGTGGCCAAATACCAAAAAGCCCTTAAACAAAACCCTTTTTAATCTTTTTTTTTTCCTTTTTTTTCTCGGTTGCTACATTATGAATGCAGCTACATCAGCAACTGCCTGAAGGCTAGATCAACATTGCATGTTGACGCTTCTGATGGGAACTATATCTAGATAAAACAGATCGACTATAAACTTCTGACTATAGATTAAACTGAATATAAGGTGCCCCTTTAAATACCATGTACAATTAAAGACTTACCAGGAAAACCAACATAAAATGCTGCCATCCTGCACTCAATTGCTCTAAGTGAGCTAGGAGCGAGAACTGTGCCAACCACTATATCCCCTACTTCACTTGGGTTCAAATTTTTCCTCTCTATAACTGCCTACATAACAAGTACATCACAGATAAATTGGCCCTATAGACCTAAGATGAAACATACAAATCCCGAGACTCGACATTCTTTCCTATGAAAATTCAACTGTACATTTATCTTACCTTCAAAATAGGTGCCAGCAAATCATCAGCTAAAGTATCCTTAAAACCGCCTCGCTTTGCTTTGTAAATGGCAGTTCGGTAGGCCCTGTTTAACATGATTTTCAAGGCAATATTAAGCACAGGGAAGGTATAAACATTATCAAAAGACATAGATTGCAAAAGAGTAAACAAATTTCTCATTTCAGTCAATTACTCACGCCACAATCACTATATCCTTCCCAACAAATCCTTTTGTAGCACCAAGTTTCCCTATCAAGGCCAACAAAATAGAAGAAACATGTTACAAAACAGAAGAACTATTATCCAAACTCAAAACCCCAAAACCCAAATGAGTTTTAATTGAAAGAAGAAAGAGTTCTTGTCAAACAACATGGAAAATAAAACCCCAACACATAAATCCATTTCAATCGAAGGAAAACCACAGCACTAAATCGAAAAGAAACCCCAAAGACAAAACCCCAATATAGCTATATCCATTTCAATCACCCCATCCCCAAATAGAAGAAAAACCTAATCGAAATCAACTAAAATCGAAATTTTGGATAATAAGCAAACCTAAAATTTGCAGATAAAACCCTAAATCGATCTAGGATTAAACCCAGTCGAAACCCTAAACTAAAAAACGATTGAAACCCTAAATTGCTTACCAATATCCGAATTAAAAAAAGCTCTGCTTGTTGTTGGGGAGGTCCACTAATCCGGTCGCGAAAGATGAAGTAGAGGCTAAGAAGAATAAGGAGAGACCAAGAAGAATTGAGAGAGTGAGAAGATGAAGGAGAGAGGAGAGAGTGAGAATCGAGATCTGAGAGAGCTGATTGAGAAGGAGAGAGGCTGGTGTTCGAGTTTTCCAGTTTCGCTGTATCTAGGTCGAGCTGAGTGGGCAAGAGAGAGCACGCGAGCTGGTGTTGGAATGAGAAGGACAGAAAATGATTTAATTGCGAGGGATCTATGTAAAAAAGCACAAGTCAAAATAACTTCGAAAATTTTAAAACAAGCTCTACACTCAGACGACATTTAAATGTTGTCTAAATGTCACAACATTTTCTGGTCAACTAGAGTTCGGCTATTTGAGGGAGAAAAGTACCTGATCAAATTTTGGATATCCCTCCACATTTGAGATAGGAAATTGTCATCTTTTACAACAACAGAAATGTGTTATCTTAATGCTGACCATTTTTTCAAATTGAACGAGTATGGTTTTAGTCTATATTCAGACAACACAAAAAAAAATTATGTCGTCTGAAGTGTGTCGTTTGTAGCACATTTTGGCATAGTGTAGTTGTAACGTCCCGAACATAAATTCACTTGTTTACTAGTCATTTGGACGGTAAATGACAATTACTTTCACTTTTTATTTTGTTTCGATACTTTTAGTGGCCCTAAAAGTTGACTTTTTGTTCGGGTCAAAATTTGAGAAAATGTTCTGCATGGAAGTTGTAGAGGACGTTAAACCGAGCGCGTGCATATGTGGTACGTAAAAATCGGAGCTCGTATGCGAAAATTATAAGCGAAAATGTGAAAATTACTGTTCATGGTAAGTAGTATATATTTGAATTTTTACTGTTGGCAGGTAACTTTCCTTTTTTTCTCTCTCTCCTCCTCCCCCGCGTTTTTCTTCCTCTCCTCGGTTCTCTCTGCAACTCCGGCCATCTCCCTCCTCCGGCCACCTGGTGGCATAAAGCCGACATCTTTGGACTCGCCTCCGCCCCCTCTTGGCACCTGTGGTGGTAGCTCACGGCGGTTTGGCCGGAAAACGAGGCATCGGCCCGTAAAAGTTTACTGTAGCAGTTTGGGATTTTCGTCGATTTCCGGCGATTCCGGCCATCTCCGGCCACCAAACCGGCGTCGAAGGAGCGGTTTTTCCCAAGGATCATGTTGCCCCTAGCCTTGAGCCACGATTTGCAGTGTGGAGGTCGAATCGAAGGTTTGAAATTCTGAGTTACTATTCACAATTCGGGTTCAAACTTCTCTTTAATTGTTGAGGTACTTCCGCTCATTTTCTAACTTAGTCACAGTTGAAAGAATTAATGGGTGTGTTGAGAAGGTGCTACTGCCAAATTTTGGTGGCCATCGGAGATGGTGGCGGTGGCGGCGCCGCCGCCACTGTGGGCGGCGGTAGCGGCGGCTAGGGTAGCTTTTTAATTTCAATTTCTGGCTAGTTAAATTCTATAATTATCATAGAGCATATATGTGAAGTTTGGTGAATTTTGGAGGAGTTTGGAATTGTTTGTGAATTTTCGAAGTTTGGAGTTTTGTGGTGGAATTATGGGAAATCCGGCCGTCGGATTTCCCTCGTTTTCATTATGGAATATGTAAATTGAGGAATTGGAATTGTGGAAGAGATTTGGGTTGAATTTGAGAAGTATTGGAGATAGGGATTTTCGGATTTCGTTTAAGTTCGTAATTATTTTATCGGATTACCGTTTATGGAAATATAATTGTGTACAGGGCAATGTCGCGAGCTACGGCTAGATGAAGGAACTCGTTTGCGTGGTTGCCCAATAGTACTGCGAGTGGACGTTTGTTTTAAATAAGTGATGCATGCATTTATTTATTAAAGCATGTTCTATTTAATTAACATGTTATTTTCCGAGCATATAAAGTTGATTGCGATTTATCTCATGGATTTTCTTTTAAATAATGATTCTGATGAGTAATTATGATTTATACCGGTTGTGAGTTTCGGTTATTAAGTTGTTATGCTCGGATTCGAATTTATAATTGATGTTGATTTTCGACGAATTATTTCCGAGGTGATTTCCGGAATTATGCTATTTATATTATATTCCTATTCGTGGATTTGAGATTTTTGGAAAGATTTTCGAAATGGGATTTCGATGGAATTATTTTCTTGTTTATTTATTTGATCATTGGTTTTGGGATTGGGAATGCCTCATTGACAACCTATTTTTTTCTTTAGCGTGTGGGACACGCTGTTAATTTATACGACTTTACGAGAATTTCCGGGTACGGTTGGGAATCGTACCCGTGTTTTCTTTATTCGTGGGACATGGGGAAGCCTTAAAGATTTATGGGATTTTATTAGTTTTACCCACCATACCTGGGTCGTTATATATATTATATTGCTAGCTAGCCTATTAGTACTCCTCCCTGCTTACTATGTGTTTGTGGGCGAGTAAGAGCAGAGCATGGGATGCTCCAGAGTGTGGGACACTCCGACCCGAGCCTAAGAGGCTCCCTTCTTTCGTATGGTAAAACTTCTTCCCCATATTTTATCTTTATTTGACTAGCGGGGCTAGTCCGATTTTCACTGTAGCCAGCGGGGCTGGTCTTATTTTCTTGAGAAATGAGATTTCGGTTTTACGATATAGTTTTCGAATGTGGTGACTAGCGAGGCTAGTCGATTTATCGTTTTGGAATTCTTGGATTTAAAGCTAAATGTATTTTTCTAATTGTTGCATGCATCGGTTATTAAAGAGAATAAATGTGGGAAAGTATGAAATCCTTTTTCCTTTAAATTGTTTATTTTTGTCCACTCACGCTAACGTTTTTCGTCTACTTTCCCCTGGGCCTTTCGGTTTCTAATGCCCAGTTTGCAGGCGAATTAGTGGAGGTCGGGCGTACATGACATTTGAGGCATAGTTGTCACTACTTCCGCAGTGTAGGATCGCTTGATCCTTTACTCTTCTTTTATATCCCTGTGTATAGTAGTATTGCTCTGCATAACCTTTGGGATTAGTATATTTGAGTTTTGTGTGTTTTACAGGTTTTCGGGTAGTCCATTTTAGAGGTGACTCTGCCGAATTTTTGGTAGAGTTATCCCTAAGGTGGGCCCCACAGGGCCACCTCGGGTTTCAGGGTGAAATTTGGGGCGGGTCCTGTCAGTAGTGGTAATAGGGTTTTAATTAGAGAGAATCTCGGAGAATATCTTAGAGATATCCATTCATTGTATGATTACCTTTCCTTGTACAATTCAGATTCTATGCATTGTAATCCTATATATAAAGAGGCCCCTATTATCAATGAGAACACACAACAATTCTCTCTCAAATATCGTTTCTCTAAAACATTATCCTTTTTTTTTTGGGTTGAAAATTAGTTTTAATTATCCTTGAACCTTAATGGAATGAAGCGTAAACTATTAATACACTAGCTAAATCTAATTGATACAAATCTTTTCAAGGTCCTCTTACCTTATTGATCGATGTATGCCCATAATGGCATTGTACCCATGCCATATGCGCATATTTATGGTTCTTTGCTGGTATGCTAAATCGAAGTAACATGTATTATTATTATTTTTTTAAAAGAAGTAGCAAATATTTTTTTTCCTATATTTATTGTTCATCTCAAATCCCAAAATTATTCAACATAATTTAAGGGTCTTTCAATTTCTGCATTTAGTGCAAAAAAATATATTAAACTTTAATTTTCTTATACTTATATGTTTTGAAGAAAATGTTATTTATTTTTATTTTTGGTAAAAGATTGTGTTATTCCTAGAGGATGACTAAAAATGAGTTTAATTTTTTAGTTAATACCAATTTGACCTTCCTAAGTGAGATTTTTGGCTACGGCACCACTGAAGGTATAACACACGAAATTCTTTGAAGATGATGTTCAAAACTTGATGTGGACGGCACGTAGAACTAATTTTTGTTTCATTTGATTATAGAAAATTGAATTGATAATAGAATAGGGTGGTTCTAGTTGGACCTCTAAATTTGCTATTTGGACTTCTCATACTTAGTACACCTCTAATTTACTTTTTAGAATACTTGAAAAGTTAAGTAGACCTGCTTATTTTTACCAAAACACCCTTGAACATGAGATACAACAATCTGTCACTCTACTTTTTATCTCTACCTTCAACCATGAGAAGAAGAATGAATCAAAATCACATAATATTGCTATCTTATGATTATGTCTCTCCTCCACCAAAATTAATCAGAGGTTCTCGATCTTTATATGTTGCTGGAATCCTTTTGAATTTGCTAAAAGAAGGATTTCAAGGGTTTTGGGTTGGAAGATCAAGTAATTACTATATCATAATATTCAATGAATTGAAAGCGACACTACTAACAATCTATAGCCCTAAGTCCAAACACTTGGGACTATGCTTGTTAGGTTTTCTTTCGAGCACTAATGAGTATAGTTTTACTCGGTCTATTACTACGTCCTAGGTTATCGTAGTAATAGGCTTGCTTTCGTAAGTGAGCAGTGCTAGATGTATAATGAATGGTCTAGTCCCTCTGTACCATGTGGTACCCCCACAACCTCTTGTCTATCTGTCAATGGTAGCGCAGGGATATGTAATGGTCATTCTGGCCTGAGATTTATGATAACAATCATTTAACGATTGATTCAAAAAAAAAAAAAATATTCAATGAATTTAGTTTAAGGAAATTCCAAATCAGATTGTTTTGAATTTATTTTTGTATTAAATTATGTGCTATGTATAGAAATTATTATTTTTACTTAATTATTTTAGGTAAATTGCAAAACTACATGGCAATATAAGGAAATTCCAGAATAAATAAATAAAATTATATTTACTTATTTAGGGATGTAAGAATAGTATTTTTTTTGTCCCTCCATTTTTCTCTGTTTGTCATTATTTGTCTTTTTATATCAGTTAATAAAGTCTATTAATAATTGAAAAAAGTTAGAGGTCCAAATATCAAATTTGGAGGTCTAACTAGAACCACCCAATAGAATATACAAGACTAGGAAAAGATGTTTCACTTTAATAATGATTTTCTACTTTGATTTATCACTTAAACGTTAATCGTAAACGTAAGTAGGGTTGTCAATGGGTCGTGTCGGCTGGGTTCATGTCGGGTCAAGGTGTATGTCGTGTCACAAGAGACAAACCCGAACCCAACCCATTTATTAATCGTGTCGAAAATTTAAACTCAAACTCAACCTATTTATTAAACGGATTACCCATTTCCAACCCGCTTAACCCCTTTAATAAATAGGTCGTGTCGTGTTGGACAAAATGACCCATTTAAGGGTTAACACTGCGACCCATTGAACTAAAAACATGCATAAATTGATTAAATTCACTAAAAATTTCATAAGATGAAGAATATAAATAATTAAATCCAATAATGATGAAGCAAAATATTTCAAATTGTCCAATCCTAGGATCAAATACTCCCAACGTCCAAAATTTCAAGAAGACGTATAGCATAATTGGGTTATATGGGTCCACTTCGTGTTGGCGGGTTGACCCGTGGCCGACCCGTTTATTAAATGGGTCATGACGGGTTGACCCGCTGCCGACCCGCTTTTTAATTGTGCGGGATCAACCCGCTTTATTTCGTGCGGGTTTCGAGTTGTGTTATCGGGTCGTGTCGAAATTGACAGCCCTAAACGTAAGTACGTTTTCTAATCTCTCTCTTCCCCATTGCACTGCTCAATCCATTAATTTACAAAAATTTGAATCTGAATATTACGATTTATGAGTTAATTGAAATTACAAGCTGTTAATATGTTCATGAATAGTAGCTCATAATAGTAATGGAAACTCATTAAAACTCATAGTAATTCACGTAGAGGAGTTATACGGATTCAAATTTGCTCACCATTTTTATTTTGTGGTGATATTACCACCCAATTAAAACTTTCCACGTCACGTAAAATTAATTTAATACTTAAGATTTATTTGTTTAATAAAACATCATGATTAACTATAATTATGTTTTATAATAAATGAAGGTTTTATATTGAGTGGTGGTATCACCACCAAAGTATTGGTGGTGAGCAAATTTGAATCCGGAGTTAATACACAATACATGAATGGCTTTTGCGGGTACTTGATCTCTACTTCATTTGGGCAAAACATTTCAAAGTTTGACCTGTATATTCTCAAGTCAAAGTTTCTATTTATATCATATTCATATTCATATTCATTACCGAAGTGACGGTTTTTGTAAATTAATATTCTGATGGATCTCTATATGCATGGCCTTCGTTTGCTATAAATAGCACAGACTGTGCATACCTGTTGCACCAAATCAGATAGAACCAATTGATCTAGCTCGAAAATGGCCAAGTACCCTTCAAACCCTCTGCTTCTTGTGGCTCTAATTTGTGCTTTTGCAGCTGCAGGAATCAACAGTCTTGATCAAAATGGTATTTGCAAATCATTGGTGGAGACACAAGGCTATACTTGCCAAGACCATCAAGTAATTCATGAACTGTCGCAAAATGATCCTTAATTAATTCCACTTTTATCAGTTTCCTTCACTCTACTTCTTTTTCTCTCCACGTATATGAGTTGTATATGAGTTGCACGTAAGAGAGAGTATTAGTTTGATATACATTGTTAACTCATTTAGTTACAAGTTAAGTTTTATCATGAAAATTATGATGGAATATTTCAGGTAACGACAGAAGATGGTTACATCCTCGGATTGCAGAGGATTCCATCTGGACGTTCCAGTAACAATTCGACCGCTCAGAAGCTGCCTGTTTTATTACAACATGGACTTACGATGGTTCGTACCTTATTATATGTTTGAACTACATATTTGAGAGCTTGCAGTACAACATGTTGCATGTAAATGTCACACATTGACCGATTGAGAAACATTGTGTGCGGTAATAGGATGCTGCAGCATGGCTAATCAATCCTCCAGATCAAGCTTTGGCGTTTATCTTAGCCGACAAGGGGTTTGATGTATGGCTTGCTAATGCTCGAGGAACGCAGGCTAGCCGTGGACACCAATCACTTAGTACTAATGATCCGGTAAATACTTTGCTTTTACAAATGGCAATGATCAGCATTCTAATCATTCACTAATGATATTGACATTATCACCTATGGATCCTGTAGACTTATTGGGAATGGACATGGGATCAATTGGCTGCTTATGATCTTCCTGCTTTCTTTAATTATGTGAACAATCAAACAGGACAGAAAGTACACTATGTTGGCCATTCACTGGTAAGTATTCAGTTTTTTAATTTAAAAAAAAAAAAATTATGTAAAAGGGATGACTGAGGTTTGATGTATTTGAATTATAGGGAACATTGTCAGTATTAGCTGCCTTGTCACAACAAAAGCTG
Source organism: Rosa chinensis (assembly GCF_002994745.2). NCBI lineage: Eukaryota > Viridiplantae > Streptophyta > Magnoliopsida > Rosales > Rosaceae > Rosa > Rosa chinensis. The sequence goes on from NC_037090.1 coordinate 31,197,595, forward strand.
AGTAACACACTAAGATCAGCTGCTTTACTTAGCCCGGTTGCTTATCTGGGTCAGATCACCACAATGTTGGGAAAAATTTCTGCTCAATCACATTCTGCTGATGTAACACTACTCTATATATTGACTCAACTTACAAATTTTGTAATTAGTCGAATATGTATTCTGAAATTTATTGATGAATTTACTAGAATCTGATCTGTTTCCTTCAACAGGGACTCTACGCCTCTGGTATCCGCGAATATCCTCCTCAAGGGTGAGAATGATAACAATGTTAACCAATTTTGCTTCCGTAGAAGGTCATTAGTTTGCATGAAATATATTACCTAATTCAGTTTGGTACATTTTCATAATCTTTTCTCCAAATCCCAACAGGGTAGCTGGACAGAACTTGGAGACATTTCTCTGCTCACAACCGGGTGTGGACTGCTCCAATTTTATGGCGGCTGTAACCGGTAATCCTAATGTTAAGCCTTTTCTCATAAGTCATAACCAAAGTAACTGCTGTACCTTTCATTTTTTGTTGATTGACCTGCATTTTTCTTTTTTGTGTTCCATTCTATAGGTCCTAATTGCTGCATAACTCCAACAAGTTCAAATCTTATCTTTCAGCATATACCACAGTCCACTTCCACAAAAAATATGGTGCATTTGTCTGAAAGTAAGTCTTTCATGTCCTAGGTTCTGAGCTACGTACTACTAATTGCTACAAAATTTCAATTTTTGATTTGTGTTTATGGATTTTGGACAGTGATCAGGAGAGGAACAATAACAATGTTTGATTACAATTTTCCGGCCATTAACATGCAACACTACAATCAGCTTACTCCTCCGGTGTACAACATGGCAAGCATTCTGAAAGACGTTCCTCTTTTCTTGGGCTATGGAGGGAGAGATGCACTTTCGGACGTCAATGATGTGAAGGCTTTGCTTAATGACCTTAGTGATCATGACAAGGACAAGCTTGTGGAACAATACGTGGAGGAGTATGCTCATATGGATTTCATTATGGGTGGGAATGCCAATCAAAAAGTCTACGATCCTCTGCTCACTTTCTTCGGGCAGCATTGAGCGTCTTGACTCCTTAATTTGTAGTCTCTAGATCTTCCTTCTGTCTTGCATTTATCAATTTTAGAGACTTTTTTTTTTCCTTTAGTAGTAGTAATAGCTAGATATGCATATTTTCATAATAGCTTTCTCATTGTGTATTACTTTGATTTCTTGGGAATAAAACTAGCTAGGCCTTGTCACAATGCTGGATTGTTTCATCACTAATAGTAAGTGATATATAGCTACAAAACAAAGGACAAAAATGTGAAAGAACAGTAAATTTTCAAATGCTACCAGGTAGCCTCAGAATGTTAAATATGAAGAACAAAGAAGAATTAACAAAATAGATCGAAATCATGTTTTTATTGATGAGCACCATGATCGATGAAAATATAAGAATTAACATTAATTCTAACATGATATGAAATCAAATAGAACAAATAGGCCGGCTACCTTAATGAAGAGACCAATAGGCTCTACTTTCTATGTTCTCAAACATAGATGTTTGGTCTAAGAGCAAAATGATTCTGGGCTGCAGTAAGAGCTGCTATAAATGGATCATCAGCATAATCGTTTCCCTTATGATGACTCTTTAAGCTTTTCGATGGAAAGAAAAGATCCTCACAGCAAATAGCAGAAGTCGATGAAGCTGCATTAACTCAATGATCAATAAGGTTCCTCCTAACTGAGGATCTGAACATTCTTTTCATCTTGCTGAACAAGTTGATGAGCTTCTCCATCCTCATAGGCTTATTTGCGTTGTTGCTCATAATGTATTTTAAGACCAACTGCTTGTTTCTATTTATACAGAGGGGATCGAGATGGAAGAATATGTTAAACAGCTCTCCAACAGAATGCTGGCATCACATGTATTTTGTGTAAGCTTATCAAGATAGAGCTAGCTTGTATCTATGAAACTAGCTTAAACATTTCCTTTTTTCTGTTATTCATAAATGAATATTGAGAAGCTCCACTGGCCTTGTCCTTTTCTTGATTTAGAACCGATTGTAGCTATAGCTTTGAGAATGTTACGTCTAGTCTGTTGAGAGACTAGAGATTTTTGGTTTCTTAGATCACCTCAAACAAACAAATATACATAAATACTTTTTTCGTCGAGAAGACTTCAAACTACAAAAATTGATAGTTTGTAAAGTCCCACTTTTATTCTCAAAGTAGAGAATTAAAACATTTATTTTGGTTTGGTAGGACTCTGCTCCACCTTTCATCATTTCACACTGTAATAGAGACCAATCGGGTCTTCCGAACTTCCGTTTTTGTTAGTTCCATATTTGCTTTTTTTGGTTTATTTGGGAAGTTTTGGTTTTGATCCCCCTCTATACTCTTGTTTTCTTTTTCTTAATATAAGAGAATAGGAAGGATATGTTCCTTGCCTGTCCAAGCCTTTACCAAAAAAAGAATTGTAACATTTGGCTTGCGTGAGAGTACATGAATTTCTCCACCGTTACATTCTTCTCATGAATTCATTAGGTTCTTGACATGCTTCTCATGAATTTCTTTACCGCAGAACACATCTATTTTAGAATGCCAAGATCCCCAGCCAACTGTCAGGAAAGAAAAGAATTCAATTCGTTTGAAAAACAGTTAAGAAAATGAAATAAAAAGAGTGAAACACCCTCTCCATACAACGTAACCGTTGAGAGTTGTTGTGTTTTTAATTTTCTTTATATATTTATTTTTTTAAGACTATATATTGTGACATAAATCTTTTAGGAATACATCCGAAATAATAACATGAGCCTCCCCTATATCCAGAGTACAACACCATTAGCTTCTCAATAACAGTATATCCTATACTTATATAGTCAATTTTTTGACCTAGCCGCTCTTGTGCTAGGGTTACTTTCTTGAGCAAGAAAGCAACATCTATCATCTATGGATTTGGATGTGCTTAGCTAGAATTGCAGAGGAATCTGCAACGATGCCACAACCAGGGCTTTGAAGGATCTATGTTCTCAAAATCGTCCACTGTTAACGTTAGAGATTGAGTGGGATCTCTAGTTAGCTTTAGAGAGAGAGAGAGAGAGAGGGAGATTGACACAAGATGTATAGTGGTTCGCTTCCCGCCTTAGCGGGAAACTACGTCCACTTGAATGTTTAACTAGTGTGTCGAGCCTTGCGGCCCAAGTGCATTACAAAGTGTGTAATGGAGTTGGATCCATGTTTAAGTGGGAGGAGGCATTCCTTTTATAGGTGAAGGAAGCCATCTCCTTTACATTTTCTTAGATGTGGGACAAGCAAACAACTATTCTAGTATAGAAATGCATATTGTGGAGGCAACCTGGCAAGGCCGGAAAGGTGGCTTCCCGGCGGCGGATTTGCGACTTCCGGATACCGTAGCGTAGCTTGAATATAGGGCTACAAGATGCAAGTAGCGGTTGGGCCTCAGCATGGCTTGTGGGTGTCCCAAAGAGGGTGTTAATTATGCTTGGTGAGATAGCAAACTAGTCATGCTAGTAGGTATCTACAAGTCCCCGAAATCCCCAAGTAAGAGGAGCTTCTTGGTTGGGGAGTTATACACATGATGTCACCAAGCATAAGTAACCGGGCGGTACGGAGCCCCTACAAGTCCCCGAACTCCGTAAGCAAGAAGGGACTCATTAACCTGCACAACAAAGGCAAAAACAGGCATACGTAGAATGCTCGTTGCATTGGGCAACAAATGTGAGTTGCATTGATATGCGTTGGCATATATGAGCGTAATAGTGCGCATATGGTCGTGTGAGCAAATGAATTGCATATGATAAATGCGTGACGCGCGCAAGGAGACGAACGAGGTCGAGTTTGACGGGGTTATGCTCGCGAGATGCAAGTTGTATGAGCGCCGCGGAGGTATGCATTTGTAACTCATGAATGATGATCGCGTGTACGGTTTGTGTTTGTTTGGTTGTCTCTCGTATTAATGGAACGCAAAAAGAATTTGATTTGCCGCGGTCGGTAAACGACAAATGGTAGAAAAATTCAATGTTCCATTAACGTGTGGTGTGTCGAGTAGACATGAGCGTAAAGCTCGATGATTGCCGGGAAGGCATGAGCGGAAAGCTCGTGAGCGGGAAACTCGGGGTTGCCGGGAAGGCATGAGCGGGGAGCTCGTGGGTTGCCGGGAAGGCATGAGTGGAAGCTCGGGGTGCCGGGAAGGCATGAGCGGGAAGCTCGTGGGTTGCCGGGAAGGCATGAGCGGGAAGCTCGTGGGTTGCCGGGAAGGCATGAGCGGAAGCTCGGGGTGCGGGGAAGGCATGAGCGGGAAGCTCGTGGGTTGCCGGGAAGGCATGAGCGGATGCTCGAGGTGCCGGGGAGGCATGAGCGGAAGCTCGGGGTGCCTGGGAGGCATGAGCGGGAAGCTCGTGGGTTGCCGGGAAGGCATGAGCGGGAAGCTCGTGGGTTGCCGGGAAGGCATGAGCGGGAAGCTCAAGGGTTGCCGGGAAGGCATGAGCGGAAGCTCGTGGGTTGCCAGGAAGGCATGAGCGGAAGCTCGTGGGTTGCCGGGAAGGCATGAGCGGAAGCTCGTGGGTTGCCGGGAAGGCATGAGCGGAAGCTCAAGGGTGCCGCGAAGGCATGAGCGGAAGCTCGGGGTGCCGGGAAGGCATGAGCGGGAAGCTCGTGGGTTGCCGGGAAGGCATGAGCGGAAGCTCAAGGGTGCCGCGAAGGCTTGAGCGGTAAGCTCGTGAGCGGAAGCTCGTGGTGCCGGGAAGGCGTGAGCGGAAAGCTCGGGGTGCCGGGAAGGCGTGGGCGGTGAGCTCGGGGTGATGCCCTGAGGCATGAGCGTGGCCGCTGCTAATTATGCCGGGCTGTATGTACAAGTCCCCGAAGTCCCCAGTCAAGGAGGGTGTTCTTGCGGGTTGATACCAAAGCGTAGCTTTGTGCCGTATATCAAGCATAATTAGTGCGAGTGCGTTGTCCATCTAGAATTGGTTGGAGCGAACGCTTTTGCCCTTTCGGGTGGGCCCCTGCCAGGCCCTGCGAGGAGTCCCCCACTCCTGGCTATAGACCTCCGGATGGTCGGAAAATTGTTTGATGAGGGGAGCTGCGCGGAGCAGAGGGTGTTGGGTAGCGAGCCCAATCTTTGGTACCCAAGCGTCGGGGTTAACTGCCGGATCAATGGCTGCCGTGGGCTGTGTTAACTAGTCCCTTTGCTATTTCTCGGAGGAGAAACTTGACTGCAATGCCGCGTAGCGGTCATTGTCATTATGAGGCGTTGCCTTACCGTTTGGCGGTTGAATGAAAAATAATAAACACATAGAGCAAGTAATAATATTTTGTTTAAGTGTCGCATGTTTATTTGATTGAGTTGCAATTAAGTAGTGGCATGGCATATGTGTATAGCATGTACTTGTAATGTGGATGCTAATATCATTTTTGCATTTTTTGTAGATATGCCAAAGGATCATTGAGATCGGTAAGTGAAGCATGGCATATCTAGCATGTGAGACCTAGAAAGTGTTGCCAAATCTACGAAATGTTGTAGGCATGCTTAAAAGTTATGGAAGCATGTAAAGATATATCAAGTGTGATATTCTATAAGCATGCTTAAAAGTAGTGAAAGCATGTAACGGCTCTAATTGCGAAAGCGTAAGAGATAAGACATAGTAACTTATCTTATGCCGATTTGGAGGCTAGCGGAGTTGGCCGATCATGACGGTCCATTGCGTGTGGCGGATAAAGCATTTCGATAATGCACGTCAACTCGTAGTTGCGGTTGAATGCTCAATAGAAATAGTTAAATTTCCTCGAAACAAAATAGATGATTAATATGTAAATTTGTAAAATCAACACCAATATCTTGCACATGTACTTTGATAAAAATAAACCGTGTATATGCAATGTGGTAGTTGACTACAAACCTGTTGACTATATAAACCGAATGGTGGCATGTGCAGTATAGTAGATTAATTTGAGAAATAGTATATGACATGAATTATGGTTCTTGTGTAATACACAACATGCATGTGCATAAATATATAATAGTGAGGCTTAGTTTCACTTAGGAGTATAGCAGATCATGGCATTTGATCATGCTTACGTGTATTGATCTGTACATGGCATTTGAATATATTATATTAAAGTATCATTGATAATATATAGTAAAATACAAAGTTGTCAGATGTATAGTGGCACTAGAGTAGCATATATGGTTTGGGATATGTTGCCGGTCTCAATCATATAGAGTAGACCCAAGGACCAAAATATCGAGTTTCGAGGAAATATCGATGGTCCCGGAAACGGAAATTTCGACGGAAATATCGATGATATATCGATTTAGGTAAATAATCAAGAAAAATGATGGAAATTTGAGGAAAAACATGGAAATTTTAAGTGAAACTTTAGAAGATTTTTATTTGATCAATTATGTACTCTATTTTAGATGAAAATGTTGAACCAAGATTACTAAATAATGAGTTAGAGTAATTTAAAGTGAATATTGATACATCGAGTTACTGACAATTCTTAAAATATGATTTAATAATATTTATTATTATGAAACTTATTGTCTTAATACTTCACTACTCCTCTACATAAATAATGAGTTTACTAAAATAATAATTAAGAATCAATATTCAGTATTAACATACCTAATTTTTGTCATATAAAATTAGGAACACAAGAAATATTTGGAGCATAAAAATGAAGTTGCGGAAGATAATGAGTTTAATGAAAATATTTTTATTTATAAAGCAAAATTTTTGAAACGTTTAAATTTAGAATGGTCGGTAAATTTAATATTTTGCAAGGTGTTTTTAGACTTGTGATCCTATATATATTTAAAGTTGGTACATACTCACCAATTCAAGTTTCAGCTGGGATGGTTGATATGCATGGGTTTTTCCCTCTCTACCAAGGTTCGAATCTCAGGGTGTCAAATTGGCTTTTTGCTCAGTTCAAAACCAATTTGGGCCCAAGTTTGGCTGTTGGGCCACATGCAAATGGCAAAATATCGAGGATTTCGCGATAATTTCGGAAATATCGCGAAATATCCAAAATTTCGCACGAAATTTTCTAGGTATATCGCGATAATATCGGGAGGTTAAAAAAACGAAAATTTCGCCGAAATATCGGCGAAATTATCGAATTTTAAGACCTTGAGTAGACCACGTATTGAAATTGTGGATGTGTGCTGCAATACTTGTACTCCTGCACGTGTATCTTTATCAGGTTTTGATAAGAGGTATCGAACACGTGGTGTCCAAAGCTCCAATATATATATATATATATATATATATATATATATATATATCGGTGTGCACGATGTAGTGAGCAAGATAGGTGTTTGTAAACTAGAAGTCTGGAACTTCTAACAATTTGCTGGCATGCTTAGATAATTGACAGCATGTAGATATTTGAGA